>NC_134414.1:88740253-89348503 GCF_030867145.1 Opisthocomus hoazin | reverse complement strand
TGGCTCATAATAGAAG
This sequence comes from Opisthocomus hoazin, assembly GCF_030867145.1. Lineage (NCBI taxonomy): Eukaryota > Metazoa > Chordata > Aves > Opisthocomiformes > Opisthocomidae > Opisthocomus > Opisthocomus hoazin. The sequence continues at coordinate 89,348,487 of NC_134414.1, read as the reverse complement.
AACTATTTTAGGATGAGACAGATTTCAGATTCATATTTAGACTTGGTTTTGTTTAAACAGGATACATCTGTATTTTTTGCGGCATTATCCAGTCCCCTAGGTTAAGGCGTGAAAGGCTAGTGGTGGCAAGGATGAGCAACATTTTGGTAATGTGGCTTTGACTATAATCTGTGGTTTTGCAGTTAGGTTTTGATTTGGAGTTCTTTTTGAGGTATGCTACTAACCCTTGATGGCATCATGTGACATACTGCCCTGATGATCTTGAAGGATAAGCTCTTGAACACTCTCCCTAACCCTAACATTAAATAGTATCCAGTGGAACTGTAGGTCTGGGCTGTTACAGCAATACAATTTACTCTTCAGATTTCTCTTGCACCTATAGCTCATTCACTCCCCTCCTTCAAAGTCTAAAAATTAGGCTAGCTCTTATAGGTCACTGTCCTAAACTTAGTCCTAATCCCAAAGATAACTCAGTTACAAGATCCCTACAGATCCTCATCTGCTGCAGAGCCACCCATCAGCCATTCTTCCTTTCTGGCACTAAATTTCACTCTGTCTTTACAGGACCCCCTGAATCAATTAGTTGTATGATATTGTTACTATCAGTACTAAGCCCAACCTTAAAATTAAACCTAATCCATCTCACATATACAACAGATGCATGTGTGCTACACTGGGCACATTAGGATTTTATATCAAAGGTAGACCTTGACATGCACTCATTATTCCCCCTTTTTCTCCTTCCAAATCTGTGGCAATGTCGGATAGACAGTCAAATACAGATGTGGACAAACCCTGAATATAAATGAACAGGGGTCTAGGATGTCCAGATCCGTAACAAAAAAAATCAGAAATAGCCTCAGAGCATTCTACCTTTCTTATAAATTAGAAGTCAGGAAAAGTTCTGGTCCCTGTTTAAGGTCCAGTGATTTTTTCAGTGCCTAGGTCTCTTGGAAACAATACTTTATTTCTGTCCCATAAAAAAATAGATTGGATGCTGGGCAGAAACATAGTCTAGTCTGTGAGGAACAACTCAGTAGCCACATGGATGCAAATGTGACATTCAGTGTGGAAGCACCAGCATCTCATATTAGCTCCAGGTAATATAGTGAAAAGCAAGATGGGGAGAAGAAAGGTCAAGGATGAGGAGAAGCAGAAACCTTCTGGATGTCCTTGGTTCATTGACCCTTGGATGTTTGAGTTCAGTTCTGTGTTGTGCTCACATCCAAAAAAGTGCAGTGAAATCAGTGGGCATTTTTGCAGTGCAAAGGCTCGAACAAGGCTGGTCACATTATTTTGGAAACATTATTCTTTCTCCCAATATAGAAAGAGGAGAGAAGCTTTGAAAAAGAAGCTGCATAAACCTTGCTGCATATCTTGCTCAGATGTATTATTCCATCCAGTGTTAGATGGATGCAGTTGACAGCACAGTCCTTGCTGTAGATGAGTTAATTCATATTTGGGAAGTGCAGAGGATGAAAAGAGAAAAAGTTATATTAAATCATGTTAAAGATGAGAGGATTCTAGATGAGGGTTGGTGCAAAGCCTAAGTTAGGTTTCCTAAAACAGGCAGCCTTTCCAAAGACAATACATGAAAATTTCCTGTCCATCCCCTTTCGTTAAGAGCTGAGTCTTGAACCCCATCAAAGGTCTGTTGGCGTCTTTGTATTATATCACTTTGAAAATCCTTACTTCCTTATTCTGCATATATAACCAACACCAAAACTTCCATTTCCGTACTCCTTCCCCAACATATAATTTGCACTGTAAAGCTCTATCTATAATCAATCCCATAAGACCAAAGCCAGAACGGATTTGGGAATCCTGCTGTAAGCATCCTGTTAGTTAATGCCTAAGAAAGCTCTACGGCTTTCAACTGAAGGGGATCCAGCTCAAGGATGTAAATGAAGTTGTGATGGGTTTGTGCTGCTGCTATTGTCTATCCTAGATGCTTGTTTCCCAGGTGAATAAGAAATTGAATCATTGTTCACATGGCTTTATGACAGCTGGGAAACAAGCATCCCCGCTGTGGTACAGGGTGCGTGTCCTTTCCACAGCGGACACTGCTTGCTAATGCATATGGATGATATAGGGTGCTGCTGTACTGGCCGCCATTACAGTGATAAACTGTACATGCACACAGTTCATGTGTACCTGGTTCATGGAAATGTGTGCCTTCCTCGGGGAAGCAAGGAGGCACAAGCCATACACCCCGCGTGCAACAACACCTCTCTGCTATCTATGGCAAAAGCACTTCATAGACAAATTATAGTGCCTTCTTCTACCGGTGGTTTTAAACTGTTGCACACTACCTCAGCTACTGAGTGATGGGAAGCCAAATAAATCATTATACAATTAATGTAAGCCTGACACTCATGGGAGAAACCGTGTAATTAATTGTGACTAATGCAACTGTTACACTACAGAGGACAAATTAGGAATGTTTTGCCACTTATTGTAAAGAATTACCAGAAGGCAGCTTATTACCATACTAACTACTGTCATTTAGCCATCAAGGCACAAACTGTCTGCAGTCTGGTTTAGACATTTTCCACTTTAGTGCACCAATACCACTATGCAGATGCCCAATTCTGTTTTGAAATTATTTAGACGAAATTCTTCAAAACTCCACAGATGACATTATCATCGAGGACTCAGTCCAACAGTGTTCTCTCAAGACAATGAATTGATTTAATGACATTTTCTATGACTAGAAGAACTGACCAGAGTTACTAACCATTTTATAATAGAGACACATTTAGAAATGGGAACATTTGCTGTGCACGAGCAGGCATTACCCACACCCCTCTTCTGAACTTACTGTTACTTGGATATTTAGGTGAAGACATCACTGTTTAAGCGCATCCTGAGAACCTTTCACTCAGATGTATTACTTTAGCTAACCTTCAAATTCAGTTTATTTGTATATATACTGAAGACAGCATGGATGAAGACAATAGTAACTGATGAGAAACAGTACATCTCTGTAATAGGTGATGAGTAAATGTGAGGTCAACCCACCAGCTCTCCAAAACAGCTGAGGGGAAAAAAAAAGAGGGAGGAAAATGAGGAGGGCAGTGCATGCCAGTATGCACAGCTGGAGGTGAGAGCTCTGAAGCACTGCTGTGTGCTCCCCTGCACTCCTTCGGGGACACCCCGGTCTGCTCCAGCCACTGGAAAATTTTCTGTTGGTTGATAGCATTTATTTGTTGCTACCCTAGCTATTCTGCCACTCTCACTGAAGGGCCTAACAATATTCAAACATCCTCTAATATAGGAAATATTAGAGAAGGCAAAAGTCTGTAAATGAACAAACCCTTACAAGACAAGAGCAGAGGAACTCAGCCTTATGTTTCCACTTAATCACCATGGTATCTTGTTGTACCTAGTTATTACAGGGTGTCAGTGGATGTCTGCCACAGAGAACTCTAGTTATGCAAGCATGAGCATGTTATTACAGTTTTAAAAGACCCTTATTATGTGTGTTTTCTTTGTATTTTTATAAGACCATTTGTCCTCCTCTCTCCTCACAAAATCCTATGCAGACAGAGACCCAGGGAGCCAGCTGACCTGTAAAAGGATGTAATTTCTCAAGTTCATCTTCAGCTACTTGTTGAAATCCACTACTCTGAATAGTAGTGCTTGAAATCTATCTATGTCCTGATACACAGGGCCCAATTTAGTTGCCAAAACACAGGCCCGCCTGTCCCTGGCCCCCAGCTCATTCTCCATGAGGACGTGGGTGCCTGACATGTTCTGTGTCATGTCTCCCCATTTCATGCCACAAAATCCTGGACATCTTGGCTCATCTCCAAGAGCACCAGTCATCTGCGTGTAGGCAATGGACTCTCACCAGCCGTTTGGTGTCCCTGGGCTGGTGATACTATGGCCACGAGGAGCAGATGCTGCCAGGATCACAGCCCACCCATGCTGGGCAGCTCTGCTGCTCATGGAGGTGAGACCCAGCATCCTCGGATGCCTGTCCTTGCCTGGCTCCACAGCCTTGTCTCACGTTGCCTTCAAAATGCTGCTTGCATGCCAGGCAGCTCTGTCGCAGCCCCAGCTCCTCCTGACCAGCTGCACTTCCTCAGCGAGGGCACCGGACCGGCAAGCAGGGTGGCTTGCAACGCTGCCCCATCACCCACGCACCCTGTAGTCTGTGCATCGATTACACAAGAGCGATTCAGACTGGTTTCCTGCACATGTCTGTGTTGCATGTCATAATACGTTCAAAACCAAAGCATCATCATCATATGTTAGCAAAATAAATAAATAAGTAAATAAATCCAATTAGCAATAGTGTGGTTAGAGCTGCGATGGTCTAAGGGTAAAGGTAAATCTTTTTAGACCAATTCCTTTACAAGCAATGGCATACGGTTACACGGATATTTTAAAAATATCCTATGACTTTATTTTTCAAAATCTTATGTATGCCTTTATCATGAGTTGTAATTTTACTATTGGGTGACCTTCATGTTACAAAAATTTCCTGTCATTTTTCTCAAGTCCAGTAGTTCATTCTCATATGCATTTTCTGTTTTCCTTACTAGGACTTCACACCTGCTCATTCTTGAGGAAAATATCCAATATTATTAACAAAATTTTCATCGTCCTTGCTGAGTATATCAGGTATTACTTCTACCAGACATGGAATACTTGTCCACCATTGCATGCTACCAATGAACTATGGTCTGTCTGATCCCTCAGAATCAAAGGACTTATAATACTTTTCTGAGTTTGTGTAGCATCTAATCTACCTCTCAGGAATATTAAGGATCCAGGAATGGGTGAGAAATTTGTCTCTCCAATCTCAAATCAAATTCCTCTAATGACTGTCTGGATTTTTTTTAAAGAAATCAGTGTGTAAACAATTAATCATGCTTAACACTTAGATACACAGTGATGTGATTAGCAGCGCGTAAAATTTCCAACTTTTGACATTAAAAATGAAATTAATTTAAGTGAATTCTTTGTTATTGCATATGAATGAGTCATTGACAAGTTAGCTAATGTAGCCCAAAGTTTCACAGTTTGTTCTTCTCCCTTTCTCTCTCTCTCCGTCTTTTTTTACTTTGTCCTCAACTCTGGACAAAGTTATTTGAAGGTGTTTTCACCGAAATCATTAAGGCTTTTCCCAGGCATAGTTTTGTGATGACAAAGTCCTGCAGTGAAGAAACACTGACATTACAGTGTGCAGTCATTGTTATTTACCATCTTTGCTGTAGGCCTGGTGAAAACAGCTCCTAAAAACAATAGCAGTTGTTGTTACAGAAGTCAGTGACATATCCCACAGGGAACTGCCTAGGAAAACTCTCCTTCTGATCCTGTTAATACAAATCAGCCTGACAATCAATGTCAAGGATGACTGTCAGCCACAAAATAGCATATAAGAGAAAGTAAGACTTCTCTGAAAAAAAAAAAAGTTGAGATGGAAAATTTAACTAATCTTGATACTGTACCTAAGGACAGTTATTGACAAGTCTAAAGTCAGAGATTTTACATAGAAAATATTGGGAAATGCAGCTTTTGTTGCTGGTGTCAAATCTTGTTTTTTCTTTAGGGAATAAAGAGATTGTTATAGATAAGAGTTAAATCTGTATGACAACTAAAATAAGAGAAACAGCAAATTTTTTGTTTATATTACCAGGGATTATTTAGTGTTCTTGTTACTAGTTATACAATAAAATAATGAAGTGATATCGCTTTATTTATGTTCATTTGTCAAGGACAAGGAACGATACTCTCCAAACTATCCAGCATGCCTCCCAGCCTTTGTGATTAACAAAGCCAATTGCCTTGCACACATCTCACCACCTGTATTACGAATCTCACTCTGTGAAAAATTCCATTATGAAACAATTTCCATTAAGAAATACACTCTCTGTCTCTTTTCCAAAGAGATTGCATGGCTGTAATGAGCACAGGTTCCTGTTTCTGCTCCATAAGGTTTTCACTTCCAGTTGTGACGCTGTTTATGGCTTATGAGCTAGATAACTCCATAGCAGCACAGATTAGCCTGCTCCTTTGTCTTCTCTCAATACTATAAAAATTACTATCTTTTGATAATAATAAATGCTGTTTCTTGATTTGTAATACTGTCAAAGATTTATTGTGAATCTCGGTAAACAGAGGTTCATTCAGATGTAGGACAGTGGATAACTCTAAGCAACAAGTCACAGCGAGTAAAAAAAATACCAAGAAGAAATTACGACATTTTTTCACAGTGTAACTAATAAACAGAGGGTAAAAGTTTGAGCTTTGAAATTTGCATTTCTATGCCATTATCTGAAATCAAATGGCTGATTCTTGTATACGCCTGTATTTTTAGATTATGAGTCTGCCTTTTGGGCAGAAGACTGTAGAAGACATTGAAGCAGTTATTTATCTGTTTATCTGTTTAAGCCACAAAAGGCAATGGCTGCCTCCTATTCAGAATAATGCGGTGAATGGGACTCTTGTCGAGGAACCAGGGATCCGTGGGGCTGGTTGTTAGAGAAAGCAAATAACTACAGCTTCATTGGTTGCAATAATCTGCAAGTGTCCATCTCCTAGAAACTGTTCCTGTCTCTTCTTTTGATCTGGGACAACGGCTGTCACATCTCTAGGCTCATCTCAGTCCCTTTCTCCTTTATTGCCAAGAAGGCGAACCACACCCTGGGGTCCATCAAACAGCACAACCAGCCAGTCCAGAGCAGTGGTTATCCTGCTGTGTTTAATGTTGATGCGGCCTCACCTTGAGCACTGTGTGCAGTTCTGGGCCCCACCATTTAAGGAGGATGCAAAGTTACTCAAACCAGAGGAAGGAAACAAAGCTGGTGAAAGGGCTGGAAGAAATGTCCTGTGAGGAGCGGCTGAGAACTTTGGGCTTGACTAGCTTGGAGAAGAGGAGGCTGAGGGGCGACCTCAGCACTCTCTACAGCTTCCTGAGGTGGGGAGAGGGAGGTGCTCAGCTCTTCTTCCTGGGATCCAGTGATCGGATGTGTGGGAATGGTTCAAAGCTGTGCCAAGGGAGGTTTAGACAGGGCATTCAGAAGCATTTCTTTACCGAGAGGTGTGTCAAACTCTGGAACAGGCTTCATAGAGAGGTGGTCAATGCCCCAAGCCTGTCAGTGTTTCAGAGGCATTTGGACAATGCCCTTAACCACATGCTTTAACTTTTGGTCTGCCCTGAAGCGGTCAGGCAGTTGGACTAGATGATAATCGTACATACCTTCCAAATGAAACATTCTATTCTATTCTATTCTATTCTATTCTATTCTATTCTATTCTATTCTATTCTATTCTATTCTATTCTATTCTATTCTATTCTAGATAGCTGAATTGTCTGAGTTAGGGTCTTTTACCAAGCAGCTGGCAGCACTTTTCACAGCAAGATTATCCTGTTATGTGTAAAGATACTTAATAAAGAAAAGCAGAGCTGATGTTAGTTGTCTTTTAATATGCTTTTTACTGTGGATAATTAAGTCAGTAAGCCTAGATTTTGCTTCCTGCCATCTTTTACTCAGTGTTTGAAGACTGCATTATTGCCACAGTACATAATCTTGCAAAGTTCCTACATTTCATAGTTTTGAATTTATTTTAATCTTAAAGATTTTAGCATATCATGAAAATACTTTGCACAACTATCATTCTCACTTGTTTTGAGGTTAAATAGACTTTGTGCTACTTTATCACCCACCAGAGTCATCCACACATCCTTCATGCCAACAGGACAGTGGACAAGACTGGCATCATCAGAAAAGTTTGGGAGATTCACCTCCACTTAAGCACTGAAAATGGACTTCAGCTTTAAATTACACTCCTACTTCAAGCTTATAAAACTAAAAATCATCAACGACTGTAAATTGTCTAAGCAGTTTGCAGAGCAGAGTCCACAGTCCAGTCCTTCTTCCTGAAGAAGTCAGGGGAAGGGCTCACCACAGTCCTTTCACCATCCAGCTGCGGGCAAAGACTTTGGAGACATTACTCCTCTGTTTTTGTACTACACAGCTGGAGACAGATACTCCTGGTATGACAAGGGAACTCACTTTCTCCAGTGTCCCATGAATTTGGAGGCCCTCCTCTGTAGATTTTGTCAGCTTGAAATAAACCTTCTCTGACCATATTGACTGACTAGACTGAATCCTTGCCATTTCTCATCATGGCAAGATCTGAGATCACCATCTCTTACATATGTGCTTCCTAAAATTGAGGAATTCTTACCAAGTTTCGATCGATTAAAGTTTTGCGCTTTTCAAATGGTTTCAAAAAAGTCTAGTGACAAAGGTGACATCCGGGAAAGATGGGAGCCGGAACACAGAGATGAAATAACCTCAGCCAGGTCTCACAAGCAGAAACGGTAATAGATGCAGAGGTTCCTGATGTGCAGCCCTCTGGTCTCATCTCTTGATGACACTGCCTTCATGTTTCTTGACCCAATGTCATCTTCAAAGCACCCTACAAGTTCCTTCTTTTCTAAAATTGAAAACTATCATATCCTACACAAATCAATCAAAATTAAGACAGAAACACAAGACAAAGCCTTACTGATACCCAATGTCTATTCTTTTTTACAAGTGTGCTGTTACAACATGCCCAATTAGTTTTTCCTCACTTTTCTCCTGTTGTTTTTAAAAATGGTGTGTAAAATTATCCTAACTATTTGTCTGAGTAGTGTTGCCCCAACCTATAATGCTCTCTGGGCTAGTAATGTCAACTGCATATTTTTATTGGCAATCCAGACCTTATATCAGTGGCAAATGAGAGCCTTGTAAACCATTTCTTTCCTAATCTTTCTCTAATTCTGCACATAATTATGCATGCATATAATGTTTAGAGATTTTCTACATTTCCACACATGTAGTGTATAGGGCACCTGGACTACTCTTTTCCCCAACTTTCCATGACCAGAGTGGATTATACACACGTCCATGTGATAACAAGACGTTTATTCTACAGCCCTCTTTCCCTTGTTGGCATCACTTTTTCTCATATTATCCATCTCTGATTTTGTATTTGTTACCTGATAATTTGCATCAAAACCAGTAATATTAAAAGGCTGTGAGATTTCTGAAGTATGAATGTGAAATTTTCCACAATTTTATCAAAAAAAAAAAGAAAATATAAGAGTATTACATCATTTACACTGCTTTACTCCTTCTGAAGTCCTATTTTAGGAAAGTGTTAACTGCTTTAGCCACTAGCTTGTTTGTAGCTCCTGTTATCTGTGATTTCTTCCTGAGCAAAATGTGGACACCAAAGAAATGCAATACACTATCAGACTTAGTTGTGTAAACACGTCACAGGCTGTCAGCCAGCCAATACAAATACTAAAGGATCATTAAAAGTATCATTACAAACAAGCTCATGTAAGTACCACAATTGTGCCTTTATGTTAAAATTCAAGTTTAAGATATTCTTATCCAATAGATACTTTCCATGTCTTTTTTATTAATTTAATTCTTGTGTCAGTGACAAATATTTCTGAATAGAAAATTAAATAGACTTTGCTTTCACTCATCAACATCAAATTCTGCCACATTACGAGTATCAGCAAGGGAATGACTGTCCTTGTTCCCACTGCATTTGACACAGTTGTCATTCTGTTGTGCTTCCCACACGCACACACGCACACACACACACACACACACACTGCTTTTATATTTCTTTTCCTTTCTTCTTTTCCCATCAACTCTGAGCCCAGCGGCTGCTTTTAGCCTTGCTTTTAATGGTTCCTTTGAAGTCTGACACTTCTATTATAAGAGCTAAATTGGGAGCCATTTAACACCCCCTATTTCATTTTCACTATAAAAAATTTAGTGTTAAATGAAGGAAAGCGCCAGTGAAAGCTGTAACCTGACCCACAGGGGACTGATTTTAGTGAAAGCTGCTCTGTGAGGTGTCAGTTCAGTGGCCCATCTCCCTCCCGACCCAGCTGGGGGGTGCAGGAGGCAGCTCTGGCCATATCCATCGCTTTCCTGCAGTTCTGCTGCCCTAGCTGCTCTACCGTGTTTTGTCTGCATTAATAGTAAAAATATTTTCCAGTTAGACTTGTTTCATCCCAGGTGGCCTAGCACATTGCCTGTGACTCCTTCTCTGTCTCAGACCGCTTCCCACAGCATCCTTCTGTCTGCAGTGGAACGTCTTCCTCCAAGCAGCCAGGCTCTGCACCTCACTGACGCTGGGGTCAGTCCTGAGCAGGGACTGCTGCAGTCCAGCACCGCACAGAAAACAGCTCTTCAGCTGGCAGGTTTTCTGCATTCAGTTCAAATGTTTGATGGTCAGTGTTTAGGGGGCACCTACACTGTTTAATTTACCTCACTTTAGGGGCTGAAATTAATGACTATAGTGATAATCCTGCAACTGCCTTATGCAGAGAGTAATAATGGGGTTATAATGGAAAACAAAGCAATGCAAAAAATATATTGAGTGGTCATTAGTTTCACCAAAAAGTAATATGAGCCAGAACTTTTACTATTACAGTGAACAAGATGAAAATCCTCACTGAAGAGTCAGAAAGATTTTTAAAACACCGGTAAGTAGCTGGATATCTCTCAGTATGAGCAAGATCTTCTGAAGTCTAGCTCAAAGGAAAGTCTGTCTAGCAAAGATTAAAGATTGCCTGGTAACAGCAAACTGCTGACAAGGCCTTTCCTAAAGAAAATGACCCTTATGATCCTGAACTTCCAAGTGACAAAGAATCCACTAGAACAGTAATGTGAAATAACCTCCGAGTATCAGTACAGAGGACTCTGCTGTAATTTTCCCATCCTTTGCCAGGCTTAGACAGGGTCATTATGCTGTTACAAATACTTCTGTTTAAGAAACATCCCTGAATACAACATTTAAGGGAAAAATACTCAAGGAGGTAGAAGAAATCATAGCTTGTATTCAGTTTGTTTTTAGGTGGATACACTCTTCTCAAAGTATCATACTTGCCAACCAAGGGCAAAACATCTCAGGATGATCAGAGGGAGAAAAGCCTCTTTGGGCTACAGAAGCAAGATAGACCAAATCATATCATGTCTTTCTAAATCAGGTTTGGTCAAAATATAACTTCACGCTATTCAAAGACACATTTGGGCAAAACTCCCTGATGAGAATATTCTCTAGAGAGTAAAGCAACCTGCTTGATCAAGTTCCAGGCTGAAAAAGTCATGGATTTTATATTGCAAAAACCATCAGCAACGTGCAGCTAAAATGCAGCATACATGATCCATAGAATCATAGAATCATTGGTTGGAAAAGACCTCTAAGATCACCAAGCCCAACCATCTGCCCAACACCACCATGCCTACTAAACCATATCCTGAAGTGCCACATCTATACACACACTCTCCAAAGCATACAGAATCACAGAAGAAGAAAAAAACCCAGACATGTCCCCTACAGCTGGCAGAAAAAAAAAAACGAAGGTACACGTGGCATAACTTCCAGCTTCATTCAAAAGGGAGAACCACTACTGCACTTTCATGAGATTTGGGTTTTCTGGCTGTGAGACCGTTGCTGACTCCTGTCAAATGAAGGTCATCCCTGTACTAGGCAGACAGCACACATGTCATCTATCCTGCCCTGACAGCTATGGGCCTGGGAGGAAGCACCTGAGATGCTTCCCAAAGATGTCTTGAGCTTCCTTGCTTTGCTGAAGCAACGGAGAAAAGCTCACATATCTGTTTCTGCATGTATCTGTTACGTTCGCATTCCCTAGTAATTTCTGCTGGTGACAGTGCTAGGATTTGGTGGACTTGGCAGTGTTAGGTAAATGGTTGGACTCAATGATCTTCAAGGTATTTTCCAACATAAACAATTCTATGATTTTAATTCAGGAAGAGGAAGCAGTGGTGTAATAGCAATGTTAGCAGGGGTGAAGCATCGCTCCCCAGTGAAAGTGGCCAGTTATAATACCCAGTGCTGGGATCCTAGAGTACAAGCTTTGCAGAGAAGTCTGGAAGAGGCTGCTCACGTCTCCCCAGTACATGTCCAACGTATGAACTCTTCTTACTTCTGTACAGGCAATGGAGAGGGGAGGAGAAGGAGGAAGAAAGAAAACAAGTCTTGCAACTTGGGTAGTTCACCACTCATGTCTTCTGGAGGAAAGCAGAGTGCTTTTCATGCTCTCCCCAGCTTTGTCTCTGCTCATCTTTGAAGGCTTTTGAAGGCTGTATGTGTCTCAGTGCTACACATAGGACAGGGAAGACCTCTTGATTTGAGTTAATGGTATAAGGTGAGAATGAGTTGAATTCTTACTATAAATCTGCTTACTCCTGTAAGTACCTCAGGAGCCATGCTAGGGAAAAGCCAGGAGGCCACATAAATATCGCACTCAGAGGCAGACAAACATGACAGGTGTGAATTCCCCTCAGCTGCTCTGTCCTGGTCGGAATCAGCAGGGTGGGTGCCATGCCATGGTTGGGCGCTGCTAGCTCACACAGCCAACTGCTCAGAGCCCTTCCAAGGGATGAGCGCAGATTTACTCCTGAATGCTGACCCAATCTCCCTCCGGCAGCAGGGCCTTGCAAAAAGCAATTCAGTACTCAGAGGTCCTCTGCAGTAGCCCAGGGCTCCCCCTAGCCCTGTGCCTGGCCTGACTTCTGGCAAATTTCATAGCTCTCTTCAGCTCCTCTCATGCTTTTGACTACCGTTGGCCATTTTCGCTAATACTCTAAATGCATTTCTACATCTGTATTTACATTTAAGGTCTAAAATAAAATAATAAATCCACTGTTTTACTTATTGGCAGGCAATGCTGGTTTGTGTTAAGCTCTGGCTGGACTTGCCCTTCTTTTTCTTTTTTTGTATTTATTATTTTGCTCTGAATCACTTTGCTCACTAAAACTTTAGCCTCATATGGAGAGAACATACTAGCAAACATTATTTTTAATCTGCGTATCTGGGTACTTCTAGCGGATGAGTAACTGCCTTCAGAAGCCGGCTTGTAGCCTGTGTGTAAGAGTTGCTGGTGGTCTGTTCTGTGCCTTGCATGTTCTGCAAAACCATACGGAAAGAGCAGTGGTCTTTCCAGTAAACAATGGGCACTGCTTTCTTTCAAACCAATTAAGCCTTCTTATTTTGACTGTCTTAGGTAAATTTAATAAGAAAATATTAAGCCAACACAGAGTAAGGAAGATATAAATGCACTTTTTTATTTGTTACTTTTAATAATCTACTGGATATCTTATTACTCCTGAGCTAAAGATTATGGGAAAATCAGATTGGTTTTCTTTGCTTAGTTGACTGTTTTTATATACGTTTGCAGTTACTGCTTGGAGCCACCTGTGTCTGATTAGGACTCTGAAGTAACCATATCATCCAAATACATTCGGATAGCAGGATGTGTATGGCTTTGTAAATAATGATGTCAAGTTGTCAGAGAAGAGATCATAACCCCTAGAACTGTAATATTGCCCTCTCTCCATGTTTTGATTTTTATTTTGCCTCTATACTGTTATTAAATTCGCATGAACTTGGACGGTATTTCAATTTGATGAAAACTTAAATTATAAATGAAGTCATGCAGCTGGAAAGAAATCATCTCATAAAAGTGTGAAGTCTGAAGTATTGAAATACAGGAACTTGAACACCCTCTCAAATGAGACAAAATTATCAAGAGATGTTCTGTAGTATTTGCAATACATACTAATGTGAAGAGACTCTCTCTGGCTCCGGCCTTTCTTCACGTTATTTGAACTTGCTGCATTCTCTTTCCCTGGATTCCACATAACTGGTTTTGGGTCCTCCTGTGGAAATAAAACACCACACTTGTGCTCATCCCTATGTACCAGACTGATTTATTGACCTAAACTAAATTTCTAATTAAAAATCAGAATTTGCCAGGCTCTTTTCCACTGCTTACCAATTCTTGGTTCCTGTCTCATGGCCTGCTGCCTGCCCTGCAGTGCTTTAGCTCCTGCCAGCTCTGTGAGGAGCAGACCATGCAATGGGCAGCGAGCTGTCCGTGGCAAGGCGGCAAAGCCTGCAGTAGTGTGAAGCAACTCCCTGATTTCTTGTGTATATACTGAGAGGAGAAGAAGGGGATGAGGGAGACAGGCGTGGGTTGAAGGCGGGAGTTTAGTGCAGTCCTGACTTCACTGGATTAGTTGTACACAGTCCATTGGTCGCAAATATGGTGTTGTGCATCATGTACACCATCTGGAACAGTGGAAGTGGGCAACTTCGCTGCATTCCATGCTTCAGAATTGATTGTTTCTGTCACTCATCTCTCCATCAGTTTGATTAACCAAGAATCGATACATCTGGCTTGGTTGCCACTGCCACCCTCTGCATGACCAGGGCAGACTTCTCGTCAATGTCACGCCTGGTTTTCTTGTAGGGCGAAGAAAGGAAGGCGCTGCAAGATTGGAGCTGTGGTCTTGTCCAAGAGCATGGTCTTCTGTGGACAGCAGCTCTGTGGTCACAGCGGGTTATACCGGGTCTGACCCTCAGTACAGATCTGCTGCTATGGTCTCACTGCTTGGTCCTGGGAGTACCAGCCCAGTACACACACGTGCTCCCTGGGTCAGGGTGACACAGTGACAGCTGCATCTCTTCCCCAGCACCCTGGCTCCTCTCACTCATGAGGGCACTGTGCTCTTGATGACACAGGAAGGTCATGTAACCTGTCCTGACACAGGGGCAAAGCACTACAGGACTGCTCTGACACTTGAGTGTGATCATAGTACGAAGTGGGAGAACAGTGGCCGTTACTGGAGGGAAGGATGTGGAAGAAACACTGAAAAAAGATGGATGGACAGATGGATGGATGCATGGATGGGCTGTTGCTTTATGCCAGCCTGGCAGTCTGTCCATTTGTAATCTTGCTTCTCTATTTTCCTCTCTGTTAAATCAGAACAATACCTTTGTCTGAGGGTGATTGTCCCTTTGTCTGTTGTGAGTTTATCAAAATAAGGGAAAACAGCTTACCAATAGTGTTGCACCAGTGATTGTAAGGGGCCAGATGGTAGCAGTAATAATAAAAAAGACCTTAGGTTCTGCAGTCATATGGGATTCTTCCTTTTAAAGTCAAGCCAAAGAAGTGTAGAATGCCAACTGTCCTGGTTTCAACTGGGATAGACTTAATTTCCCTCCCAGTAGCTGCTGTGTTTTGTATTTAGTACAAGAAGAATGTTGATAACACGGATGTTTTCAGTTGTTGCTATGAAATCAAGGACTTTTTACCTGTTTCCCATGTTCAGCTAATGAGCAGGTGGTCAGGAGCTGGAAGGGAGCAGAGCCAGGCAGATAGCCCAAGCTGGCCAATGGAAATACTCCATACCATAGACACCATGCTCAGTTTATGAATGTGGGTTGGCCATGGGGCAGGAAGCTATCTGTTCGTCTCTGGTCCATGAGTACGAGTCCTCTCTTGGCCGCGAGTTTGAACTTTTCTGGGAGTTTTGTCTTTTTTCTGGAATTTAATGAAATTCACAAAATTCATGATTTCTGGGTTCCGCAATCGCTGCTTGGGGACTGGCTGAGGGTCGATCATCGGGTGGTGAGAAAATCGTCTTGTATATAGTTTGTTTTGTATACTCATTATTACCATTATTATCATTATTGTTAGTAGTATTTCCTTTGTTGTTTTACTAAACTGTCTTTATCTCAACCCATGAGTTTTCCTTTTTGTCCATTTCTCCTCCCCATCCCACTGGGGGGGGGGGGGGGGATGGGATGGGATGGGATGGGATGGGATGGGATGGGATGGGATGGGATGGGATGGGATGGGATGGGATGGGATGGGATGGGATGGGGGAGTGAGCTGTCTAGGGGCCCTGCACCCTGGGCTGGACTCCTTGGCTTCCGCTCCTGCTGTGATTCCCTCTCCCCACCCCGTCCACCACCTCATCCTTTGAAGAGAAAGTATTCTCACCTTCACTTAAACCCCCTTGATGCCTTTGAACTTATCTCATTGCTAAAGCCATCCTGCTAAGGGTATGTCTCTTCCTTGTGCTCAGATGGTCCTTGCTGCCTCTTGAAATAGAGGGTCATGCAATATTGGGCTTCAACTGCAGGCGCAAGCCTGTTACGAGTGGAGAATCGTGACTGTCCCCAGAGGCCCCGGCATCGCTCGGTCTGCCAGCATCACTGCTACCCTGTTACAGTTAAAATGCTGAAGGGACCTGTTCCCACCAGCCTTGGCATAGGCTCCCAGGCAAACACTGAGCACAAGCAGAGTGGAAACCTGCTGAAGCTGGCAACACACGTTTCTGAGCTGGCCTGCAAAGCTCTTCAGCTGCTTGGGGAGAGGCTGGTTTACATCTGACAAGAGCGTGAAAAGGTCATGTTTTGTGTTTGGTGCACTTTGCATATTTCTGCACCTCTCAAGACAGCAGCAAGCCAACGTGAGTCTCAATCATGAGTCTTCTGCATGATTTTCTCATATAATAACAGCAGAAATAGAGAGTGGTGTCATGGCAAAAGCATATACAGAGTGAAACTGCCATTTGCAAGCTTTTCTTTCTCTGCTGAAAGACAATGCCAGAAATCACTGACATTTATGCTGCAGTCTGGTGAAATGGGTCAAAATAAAGTACTTCTGCAAAGAGAAGTGTATAGATACATAGACAGATAGACAGAAAGATAAACAGATAGATAGACAGACAGATATATGCATATGTGCATGTATAATCATGAACAGCATGTATGTAACAGTCCAGATGTTACTCTTCGTTTGTGGAAAAGTATGAGTTGATATGAGAACAGCATTTTTTGGGGGGGTCAGGGGGACAGTAGATTCCTCAGGTGCCAAACATAAGACAGGGTAAGTAGGATTATTCAGAGGTGCTGAGCAACCCCAGCTCCAGCAGTGACAAAGCATGCTGAGATACGTCAGCCTCCATCCTGGGCCTGAAGACCACCGTGTGCTGCTCCGTCCTGGCACAGGCACCAGTGGTCCTGGTCATCACATGTGATGCTGTTTGCAGGAGAAATGGGAGCTCCCTCTTGCCTGTTGTCTCCAGTGGGAGCACAGGAGATGTCTGACATGGGAAGAGGTACAGTGACCTCCTATGAGTTTAGGGCGGGACGCGCACATGGTGCCTGGCTGTCAGGGACACCTCCAACACCACGTCCAGGCATGATGGGAACAACGTGGCCTGAGTCAGTCACTGAGCATGGAAGCCTCGTCCGAGAGCTGCATCCCTCCCCGGCGAGACCCTACTGGAGCTGCTGGCACAGGCCAAGGCTGCTCCTTGCCATTTGAAGGCTCCATGAGAGGAGCACAGCCTTGGGCTTGTGTAAGGTGTGGGTTGTACAACACGGGAACTGTCTAATACCACAGTTGGTATGTCCATACCACGGTGCATCCAGCCCTGCCCACATAGATAAGTCTCCTAAAGACAAAGAAAACCAGATGTTTTCTTCTAGTAATCCAATTTTAGTTTCTAATCCATGGCAGCAAGTTATCATCACTTTTTTTAATGAGCTGAAGTTTGTTGATGGCACACAACATCAGTCACTCGAGTAAACCCAAATTCTCCAGCAGCAAAACTGCAGATAGTACCATCACGGGCCTTGTCACAGTGTGGAGAGACACTACATTATGGCCAAAAGTGGTGCAAAAAAATAAGGTAAAGAAAACAAATCATGCTGTTTCCACGCTTGTTCAAATATTGAAATTAACAGACTGTGCAAAGCTATCTGTCACTGGCTACATTTTACCCTCAGCTTCTCCTCTCTGAATCTTCAAGGTCTGTGCTCTCTGGCACCTCCCAAAATAAGGTTGATTGATAGTCTCAAACACTTCACAAGCAAATGGTACCTGGTTCTAAACTTATCCTAAGGGAAGATAGATGCCTACAGATACCAACTGTATTGCTAGCAAGGGTTTATTTTTATGGATGTTTAAGTCGGGTATAAAACCTATATGAACATGAACACCATGAAAAGAGAAAACAAGAAGTTGAGCTGTTACTTCAGAAATTTTAAAAATCTTGTCTCCGGAATTAAAAATAAGCCCATGGGTAAGGGCACGTTGCATTCCAAAAAGCTGAAATAGCACAAAACCACCCAGTAGATGCTTTCCCGGGAGCAGACTCCGTGGCACAGAGGATAAAAGCTGTGGCACAACATGCAGCTCTAGGAGCGGAGGGGGATCTCCATCCTCCCTGTGCTTCCTGCACTGCTCCTCAAAGTGGACAGGAGGGGACGGCCACCCTTCTGCCACCTTGGACATGTCTGGCATGTGCAGCCCCCACGTAGGGTACTTACTCTTTCTTGTTTATTTGCAGCCAGATTTCTGTGCCTCAGTGTCCCCACGGAGGTATGCGTAAGCCCTTTACCACAGCCCATGAGTGGCTCAGTTCCTAGGTATTGATTCCCCCAGCTCCTGAAACGGAACTACTGGTGTCCCCTCCGAGCGGATGTACAGAAAGGCCAGGGGAACTGCAGGCCCACTGGAATGGAGCATGGACTTTAATCTGGTCTCTGTAGACCAAAGACAAGTGCCTTTGCTGGTGGGCCAGTTTTCCACGCGGTAACACGCATGCGTACTCACTCCTGATGTTGTAACCTGAACTCTCAGCGATGGCCACGCTGGGTAGGATGGGTGGTCCCTCCATCCCAGCACCCTGCGTTTGTCAGCTTCAGCATCTGAGGCAGTGAACAGAAACTGTTCTTTTCCACCTCAAAGTCCTCAGGCTTAGATCTACATGAATTTAAGTGAGAAGTTTCATTTCCTACAGTTTAGGCCTCCTGTCATTACCTGTTGTAAAAATTAGAAAGTGGTTTATTGCTAAGTGGAAGTCCGCAAGTTTTTCACAAGAGAAGAAAGTACCTTTTGCAGCACAGCAAAAGGCAGTCTTTGCCCTGGAGACTCATACAGAACTCACAAAAGAAAAAACAAGTATCTGTGAGGAAAGTCAGCTTGCTTATCCACTCTTCGTCTTTCAGCAGCTTGCAGCCTTCAGCGCGTTCACCCTCCATCAAAAACTTTAGCACTAGTTTTCTTAGTTTCTAGACTTTCTGAGGGCTTTTTTCTTTGACAGTCAACAAGCGCTGCAAAGCAGCACTCTCTTCCCCAGCTTATCAATTTTACAAATCTCTCTGAAATGAAATGCCTTCACGCAGACTTTGTTGATACAGCAAAGAGCACTATTTAAAACATCCATGAAACTCACTTGCTTGGCACAAAGGCTGTCCTGGTGGATATTGCAAGAATACTACTCATTGTTGGATTTAAAACATTTCCAGTAAAGCAGCTGAGTCATTTTTACCAATGACACTGGGTATTCCATCTGTGCAAATCCTGTCTGTTTAATTTAGATCCACCAACTTAAATAATATTACTGCCTTTCCTGCCTTTGATAAATTTTCCCTGTTCTTCAGACATGTCGGAGCTCGTGGTCAGAGCATTGATCAATGGGAGACACAACAGATCTTCCATCATAGCAGAGTTTTCAGTCTCAAACTGAAGAATAAGCAGGTCTGCACTCTGTAGCATCACGGTTGTTATCAATTATGAGTGGTGCTTATCCACAGCCAAGAAGCCTCTGATTTGTGCTGACAGACCACTCACACCATTATATTACTAATCTACATGCAAGTGTAGTCCCAGTCGTTTAGCAGGCTTGTGGGAAGGGGAGCTGAGGAGCACTAAATCTTAGAGATTGTACTTCACTGCTTGACAACTGATCACCTCCAAAAATATTTTCTCTTTTGTGGTAGTAAAATGATTATTATATGCAATATCTACATATAATGTTTCTAGATAAGATTTCAGTAGAGCTCAATCCTGGTTTTTTTGTTTTCTTTCTTAAGACTTAAGCCTTTTGGTTGTTTGTTTTGTTTGCCCTATACAACCAGCTTGCAAAGCAGATCTGGTAGGACAACTCAGGTTTGTTTCAGCATGGATTTGGGAAAATTGCTGCTTTTCACTACAGCAGCAATGTTAGGTGCGACGTAATGGTCTGGAACCGCTCCCTTCTTCCAATGGGCACCAGCTGACCAAGGCAGGGTAAATCACTTCTTTGTAATGATGTCAGACTTGCATTTTTCAGCTGATATGTTTGATCATCCTCCGTGTTTGAAGATTACCATAACTAGCAATCACAGTACAATTTACATGTCTGACACAGAGCTATTAGAAAAAAGGTCGCCAGCAAACCGCTGCCCAGCTTCTGCTGGGCTCCTTGTTCCACACTGCCTTCTGCCTCCTGAGCTACACATGTGGCCAGCAAAGATGCACCTGGTGCCATTCACCCCTGTTGTCCTTGGCAGCCCGCAGCGTGAGTGCCAGCTCGGCACTTCAGCAGCACCAAGTCTCCCTTGACTGAGAGCCATGTAACAGAGGCGCTTATTATTTTTGTTTCAACTGCTAGACGATTTAAGTCCTTTACATTCAATAACCTAAAATTGTTTTCAAGCCCTCCAAAACTCCTGGAGTATCACCCTTACCCAGGGCCCTTCAGGTCTAAATTCTAGCAACATGCTGACTTACACCAATCAAATATTTTCTCTAACTCAATAATACTTTGACTTCATTATCCTCCAGCACTGTGTAGCAAACTACATTGGGAATTGTCTATCAGTTTCTCCCACAGCTTCTGGCAGTGTGCTACGAGATTTCACATACATTCTGGAAGGAAACTCTTTCATAACTAACAGTACAATATATCCCTAGCCTCAAAGAAGATATAGATCCCTACCCTGAGGAGGTATGTCTCCAGATAGAGAGTCTGCAACTCATTTTCATGTTGCAGAACTCTGTACATTTCCTGGAGGAGAAATACACCCATTTGGAAATTTTAGTTGATAAATTTTAACTAAAAAATATTTAATATTTTAAAGTAGAACAAAAAACTTTAAATACCATTTGCTTACAGTTTTGGTCACCAGTTCAAAGAAGATAGTTGAGATTACTTTTTTGGTGCCAAGTAAGTACAGATGAGCATCAGTTCCAGGCATATATCTCTTTTCAACAAGCAAGGCTCTTGTGTACTTTATTTAAAAATTGAAAACTCCCACTGATATCAGTAGCTGGAACTGAATAGCATGAATGTAGGCGCAAGCAGCTCTGGTAGTTACTACTATTTTCTTTTTAGCTGAGATAGGTAGAAGGCTCCCGTGCCGATCCAATTTACAGTACTTACAGTATATGTATGACTTATTTTTCCTTAGCTGATACATTGCAACCAAAACTGTAGTTCTCTACAAACAGGTTTTGCATCTAGTCAGTCTCTTTGTTGATGTCAGGGAAATACTGGCAAAACTGGAAATTTGCTTACTAAATATTCCCCTATTTCACCTTTTATTTCTCTTGAGGATCAATCCCTATTTAGCCTAAAAATTGTCCAGCCTTACAAATGTATGGAGGCCATTTTTTCTGGCATGACAGAGCTGTATTTGAAGCATCATCGCACTTCCAGACTGAAATCTGTTTGGGAGACAATACGAGAACAGCTAACCCTCTGGTTAAGCCAGGCTGTGTTTTCAGAGCAGCATAACTCAGGCTCCTGCCTGCTGGCCCAGACAGGTTGGCAAGAAACATCCTTGCATTTAGGAGCACGGTTGAAAACCCCTAAAACATATTTTGGTTTCCGAGTTGCCAAATTTACCTGCATGGGCATTCGCATGTACACCTGCCCACCATTACAACGAGATGACTTGCGGGTGACTTTGCTCGTCAAGACAACACTTTCACAGCATGGTTCGAAGCAATGTGACATTTGGCTACCAAAGCAATTTCCACATTTTTTTGTGACTATTACTTCCTGGAGGGTATTTCATTTGCTCCAAGAGGCTTCTCTGTGCTAGCACACAGCAAACATAAGAAGGTGTCTGTCACTCCTGTGTCCCACCGGTGTGAGTTGGGAGGCATCTGCCTCAGTCCTGCATGAGGCCATCAGACACGTGACGTGTACTCCCTGCACGTGGTCTTTCATAAGCAGGGGCCAAACCAGCACATCTGCTAACGGGTATCTTTCAAATGCAGATTTCACACATGCAGGAAAGACAGTACTTAGAAAAAAAATTGTAGACTCGAAGGAAAGTAGGAGTGTCTTTTGCACTGTGCTTCACTCAACTTGCATGTCATGACCGAATACCAAATCACCCAGAGCTTTGACACAAATCTATGTATATCTTCTCTGTACGGTCACTATACCACGAAAGACTGTTTTCAGGATTTTCAGTCCTCATTGTCTTATTATAATATAAACAGAAGAGCAAGAAGTTTTAGGTGAGACAGATTAAAACAACAGGTTCATCAATGCCTCCCTTAGTCACTGGCTTGCGAGGCAGGTCCTTACCTCCAGTCTGTCCCTCACTCAAGCATCTTTTATCATGCTTTTCTTTGGGTGCCGTGAAACAGAAGAAAAGCCTTCTCCGTCCTCCCCACCATGAGCCTCCGGTGCCTGGGTCCTGGCGCTGGGCCTCGCTGCCAGGCGGCAGCCGGCCTCCTCATCCCGAGATGCGCTCCCCGGGGGTCACAGCCCTACGGCTGCGCCGGGGGTGGCTCGGGTGGCTGAGAGGACCCTTCCCTTCAAGGCTATGGTGAGAGCTGGCTGCTTTCAAACTCTTTGAAACAAGGAATTTGTAACTCTACATTGGCTATAGATTGCAAATGTCAGCCAAAGCCACTCTGAATGCGTTTTGAGCCTCTTTTTCTCTCAAGGTCTGGAAGACATCAGTTTGAATATTTTCTTCTTATTCTTTTTACTAGTGCAAGGTACCATTTTGGTTTTTTTGCTTAGCACATGTTCATCAGTCATTGTTACTATATGAGACTTTTTTTTGTTTCATTTCACAGCTGCTTAAATTTACATTTCACAGTCTAGTCCCAAGCCACAGATCCACTGTCAAAGCCCAATACACACAAGAACAACAGTCAGCTGGAGTAGTGCTGGTACAATTAGAACTGATGGACTTCAGGTAATTATACAAAACACAAGATGGCCAACACAACGTTGGTTTGGAGAAAAAACTCCCTATGCTGCCAGACTGCCTCTGGCACCAGCCTGAAACGCACCCAGTTTTGCTGTGTTTGGTTTTGTGAGTGCCTGGATATCAGCTGTCTGGAGACAGCTTGTTGGGCTCTGGGGAAAAATAGTATGTGTGGGTGAAGCAGCAACAACCTCAAGCTGCAAAATAGCTACAGCAACAAAAAATGAAGCACAGATCAGAGCGTATGAGGTTGGAAGGCATGCTAGAGTCATCACAGAACATATAATCGCAAGCATCTCGAACGGCCGCTGTGCTGCTGGAAGCAATAACAAATAGGAAATGGAATCATGTTTCATTTGAGATTTGAGATAACAGCATAATTTCACTTAATATCAGTGCTTCCTCGTAGGAGAAAGAACTCACAGTACTGTCACAGGGAAGGTATTCAGGTCTGAGGGCCCCAACATCCCCCTCCTGCACCTTTTCAGCGCCTGTTGAGCAAAGCAAGGAGGCAGAGGTTTCACTCCTCCAGACAGCTACCTGCAGCTTGTCCTCAGGAAGGAGGATGCACTGTAGGCATATTTGAAACACCTGTCCTAAAGAGTCTGGTATTACAAATTGAATTAGAATTTTATTTTATTCAGAGGTTTATCTGTGCACCCCTCCCATTCCTGATGACTCATAAGCAGTAAACTAATGCAAAAGACGAGAAACACTTCATTAGCAAAAGACTGCAATCTTGTTTTGCTAAAGCATGACTCAGATCTAGAAAACTCTATCAAAGACATAAATGCTTTGGTAAGCAGATGTATGGCTCCCTGAATTTCAGCAGTGGGAACACTTCAAAAGACACTTTAGAAATGGATTTCCTTCTAGTAGAGTGCATTGCAACATAGCCATGAGGTTTTCACCCAAGAGATAGCATCTAATCCAACTGGAAGATGACTGCATTTTTCCTTTATTCTTTGCAAGTGCAGATGCACTTAAAAAGGGAAGTTAAGAGGACCTGATCCACAATATTAGGCACTACCATGTGTGGAAAATAATTCTGGCCACCATTCAAACAGCAGAGATGACTCTGGGAATATTGAGTCACCGGTACACATAAGACCATTTGGCCTGATATTCCTAACTCTGCTTGCAAAATTCAGAACGGTGTCAATCTGAAGTACTTCCTAGAGTGATGGGGAGTTTAGGACTGAGAATGGATTTGCCGAGGAATGGTACATGATGAACTAGCAATAGCCAAACTAGAAGGCTTCACTTTAGCCAGATTTTTTGCAAAGCCCAGGTCTGCTGACAAGCCAGAAGATTGCACATTACACTGTTAACAAGACAGTCCTGCTACAAATCTCATGTGTCCCTGCTGTGCTGATGGGTCAGTATATGATTGGGTACAACCTGGATGTTGAGATTTGGAAATCAGACTTGGAAAATAAAGTGGAGATGATCAAGCCCAAATGGGAGAGGAAAAAAATCTTGTCCTTACTCACAGCTGACTCACTGCTGTCTTTCTCTGCCCCAGCTTGCTTGGAAGAGTTTTGATTACATGAATTTCCAGTTCCGCATTTCTACTGCTAAATTATATACAGCCCAGAAAATAGATGTTGCAAGGTCCTCCCTTCCCCAGTAGTATGAACTGAGTTGCAAGTCAAGAATCCTTCCACGCCATCAGAGCCACTAGCACGCTGCTATGTCAAAGCAATGAGAGCATGTGAAGATGATGTAAATTGTGCTATTTTTATGCAGTCCAGTTAAAAACAGCAGCAGCAGACCTTGAAAAAATTCTCTTTCCCTTGGCTTTCATTTAAAGCACAGCCTAGGGGATCCCAAGGATTCTGCCTCTTATAGGGCCCTTAGAGCTGGAATTGCTGCTTTGTCTATGTTAATCCCTCCTATTGTTTATTCTTCTTCCCACTTACTGTTCAAAATAGAGGCTGGAAGGTGCATTTTTGCAGCAAAGTTGGTAATATGTGTATCGACATCTTAAAACCGCTCCTTCTTTTGTAACTGTAAGAGTTCTCCAAATCCTAACACCTCAATTAACTGAATTTGTTAGCCCTCTACAGCAGTCATCTATGTTGGAGTGTTAGCAGGAATTACTTTTCTGCCTTGAAAAACTTTTCTGGTGTTAATATTCCTTTGCAATGCTGATGCAAAATTAAACCTTGTAATACATTCCTGAAGACCTGAAGTCTGTTTCTTAAAATATTTTGGAAATCCTATACAAGATACAAACAAAAATTTTCATGTGTATTACATTACAATCAAACTGCAAAGTAACTAATTTGAAAAGTTCTTTAAAGTATAAGTAGTGTGCGTCACAACAGAATAAAGTGCCTTTTAGTCACATGCAACTTCTCACTGCTCTTGTCATCTGAGCAATAGTACAGCAAATATCCCTGTTTCAAAACCATGAGAAGTGATCATTGGAAGTATCCGCTTTCATTCACAGAAAAAAGTCAAATACTGCCAACATATGTCAAAACACACAGGTAACACCTCAAATACACTCTGTGTCTATGCCACATACTAGAGCTTCTCAGCTCTATGCAACAGTAACTCACTTTGGTAGAGGGCAGCAACACATGGAAAGACACCACACCATGTGTTGCCCAGCGCTGGCTCTTGTCCTGTCCGACTCATCTGAAATGACATTCAAGGAGAGAAATTAACGCTGAGTTATGAATGTTCTCTTTTTTTTATCACAGGGAGGAAAGCCTCTATCTTCTCCACCCATTTGTCCCAGCTCTATTTTGATCCATGAGTAGACTAAAATACGTAAATCTGCCTGGTCTAAAAGTTAGCACTGTTTTGATGTATAATTTCATGTCGCTTTTTTTGTTTCTTTTGTTTATGAACAGATTAGCGTCATTACAGCTGGAGTTGCCAGCATGATCATTTCGGACCTTGGTTTTCCCTGTGTTTAATGACAATTGGACCAACCTATTTTACAGGATTTCTTTTATGATAAATACATGAAAAGACAGTAAAGTGCTCTTATACTACAAGGATAGTACTAATAAAAAACAGGGACAAAGCTGAGGAGACATTACAGAATGAGCAAATTCCTTCTCATCTGTGAATCTCCTGCAAACATGGGGTGGCTTTGCCACACATTCTTGAGTTTTCCAGGGATTCACACAAACAACACTGCATTTTCAATTACAGTAAATAATGCTAAGGAGAATTTTAAAAAGGAGGTGTACTCCTGTGTCTTAATGTTCCATGTCTGCAAGCTTTGTCATCCATTGGGCCAGACAGCTAGCAGATGGCGTCAATGTGACTAAGGAACTTCAGATAAAGTGAAATGCTTCACCAAAGTGAAATGGTTAATGGAAGGTAAATCTCACCGAAAGCTGACGGTGCACAAAATCTACTTGCCTATCCTGGTTTTTCAATGGGCAACTTAGAGCAGACAAAACCAAGATACAGCTCTTTCCTTGGCTACCTCACATTTTATTTATCTTGTCATCCTTCTCAAGGTTTCCAGCAGAGGCATGTGCCCAAAGTATTGAAAAGAATTAGATACTCTTCCGTTGATGCTTTTGCAATTTCTCCCCAATTTGGGAACTTGCTGGAGTAAATGGATGCTCTCTCTGAAGACTTTCAGAACAGAGTGGCTGTAGAGGTTCCCCACATTCCCCATCCACGTACCAGTACACGACAGCCAGCATAGGAATACTGGAGTGTACTTTCAGTACCAACTGGAAATAAATGACTTAATACTTACTCCAAAATCCAAATGCATCCAGTGTGAGGGGTAGGAAGAAGCATCACATCAGTCACAATGTCCACTAGAACAGCAGTAACTGGGATTACATGTACATATTTGCTCAGGATCGCATTGAAAAATTGCAGTGGACTAGCATGAACGAGCAACGCTTTTCTGGGGCTTCCCCCCAAACTCCAGACTGGACTGAGAATCCATGTTTATACATCCTTTTTGCAGAACAAAGCCCATCAACTCAAGAAGAAAATACTACTTTCTTTTAGAAAGCACTACAAAATGCTTTTGTGAGTCATCACCATCAGCTGCAAGTTTAAATGCTGAAAAAATTATAAGAAAAAGGAAAATACGGTAAATGCTACTTGTGTACACAAAAATGCACTTCAGGGCATGGGGATTATAGTAATTCAGATGCCAGTAGGTTAAGCATCAATCTGTAAGTGTTAGTTGTACCAGATTAATGAAGCATCTGTGGTGTTTGCCCAGATTTGCTTTTCCTTTCAGCAATTTATCAATTGCAGCATTCTAGAAAATAAAAGCTTAACAAATTCTGTTTATGTTTCTTTTTCACACTACAGTTGTCATGTATATTTATTTAAATGATGTTCCTCATTTCTGACATTTTCCCTGGGGCTTGAAGAGCAGGTGTTCAGATACAGCTCCAAGCTGTCAAAAATGAAACTGGCAAAGATCTTAACAGATACGGGGCTGAGGAAATACAAGAAAGTTGTAATTTTTAATAATTAAACACCACACAGGATTTGTTTGACTACATCATCATTATCAAAAGGATATCTTAATTCAGAATTCATCATAAACACAAAATGGGATGGTGGTCATGGTGGGACTGACACTGGAGACTTCGATTTGAGTTCTCGTATCCAAAGCATTTCTTTGCAAATCTAAGGAAACCACATTGGCGCTGAACAAAAACCTACCCAGATCACTTCTGTTGACTCTCCTGGGCCCAAAAACAGGGGAACACTTGCTCTAGAGAGGCCACTTAGATAGCCTGCAGTGGGAAGAGCACAGAATTATGTAGCATTGCTCCACTTTGCCCTCTTGACTTTCTGCATAAAATAGTATGCGAAATACGTGAAATGCTTACTTTCTCATGAAGCAGCACCGCTAGTTTATCAAGTGGCTGCTTCACAGTATACACACATGTACTGGAATAACATGAGTAGATATAACCTGTTCTTTGTAGTTGGGTCTGCAACAGAAAGTACACATTTAACTATCTGTTCCTTCTGGTAAGTTCCAAGAGGCCAAGCCTTTTGCTCCTCCGTCAAGTAAGTTTGTGTAGTTGTATTCATTTCAGGACCAAAGTCTGATCAAGACTAAAGGAAAAAGAGGCACGGTGACTTAATGTTTTTGAAAAATGAAAAAAAAAAAAAACCATTCTATGATTCTATGATTACTTTCAAGGAAATCACTGCTTCTTGCCAGCTGAATCACCATCAAGTGTTGGCATATCTCATGGACTAATCAAGATGAATGAAACACATAATTTAACATCCTTCCAAAAAGATATTTTTAACAGGAAGCAAAACCTCCAACTATATTTTGTGAAAAAAAATCCAAGTGACAGTCAAGCAATGAATACATTCTACTGCTGACCAAAGAAAATGAAAGATAAATAAACAGAAGTTACAAACATTTTTTTCATATTCAGGTTTTCCTAAATTTCAACCAACTCCAACACAGAGATAATATAGCACAACCAGTATTAAGAGAATTAAAAGACAACAGACAAAGTATTACTAACAAATCGAGAGGTCCTGAACTGGTGTAAGGCAGAACACAGCAGTCCTTTGGGTGCACTACTGCTGTACTTTGGACTGTGGTGAAGACTGCAATGACTTGCAACAAATAGTTCTATATTTTCCTACAGGGCTTTGTGTTTGGACTTCATTATTAACTTCAGCAATACCATCAGAATGAATTCCCCACTGCAGTCTAAAAAACAAGTGCTATTAGCTGCAATCATAGAGCAGTAATTGGGTACTCTTCAGCTGTTAGCCCAGTGCTTCTTTCACTGCTTAGGAAAGTGGAAGTGACTTCAAGCATGCCGAGTAGGTAGGCTGATGCACCAGTCTTGCAAATGAAGTAAAGCTGGAGCTGATACCTACTGGCAAAAATCTGTTAGCTGCTTACTCTTTGCTCATACAACTTGGGGATTTCAGTACTGTATTTCGAATCAGAAGTAGCAAAGTAGCAATTGCACAGTTCTAGGAAACTCCCTAAATCAGTCTGAGCCAAGACCAGCACGTGGAACTTCACTCACCTCCTCCACAAAGCAGCAAAACCTCTCACCACTGTTGTGCTTCTGGAGAGGCGGATTTTCCGCACTTTTTCAGGTCAGGTCTATGTATACTACTGTAGGCATTCGCTATAAAAGTGGCAAAAGCAAGAATAGTGAGGCTCGAACTGAAACGTGGGACTGAAAAAACTGAAAACGGGAGGTTACGCTTCTCACCAGCTGCAAGAAACAGAGCCACGAGCTGCTGATGCTGACCTGTGCCCGAGCAGTAGGCATACAGAAAAGCACCATCAACTTGAAACATTAACTTAGAATCACTCGCCTGCATTACCACATAGGTAATGGAAACGTAGCAACTGCCATAGTACCGAGTCAGTAATTCCTCAGCGAGTCATCTTGCAGGGAACAAGCAGCCATGCGCTTCAAAAAATGACGTAAAATGTCTTCTCTAACCTGAGAAAACAGCACACGACCTGCTTTTCCGGGCTAATTAGAATTGATTAGCTCTTTCTAAACTAATACGTATACCGTAAGTACAGACACCTTGATGTCTCGGTCGCAGCACCTTATGGAATTACTACAAGATCTAAACCAGGGAACCTGTGATGCGTTTTGCAGAACAGCGTGGTTTGGTCAATTTTCAGATTTGTTCTATTGCTCTGACTGAATGTCCATTTTCACTATAAAGCCATAGAAAAAAGAAAGAACTGTCATTTACTAACAGAACAGCATTTATATCCTTATGCTGCCAGTCCAACTACACAGAAAGTAGAAGGATCCCCAAGACTTTGCAGTGACTTAAACTGCTCTTTACAAAACCCCATGCAGTTAACAAAAGCCACATTAACTAAAACTGGAAGCAGGGACAAATGTGTGAGAGAAACTGAATGCAAACATTAAAGACAAATCAGTGACAGCAGGAGATCTCTCATGAAATATAAAAGGCAATTTAAAAACCCTGTTCCTGGTCCTCCTGCCTCTCCCCTTTTTGTTGTTTACAAAATGTCTAAAATATATTATGCTAGTCTGTGTCTATTTTTTAAAGAAGGGGAGAATTATTTGACAACTTAAAATATTACTATCAAGAATTTTTTTCCAAATTAGCCCAATGTGTTTTTTCCTTAGTTAGATGCAAAAACTAACTAAAAAACCTCAATATGACTGTGTCTTTATGCAAACATTTCAATTTTCACTTCTAAAAAAAAATACTTCCCATATAAATAATTTTAGGGTGAACAGCATCAGTGCCAACGTGAATGGTGTCATTGGAACACCACTGATCCCTACCGTTCAGGGCTATTCCACACAGTAAGGCTCTGGAAGCAGAGAAGAGATGGTGAACAAAGCACAAATCTACAAAGTCTTAAATCTAAGAATTTACTTAATAAAGTAAAAAACTGAACCTAAGAATAGGGCACAAAAATTGCTTGCTAGGAAAAGAGTATGTGCTCTTTTGGAGCACAAATTGCTAATTTTTAGGATTACAGTCATCACTGCCTCCGAATTGTCTGTAAATGCAAAGATTAACTGCTAATCTACAATGAGAGAAAGGAAAAATAAATCTTCTATCTTGACAATTCATTTAATCAAATCCTATTTTGTGAATTGTCTGAGTCCTAAAACGTCCCAGCTTTATAAACTCTTTCATGTATTGGGGGGGGGGAAGAAAAAAACAAACAGTTTTGCGTATCATACCAAACCATGTTACTGCTGTGCACTCTGTAACTTCAGCGTATGTTTGACACAAAACCTTCCAAAAGCAACTGGCTGAAATCTGTGTTTCCAAGGGTAAACAAACGAAACCTGAAACTTCTAACAAGTGATGACTGGGAAAATACTGATGGATCACTTTATGTTTTGTGATGACAGAAACAATGAAGTTCTCACAGAAGGAAAATACAAAGTAGACTACTGTCAATTTCTGTTTAAGAAAAAGTGCTGTTACTTTGTCATTTTGTTTTTTGCTTAGATATATTTTTCCATTTACTGTGTGATGTTGAAATAATGGATAGTTTTACCAAGGGAGATATATATATTTGTATTGTGTGGACTGGCATTATTTGTGCCACAGTACTGTTTGCATGCCAGTATCAAGTGCTATGATTATGTTAGGCACTCTGCCTGAGAATTCACGATCATCTATTTTACATTTGTCTGACAAGTATCATCACAACTTCTATTCTACAACAGACTACAGGTCATTATCATATTGGCCCCTCCCTCCTTCATATTAAGTATCTTCAGACTAACAAGAGAACCAGAAACTCAGGATCTGTAGCTATTTTTAAAAGACTAAACATTCAAGACTGCACATTTCCTCATATTTATTTTGTAACTGTATTTTTCTAAAACATATTAAAATAGAAAAGATGTTCATCTGATCCATCATACAAAGAAAATACCAACATAGTAAAAAATACTGAAAATATATGAAAGCACCAAAACATTAAAATATTCATATTGGCAAAGACTCCGAGAATATATTTCTGGTAATTTTACAATAAAGTGCTATTCAACCCACTCAAATTAAGGAATTGGCATTTTAATAGCATGGGTATTATTATCTTAAGGTTACAAATTACTTCGTTACCTTTCTCAACAAGACAACAACCCATTTTTTTGGAAGCAAAGCGTCTGAGTTGCATGCACATGAAAACAACCTAAATAACAGCTCCATAGTACACAGTGAACAATATAAGTTGTCAACCTGTTAAGAAAACAAAATACTGAGAAGAAAACTGAACAGAAATGAGATTAATGAAAAATTAAAAAAATGTAGATGTGGTCAAAAATACTGTATAAATTAAGAAAGCACAGAAGACTGTGCACCAAACAGTTCTGTAGATTCACCTTTTACATGGTAATTTTAGCTAATCTGTTTATTAATGCATTTTTTTAAACTACCCTTCTCTATTTCCTAGAAGTGATCTACAACACACTGGAGAGATACTGTAAACAAAAAGACAGAAGCAGAGTATGACCTTTATCTTTCCTCAGTAATCTCTTCTCAACTATTGAAGTCAGCAGACAAAACTAAATGATCTCTTACAAAGCAAATTTGTAGCAAAAATTAATTCTAGTAAAGAAATTATTTTAAATTTTAAATGTATGAAAGATACCATCAATCTCATTTTAAGTATTTATCATTTTAATATACATATTTACAGCAATGAGTACAAAGAATCCTTGTTAGCATAAGTTCTCACTAGCTTCATACACCATTTCCACAACAGTTTCTGAGAAATGGCAGATATAACACTTCTATGTTGACTTCAACAATATTTAATCTTCCTGACTTGACTTGCTTTTTTCATAAATTTATCTTTAATTTAAGCATATTGCACATCTCACAATAAGTTCTTACACTGACTATTTATTAGCCTTTTTATGAACCAGATCATCAAAAATAACTCTCACACTCCTCTGAGTAACAATTTGAGTAAGAGTTGTTTTCAAAAAAAGAAAAACAAAAAAAACAATAGGAATAGTGTCTCATCATGACTATTTCGTTAATATCTTTGGAATCAAACAAGGGTTATATTCCTGGTCAATATGGCTGTGTGTATGCTATTCAGTAGGAAATACCTGCAATAACTTTGCATCCAGAAAAAGCACAAAAATAAGGAATTTAACCAACAAAAGCAATGAGCTTGAATTACCAAAGTAATTACTAACAACAAATACCTTCCTTTACGTGTGCATGTACATAGATTATATAAAAAATCTGCATGTACTACATAATTTCTGTAAATTTACCTGAATGGACAGGTTAAACTTTAGAATTCACTAAGCTGACTGCTTGCACCTTCTATGAGAGTAATTCAGAATGTAAGAATGAATATGATGAAAAGAAATGAAATATTGTATCTAAAGTAGTTGACTAGAGGGGAAAAAACCTAAACAGTTTTAAATTATATTGTATTTGGTTTCCTCCTTCCAGTTCACAGTAGTATTTATTGAGTTGTACAGTGAAAATAGGTCCTAGCTCTTAACATCTTCCTCATGCCCTGTTCTAAGTGTCAACTTTCAGTAATTTCCTTTGTTGGCCATTCATTTCTCCTTTTTTTTTTTCAGAAAATTGTATCATCGTTCATTGTTGTGGGCTCACAAACCTCATTTTGGCAGTTCCGGAACCCGAGCGCAGCACTGCAATCTCTTCCTCTCCAAACAACCATGATAGGCAGCATGTTCAATGCACAGCGATTCTTTTTAGCTTCTCTGGGTATACGCCAGGTAGAAGCAGAAGGCAACAACAGTAACTGATAATAATGACAAAACAACTGACAACTGCTGGAACCAGAGGCAGTGATCAATCTGCTCTTGAAGTCTTTTATTAATTTGCAATAAATGAGTTAGCTGAAAATAGAAATAGTTTCATTAAATTTGAATTACTGCACATGAAAGTTCTTATTAATTTAGAACTATTTAGCCAAATAATTAAATAATAAATAATTAAATCACTATCACTGATTTAGTTACTTTCAATTGCTCAGATTTTCAAATAGTATAATTTACAAAGTACCAAACAGGTTTAGTATAAATTCTTTTTATCTCTATCATTTTATTATATTGTTCAATATTAAGCACAAAGGAACACACTATTACCTGTATATGTAAATCTTCATTGGTTTTTGCTGGAATATTAAACGCATTCTCTTTTAACGTCAGAGAAGAAGGCTTACTACTTTCTATGACATGACACCTGAGCCTGTGAAACAGGAATAAAAATACACACCAAAAATCACAAATTTAATGTAACGATGTATAATTAATAGTAAACACTCCATGTAACGGTTACTATATGTGCTTTATCATCTGTTCTGGTGGATTAGTTTGCTAAATGACTATTGCAATGATAGTCTGAAAAGGTTTCCTCAGTCCACCAAATATGTTTTGACACCTTTTGATACAGAAAGCAAGATCACAATTATCTGCATGCTCAGTTAAAATGTATCTTCATCTTTTTAAATCCATAGCACAGGATGCAGTGGATTATTCAGTCAAATACTTAATAACAGAGATGAAACAATTTATTGAACAGCAAACAAAATCCAAAGGTTTTCTTTCCATTTTAAACCTTAGCAACAACATTTTTGACAGAGTCCACCTCTTCCATGGTTAAAAATGGAGGAACAGAATTTCAAGCCACAACTGAAGGTGGTGGAATCCTATGCAATATATGAAGTACAGCAGAAGCTCTTCTGATAACATGAAAGTCAATTAGTGTGGGAATGAATTTATTTGTGAAAGAAATGGTGAAACTGAGGCTGCAGCATTTTTCTATTTTAAGGAAAGAGAAATGCTAAAACTTCTCCGGCAAAACAAAGCAAAAAAAGGGACAAATATGTGTCATAAGGTCTAAGTAGATTCCTCAGACAAAGTACTTACACATACGATATTAAAGAGACAATAATTATATTCTCCACTGTTTTTAATCTAGGTTTAATAAAAAGTAAAGGTCAGGTTTGTATTCATCAGTAAATTTTATGTAATCACATAATCGCTCCCTATCGTTTCAAAGTCTGTCTTAAGAAAATTGCAATATTTATGCAAGTAAGCTTAAGGTCGCTCACATGATACTGACTTTGTTTAACAGAGAGGTAAGGGATAAGGCAGCTCAAAAAAAACCCAAAAAACATGCCAGGAACAAAGTAAAAAAGTTTTTTTTTTTTGTTTTAAAGATGAAACAGCATTTCACTGTACCATGGCCCTAAGACTTCCAGGTGAACGAGAGCTACAATGAACTTTTCGTAGAAATGTACAGTGATACAACTAGATGCAAACAGGTAAGAGAGAAAAGTAACAGGTATATTTAAAAGAGTGTACAGGGAAATGTATTTTCCTTGTAGTATTTTTTCACCATTAAATACAGAAAATGCACATATGAACATGTGATATGTTTTATAGAAGTCTTCTACAAGATTAGGATTTTCACTAGGAGAAATTGAATTATTTTTTAATACTGCCTAGAAAATAGCTTTGCATTTTATATGTCTTCTTTCCTTGCTTGTTTCTTTTTAGAAAACCTGTGGCACGTTCTTATTAAAAAAAAAAAAAAATCTACTGTCTACTTGTATTGTCACATCCATTCACATTTTTTCCACTTAACTCTTAACCAGCACAAGAACAACAACAATAAAAAGAGGAGCATGTGCAGAATACCATGACATTTTATGCATTAAAAACACCTCTAATCAGTTAGAGCAGAAGCCTCAGCAATATGCTTCAGTCAGTAAGCACACAACTGGGTATGGAGAATCCTTCACTGACTATGATATGCAAGTGCTATAAATCAGCTAAATGATAAAGGCTAAAAAAAACCCTGTCAACAGAAAACCATATGCTCACCTATGTTCCATCACTTTGGTCCTAGGGACTTCTTTCCAAAACTGAGTTAGTTCTGGTACACCTGCTCCAGAAGACTGGTCCATTTCTGCTGCCATTATAAGGAAACGATCTTGCAGAGAAGCTGCAAAACCTGCCCTCAAAGAAAAAAAAAGGGAAAAGTGTGCTCAGACAAAATGACAAAATTACAAAGTGTACAGAAGTATTTTTGAACAACAGTGCTTTAGAACGAGAGCTTCTTTATTGCAGGACACTGGACACTGACTGACTAGAAACAAAAATAATGAAATAATTTTCTTAAGCTCAACAATTTTGATTTACATTTTTCCCCAAATTCTACAGTTTTATTCCAACAGAACTAGTTCCATCTGAATGACTCAAGGACAACACCCAGAATTTTGTAAAGAATGCATTCTCCACCAAATTCACCTGTCCTTGTAACAATTTAGGAAACTGATTTACCGCAGATAAACTCCCACTGTAGCAGAGCACAACTGAGACAGTCGCTACTGCAACTTTTTTTTTTTTTTTTCTTTTTAAGTCAAGAAACAGAACAGGCTGCAGACAACAGCTGCTTATGCCTAAGTGGAGTAGTAAATCAGTGCAGGCAGTTACTCAAATGCTGTCTGACATCCGTATTTTTTTACAAACAGTAACGCTCTCATACAACAGTCAAGCAGACACGGGTGTCAGCCAGTCTTATATCCTAGCGAGCACTTAGAAAGGTTAGTATCTAGAGAATCAGCCTGTTAACAAAACCTGTCCAGATTTCTTAAAAATTCTATCATAAGATTTTACTTACCACCATGAAGAGAGACTATTATATCCAACGATGTGCCTGGTTCACAGCTGCTGTTACTGGGTTTAACTCTGTATTTTTCAGGAGCAGTTGTTCTCACCTATAAACAAGAAATACCAAGCAAGCATACAGTAAATGCATGCAGAAACTATGATTGTTTCATAACCTTCCTCATTTTGTAGTAACTAAAACCTCCAAAAGCTAGAATATTAAGACACAGTAATACACAGTCTTTAAAATACATTACTTTGTAGGAGTAATCAGACACTAGCATTTTATTTTTTCCTCTCTCAACCATTCTATCTGTTCTTTTCTGGCATATGCTATTTTTCTCTCATATACATATTTAAAAAAGAGGCAAGAATCTCAAATGGATTATCTGTTAAAATTTTTAATACTATAGCATGGAAACTTTAGTTATTTCTGTGTGCAGAGAACACAAAAGATGTGGCGGAAAACCAAGATGCAAGTCAACTCAGTGTTTCTGAAGCAAACATAACTCATTATTCACCTTTGACGGTGACATTTGGAGATGCAGCTGCATCATTCTGAAGCATTACCATCTTGTTCTCAGCCAAGACTTTAGAAAGAGAAAAATTCTAAAAAGATGACTTTTCAATGCTCAAGCCTTTATTTTTCAGGAAGTATTAGACTCTCACTAAAGAACTAA
Organism: Opisthocomus hoazin; assembly: GCF_030867145.1. Taxonomy (NCBI): domain Eukaryota; kingdom Metazoa; phylum Chordata; class Aves; order Opisthocomiformes; family Opisthocomidae; genus Opisthocomus; species Opisthocomus hoazin. Next base: position 89,311,826 of record NC_134414.1, on the reverse strand, counting down.
CGATCGCCATAGCTCTTTGTCAGTCTGTGCTCCAAAGATTTGTATTAATGATTATCCCCTCTGGGGTGGTACATAATGGGCATACATTCAACCAGAAGATTTCTTTGATCTGCTTTAAACATGACAACAGAACAAAAGATTTAGACTTAAAAGTGGGTTTAGCAGCATTTCTTCCTCCTTACCCAAAACAAGTTGCACGTTTAATAAACCAGGCCACGTACAAAATAGTTACCTTAAAAGCCACGATGTTTTTAGTAACATTTGTGAGAACTATTAAACATTTTTTCTCTCCAGTTTCTTTGGATCCAAAATATAGTTCTTCTGCTGGGCTAATAAGAAATTTAAAATGAATTAGTGTCTTCATACTGTCTTTATTATGTACCATAGAAAAAGCCTGACCACACCTAAAGGAAAATAAAATACTTTCAACCCTACAGCTGCAGTCTCTATAAACAGTTTTGCATCAAAAAAGCTGAGAAAAGAAAATGCAGAAATTTTGTAGTGAAGCTCAGGGCTGACTCATGATCACAAGTGGACCTAGATGCCTCAACGGGTTACTGCCCTTGACTTCTTCCATCTCAAAGAGCGTGACCATCTGCAACAGCACAAAGAGCCAATGGACACAGTCACTTCCACCACCACATCTTGAGGTGGTATGTTAAGGTAAAGCATTATTCATTTTCATTTATACTAATATTAAAGAGTATAAGGTGTCACAGACAGGGAGTAATTTCCACCTCACACACCTATCATTGTAATGGGTGCAGTGCAGGCAGAAGAGGAGCAGCAGGTATCTGCGACTGGCAATCCTTTCAACCACTACAGCTATATTCACTTGTACTTATGAGTCAGTCTTCACATATTTCTGGTGACACATGCATAAATAAAGTTATTGCTTGTTTGTAATATTCTTGTGCCATTAGGAGAGTCATGCATGAAATCCTTTAAACCATATCAAATTAACACAACTAATTTAGGAATAAGCATAGCAAACACTACTAGGCAAAAAGTAGGGCATGCTCATATACTACAAGTTGAGAGGAAACTCAAGTAGTAAGTTGGAAAACTGCTTTCTTTCAATATGTCAGTTTAGGAGTATGCAAAGAACTGCTATACTATGCAGCACTACACAACTGCATAATCTTTTGACAGAAAGCTTTTTTCAAAAAATGTGTTACTTCTTTTTTTTTCCCTTTTCTCCCTTGTTTAGAACACCAATTGCATTAGTTTGACCTCTGCCTCGAAAGACCTCCTTTTACAGTACTAATCCTTCTTTCTCCTCTCACTTCAGCCAGTGCACTAGCCAAGAAGAAAAACCCTGGGTGCTGTAGGACAAGCCTGAACAACCATGCTAGAAGAGGAGCCCAACTGCAACTGCACTGGAGTGCCTGTGTTTTACAATGCATTAGACAGCTCACATGACAAGAATTGTTTATTTTTCTCTTTTTGGTGAAGAAGGAAATGTGCTGAGTGAGGCAGAAAGCAAGAAACTGAGGGGTTTAAAACAGGTTACTAGTGTAACTATATCCCCTTCTCCTTTCAGTTTTCTTTCCTGTTCCCATATTCTCAACTTAAGTAACCAACAACAATACGGGGAAGGAAGGAGTGTAGTTACAAAATATTTTGCTTATTTTAATACTGTATTATTGCAGCTGTGTATTACAACATCTGCAAGATGAACCATATATGGGACAGGAAAGCATTAACTAGCATCAAAACAAGCCACAAGAAGAGGTCAATGAAAGGAAATTTCTGCCAGAGCCAGAACTTTCTTGTGCCATTAGGACTGCGTGGCTATTGCCAAAAAAAAAAACAAAACCAAAAAACAAAAAAAAAAAAACAACCACCACCACAAAACCAAGAAGGAGATGGAGCTTGAGGGCCACTAGTGTATGCCTTTGTCTGTGACATGAACAAGTTCCATGGTGGTGGGTGGTGTGTAGTTGTTAGGGACATGAGGTGTTTTATATTAAATGAACACGCAAACTTTTTAATTTTTACAGAAACACTGCTTTACTCTGACATGTGTGAGGTAACCAATTCAGCTTGCACTAGAAATTCTTATCTCAAAATACACCACAACATGAGCTAGTCTTCTGCCAGACAATGTAAGTAAACTGCTGCTTTTTTCTTACCAAACGTATTCACTTACTGAGGAGGAAGGCCAACAAAAACCAGTCTCTCACAGCAAGCTATGCAAGGCAAATGCAACCACAGCCTAAACCAGGAAGAGACAGATGCCTACGGACTATGACTGTGAGAAACAGAAGAGCACAAGTACCCAGTTATGGTCACACACTAGAGCCAACAAGCAGCAAGCAGTGCTAGGAAAGGAATATTCCTGCATGGGGTCCAAGGAGGCCTCACTTGGTCTTCTGCAACAGCAGGTAGAGGGGCACAGATCAGCTGCTGCTTCTTAATGGTTTTGTGGTGCCTGAGCAGCTCAGCCTCAGCTGCCCAGCCAGGCTCCAGGCTGCTCCCTTCCCAGGGCAGCACTGGAGTCAGCAAGGATACAAATACTTATACTGGCAGAGCTTACAGTCTGTTAGCATAAATCACCCTATATATCACCAGCTCAATAAATTTCAGTCTACGGTCCTGAGAAAGATTCTAGGGAAATAAAACTAGTTCTAGCTTCTACAGATTTAGCCTATCAAAGACCAACAACTGTGCATACTCTCAAGAGTTTACTTAAAAATAAAAAAACAAGGACAATGGACACACCAGTACTTTATTTTCCACAACATCAAGACTACAAGTATTAGCACATCTGTATACTTGACTAAGTTTACTCTTTCCTGTAATTTAAATGAACTCAAACACTTCTATTCCAAGGGTAGATCTTGAAATATTTTAAGACAAAAAGGTACAGGTTGGTGTATTTTTTTTATTCAGTTGTTTTTTGTTAGTGTTTGTGAGTTTGTTGGTTGTTTTTTTTTTTTGAAAGTGGATGGAAGAACACAGCTTCTTTTGTCTTGCAGACAGAAAATTTTTCACATTCTTTTAAGATCACAGTCCCACAGTCTATGCTTTTGTCCTGCCATACAAGAAATTAAGTCTATACAGAGGAGGTTTTTGCACATAAAGGACAATAAAGATCGTTTTCATTTCAAACCCAGGAAAATGACACATACGAAGCATTTTTTGATGCTAATGAGCATGTCATTATTCAGATTCATTCCAAAACTAATTCAGTACAGCACTTCAAGTTAGCTAAAGAATTACCTATAAATTAGATATTTTCTTCATTTATCTAATAGCAAACTGGAAGTGAAAATAAAAGTTAACATCTAAATCACTTTCTAAACAAGCATCTTAACCTGAAAGGCAGTGAAAAGAAAAAATTAAATTGGCAAATTGATCTTTTTTCCTCCTAGTTTAATGATAAAAAGTAGCTTTACTGCAAGACGTGCATCTTGGATGACGGAATCTTCTGCATAGAGATGCCATTTATACACAGCACTTCGCACACAAAATAAAGTGGACCCATTCATTAAATTTAATTGGTACAAACTACTAGCATAGACATTTATACAGTCTGAAGTTAAAGAATTTATGCAAGATTTAACAGTGAAAGTTGTCTTAGTAAACACAATGGTTTTTAAGGCAGTGAAGTCATAAAACAATGTCAAACCATTGCTCTCATTACAGATGAGCACAGGTTTAACTAAAACCAATGACAGGTAGTTTCTCAATATCAATGAAACCATGAAATGCTTCTACAGTTCTATGAAATATATACCTATTACTTAGTACAAAAAGCATGCCAATAGCGGCAGAAGAATGTTCACTAAAAACATGTAAAACCAGAAAAATTCTTATCTTTGTAAAAATTATTCTTAGAAGGATGTTAATAACTATTGCATTCCTCTAGTAGTCTGAACTAGTTCAGTACTCAAGTGTCCAAGGCACATTGTGAAAAAAAATTAGAGAAAATTATTACCTGATATGTAATAAAGGTCCTTTAAAAGTGGTTAATGCTTTCTTTGCATTTTTTGGTTTGAACTCTGTTTTGTCAGTTTCCTCTGATTTGGAAATTTGTTCTATAGAATTCATCTGAGTAAAAATGATAGTTATAATGATTAACTAGAAACCTGGTTACACATTACAGAATCATGCAGGTATTTCAAAGAATGAAGAGGCTTATTTAAACAATTTACATGTTACAGATTAAGCTTAATATGTATTCATTCCCTGAAGCTGCTTGAAGTCTACTGAATAAAATGATTTCTTATAGAAGTTACAATATATTAAACATGTATGAAACAAAACTTCTGCTTGTTTTTTCCTGTGTATTTTCCCAATGCCCAAGGCAGTTGTTTTTGAAAACTTCAGACATGTTAAGTTATAGTACCTCAAATATTTAAGATTATAAAGCACTGATGTTGCTCTTCTACTGCAGAACTTTTCTGTTAGACACTCCAATACAATCACTGCAACACTGAACAGTAAACAATAACAATTCTGCACTTCATTGTATTGCAGAGTTTCTAAACATATCTTCAACGCTTTTAGATAGAACTCTGAAGTATTAGAGAACTTAAAAGAAATAGTGCCAATTGAAAAGTGCAGATACCTTAGGTTCTGAGGGTTTTCCTCCATTACATTAAAAAAATACATGTCAACAGGCCTGGACATCTTACTATAAAAAAAAAATGTAAGAACTCTGGAATTAAGTGCAAAACAGGGTGGGAGAGGATGCAGAAAACTGAAAGAATTAGCGACACCATAACTCAAGATCAGCTAGCTGAACAGTTTGCTTAGCCTGGTTTTATTCCACTTAAAATAGAGAGAAGACTTGAAGAGAATTCAGTTTATGCAAATCTCAAGTATGGGAATAAAAGGAATACAAAATGTTATAGAAAAAATGTTTTATAAAAAGCACAGCAATTTGATTTCATTTATTTATAATTACAGTTAAACATCAGTGTGTAAATACATTGCACTAGTTACGTGTTGGGCTTTATTCTACATAAATCTAATTAAAATTACCAGAAAAACTATTACTATAGTACACATTAAAGGTGCAGTCCTAGCCAAATGCAGGTATCTACAGGACAGGCACTTAATAATCAAGTTTATCACTTAAGGCTCCCTCTGCTCTGCAGAAAGAAATAGGCCCTTCTGTGGGACAAGAGGAGGTGTGTATATACACATAAAATAAGTCAGAGGAATTCTTAGTGATAACATGAGTCTGCATATAAAGACTGGGAGTGCAGTAAACAATGAAGACGATATCTCAAAGATCACTTGAAATCTGTTAGTTTGGAAGCTGGCCTTATTAAAAAATTATAATATCTACATTTAGATGCAGTCAAGTAAAAATCATTAACTTAAAAGAGTTGGCATTTCCTATTTCTGAGGCAATAAGGGAGTATTTCTGAAAAAACACATTTTGGAAAAAGACATAATATTGAAGTGACAAACCATGGTGTACCTGCTGTGGATCAAATAGTAAGTATTATTCTTAAATATATGAACAGCAGAACAGTGAGTTGAAGCAAAAGCATAATCTACTTTTTATGGAAACAATACCAACAATGAGATATGGTGTGAAATTCTGAAAGGATGTTAAACATAAGGCCTTAAACGTGCCTTAAGATTAATTGATAAGCATAAATGTCAATCTTGGTTTCACCTGAAAGACTGAGTATCAGCTTGATTATACTGTATAAAAGAAAATAACATAAACCAAATTAATACTTTTAGGAGTGGGAAAAAAGTAAAAAAATACCATAAGTAGAAAGCTGAAGTCAGCCATGGAAATTAAAAATAAATACACCCTGAGGCTATTAAGCATCAAAGCCAACTCATACACTGAGCAGGAATTCTCTACATTTCCATATCCGAGAATCAGAGCTTGGAAGATGTGCTACAACCAAAACAAGCTACTGAGTCTAATGGTCAGGAGGTCACCATGGTTATGTAATGCTTCCTTTCGACCTTAAAGTCAGTGAAATTATCTTTTTTTAATTGCTGGCCAAGTTGCATAAAACAGCTGAGCTGTGTGTTTCAAATTATTCTGACAAAAACTTCACCCAGTAAATGAAACTGATAGTGTAACATTAAAGTATGATCAGAGGGGTGGAACACCTCTCCTATGATGAAGGGCTGAGAGCTGGGGATGTTCAGTCTGGAGGAAACTCGACTCTGGGTAGACCTTACAGCAGCCTTCCAGTACCAGACGGGGCCTACAAGAAAGCTACAGAGGGACTTTTTACCAGGGCCTGTAGTGATAGGACAAGGGGTAATGGATTTAAGCCGAGAAGGGTGGGTTTAGATTAGATATAAGGAAAAAATTCTTTCCTATGAGGGCAGTGCGGCACTGGAACAGGTTGCCCGGAGAAGCTGTGGATGTCCCCTCCCTGGCAGTGTTCAAGGCCAGGTTGGATGGAGCTCTGAGCAACCTGGTCTAGTGGGAGGTGTCTCTGCCCATGGCAGGGGGGGTTGGAACTAGGTGATCTTTAAGGTCCCTTCCAACCCAGACCATTCTATGATTCTACTTCACTAAGCAGAATTTTTGCAATTCATATCCCAAAATTCATTATGGCACTGAAGTTGTGAATTTCAGATTTTTCCTATTTTCAAGAGCAATATCCCCACTGATTATTACTGCATATTCCTACATATTAGTTCATAGAGGAGGGAGGTTGTGGAGTCTCCTTCTCTGGAGATATTCAAGACCCGCCTGGACAAGGTCCTGTGCAGCCTGCTGTAGGTGACCCTGCTTCGGCAGGGGGGTTGGACTGGATGACCCACAGAGGTCCTTTCCTACCCCTGTGATTCTGTGATAAGGACTTCCGTAAAACAATGCCTTTATATTTCCGGATGAACACCACTGCAGGAAGATTATACTGTAAATCAGCATTGCTGAATTAGGGATGCAATTTCTCCTGAGACTAAATGAAAACTTTTATATGTTGAGATCACCAATAATTTAAGAAAACTAATTAACATGCAGTAAGTATAAATATTTAACTTTGTATTTTCTCATGTACATACTAACTTAAGGATCTGAGAGAACTAGATGTATTATAAGATATACAACACTAGATATCCTAAGATTAAAAATAAACCAAGTACATAAATATAACCTCTGAAAACAAAACAAACCTATTAAATTTCACAGTACAATCCACTATATTGCAGAGATAGACTAAATATTCAGTACACATTTACTCATTCAGAAGCATGAAAGTGGTCTTAACAGACCAAGAAGCAAGGTTGAAACTGCAATTATCATTTTCAGTTTTACTGGGTTCTTCTGTCAAACTGGAGGGTATAAAAAAAAAAAAAATCAACACACAAAGTAAAAGCCTGACAAGAAACAAAAATTAAATGGTTACAAAGTGGGACAGGAGGCATGTAACTAGGCTTGCCTCAACCTTCAGAGTTGGATACCTTTTTCTGATTAACATTTTGTTCTTCATTCAGCTCCCCAGTCTCCTTGGTGTCTGTGTCTATCTCTTCTTTACTTTCATGTTCATCTTCACTAGTAATGGGCCCATTTTCACATAAAGGAGTTTGAAAATCATCATCAACCAATGGAGGATAGCTGTATTTAAAAGAATCCTAAGACATAAGGAGATTTTAAAGCACCAGTTATTTAGGAGGATGAGAATTGTCTTCTCTAGTATTTTTTAAATGGTAACAATATCAATTAACTCGCTTTGTTTCACATGACTTGTATGTTTCATTTTTCCATTTTAAGTTGGCCTCTGTGCATAAAGCTGACACTACCGACAGTTTTTATTTTATCATTATTATAGACACATGCATACAGTCACTCAACGAAGCCACTAAAATGTAACTATTCTTGTTATTTATAGTCTTAGCAAAATTGCAGAATCTGGTCTACTGAGGATCAGCATTCAGAGTCTCAGTGCTGAAGTTCTGTTCCTAGTTCTAGAAAACGTGGTATAAAACCTACAACAGCTATTTCTAAAGAATGTTCCAAAAGTGTTAAAAACTTCAATTGTTCTTCGTATTTTAGTTTCATAATAGCCACAGTTAAACAAAACAAGAATCAAAACTACAAAACAACCCCAAATAATCCCTCAAGTTTAACCTAGTGCATGGACCTTTATCATATTCTGCAACTCAGACCTCAGTCTTTGCAATGCCAAATCAATTTAAAGACCATACTCAAGACACCCGAGTAATGCAGAAGCAGCATACTTAAATTCTCAGTGCTTCCACAACACAGTGGAAATTTCCTCTTCCTTCTATTGGAGGACCAGTAAAAAACAGTTTTTGCTAATTAGAAATTCTCTTAGCATTCGCAATAGTTTTATTACATCTAACGTTAGAAACAGTGTTTAAACAAGGCTCTATTCCCACTGCATTTTCAAACAGTTTTAAACATCAAGTAAACTGAATTAGTTTGTCAGCTTTTCCAGTGGAGGAGGAAAATAACATAGCTTTGACTCCTACGAGGCAGACTTGAGCCACGCCCACAGTTCCCACACTATGCTACCAGCAGCAAGTTCAGAAAAAAGTTCCAAGAAAGCTCTCCATAAGCAAGTATGTTTTCTCAAAACAAAGAATAATGGGATGTTAGAGAGAAAAAAAAAAAAAGGAAAAACCTTACATGGGGCTATTTGAAGAAGTGCCAAACAAAACAGCATACTTCCTGCTAATCTGTAATCCAGACCTAAATCTCTCCTTCAGGCTGAAGCAACAGTCACAGACCTTTAGGTGAATGAAACAGGTACCCCCTGGCTTAAGCGATATCATATCGGGGGCCAAAAGGACAAGCTTCAAGTATCAGGAACAGACTAATTCACTATTAGAAAAGACTACAGAGTGCTGGAAACCCTACAGTAGGCTTACAGAATATTGACAACCTCCATTTGCAAATACAAGGCAGAAAAAGCCATCTTACCCTTAGCCAAACTGATAAAAAGCCTTTTCACTCCCTTCCAGCATATGATGAAGGGCATACGACAAAGTGACCTTAACAAAGAGACACTAATTTTGCTGCACATTTCACTTGGCCACATCAATCCACAACGCTGGACAACTTCAGCAACTGAACAGAATCTCATCATTGGGACAACTCAACATATCACACTTCCCAATCACAGTCTGTAAGTTTCAGTGACATAGGCTTACATACCAACAGCATGAAAACCTCGGACAGGTAAACAAGACAGAATTATTCCACACTTGATATATAGCACTGCATAATTCTACAATCTATAGAACGCATATAATGCATTCTATAGACTAATGGCTTTCTGTTACAGCAGATGCAGAGACTTTACTATGTTTGCCAATTTTGGTAGAGATCTTTATCGTGGTAGTGATTTTTATAAGGTAACATGCACACAGTGGTCATGAAGTCACATACAGAATGCCTAGTGATGTCTTAACTTCAGACCAGTGACCTATAAAATGGTCTTCCAAGAAAACAAGCTATGGGCTATCAATTCAGATACCCAGGTGAAGAGCACAGCATTCTAGTTGCACACATTGTTCAAAACTGGCACCAGTGGAGAGAACCTCGGATTTAACAAGGATGAAAAGAAATCTCTGATAAAGGAAAACCGGGCAAATACACAAACTAAAACCCTACTGTACGTATCCCTCTTGGATCTACGTGTACACTGTATGTACACCAATCTTACACAAAATGTTATTGAAGAGGCAACAAATGTCCCTGGCTGGCCAGAAACATGCATACCTTCAGAATTGGCCTGTTCCACTACCAGTATCAACAGCTGGAACTGGCTGATATGGGGGAATAGGGGACACAACAGATTGGGAATCCAGGAAAACACTGCCTTGATATACATTTCTTATTAAACAAAAACAATTAGCAAGTGGCTTTTGAGCACCTAACCCTAATTTTCCAGACTGCTGATCACTAGCTTGCTCCTAAATCTGTTTTGGGCAATTCCAACAAGTTCTCCAAGATGAACCTGATATAAAGAGAGAGACATCTGTGCAGTGTGGACAAGAACCAAAGGCAGGTACATAGTACACAATTCCTCTTGATTAGCAGTATGGTAACAGCTACAGCCAACAGACACTGATGAGGATCTGAATGAAGCTTATGTTAAGTTTATATTCCAAAGTCCTGCAAAATTCAAGCTTCTGTTTAGCATAATTAGTTTCAACACTTTTGATATTCTGAAGACATCTTTGTCTGCTAGTTGCCTAAAACTAAGCAAGTTATTTTCCTCCTTTCACAGCTGGCTGACTGAAAATCCTTGATGAAAGTATTTTCATGCTAAGCAAAGCCTCAGATTCATCCTTTGAGTGACCTTGAGCCACAGTAAAAACGTAACATACTTAATGATAACCTGACTAAGGTACTGAAGCTTGAAGGCTTCTGATGGAGACACAGAACCGTTCCCTTGATTAAGCAAAGTAATCATTGACTCCAAGTTTAACATTATTATTTCCAAAATGGATTTTTTTTGTTAATTTCAAAAACTAGTCTCCAACACTCTTCTTGGACACCTATATTCCACTGCACTTATGTTCTCTGTATCTCCACAAAGTAATAGCCAAATGACCTGCTCCACTAGTTGTTTACATCTGGCACAACCTGGCTCCCAAGACAGATCATAATAGGAGACACAGCAGAAAGGATGAGAGTCTACTTATGGCTACTGTGTTGACTATGAAGGCTGAACTTCTGTGCTGTGCTCTTCACCTGCATTATGCTAGTTGCAAATATGCTGATTATTCCTAAACATGTGGAAATCAAAGATGACAAAAAGAACCGAAAGGAGGCAAAAAAACCCAAACAAAAAATCGAATGCTTGAGTGGAGAGTGGAGGCAATTACTCTGTGCAATCCAGATAGTGCCTTAAAGACACAGGCATGACAATGCTAATACTGGTGAATGTACTCTATCTTCAGAGACTCTAGTTGCCTCAAAAGGAGCCAAGGTTAACCACATCAAGAACAGTTAAATTCTGAGAAAAGGTCAGTAAGTTGTCTGTCTCCTGGTTGAAAAATCCCTTGTTGTCAGAGATGCAAAAATCCTGCTTTACCGTATGCACTGAAGAAATCTTTCCAAGGAAGACTCTGAAGTCCTGCTCTGGATCGAAGTATTTGCTAACAATGCTTCCAGATGATGATGGTTCTGAGGTTAAAAGTTCAAAACACCCATCAAGTGGCTAAATACCAAAGAGACTTAGACAAAAACATCTGCTGGTTTAAAATACAGGGCTTTTAGTACACAGATACAGCTGTTTTTCTGAAATTGTCAAACCCTTGGAGTCCTTGTCAAGCAAGTTTACTCCTATTCTACTAATTTATTTCTCTCACTGCAACTTACTACCACATAATTGTCTGGATAAACTGTCTCCATGATTCTGGAACTTGTTAATGCTGTTAAGAGATGGGCAACATGGAGCCAACTCGATCAACAATCACTAACTGGCAATAAGACCTTGCAGTACCAAGGCAGGATAAAGGGTAACTCTAAAGCTGTGTGCTCAGGTAGACACTTCAGGAGGATGTTTAGCAAAGCCACAAGCTTCCTTCCTTAAAAACGTAATTAGCTATCAGTTAAGATGGTCTAAAAAGGAGACAGGAGGTACACACCTCTAAGGAGGAAAAGAACCTTCCCCTCTATTGCAACAACCTGACAACACTATAAGAGCTAGGCCCAGAACCACTGCTACACCCCATTCCAATCCTTACTGAAGCTGCTTCAGACATCATCAACCCCCCTCCTCAATGCCCACTCCCAAAGTTCAACAATTTCAGCTGTCTCTAATATGAGAAAGTTCTTATGTGAGACTGGAAAGTTCGGGCAGCAACTTTCCATGGAGAAAGAGGATATCATCTTCTCTTTGTAAGTCTCATGCAAAAGCACTTTTTAAAGGCTGCTATTTTCAGCCAAATAAAAACCAAGATAACTTAAGTCTTTATGTTCCCAAAACAAGTTTTATATGTCCTGGCTACCGGAGCTTTACCTTGAGTTTATATACAAAGGAACATGGCCTCTCCTACTATTACTGAAGCAGAGTCTTCCTTTTCTGCATATTGTTACTGCCATACTCCAAAAATGTTCAGAAAAAAAACTGAAAAGAATAAGCACCACTAACTCCTCTGCCGTGGGCTTATTTCCATTACCATAAGCGGTTTACAAAAATTTTAAGTGAAAACCATCTTCTTTCTGGAAATTCTATTATAAAGATTATGCAAACTGATTTACTAACTTTGTGAAAAGTGAAACCTGTTGTACAAAGATGCTTGTGCTGTTTTGCTCTTATGGTTGCACTAGAATAGGATCCAGGTTCCATCAAATTGATACTGGATTTTAGCATACTATTTGGGGCTCTAACATACTCTAAAAAAAGAACCTTCTACAGCCACATATTAAAATGCAGCCCTAGAGACAAAGGAAAAATAATTGCAGTATGATTGTCTTTACTGAATCGTAGCTTTGGAGCAAGATGACAAATCTCAGAGGGACACGAAACCTATTTTCTGTTCACAGAACTTGTGTCATAAACCAACACATAATCTCTAATTCATGAGGTGGGGAAAAAAGAGTAGAAGGAGGAATGATACTTAAAATAGATTTTTTTTTTTTAAAGGTCTGAAAAAACTAAGCGGTTCCCAGTGACTTGAAAGTGGACGAATGATTCAGAAAATTTCTGTACTTAAGACTGCCAGATGTCAAATTCTCATGAAGTTAACCCATTTTATATTAATGGGATTCATAAATTAACATTGGCAGAACAATTTCAAGAAATTTCACAACTCTCAACCCCACGTATGTAATTTATATAGGCATGTGTCAATCCATCACAAAAGGACCATGAAGTGTCGATATACTTACAGTTCCACCCATGTGAGGTGGCAGATACTCTCCACTGATGTATTCCTGTACATCACTCTTGTTCGTGAACTTTAACATGCTTATTGCATCTGGGCCAAGCCAACCCTTCACAATTTTAAATGCAGCTTTAAAAAAAACCAAAAGGTATACATAAATTGCCAGGGAGGGGTTTTTTTTGCAGCATATTTGTAGACCTTATGGAACACAATTGAGCTACATACCATACAATATGGCAGGACATGAAAGTATCTATTATAATGGGGATAAAACAGTGCAAGGAAAAGAGTATTATTTACAGAAAAAGTATTTTATGGACATACACTTTCTATAGATAAATGCAGACAGACCACAGACTTTCATGGAAAAATCATTGATTTAAATTATAATTTTGTTGTCTTGGAATTCAGTCTAGGAAGTACTGAGGGGGTAAAAGCAATTTTATTTCCAGATATGAGGGATGTTGTACACTCTTCCTAGCTGAAATGTTTTGCTGCTTTAAAGGACAGTTTAGATCTGCAGAGTATTTTCAAACACCACAGTTATTTCAGTGAAAAAACATGAACATACAGGAAAATTTAAAACCACCATAAAAATATGTATTCATATGGTAAAAATACAGGAATTGCATGTTTATATTGTTCATTATAATTAAAGATAATTATTGAAGTACACACATCAAAATATACATAACTATTAGTGTCCAGTATCAGGCATATACCTTAAATTGTGTATTCTAATTTTTGGTTGTTATAAAGTGTCCATCATTAATTGATGGACAGTATTCCTAAATCATGAGCAAATCTAGCTTTGAAAGGACTACAGTCGGAAACACTCAAGGAAAAGACTATTTAACTATAGGGTCTCCCAAGCTTTAAAGATAACAGGATGAATATGGACTCCATTTACCATTTAAAGTATGATCCAAACCACAATACTAGAAAGACAAACAAAAAGTATGCAACCAACAAATTGACAGATTTAAAGATGCACGTTTAACAATTCCACCATTCGGTTGTATCTGCACAGAGCAGAAAAACGCTTCCTATTTATGCTGCTAATTTTAAGAAGTTATCACGAGCTAAAAAACCAGAACCAAAACAACTCACCATTCATTATCCATGGCATTTCAAAGATCACTATCTTTGCTGAAGAGACAAAAAGAAAAGGAAATAATCTGAATACCAAGCATTATGTATTTCTGTTTAAGAGGAAGCACAGCAATAATGGTCACGTAAAAAGTGAATACTTATTTTTAGAAACTTCCACGTTCACTTCCTTGTAGAAGCAATTTTGTATACTTGTTTTTAACACACATAAGCCTATTTCTATCACTATATAAAGGCATTATCTGTTTGCTGGGGAAACAGCTAATAAAATCCTAAGTTATACACTGTTTCTATGGTTCTATTGGATACTAGTTTTCTGACACATTATTACTAATAAGTAATCACCTCACATAAGACAGAAAAAGGTAAGATCTCAACCTGACTTAGAAAAGCAACTACTGAACAGAAAAGAAAGTTTAACAGGTATATTCAGCACCTCTTCTTCCCAAAGAAGCAAACAGCAAGAGACTTCGTAAATCTAAATCTCCATGTGTTCCATATAGGCACCACACAAAGCATATGCAAAAAGACTTAAAGTCTCCCCCACCATCTACAACATCATGAAATGCTCTTCTTACACAAGTCTACAGTGCTTAAGATGAAATTGACAATACTTACTAAGGAAGTTTGGGTAATAATCTGTAAAACAGTTGACAATAAATCGAACAAAATCCAAGTCCTAAAATCAAAGCACAAAGTAAATGCAATGTAAATAAAAACATTTAAAATACAGGCTTAGTTAAGCTAAGATATTTATTGAATAGCATAAGATACTTGTATTGCAGTCATCTATATTCAAATTTTACACATACTACAAACATCATCCAAACTTAATGCAATGCTTTTCATTATTAAATTGCTGCAGGATTGTGGTTGTACTTAGCTGTATGATATAACAAAGCAGTCAAACCTACCATCAATGCAGTAAACTAGGTACCTAAACTACTGCAGAGTATCAACAGGATTTAGTCTGTAATGGAAAGATACAGGGAAAATAACCTTTAACCCTAGGGAAGCTTGACAGATTACCTTAAAAGAGTTACAAGGCAGAGCACTAAACATACCGAAATCTCCCTTCAACAAATTATCTTGCATATTGTTCAATGTACTACTGCACTCAGAATCTTCCAGAGGAAAAAAAATACGTTTTCCTTTTAAGTGAATTTTTGGTTTTAGTATTAGTTTGTAGTATGCAGAGAAATTGTGGGCAGAGGCAGCACTCAAAAGAGCTGCTATGTGCACCACCCATTTTCAGGTGTGTGCTTCCATCCAATGAATAGCCACACAGAAATAGTACAGCCAAGTCTCCATTGTGAAATCCACGTATAATAGAACTGACTACATAGTAAAGGGCAAAAAAAGACATTTTATGAAACACGTATAAAGAGATACCTTACCACAATAAAGTATTTTGGTCAGGTGGTCAGCCTGCCATGAGTACTCATACTTCCCTCACTCCTCCTAACATGGGTAACCACTACTACAAAGGAGACTTTCAGAAACAGTACAAGCTATACTGCTGATGGAGGATCCAAAGCCTGCCGTAACAGTAAAAATGCTATAGGGAATGGGCTCTTAAATTGATGTAAACACACTATTCTAACATTTGTAGAAAGAGAAGAAAACAATACTCTGTATAAGAGGATTACCCACAACCTGAAAGCTTTATTAATAGCTTGAATAACTAGAAACTAACTGAAAGCTTGATATCTTTAGAAGCAGAAGACAGCCTTTAATAGAAGCATTTATCTCGATTGGCTGTTGCTTGTACCAAATGCAGTAACTTTCATTTAATTGCATAAATACAGTGTTGGACTTCCAAGCAATGACTAGAATCTCCTGTGTTTTAATTAACAAGGATGCTGCTCTTTATTCCATTGCCTATCCAAAAGCAGCACTATCAGATATGATGAGGATGGATCCATTATTTTGATCGAAGTCTGGAATTAGAAGTACAGATTTCAGCAGACCATTCAATAAACTGCATCTATTCTACTTACCTGAACTGGTGCAACAAGGCACGAGCTATCAGAACTACCTAGCTGCATACCAGTGATAAAAGCTGACATAGTAAATGTCCATAGCAATGGAACAAACGAGGCATAGTCTGCAAATGAACTCAGAAATTCAAGTTCTTTTAGGATAAAATTTATCAATTACACTGCACGGTTACAAACAGTCATCAAAAAAAATTCCTGTTCCGTGATAAACAAACTACAAAGCAAGACTGCACAATGGGACACTTACGGACAGCACTTGCTTGAGGCTGTGTCTCTGGAAGTCTGAGACACACTGGAAAGAAGTTGCTTCAGGATATGCGCCATAAAAGTCAAATCAATTTGCTTTTTCACATCAAGAAAATTATTATAATCCTTTGTTCTCCTGTCATCTTTAGGAGTATGGTACAGGTAAAAGCGCCAATCTTGCCTTGCAAAACTGAACCACACCATATTTATTTGTCAAAACACCTTCTCAAGAGCTTGTGGCCCTGTGCTGCACAGCTGTCAAGTCCTAGTGCAACATTAACCATCTTGCTTGGAAAAGCTAGAAAGAAAGCCTTTTTTTGCTTGTATTTAAATGCATTCCTGTCATACGAACAAAAAAAAGAAAGAACGAGATAAAAGTTTTAGCCGCTTCTGTTAGAATAACAGGACAGCTTGGCAGGTGGTAAGAAAAATGTCAATATTCTATAGAAATAAGATTTTTTCTTTAACCTATATACAACGTATGAGGTTTTTAGTTAACAGATTTAATCTATAATTATGTAATGATAGGCAAGATCTCCATCTTGCAATCTAAACCAGCTTAGACTCTGCTCCTGAAAATGGGTGCTAAAAATGTATTTTGTCTACTGAACTATTGCGTTTTGGGTGCTTAAAAACCAAGTTCTACTACTGTCATCTATGACAACTGACAAACCAAGCTGGTGAGCAACTACTATATATAGTTTGGTGACCGAGCCAAAGTGGCTAAAAGCAAGTTTTCAGTGTGCGCACAAGACAAAGTTTAGTATGTGACAAAAGATTTTGGAAACTACTCCAGTCACAGGAAGAAGCCCTACGTATCATTGATGAGAGCAACTAATAAGTCATTTAGGTGTCAAGGACTACGCAAGGACTCCCCTTTTTCTGGGGACATAGGTTAACTAATTCAGAAAGCAATCAGAAAAACACAGTAAAAATACTTACTATGTGACTGATTCCAGTTTCAGCCATGTCAAATACCACTGTTAGGGGCTTTCCATGATCTCTCTTAGCATAATGTTCCAACCAAAAAGCTACCAGTTTCTTTTTCTCAAGTTGCTGTTTAGGATCTCTTGTATGATGTTTCACTCTGAACCAAACTTATGAGAAGAAAGAAGAACACACACAAAAATTCAAACAAGTCCAAATTAACAGAAAACATTATGCAAATAACTCTACAGAATGCACTGAAATTTATTAACACCTCTGAGTTTGCATTCTAAATTTCTACTGATTTTACGGCCACTGAACAGCCAAAAAAACAACTGCATACCTTTCCACATCCACCCCTTTCCTTGCTCACATTTTTATACCAGAACTTTTTAAAAAATAGAAATATCAAGAATTACAGCTCACAAAACAGCAGAGTGGAAAAACACTTTTCATGTATTTAAAGGCTACTTCTCATCTAGATTATAATTTCACCATTTCAAATTAAATCTCCTGGTCCTCAGATACGATATTATGTTCTGCATATATTCTAAGTATTGTTGTGGTTGTGAAATTTTTTTCTTTCTCTGCTTTGGTTTTCTACAGCATTGTATTTAATTTTTGTAGAAACAGTTTTTTAAAACACATCATGAATTATAGAAAAAGCAACAGACCTTTAAAATAAAATGAAAAAAATCCACATGATGAGCAAAAATATAAACACGAAAGCCCAAGGCATACCCTCCTGGAATAAGAAATGAGTCATGCAGACACAAGTTTTTCCATGAAAAGTAGCATATTTCAAAGTAACAGACTTGATAAAAATGTATGAAATCAAATTACTGATTATGCAATGAAGTGATAAAAGAAATATTCGGGGCAGCAACATCAAGGGCAGCCTTCGGTTTCGGTACCTCTACAATACCAAAATTAGACAAGTCCTAAAAATAATTGTAGATGTACTCTTAATATTTTTCTCCCTGAAACTTGGAAAGTCTCACTAAAAAAACAGGTTTCTTCTCCATGCCTTACTTTCAATTGCAAATAAAAAGTATTTTATGGCTTGTGTAAAGAAATAAACTTTCTTTTTTTTTTTTTAAACATAGCGTATTAACTAGATGCTGTAAGTTCAGAATTCCAAAGGGACAGCCCTGTTCAAACACAGGACTCTTTTGAAAATAACCAACAATTCTTGAAGAACTGCTTTATACTTTAATACATCTATTTTACAAAACAGAATGAGAATAGAGCTTCTGGCCCACGAAACACATTTCTCAAGTGTTGACTTACCAGAAACTCAACTACAATACAATCTGAATTTGCATACAAAGTCAGATATTCTGACCCAATTAACATTCACAGAAGAAACACTTCAGATATGGAAAACTGAGACATTAATTATGTTTCAGTGACAATAAAATCAGAAACCATTATTTGACTTACACATTCTTGTAATGAAACAATCGCATAATTATCTCAGTCCAAGCACTGACAAAAGAAAGTATTTTTTTTCTACTTCTCCTTCCCGCTCACCCCCCTCCTCAATTTCACCAAATTGAACCACCCAGTATAATCATGCTTAGCTTCCTAAATGGTATAAAAAGGTATCACCATCACTTCTGCTTGAATATTTACCTTAGAGGCTAAAAGAAAATCATGAAGCATAACAAAGCAGCAATTTTTCACACAGCACTGATATCTTGCAATAAGAAAAGGGACAGTTTGACAAAACAGAGCCATAGAATAAAAGCTGTATTATTCTGTTCATGATTTTTTTTTAAAACTAGTCTATTAGCATTCAAAGCACAGTCATTTGTGTGAAAGGTTGGACTTTTAGTGTACTTCCGCAAGTATTAACTAGCCCTTGTAAATCAAGGAAAAGCAGAATTTAAGATTATCCTCTTTTGGCTCACAGGATTTAAGCTGTATTAGAAACAACATGTGAGAAGTTACAACATATTCATTTATAGAAAATAATATTGACCATCTGTTATATACCATTTAACTCAGGAGTATTTCAGGCAACATTTACTGTTACCTCACAAATCTTATTTTATTACTAGAAGTTAATCACATGACTTGAGAGTTCATTCTCCAACAATTCTCAGCTGTCCACGCTGTTATTGAACATTCCAATGACAGCAGAAAAAAATGAAAAAAAACCAAGAAAACCATTACAGACGTCCTGTGAACCACTGCAAGTATGCAAGAATGTGGGCTGCTAGAAAAGCAATGACAATGCACTATAACAATGAACATTTATACTAGTCATACTTACTACAGTAGATACAGAAACAATGCATTTCACCAGGAAAGTTAAAAACTATATCATAATTAGGATAAAGGTTTATGATTTTGAAAACTGCTGATAAGTTTCCTCATTACATTTCTGTAAGCCAAAAGATACTCAGTTACCAACGTATTTTTAGTAAAAAAAGTTGCCAATAGGTATCTACTTCTCTTTATGTTTATTTTTCAAAATGGATGCTCTAGTGTTGGAAATGAAAAATAATGATCAATGACTGAAAATATTGTATTCTGTGTAACTTACATAATTTATAGCCTTCTTTATCATATCCATGCAGAAAGAGAGAACCAATTTCAAATAACCATTTTGGAAGGACAGATTCTGTCAAGTCTGCAAAACCAAATGAAAGATTACTTCAGTAATCATATTAATAAAACACACCGCAACTTAAAAGAAGTCACTAAAACTGCAGAAATCTAGCAAAAAATACAAAAATATCTTTATACACCACTTCCCAAGGCCTTTACTAAACTAATGCAAATATTGAGCTCTTTTGAAATCTTCACTATCTTCTTCCTCTCATGCTGTAGAGCAGAATTTACTTCGGAAGAAATATGAATAAAAAAATTAATGTAAGAAAAAAATGCTACAAATGTTTATTGTTATTCATATCAGCAGCACCTCTTGCTCAATCCTTTAATTCAGATTGTGAAGTCCTGTAGATAAAGCTCACGTTCAAAACACTCAGCTCAAAAATGAGATCTACTCTACCCCAGATGTCAGAGTAGTGCTAGTATGATGAACAGAGCCCTGGTTTTGGTGGTTTTTTTTGTTGTGTTGTGTTTGGGGCTTTTTTTTGGTTAAGTACTCCATGCTAGCAAATGTACAAAGACAAAACAAGAGATAGCTGCTTTTAAGCTGCTCTCCTTTCCCCTTTCAACAGACATATGGAACCACATCAAAACAGTGAGACAGTACTGGTCAACTTGAAAAGCAACAGCCCTTTTTTTTAATTGAATAGAAAAAACTCTTGCTCAGTGCTCTGTGGTACTTACAAAACCTTTAAAAAGTGATTAATGAAATCATATATACAAGTCAGTCGTAGCTCAGTAGGAAAGCAACATACACCATCAATATGCTTATATAACATAGCTTACCATTAACTGTATATTCTTTCCTCCACTGAAAGCTTACATCAATCATCTTTAATGCATCATCCACAACATCGTGACGCCAAATCAGATAATTTTCAACCCATTTATCATCTTGCTGAAGTCTTTCCACATCTCTAGAATCGTATTTGTCCGATTTATCTAGCAAATAAATCAATTATTGTAAGAATATAGCATTTGCTATGAAAACACAAAAATGATCAAGTTTCAATATAATCATCTATCAGGTACATAGGATTTCTTTTGCAGTCTCAAACTTAAGCAGACAAAGCATAGCAAGAGAAACTGATTAAAAGCATCTATCTACTGTAATGATACTTAGGAACACAAGATGACTCACCAGAAATACTTTTTCTGTGATTCTTATTCAAAGAAAAAACATTAGAAAACAAGAAGGTGTGTGTAGTGTAGGTGTGTTTTTTCTAAAAACAGGTTTATCTAAACTAAATTGTTATATAGTCTAAGAATCTGTTTATCAATAAACATATAATATTAGGCATCACTAGTTCAGCCCCGAATTCTCAAACTTCTAGGCATCAGCATGTCAGACCACAAAATGTCAGAGATCAGATGTTAAAATTATTACTTTGACCATACACTCTACATCATCACATTAAACAAAATTTTTTTTCTTTACAAAGATTACACATTCTACACTTGTTATAAATTGTTACCTCACTGAACACAAATTACGTGCAACTCTAAAGCAATACAAAACCCCCACGCCTCAAACTCTTCCTGTACCCTGTTGCTACCCTGATAACAGGTTAACACACTTTTGGAAGTACTTCAGATGAAACAGGAGTTGCTGATGCTTCTTACTTTTTTTTTCCTACTTTTTTTTTTTTTAAACACGAAGGTTTGTAAAATACAAATGCCTAAATGGACCTATTTTTGTTGTAGATATGCTTAAACAAAGGCTCAGTTTTCAGATCAATGCTCCTCTTCTTTTGAGAAATCTGTGTAATTGGCATGTAAATCAAGGAAGAGCCCAGGACAGAAACAGGCATCTGAAAACAAAAGACACATACACATCTCTGCTAGCTGCTAAACACTAAGTTTTTAAACTATTCACTTTAAATTTACCTTTGATTAGCATGAAAAGCTAAGACTAGTTAATAAAATAAGTGTTGGTTTTCACATACTGGAAAGACTATTCCTCTGTTAGCAGCAATAAATTCAAAACAACTACTTTCAGGGCCATCATAATTAAAATAAATATTTAGAACTGTGAGTTGAAGGTTTAGGGATGTCTGTTTCAGTTAGACATCTTAACTCTTAGGAAGATGTTAATAAAGAGGCAGCATTAAATTCTGCTAAGTTTTAGTTTTACTGGCCTACATGCAAAGATATGACCTATTTTACTTGTCTTTCAGTTCATACTCTGTTTCCTGTCAAATTAAAATGGGTGTTTCTTACAGCTATATTAATTAAATGTGCCCATCCACTAAGAGTTATTACAGTTGCACTCCCCCAATGCATCTCTTCACATGCAACTGCTTCTCACACACATTAACCGCTCAGTTCCTTTTCTTCATTAGGTTTCCAATTTCTCCTTCCCTTGATCCCATTCCACTACCTCACCTTGTTCCTTAGCCAAGCCTACAGTCAAATCCCACTTCCCTTAATCTTAGTCCCCTACTTGCTTTTCTGCCCAAAAGTCTCTAGTCCACTAAAAACTCTAAACTCTCAGTTCCTTCTCTCATCATTTTCATACTTGCACGAGACAACTCATTCCCTATATTCTGACTAAGCCAAATAAAGTGAACACTCAGCACAAGACTGAAATGCCATTTAACTTTTTTGTGACTCTAGGTCAACCACAGATAGAACAGGCTGTAAAGACTCTGGGTATTAACTCTTGTGAAGTCTCAACTGCTCATTTGAAGTTTGACTATTCCCCCAATGATTTACAATTTGCATGGTTTTGCCTGAGAAATGCTAACAGTACCTATTTTCAAGTTAGAATCATAAAAAAATGATGTTGGAGAGGATTTCTACAGGTCATCTCAGTCCCTAACTCCTGCTTACAGCAAAGTACTTCCAAGTTCAAACAGGTCACTAAGTATCAGTCAAGTTTTGAAAACTCAAAAGGGTAGAAGAATTCCACAGCCTCTTTGTGTAACATGCATTCCAACCCAAGCCTCCTTAAGAGATGCTGTTATGTGCAGTAACTACGCTGGCACATCCAGCCAGCTAAGGTAAGAGAAGCACTGGCTTCTCTTAGCCATGGTATACTAGCTATTCTATGCTATGGATCATTCAATATGGTATATTGGCTATTCAAGCTATATATAGGTACTCATAGCCACAGCAAACTAGGGCTTTGCAAGAGCAAAGATTTACTTTAACATCAGTATTACATGTTTCCAGTGCCTGAGCTACCTTACTTCAACTTGGTTTAATAATCTGACACACACTAGCTTCCAGTTAACAGCTACTGCAGTTAATCGGTCAGCCAAGTATTTTTCTGAGATCAGTCTCATGCATATTCTATAAGTGATTTGGGTACTGTGTAATTAAAAAGAAAAACTACACACCACCAGGTAAGAGCTAAGAGGCTAATGCTTCACACCACTTTGAGGCTTTCTTTGCTCTCGGTACCTGAAAGCAGAACTGTCAGAATGACAGAATAGTGCATCTTGTATCAAACACTACCTTAAAAACATTCATGTATCATTATATGCAACATGCCTGAGAACACGTTTCTGGGCTACTAAAATTTTCCTAAACTCTGAACTTAGATAATATTAAAAGAAATTTAACTTTGTGAATATATTAAGAAAACGAAAATGAAAGAGGAATGGAGAAACATTTTATCCAAACTTTAAACATCCACGAAAAGCAAGTTGGATTCAGAGAAACAGACAGATGAAAATTAAAAGATTCTTCCTCTCTTCAGCAACCAAATTCTCAACATGACACATGTAATCTGAATTTACATATATACAACACAGACTAAAACAGGAACAACTAGTCAAATCCTGCCTCCACAGGTGCTTGCAGGGTGCTAGTATTTCCATCAGGTAAGCTTAACAAGACTCACAGAAAAACAGGAGTACTGATTACACTTTTAACCTTACCCAATTTATCCAATTCTTGCTACAAAATAAAATTTAGAATGAGATTGTGAGCCCAAAAAGAAAGCTGTTTTATCTCACACATATAAAGCAGAGTGATATGAAATTGCTGGAGTCCTTCCAATAACCCAGTCATTGAAGATATGTTAATTCAGAGGAGGAATTACTCTTCAGATTCATGCACTTCCCATAATTCTATAGACATCTGGAAATTTGTTTTCAAACTATGCTGTTAAATAATGTGAATGTTTCCAATTTTAAATCACTTATGGAACATTTGACTGCAGTCACTAGATTACTAGAAATTTGTGGAGTTAAAACAGAATTAGTTGAAAGAAAATAGACCTTTGGGGGTGTCAACGCATAATTTAAATACATCCAGCATAACAATTAAGAGGCCAAACAGGAAACAAAAGGTGAGGGGCACTCAAATGGAATTTCAGGTGAAACTATGAACTGAAGTATCTTACCTCAGACAATCTCCAAGTCTAGCCATTGAAGATACCTGTAAACATATACTGATGCTTTTCTCACTAGAACATTAAGCATCCATTTCTTCACACCTGCAGAACTGCCAGTAAATTGCTGAGACAGTAAGTTTAGTCACCCTCTACTCGGGGAACTGGACATCTCTATAATTAAGTCCATAACAAACAATTTCCTAAGGTATTTGGAACATGCCCCCACTTGCACCAAAAGTAACACAAGGAACAGCGTTCACTGATGCTTTGTTCAGCACGAGATAGTGAAAATCACATACGTAACAGCAGTGTCGAGCTTTGGTGAAACCACTGTCCAGAAGCTTGGAAACCTGGTTCCTCCGTCAGCCCAAGAGATTCAAAAATTTTACTGTATCCCAGAATAGTTCCACAGCCAGCAGAAGAGGCAGAACTGGGATGTTGCAAGACTGTTCTGTTGAACTGGTAGGCTGTATAGAAACTAATCAAGACTCAGATCCAGAAAAGCAAGAGAAGGCATAACCTGCTTAGCAAATTTGATAGTTACCAGAAAGCAATAAAATAAAATTCTAAGTTACATATGAGTAACAGTGTCAACAGCAAGGAGGAGAGGCCAAAATTAGCTCTCTTCATTCCCTCAGCTAAAAAGCCTTCAGGAAACTGAGTGAGCAAGAAGACTGACCAGGTCTCAGACAGAACTTTGAAGGTTTTAGAGTTCATAATTTTATTTATCCTTATTTTAAAAACAGCTACTTAGGGTTACTTTCATTTCCTCATTGAATTTTTTGGGTCAAGGGAGAAGACTGAAAAAGTTCTGTTTGAACAGCAGCTTCTTCCTATTACTCGCCTTCCTTTTTTCTTGTGTAAGTGAGGAGTTCTGTTCTTTCTATGACCATGTTCTACCACACTAATAGTTGTCTTCAAGCTGAGAAACTCTGAGATAATTATTATCTTCCACAATAGAGGACTCTGTAAAAGACAACAGCTCTGAAAAGAACTCCAAAGTTATGCAAAACTAAATGAGTACAAATTTCACTGCAATGCTTTCACTGGAAGAATTCAATAAATTGGTTGATGCACAAATTGTAACATCGCTTCACTTTTTTTTCAGTGCCACCTACGTTACCTGGAGACCAAATGCTGCACTGCTGTTTTCTTCAGGCATTCATGCTTTTGGAAAAAAAAAAATAGAAATTTGAGACTATTCAACAAAACTATAGAAGACAGACTACAGGACTAGAAAATAGGCAGCACAGCTAAGTCCCACACTAAAATAATCCAGGGAAGTTCAGAATTCACAGCCTGTAAGAAAGACTCCTTTCAGGAAGAACTCTTATCTAGAAAAGAGATGCTACAGAACGGGTCATATACAAAGCTAAGTATGGATAGCAACCACATACCTTTGAATAGAGAAAAAACACACTTCATTGTACAAAAAAATTGGAAGAAAGCAAAAGTATGTCAAGTGTTCCATTACACAAAGCTTCTCAATTTAACTATTGCCTTAAGCTATTTAAGCCAAGAAGTCTTTGGTCTGAAGGGGTCATAATTATTCCTCCAACCTTGGCTAGAAAGGGGAAACCAATTTAATTGGTTGTTGATGCCTAACATATTAAGCCAAGTACTGTAGCCATTCAAGTACATGCCTTCAACTGTTAGATGAGGAAACTGGCAAGACTGAACACAATCTAAGGTCAGTAGCCATACAGGGACAAGGATGAAGAAAACAAAACTATTTATGCCCAATAAGGAGTTATTTCAACAAAATTAAGCAGCAATAAACAAATAAAATATTCTCCTCCACAAGATGTGCTAAATTCAAACTTTAGCAAAAAAATAAACAGTCAGTGAGAATAAAAACTTCCAATAGAAAGCTCAAGCATCAGTATCACATAGCTGCCTATAAAACTACGGTTTTTATCCTATCCATATGTTTACTATCTTATCCTTTCCAGCATTTCATTTCAGAGCATAAACAAACATAGGCAGATATTCAAAACACTACCTTAAGAGTTTTCTACAACAGTCATATCACTGTTTTTTTGAAGCTGCCCCATACGTCTAAAATTTTATTTGCAATTGAACAATATGATTAACAAAACACATTTTGCTACTAGCTTAAATTTCATCATGACTTTCTTTAATTTTTTTAATTGAAGTGGGAAACTTCTTTTTCTGAAAGTTAAGCTTTGCTTAAAGGAGAAAGGAATAGTAAGCAAAAAGGGATGGGCAGGGAATACAGGCAAGAAGAAATGGTAAATATGCGAAAGGAAGCATGGAAAAGACTTGCTGAATGGAAAAATCTACCAAGATTTGCTTATAAATAATCACTACTGTAACATTAAAATGGAAATTAATAGCCCAGAAACAAAAGCCAACTTTAGAAATCCTCGAAGGAATGTAAATGCACTGAAGAAAAAGACAAGACCGTTTGCTAGGAAACATTGTTAGTACCAGTCAGTACCAGAAAATAATCTTTTGTTTTCATTGTTCTTGTCACCACCCAAATCATTTACATCACCAGCTCGCACAAAGAATCCAAACAGAAATTAGACCCCAAACTGCAAAGATAAAGTGCTGCCCACCTACCACATCAGACAGCATTTGCTAGTTTACTGGACTAACAGGAACTTTTGAAAGGCATATTTCTATTACTGAAATGCAAGGCTTTCAATTACTAGGGACACACATTCTTCACAGGAACTGAAGCTGTCCATCACATACAGCTAGAAAATTTACTGAACATAAAAAAACACCACCACAAGCTCTCAGTTAACACTAAACATTGCTGCATAGATAAGATCTCATAGTGGCTAAGCTTTCCTTCTAAAACCCCTGAACAGCCACATTTGGTCAATAACTTCAGCAAGAAAGCTGCCATGCAAACTTTGGGGAAATTAGCCAGTAAGGTTCACCAACACTGTATTTTCCACACTGCATCTGACTTTTAGAACTATTTTTTTTATTTAGTCGCATACATGAAATAACTGTATAATTCAGAGAACAGATTTATGGTGCTTCCAATTGCTGAACAAAACTTTTCCCACCCTACCCTGAAAACTGTCAAGACTATAGTATATTGTTTGGTTCTAACTTTTATGTGAAATATTACAACATGCATTAGGCATCACAGTTAATATTAGATTGTTCTCAACCAGCTATATATGAATATATTATTTGTGTATATTCTGCTTTAATCTAAAAATTGTATTCTGCCAATAGACAATTTTAACCAAAACTCAGGATTCCAAAGGCCCTCTAAGTTTTAATTGTACAACAAAAATAAATATTACTGCAAGACCACATTCGTGAGCATTAACAATTCTTTTCGCATGGCAGGGAAACTATGTAACTATAAGTTCCATAATATGGAAGAATCCCTTCATAACACAAATCCAAGTCTCTAGAATAATCAGGAGCACCGTCTTCCTCAGAGGGAAAATAAAACAGTAGCAGCTGCATGTCCCAGAAACAAAAAAACTGCCTGAAAATTTTACTCAGATTTTAACACTTGCAGCTCACCTCTAAATGGAATTAGGCTTGTTCTGTAAAGGCCCACAATTCTACGGCCACACTAAACTTTCACAGAAAGTATCAGTTTCTGAGTGTGCCTTGACAGCACCCTTAGTTTTGAAAGTAGACTAAAATCACTGGATATGAAGCAACCATTTGTACCTTTACAACACAGAAGGTCACGTGTTTGGGGGTGTCTGCATACATGCACCTCCACACCTCTTTTCAATTAAGAAGCAGCATAAAAGAATACAGTATTTACTCTATATGCTCTAGAATGAAAAGCCACGATAAAACTAAAACCCAGTGTTTTTCACACTTGAAGTGGGCAAAACAACTTTAACTTGCTTGTGGCATTCCTAAATTTGAAGGAGGGACTTAATGTAAACTCAAAAAAACTCTAATCCTATTTTCTCAAAAGGGCCAAGAGCCCCAAACCATGACCCAAAAATGGGCTTACTGAGAAAGTGTGTTCAAAATACTGCAAATAGGATTACAGCTTACCTTACAACAGTATTCAGTTATTTTAATGGCTGTAACAACCAGCCCAACACAGGTTTCATTACAACTGGAGAAACCCATGGAATTCCAAGACTGTAAGGAGTAGTTCAATTGAAAAAGTAATACTCCCTTTCAGCAGCAACTGTCCCAAAGCAGTTCTAGGCTTTCCAAAGTCAGTGTGACTCTGGGATAACAGAATACAAAGCAAGGCAAAGTCATCTACCACAGGAAAACATATACATTAAGTGAAAACATTAGCAGCTAAAATAATTCATAATTTAAGATGATCCTCCGCTCTCCTGAGCTTTCAGATTGCCAAAGACATCTTTATTTGCATATACATAGAAATATCAAATTGTAAAATCAGCTCTCTTTTCTTCAAGACACTATTCTAACAATTTTGTCATCGTGCCAAAAATACAGGTCATCTCTAATCCAGGTCAAAGTAATTTCCTTTGTTAAAGTGAGTATGGCAGCCATACGAAACACAGTCGTACCACCCTCAAGACCCTCAAAGCTTGCAAGAAAAGTTCTATAGCCAATCACAATGAAGCCACAGAAGCATGCAACCCGTATGTGAAAGTTATAACTAGTTAACCTCAATAATTCTGATCAGGGACATCAAAGCAAGACATGTGTTGGCAGGACTGAGGCTTATATTACGGGAGATACATGTAACTCCTAAACTACTGGCTTCTTACTGTATTTGCATTTAAAATTGGATAGAAGCATTCTTTTAATAGAAAGCCTTTTGACAGTCATAATGAAATACACTGCTTACTGCAGTTGTTAGCATACTCTAGTACAATATACTCTTCTATCATAAGCAATGCAAATTAACCTTGAAATGAAAGGAAACCCCTCTAGGCTTACCCTGGCATTCCCTTTCCCCTAGGCATCCACAGCACCTCCTGGCCTTCATTTACAAGTTTAAAAGCACCTGCACTTCAGAACCGAGTTGGACACGCAACGCAATTTCAATTAAGGCCAGCATCAATTTGAATGCAAGTTACTCTAGAAAAACAACTCCTTCCTTGACAAACTGGTCGAGGTCTGAATTCTTTCCTTCCACCCTTCGTGGGGGGTGGGGGGGAGGGTCATGTTTTATGTCCGAAAAGCACCAAGCACGGCAGCGCCCCGGACCCAGCAGACAGTCCCAAGGGCCAACGCACCCAGCAAGACTCCCGCCCGGCGCCCCATCTCCCCCCCGGCAGCTTCGGACACCTGAGGCAGCGGCAGAAACAACCCAGACACAAAGCGGGGGTACGGGAAGCCCACGGGGGGAAAGCGACACCGGGCGAGCCCCAGAGGCCACGTCCGCGGAGCCTGGCCCGCCACCCCAGCTCCGGCAGCGAGGAGCTCACCTGGCAGGTACTCCGCCTCGAAACGCCGCCGAGTCTCGCCTACCAGCGCGGCCTTGTCCTGTCGCTGCTGAGGGGAAACAAGAGAAGGAAAGGGCGTGAAAGGAAGGGAAAGGCCTGGGGCCCGAGGCAGCCCCGGCCCCTCACCCGCATAGCGAGCCCGGCCCCCCCCGCCGTGGGAGCCGAGCCGCAAGGACCCACCTCAGCCATAGCCCGGCGGAGCCGCCCACAACAGCGGCGCAGCTACAGCAGGGCTCGCAGGAGCCAGGCGCTGAGGGAAATGGGGAGGGAGGCGCCGCGTGACCCCGGCGGGGGGCGGGGCTCAGGGCGGGAGGCGGGGTCTGCCGGCGCCCCGCCTCCCCCTAGAGCAAGAGCGGAGGCGCCGGCGCGGCCGCCCACCCAGAAGCCGCGCCCCTTTCCCGGGGCCTGGTCCCTGGCCCCGCCCCCTCTCGCCCTCCCGTCATGCTCCCTGCGGCGGGAGTTTCGCAGCGGGCGCGCGCTCCCCTCGCTTCCTCTCTCTGCCCCGCCCACCCTGAACTCGGGGCGGCCTCGGGGGCCCGGTGAGGCCTTGCCGGTCGCGGGGCCTCCGGTTGCCGTTCCCCGTCAGGTCGGTTCCCTCCGCGGGAGCCCGTGCGGCTTCTGCTGGGCCGGGCGCGGAGGGCGTTAACGGCTGTCAGCGGCTGTGGCGGGACGGTGGGAAACCGGGCCGGGGCCCGCCGCCGCCTCAGCCCTCGGGCCGCCGCCGCCGCGGGGAAGGGAGCCGTGAGGGGCGCGGGGAGGGCTGCTGCGGCCCCTCGGCCGCCCGGGCCCCGCAGCCGGCGGAGGAGGCGGCCCGGCCGGGGCGTCGCGTCGGATCCCGCAGGCGGTGTGAAACGCGGTGAGGGGGCTGCGGTGCGCTGTGGCTCTCGGGGCCTCGGCTCGGGGTGGGAGGGACAGAGCCTCCTTGGCGGCAAAAGGACCGGACTCTGTCTCGGAGAACTGCCTCCTTAAGGACGCTTTATATCTTTAACCAGAGAAGAGTTATGTTTATTAATGAAGCTTACACCTGAGTGAAGGCTCTTAAATTTAAGAACTCAAAGCTTGCTTTCCAGTCGACTCAGTGTATTTGTGCAGCTGACACCTTCAGTTCAGTCACACAAACAGCGTGTGTATGGTTTGGTTTCTTGCAATTTATATTGTGCTGTGTAGCTGTTGATGAGCAACAAACTCATGCTTTGGTAAATCAATGCTACAGTACATTTCTGAAATGTTTCTGTTACTTAAATCTCTCAGTACAAATTCACTGAACTTCATTTTAATCTGTGAGATTAAAGCGCATACCGGCCTCATTCTCAAGTTAGTCTATGTCATTGCAATGCATAGTTTTTCTTATTAAGGAACAGTTCATCTAGTCCTAAAATGATGTGAATTTTTTTGTTGTTCACTTTTGTAGATGGAAAACGTCCAGATAGGTTAAAATTTCTGCAGAGAAATAATCCTGACAAAAATGGAGACGCGTACAGTTTTCTTGTAGAGGAATATAGATAAGGATAAATAAAGATGCTTCTAGATGAGCAAGAACAATTCCTGTCCTACAATGGCGAAGTCCTTGTGTTTCAGCTGTCAAAACCTCTGGAGGGAGAAGCTGATAAGACAATGAATTTATGTGTCAGAAGAATGGTGTTCAACAGAGACACTAAGCTGTTTGTTCAGAAGTCTTCTGGATTATTCAGCATGCGTGCCAGTCACTCGAAAATTCAAATCATTTGTTGTAGCTGCGCAACGGATTCCAGAACAGGGATTATACTTCCCTGCATTTTGATAAAAAAGAAAAAACGGAACAACGTTGTCAAATACCTTTTATTGTTGCTTCACAGCTCAAATCAATTTGAGCAGTCCTTTCATTTTAAATTGGATTATGAGCTGAAAGAAGACATCAGGTTGTTTACTGGCCCTTCAGTCTTGTGGAGGCATGCCAACGAGCTGTTCTACATCTCTTCTGACACCTGCACGGTTCTAAGTGCACCTGTTCAGCTTTCTTCTGTTGTGTGGACAGGTGAAATTGAGAATGAAGGCACTGTTGTTTTGGGGATAAGAACTGCTTGGCTATCAGAGACTGAAGATGAGGGTGAGCTTTCAACTTCAGACAGAGCCATCTGGGGCAGTGAGTTCTTTGGATATGCAGTGGCAGCACAAAAAATGCTAACCGTCACATGCTTTATGCCTCATGCTTACAGCAGAGTGGTATCTTCTGTCTGCGTCTGCAAGAATGGGATATTAAAAAAACAGCTCCGAATATCACTCGTTGCCGTAACCCACAAGAATCAGCTTATTTGGTTCCAAGATGGTCTCCCTAATGGTGTTTGTGAGCTTCCTTATGAGAAACCATGTTCAGTAAAAACAGCTGTAACCAGTAACAATGATTTGCTATTTATTGTGTCTTTTGCCTCTGGAAATATTTGTGCTGTACAGAGGAGAGACACCTTACAGGTATCTGTGGCTTTAAACAGCTCCCTTTTACTACTGTATGGGTGTTCGTGTATATTGTCTCATTGGAAGTTTGTGCAACCGAGAAGCTACATCTTTAGGTTCTATAGATTTTTTTGTTGCTGTTGTTCCTTCTGTTAAAATAACCTGTCTAAAGTATGAGATTGTTTTGCTTTCATTAGTCATATATCTGAAAATAAAAACTGGATTCTATTATTTAGAATTTTATTCAAGCTTTAGCTCAGATTCCTTTTATGAATCTTTTTATGAATCTGAGCTAAAGCTTCTGTTGCTAATTGGAAACTTCCATAGTATGAGAACTTGAAGTTGTAAGATAGTTATGAGCGTGCTTACCTGATTTGTGTTAAAATGAAAGTGAACTGATATCACTGCAAAGCATAAGCTTCTCACCGGAATTTAAAAGCTTTTTGAGTCTCACTTCCTAGAAACAAAAAGTACCATTTCATGGAAATGAGAAGAGGCATCGCTTTTGTTTTCTAAAGTTATGAGTCAAAGTTAACTGCTAGGGTTTTGTAATACTCTGTCAAGCAGACTTACGTAACTCAGGAAAAGAAAGTTTGTCCTGTTTAGTTGTCAGCAGGATTGTACACATTTGCCTTTACCTCTCAAACGTATTAAAGTGTGCAATGCAACAAAGATTTTTCTGAATGTCAAAGGTATAATGTCTGATCCGCAAGTATATAATAACTGATCTGCAAGTATTACTGATTCTAAATAAATGTTACAGCATTCAGCTAGTCAGCTGTGTAAGTAGACAGAAAACTTGTCATCTCTTTTGCCACCTTTGTTCTGGAAAGTGATCTTTAAAGAGAAATGGCTAATTTTTCCCAGACTTACATACGCTCTAAATGATGGAGTAAGAGTGAGAGCTTGGAACTTCTTAAAACACACTGTATTCCACACACCTGAATAGACTGCCTCTTTATAAAAAGCAATCTTCACAAAACGAAATTGCAAATACAAGATTTATTCAAATGTATTTATTTTAACATCTTGTCTACTGTAGGTGGCTTCCAAATGGCAAAAAGTGAAGTCTGTTCTGGTGGATGATTTTATCGGCTCTGGAAGTGAGCAACTGCTACTGCTTTTCCAGGATGACTCCAATACAGACCTGTTAAGTACATTCGAAATAACAGATCTTGGAGAGGTCAGCTATGCAGTAAGTTCAGCTTGCCTTTTCTCAGCTACTTAGTCTGTACTTCCCAAATTAAGAAAACCTCAACAAAACATTAAAGTGTTGGTGAAAAGTGAAATTGGATGCGTGCTGTGAAATGCCCTGAAGTTTGAATACAATATTCCCCTCTGTAATCGTGAAATAAGTCATCTGAAGAGATTATTCCACTTCCTTGATAGCATCAACATTCTTTTGGGAAATAAAGCTAATGTGGTTGAAAATGCTTCACGTGTGTAACCGGTTTGCTACAATGCCACCTTTCGGCTAAGAACTCTTAATTAAGGCCATAGTGCTTGTTAATTATCTTCTCATAATTGGGTCTTTCCATTATGTACTATCAATCTCTAATTGCTTCCAGAAGATAAGATTTTTCTTTTGAAATGCATACTGTGATTCTCCTAGTTTTCTGTATTTTCCCACATATTTTTATAATGCTGTGTGCAGCTTTTTAATTAAGGGGTTTAATTAATTCAGGATTTCGTTTTGGGTTTTTTCTTTTTAGAGTGGTATTAATTATAAACATGATGTTCCTGCCACAGAAGGACTGCAAGAGAATGGTTTACTTACTGTCAAAGCCCTTGAAACAAGA
This sequence comes from Opisthocomus hoazin, assembly GCF_030867145.1. Taxonomy (NCBI): domain Eukaryota; kingdom Metazoa; phylum Chordata; class Aves; order Opisthocomiformes; family Opisthocomidae; genus Opisthocomus; species Opisthocomus hoazin. The sequence goes on along the minus strand of NC_134414.1, from coordinate 89,278,156 downwards.
TTACAGGTTTGTACGCAGTAGTTCTGCCTCCATATTTTCTTCAAATTACCTTTCTGTACCATTGCATTATCTAAAGAGTGGGATTAATGATAAATGTTTTTGTTGGAGAAGTGGTTCAGGGATAAGACAACATTGTTGAATATCCATTCTTGAATCAGTGGTAGTCTGCATTTCAGTCCTCTCAGTTGTTACAACTGCGTTTGGGTATTTGCAAGGGTCTAATTTAATTGTAGTTAAAATTTTGAGATAATGCTGAAGCAATCCTATCAAAGCTTCCTAACAGTCATTTTACTTATAGATGTTTAAATAGCAGTTTAGTAAAACTAGGACGTTTACTTCTTTTGCTCCACATTACGTATTTTGTGATAGTGTGGTGTCAGATTCCCAGTGAGTGCCGATGAGTGGCAGTTAATCCTGGAAATAAAGAGCGCTGTGGTCTGTTTCTTTGTCCACGGACTTCAGTCAAGTTGGGTTTTACTTCTGTCCAATTTAGTGGCCATGGTTATTTCACCACCTGCTGATGTTTTTCTTCCTGTTGCTAGCCATTTTATAAGGATAATTTTGCAAAGTAGTGTAGGTGAAGCTAAAATGTATCCTTCTTTTAATTAGCATCATTTATAAAATAAGTTGGGGGGCACTTGCCAGAGTCTGAGTAATCAACAGAAATAGATCATTGCTTTTCTCTCTTTCTGCCTTTCATCCTGTTAGTAAGCACCGAGCATACTCTCCAAGATGTTCTTTTGCCATATTGTGTTTTGACAAAATAGGAGGATTATTTTTTTAAAAAAAGGAAAAAAACTTCAGCAGATAGCATAAATCTCAAACTGAGTCAGTGATGTGAGTTTATTGTTAGTTTGCTAAGAGTGCCATAAGTATGAGATAGGAAGTAATTATTCCCATCATTTGAGAATTAGTGAAAACTTAAGTAGGATATTGTGGCAGTTTTATCTCCAGCACTTAAAAATGAAGCAAATTAACTGGGAAAAGTTTAGTACTGGAAGGAAGACTATGACCTGTTAGGAAAAGACTGAAAAAGTCTAGTTCTATTTACAAAGGCGATGTCTAAAGAGATATTACACATCTTCCAAAAGATAAAAGCTGTTGTTTGGAGAACGGTGGACAAAGGTTTTTTTCCTTTCTGGAAGGCACAGGAAAGTAGAAGTTGATTAGCTTCAAGGACCTCATGAGGTCTCTTCCAGCCCTACATTTTTACAGTTCTTTAGTTTACACGTTAGAGGCCTATTGGCTTTTACATGCAAAAGTGCAAGCTTCCTTCCAAATCCATTTTTTTTCTGTTTCTGGATTCTTCTGGGTAGTTGTGTATTTTAAAACTAATTTCTTTGCTGCTACATTCTTTCCCTTCTCATTACAGAACAATTCCCTATAAAACAGAAATTAGTTTCAGTCTCTGTAATTTGTTGCTACTTCCACTGTTGTAATGAAGATTGTCCACCCTGCCGTTGACAGCTGTATGTTCTGTGTAACTGATCTGTAACTTCATTCTTTAAATACACCAACAGGCTTTCAGCTGTACAGCTTTGTGAATCGATGTTTGTGAATAATCTGTTTTACACATTCTACTGGTTCTGCTGGAAACAAGCCGCTAGCTGGAGATATCATGTATCATCTGCTGATAAAGTTTGTCTTGCAGACACAGAATCCTTCATAAGACCTAATATTTTATTTATTTTAAGATCTTTTTGATCACTGCTTTCTAAAGCCACATGCTAACACAAGCATTGTAAGCAAGTTGAAATTATGCATATGTTTTAATGCTGTAAATCTTTGGAATTGTCATGCTGATGAATTTGGAAGTAGGTGCAGATATTTCTTTTTAACCTTACTATTGCTTGCTTGCTGAGATCTCCATTCTTCTGTATGTTTCCTTCAACAGTGAAGTATTCTTGCTGGATTTTGTTATCTGATTATTGTTTTGATGCAATAGTGCATGGATCATGCTTGGCTTGGGGATTTCCAAAGGTTGTTTAGGCTTGGAGTGGTGCCTCTTGACATTATCACCAAAATTTTCAAAATCGAAATTTGCAATCCAATCATGTTTCGCCAGTCTCAGGTTGTGCTGCCATTCAGCATGACCTGAACAGGCTGGAGAGTTGGGCAGAGAGGAACCTGATGGAGTTCAACAAGGGCAAGTGCAGGGTCCTGCACCTGGGGAGGAACAATCCCATGCACCAGTACAGGCTTGTGGCGGACCTGCTGGAGAGCAGCTCTGTGGAGAGGGACCTGGGTGTGCTGGTGGATGACAAGTTGACCATGAGCCAGCAGTGTGCCCTTGTTGCTGAGAAGGCCAGTGGGATCCTGGGATGCATCAAGAGGAGTGTGGCCAGCAGGTCCAAGGAGGTTCTCCTCCCCCTCTACTCAGCCCTAGTGAGACGCCATCTGGAGTAGTGTGTCCAGTTCTGGGCTCCCCAGTTCAAGAAAGATGAGGAGCTACTGGAGAGAGTCCAGCGGAGGGCTATGAGGATGATGAGGGGACTGGAGCATCTCTCCTACGAGGAGAGGCTGAGGGAGCTGGGCTTGTTCAGCCTGAAGAAGAGAAGGCTGAGAGGGGACCTAATAAATGCTTATAAATATCTGAAGGGTAGGTGTCAGGAGGATGGGGCCAAACTCTTTTCAGTGGTGCCAAGCGACAGGACAAGGAGCAACGGGCACAAACTGAAACATAGGAAGTTCCATCTGAACACGAGAAAGAACTTCTTCCCTCTGAGGGTGATGGAGCCCTGGAACAGGCTGCCCAGGGAGGCTGTGGAGTCTCCTTCTCTGGAGATACTCAAGACCCGCCTGGACAAGGTCCTGTGCAGCCTGCTGTAGTTGACCCTGCTTCGGCAGGAGGTTTGGACTAGATGACTCACAGAGGTCCCTTCCGACCCCTGCCATTCTGCGATTCTAGGGCAAAATGAAATAGCAGATGCAGCCTTTTTTCATACCTCTGTTGCTTACCTCTTATTTTGCATCTGTGTAGCTGTTTTTTTAGCCACGTGAGAACTTCAGCAGGACTGAATTATGACTGCATATAAGTAGGCTGCATTTAAATTATACACAATAATACATGTTAGTTGCATTTTGCAGGTGGTAAAATGGAAAAATATATCAGCGTGCATTTTTTAATTGTTCTGTGTTTATCTTGTATACAGTCTTTGGGGCCTCAGTCCAGCCTTTTGTCCTCTGAAGATTTCTTTTCTTTAGCACTTATTTTAGTGTCTTCTGAAGACTTCCTTTGGCAGAGTACTGCAGTTTACATTACAACACCTGAGGTTACAGGGTTCCAGAGAATAGCTTTTGTGGAGCTTTTTTAAAGTGTAAGAAGCTGGCACTGGCATGCTGCTTTTTTTTTTTTCTTTGAGACTAGGCTGCATGTATGTAAAACAGTTTGTAAAACTGTCGACTCTTCAATATATTTATTTTCTAGACCAATGAATAATACAAGTCCTGAGAAGAGATCAAAACTGATATCAATGGAAGAGTGAAGCAGGAACAATAACGAAAGAGGCAAATATGTACATAATTTGCTAAAATTTACCTAAGTTTATCTTAAACTCTAAGTTTAATATTGAGAGGCCAAGACTTAGATTCGTATTTTAATAACAGAGGAGCCTGACTTGAACATTTTTTAGAAGCATTACTTGAGGTATGCCAGGATCTTGGCTTCTGACACTTGCATAAAAATAGAAAGCTGAAAAGATGTCTTGATAGCTTCAATATCAGTTCTTATTTACCGTAAACCTAAGCATAAGTCTAATGATAATTTTTATCTTTTACAGGCTGGTTACACCTCTGTCCGAGAGCTACAGCAGCATTTAGAGCTCAAAAAGAAGGTTATCCTTGAATCTTGCAGAGCATTAATAGATCTTGTTGAAGAAAGAACCCATATTCTACCAACTGCAAAAGAGGTAAAATGCCAAAGAGAGTACAGATCACTTCTGAATTCTGCCGAGCCATTTGTAGAGGGTGCTGCTGCCCTCAGCCGCTTGTTACTTTTACCAGTAGGGGTTGTCACTATCAAAACTTGTTAATCTGCTTTTTAGAGTCTGGTTCATTACCTTAAGCTGCCAACGTATGTAGATAAGAGTAAATTTAGTTGTCTTAACTTGAAACTGATTTGCACAATACCTCCTGGCAACTGAGTTATATGAAGGAGTAACCTCTAACAGAGAGTTAGTGGCAAACTGTAGGGGGAGTGTCAGTCATAATTGGCACAGTTGCCTAGGTATTCAATATCTGTCTGTGATCTAACATGTTATGAAAAATGAGCTGTCATAGATCTTCGTAAACAAACTTGATTTTATAATGGGGGCAGAGTGAACTGTGGGCTGAGAAGGTGGCGGAGGTTGGGAAAATGTTATCTTAATATGTTGCTCAAAAGAAGCCTCCGAATTTACTTGAAATGAAGTTGGTCTCCCTTTCAGTTAATATTGTGGTCCCTTCCAAGTCAGCCAGGTTTAGACAACAATATTTTGAGTAATCAATGCAGTAATATAAAATAAATTCAAGTGCCTTAAATGTTCTTTGGACAACTGATTGTATGACAGTTCAAGATTTATATATGTGATGTTTACAAGGAGACGAGTTGTGCTTTTCATGATGTCATGTGTTTTAAGAAAATGCAATTCTATCTTTTGAATCTATTGTAGAGGATAAGCTAGTTTATATAGATTTCATTTTATGTATCTTAACAGCACTTCCAGCAATCATTTGTGGTAAACATGAAGTAACACAGTATAAAAAGAACTAGAATCTCCACTTAATTTATCTAAAAAAAACGTTTTTCTGTAAGGAAGGTCTTGTCTCTCTCTGGGATGATGTAGAAAATCGTCCTCATTCTCTTAGTGAGGAGACATTGGCGTCTAATGTCCCAGAGCACTTCGTAGAGAAATTGTGGCAGCGTGTTGTGGGTGACAGCCTGGTAGTCGGAGTAAAACTAACTGAGTCATTTTACTTGTAAGTATATAAATTTATCTAATAATTTAATTGAGAAGTTTTATGATAAGTAATATATTGCATATTAAGCTTTGCAGTAGCAAGAGTGGGTTTTTGAGCTTTGAACTTTCTCATTTTGAACATCTGTATATAAAGTGTTTCAAGTATGTGTCTGTCAGTATTGTTGCTGCTGCTTGTCTCTCTCTAGCACTGTGCAAAATAAATACATTGTATAGCCAAAAATCAGTTGTGTCCATATAACCACATCATTACTGGAGGCTTTTTACAACAGAATTTTTTGACAAAAATTATGGTTCATTGTAGTCTGTGTTGACACAGCTATGCTGACACGAGTATGCGGTGTGGCTAAAGCTGTGCCCTAGCTATACAGTTCCTGATGCCTTACTGTTAACATCTTGCCATTCCTAAAGAGCAACTTGCTTAAAGAAGCACAAAAGAAAACATTTTAAATTCTCTGATCAATTTAGTAAATACACAGCTTTTGAACTGAACTATGCTACAGTCAAGTATCCAATCAAATAAAATATTTGCTAAGTTTATGTATAGTGTAAATTATGTGGAACAATCAGCCTTACAGTACTTAAACCTTCAGAATGATTTGTTTATTCTTATTATTGTCTTTAAAATTATTTATTTGGTTCATTTTAATTGCTCAGTTCTAGTTGCAAATAGTACTTACATCATTTCTACCTTACAGGGAGGGAACTAATTTGGAACACAGTTTAAAAAAACAGGATTACACAAAACGTAAATTTACCACATCCATTGTGTAATGTGAACTTTGGTGGAGTCAGAATTTACCTTTTGACCTATATTCCCACAAGCAGTGTAGCTGAGACTGTGTTAGGGTAAGCTTAAAGACTATTGATGCCACTGAAAATCATTCAAGTGGTTGTGAGGGAGCTGACCTGTTACGCCCTTTGGCCGTTCTTCTGGAGCTGCAGGTATATTATTTCTCATCTGCCAGATTGCTATAACTTCACAAGAAAGTTGACCTCATCTTCTTGACAGCCTCTGTTAAGAGCCACTGAGTCAAGAGATTGTTTTTGCCTTTCCAGTGTTTATTCTTTTAGCTTTGATGATGATGACTTTGTTTTTGAAAATGAAATACTTAATTCCCGTATAGCTTCAGAAATCCTCAGAAGATTTGGAACCATTCTTTAAAAAACATCAGCTTTGTTGCCCTCTCCCCAATATTTACAGCTGAGAAAAGATCTGTGAAGATGAAGTAATTTGTCAAAGGTTACCTGGTAGGCTAGCAGCAGAACCTAGGTCTTCTGGGCTCCAGTTCGATACTATATACAACCCGTGTTTTGGGGGGAAAGGGCTTGTTTTGTCTCCACCTCCAATAGTATAAGTTTTTATTGATTATTTTTGTGCTTCCTACTAATGCAAGATTGCAGTGATGATTTAAATTGCATTATGAGGTGGTGATACTTCTCCATAAAGAAAATTAGACATTCATAAGACTTTCAGATGTCAGTGACATCTTGAGACTGAATTGATTGACAGAATAAAATATTTATTGAGACAGGATTTGAAACAGTAATATTAGGATTTCATTGAGAGAACCTTGTATTGAATAAATAATGTACTTCACACATTTCAGGAAATTATTGCATATTTAAGGGAATAATATTTTAAACCTTTTACTCTCTACATGCAATTTTGTTTTAATATCTGTAAAACAATATAGAACATCAGAAGAGCTTTTTAGTCAGAATTGATACTTTATGTAATTTTTTATTAAAAGAAAGTAAAGTCTTTAAAAATACATCATAAATGTCATAGAGTATCTGCATGGGTTATGTGGAATTTTCAACATTTTCTGGGTGAATTAGATATCCAAATTCTTTCAGTTGAAATGAGGCATCTAACTCCTAGAAGCTCTTAAAAAAATCATTCCATGTTTTGAAAATCTTTATACTAAGCTTAGACGAAATAGTCATTTGAAGGGCTTACACTCTTTGCACAGTCTATGACTTAACCTGAAATGATGTTGGAGTTTGTGGTAGTCTTAAATGTCTGTAAAGTTCTGGTTATTTGTCAGAAGGCAAAATACAAACTAGGAATGCAGTCATCTTATATGGATTTTCGCAGGTCACTGAGTGATGTCAGTTTATCTTTAGTGATGGATCAAGACTTCCCTTCAATTTCTCCGATTATCGAGTGTCGAAATAAAATCATTAAGCTGAACAAAGCCTTCCCAGCATTGACTGTCTCCTTGTGTCAAATTGAGCCTCCTCAAAAAAAGATGAAATTGGACTTGCATAGCAAGAACGCTCTGAAAGAAGAGTTTCCTGAGAGATGTTCAAAGGTTCATCGGGATGGAGCAAAGACAGTCATTGCTGTTACCAGCCTTTCACCATTATTGGCATTTCATCGTGTATGTTGCGTAGTTCTTCTACATGCGAAGATGCAAAAACATCAGAATGGTAGTTTACAGGAGAGCAAAAGGATTGCTGTACTCTGTGGGAAATTTTTTTTAAGTCTGGAGGATATCTCAGATGGAAAATATTCAGTAAAGTTGCTAAGGGATAATAGTTACTGTACAGGTAAATGGATTGATATAATTTGGTTCATAAATATATGTTTGATTCTTCTGTTTAGGTGATGCCAAGCTAAGTTTTCAAGGTGTAATCACATCTCTGTCTTTGAACACAAACTGCATAGATCCGTTGGGAATTAAAAGCTGAGTGAAATACAGCATGGAACATTTTTTTAAAATGGAATAACTGTTAAGTGAGTTGCTGTAAGCTTTTGTGCTAGTGTTGGTTCTGAAGTGTATCTGGAAAGGTTAATTTTGAAGAGAAGTCTGGGTACAGAATGCTGAAGCCTGTTTTTTTTCTATAAATAAGATACTGTTTATTAGATACATAGATTTTTTTTCTGACATAGTATTACCTCTTAAATAATACCAATGTAATTGAAGCTTTTGCTCATCTGCATGTTTATTAAGGTCTTTTATTTTCCTTTTTTTTCATATTTCTGATCGAATTGATTTTGAGCCGGGCTTCCGCTCATGTAGCAAAATATCCTTCTTGATCATTTGCAGTGAATTTTAATTTCTTTCTTCCTTTAATGCTGTATCTTTAGCTAAAGCCAGCATGTCATCTTACTATCACACGAGCCTATTAATAGTCTTTTTTGTCAAGGCGACATTTATCTTTAGAGCTTTCATTGTATAGATGAGGCTCTGTTAATCAACTATTTTGCTTTACAGAAGTAGGTACAAGAATTTAGGTGAGAAGAAAAGAACGCCTGAATGTCGGTGTAAACTTCACGTAAAACTAGGAGTGTGAACCAAAAATATAAGCACATTTAATGCATACAACATGACAAAACTATTGAGGTCAAATATCTTTTTACTGTATTTTCTTGCAGGTTCCATGGAAGATATATTTGCTGTCCTTGCAGTATCTCTCAGATTCTCCTTTCAGATTATGTCTTCTAACTGCACGTTGACTCCAGTAAATTCATGGTTACTGAGAGAAATGGAGTGCACACCATTTAAGGAATGCCGTGACAACAGATTCTGTCATAAAGCAGGAAATGTGTGTGGTACAATTTTTAACTGGACCCTGAAAAATCCATTTGAAGGAGTTCTAACATTATTTTGCAGGTAAATTTGCTCAGAAACTGCAGAGTATATTCATCTTGCATACACACTTTTTTATCTTTACACTATTTCTTACTAGTACCATAAACAACAGCCAAAACCATAACCAATAGGCTTCCAATATGACGATGTGATAAACATTAGCAGTAGCAGAATTATTTTCAAATCAGAACTACGGCAGAACCTGAACTGCATTGTTTGATTTTGTCTAGGCTAGAACACGGAATTACAAACAAGTCTAGTCTCCAGTAACATCTGTTTGGTACTATTTCTTTTGTTAATTTCACCGCCTAATAATTTTATATTAATTTTTCTTACATTTTTCTTAGTATAATATATAGTTTTTCTTCAACATATGTTGATTGAAAAAAAAATCCTTCAGGGGATGTTAAAAACAAACATAAGAGCCAATAACAAACCCCAGCTATACTAGATTTATATTTATTGCTGTGTCATTTTGCAGTTTATTACTGCAACATAAATTTTGTCTAATTTCATACATGTTTCTATTACATATATTTATTTCCTACCTACCACGATTTTGGAAAGGAAGTAACCTGAGGAGTCTCAGTGATTTCATTTTCATATGTAGATTCTTGGACAAATGTCTATAAAATTTCCTAAACCAGGCTAAACAAGTTAGTAATACTGCTATAATTTAAGATTTAGCTGGATAAGGCTCGCAGTGTAAATATACTTCTCGGGTGATGACAAATGCTGCCTGTCCTGAAGAGTTCAAGCTAAAAAAGTAAAGGGAAGAGAAGCAATATTTCTTAGGAGTCTCTAATTTATAGTGAGGTTCAATCTCTTACTTAAATCGGGAGTTGATTTACTTCTTCTATGTGAGAGGAAAGGCTGAAATGTTTAAGAAATCAATCAGTAAAATTTTAACCCTCAAGACTTTTGGTTCATTTTGAAAAGTTAGGTTACTTGATCCAATACACTTCATCCAATTTTGCGTTAATAGTTACACCATAAACATGCAGCTCACTAACTATGATTGTATTTTCTATATCTTTCGTTTGATCTTTTATCCAGCTTTAAGGAAAAACGACATTCTGATCTGTGTGACAAAATTAGCTACTTGAGGACGCTTGTGGGGTTTTTTGGGTTGGCTTTTTGTTTGGTTGGTTGTTTTTGGTGTATTTTTTTAATTCTCTGAGATTTTTTTTTTTTTTTTTTTTTTTTTTTTTTAATCGAAAGACATCTTCCGAGGAGTTTATCTGGGCAAACACTGGAAATAAGACTTTGGACAAACTCTGCATTCCTCTTAGAATGAGGAATGTGTCGCTGTGTCACATATGCTACACTGGTATCCAGGAGAGTAGGTTTCCTGATGATTACCAGCACTATTTTATCTTGGTTTCTTAATAATTTTGAAAGTCTGATATTTAAGTGCAGCTTTCCCTCTCCAGTGACCATTTAAAAAGACAATCTGTGAGCCACCTAATAGCCATGCTGTACCTACCTACTGATAGCGACAATCTGTGAATATGAGTGACTTTTTTCTGCCACTAAATGTAGAGCAGACAACATATTCCTTTGTGCTATTACATGTGGCCTTCCTGTACAGTGAATTGCTTCTTAAAGAAACAAGTGATGCACATGTAACCTTAATCATGGAGGTATGTTTTAGCATAGAGTATTTATGTTGCTGCAGTTTTCTTAGTGTCAGTTCTTCTGACGTATGGTGGCTAGTGTGCACGCCGTTAGAAAGCCCTAGCTTACTCTTGTATGTACAGTATGCATAATACTTAAAACCATAGTCAGCATAAGGTTCTCCTTGTTTGATTTAAAGTAGCTTTGTTTTATTTTCCACTACAGAATTTTGAAGATATAAAGTAGCTTTAGTAATAATAATCTTATTTTACAGAAATCTGACTGCCCTGTTCCAGTGCCTTCATAGCCTTACTAGAGTTCTTCCACCAAGCTGTGATGTAAAACTCCTGAGATCTGGAAGCAAAGGTGTACTTACTGAACAGTTAGCACTGGCTTTGGAAAAAGAAATGCTCACCTTGAGGAGTTCTTTCTTCTCAAAAAAAACTAAAGCTGAAAACAGTTTGACATGGGCGAATGAGCCTGGCAAGAAAATCGAAGATGTTCCTGTGGCTTCTTTACTGGACAGCGAGGAAGGAGTTCAACAATTCAGAAAGAAGCTTCAGAATGAACGGGAAGAGAGTGTGCTAAGTATGAATCAGACAATGAATGGTGCCCTTTACCAGGAAGTTGCTTTGAAAATAGCAGAAGCTCAGCTCAGTTCGGATATGATTGTGTGGAGACTGAGCAAGTCCTAGAAACTAGTCACTAAATTGATTTTGAATAGAATTTTATTAAAATTGTACTACTAAATATTATTTATATTTTCATGGGTACTTATTACTTTTTATTCTATAACTCAGTTATTTCTACAGATAAATACTGGTATTTTGGTTGATGACTTGTAGCTGGTTTGGCAAGAATTCAGTATTAAAGATAGAGGAGTCATTATTTTGTTACAGATTTCAAAAATATTATTTTTAAGGTATTTTCGAATAAGACCTAATCCAAAATCATAATTCTTGAACTATAAATGAACTGTGTAAAAAAAAATTAGCAAGCCTGTACCGTTCAAAAATTAGACTTGAAAGATGACTGTTTACACAGGTAAAATTTAAGCTTTTTTTAGAAATCTTGAGAGCTGTAGAAAGAATCTAAGTTAAGCAACCAATTTTAATTCATAATTTGAGTATGGAGTTTGACAGAATTCAAAGAAGAGGCAGCTTGTCTTTGTGATGTATCAAGCCTTTTAAATAACTTTAATGATACCACTTGAGGAAGAAAACTCTGATTGTACCTTGCAGCCCTATCTTTCTAGAGTCCACATTCAGATATGAAACATTTGGGGGTATTTATTTGAGCTGGAGAACCAGATCAGGCCTCTTACAAAATTTCAAGAACTCTGTAACAAAGTGCCTTCAGGTTTGAGAGGTCCATTCCAGCTCAGAATCTAATGGTAGGGCTAATCTCATTAGTAAACCATGGTGGAAACTGTCTTTCCTTGGATGTTAACCTAGCTTCAATGTCAGAAGATTTGTTTGCTTGCTTCCTGAGTCATAAATTAGTGTTTGCCGATACTAGCTGCTCAGTGGTTTTGGCCTGTCTCAAGTACTTTAAATAATGGATAACTCTTTACCTGTTATTCCTCTCTTCTCTGGTTTGAACAAGATACCGCCGCTTATGTATTCAGGAAGAGAACTGCCTATGATCTTGCAGGTACTACTTGCTGAAGTAATTACTTTTTAATCATTTTTTTCCACCATTGTTGAGTGGCAGAAAGCTTAGAAAATCCCAAATCACAATACTTTGCTTCCTTTTGTCTCTGCTTTATGTAAGCAAAACATTCCTAGTGTGTCTTAGCATTTTTCTAAAGTAGTCAAAATTTTGCTTTTCAGTTTTCCTGTAAACAATTTTAATAGTTAACATCTGCAGCATGTACTCTGGCAATAAAAGTTTGGGAAGAAGAATGGAAGAGACTTATTCATTCAAAGGAACACTGGCATTTCAGAATAATTCTAGATCTTTTTTTTCTTTAGAAAGCTCATCTTCTGTATGTATGTCCTCCAGAAGCATTAGAGTGGTGATGTTTTTCAGTCCAAGGCATCATCTCATATTGGCAACAGGCGTAAACCAATGCACATCTAAAGGCAAAACACTATCTTGAAAAACAGTAAATGAGAGAACACTGTGCTTTATAAGTTCAACCCAATTTAGTGATGTAGTCCCACTTTTGAGATACTCAAAAGTATTAAATGTCTCCTTTTTTGGCTATACACAAGGGAAGTTTTGCATGAAGATGTCAAGAATGCCTCAAGAAATTGTCATGGCTATTTGAAACTCAATATTTACTAGATGAGAAAGAATTGTTTAAAAAAAAACAAACACCCACACAAAACTTTCTTTGTTAAGCCGCAGTTCTGGTCAGCCCGTAGTCAAAGCTTAAGAGCTCATTGTCGGGGCTTGGCAGTCAGTTGTCACTGGAATTTCCAGAAGAAAGTACTGGATTATAAATTCTTAAATGAAGTAAAAAAAATCTCAAAGTGCAGTCCTGTAGCTTGTAGCTAAGGGCAAGACCTTGGCAAACCAGCTAAGCAGAAACTTTCAGAGCAGCAAAGCTGCTATTCAGCTCGGGGCACTTGGAGGAGTTTATGCCAAGTGTTGTAAGCAGTCCAGCAGCTGATTTTTATTAGCGCTTCTGTAGCAACCTGGTGTCATGTTGTAACTAACCATCATATGTGCGTCTCTGTCTCTAAAGGGAAACTTCCAGTTGTGCACACATCACTTCATTGAACTGGTAGAGTGGGACAAATTAAGAGATGCTGCGAATGACGGAAGTTACCAGGTTCTAATTTCATGGAGCTGTTACTTAAAAGAAGCAAACAACAAGATCATAGAAGTGTAGAAGTGGGATTATTAGAGTAGAATAATAATCCATGCAACAACATGTTCCTACTAAAGAGTCTTTCCAGAGGCATGAATGCTTAGTTTGCATATCATCAGATTAAATCATTAAATCTTTCCTAACAGCTCTAAGATCCCTGGGGGTAGTTCTCCAGCTGACTAGTAATGCATAATGACATGGCACAACTTTCGGTGGTAGTAATGCAATTGGTAAGTGTGTTGCATATGCGTGGGAGATACTTCTGTGTGCCAAAGTCTAAAGGCCTGTTGGAAATACTTGGAAGGTCTGTGCTGGTATGGGGTTTTTTTGGCTAGGAATCATGGGAAAATGGAGTGTGTTTGAACAAAGATTCAGGCTCTCTAGATTCTTATCTTCAAGTGGTGGCAGCAGGAATTTTGTTTAGAGATATTTGCTTTCCTAAACTTGCCTTTCAGAAGTAAAAGCAACTAAAGGTGTTAACCTTCAGTTTGTTGGGTCTATCGTGACGATTCATCTCAGGACATGCTGGTGTTCAAATGGGGAGTCCAAATTGCATGGAATAGGAAAACTGGTTAGGTTGGCTTACTATAATTCTGTCACGAGCAGTTGGAGTCCCATTTTCTAGACTTCCAAGAAAGTCTTGGAAGTCAGTTCTTGCACAGAGTGAGTTCTGCAAGTACTTTTTTGAGCAAGTCATTTGAGAAACGAAATCAGTTAGTGGCAGCAGCAGTCCTAATTGCTGGGGATTAGTATTGCCAAGAAATAAATAAAATAGTTGGATGCTTGATTCTGTAAATTCCCTTTTCCATGATACCAGATCAAGCTGGGAGAGATACAGATCACAATCAACAGAAGGCATTTTGTTATTAAAGCTGTTACTAATAGCAGATAACTATTCACAAAACACATTCATTTACTCACACACTCATAATTACTCTGTAGGAGCAACAACTGGGAGGCCAATCCCAACCCCTGGGACCTCCAGCTCCTAAGTAGGTAGTTTAGAAAGTCCCTCAATGAACCCTTTGCTTCATCAGGTGTGCAATTCTGTAGGGTTTTTTTGTCTGCATGTAGCAACTGCTATCTGCTTGTACATGATCCACGTTAATGCAACCCATGGTTGATACAAACGTGGGTAGTGGCTTTGTACACAGCCAGCAGGCTCTTGGTGTTCTGAATTTATCAGTTCTGGTGAATTAACAGGACAATTGGTCTCCAGAGCTTACTGGTTCCTGGGAGAGTTTCACATGCTGCTACTCAGCGTGTAATTGTCTCCTCGGCCTGCTGCTTGCTGGTAACCATCCCTCTGTCCAGAGCTGTAGAACCCTTTTACATAAACTTGCAAAGAAGGGGCCTTGATCACGGTGTAAACTTTTGACAAGGTAGTAAAATTATGCACACAGCCAACTGGTCTTGACCCCAAAGGGTCAAGAAAACATAGTTTTGATTTCTGAAATCCAGCAGATGTCAGTGGTTTCTGGCAGGTGTCTATAGGAGCAGTTCCAGTCCTTTGTCCAGGGCAGTGATCAGCTTGTAGACGTGTACTTTGCGATGGCTCTATTGCCACCCCTTTCAAAAGACTGGGATGCAAAAGGGAAGCCTGCCACAGGAAGCATGAGCTGTCATGCCTAAATGCACTCATATCCATCTTGGTGCTTTTAAAGTCCGCGTGATTTCAGGCCCTAAGAAGAGGGAATGTGTCTCAAAGAACTTTTTCCAGCCAAGTTGGTGTAAAAAATAGAATTACTTAGTGTTTTTTTCTCTGTTGTTCTCAGGCAAGAGAAACCTGCCTGCTCTAGAGCATTCACTGTTGTATAGCAGTATTTCCTGTTGAAGTTTGTGTGTGTGTGTGTGTGTGTATGTATTTCAGATCAAACAACAGGCTGCTGGGTTGTTCGTGGTAGTGAGAGTTAAGCCTTCTCTCTCAGCTGCTAATTTTCATTTTCCACAGCATTTGACAATTTGGGAACTGTGAGTCATACGACTGGTCTGTTTTGAATCATGCTGACTCTGCTAAGACAAAATAATAATGCTAGCATGTTTGTTCATGAGCAAGTTATTTATTAGAGACTATTAACGAAGATGATAGGGTCAGCAAAGGGAGTATCCAAATAGTGATAGTTTTCTTCTCCATTCTCTACTTCCCTGGGAGAGATTAAGTTTTAAACAAGTGGAAGGTAAGTGTTGATGCAAGGATTTAAAATCTTTAATAGATGTAAAGGCAGAGGTTTGAGCATTTTGTTGGTTTTGTTTTCTTTCTTGTTTTGGTTGATTTTTTTCAGTACTCTCTTCTCTGCACTCTAGGCATGCCACTGGGTAGTAACACGGTGATCATCTTGATCAGTACGTTGTAGGAGTTTCTAGCCAAGACAAAAGCTGTACCAAAGCCTCCCAGGGGAGAGGCGAAAGAGTAGGAGGTTTAATGCTGCTGTTTAGTCATATTAATTATTGCTTTAAGGAGGTGATACTACTTTGGTCTTTTCTGTGACCTCAGGTTTCTGGTATGTGGCAACCTTACCCTTGGAATGTATTGCGAAATTCATAATTCATAGGTGCAAGACGGCAGCTGCATGTTTATAAATCAATGTGTTAGAGCAAAGACTGCCATAGCGTCAGGGTTGTATCAGTCCAGTTCCTGCCTGAAGTCCTACATTCCCAAAACCCTGTTGCTTAACTGTGGTATTTAGGTCAGGTCCACAGGCTGGTAAAGCAGTCTCAAGTTAACTAATCCTCCTCCTTGTTGTTTGAATGGAGAAGTGGTGAATCATTTGCCCGGCTGCATTCCTTACCTTCGCAGAGAGGTATGAAGGTAAGTGCTTTGTAATGAGCCCTTCAAAACAGCGTGCACTGCCTCTGTACCTGCCCCCTTTCCTCTCCCCAGAGCCCCAGTTACAGTGTTGAACCGAACATGTGGTGTCTTCTTTTGTAATCCTGCCTTTGAAATGTTCTCGAGCGTGAGGGGAAAAGCAGAAGCTGCCAAAAACTTCTAAAATTCATGGCTGGTGGGAGTCTGCTGTTTCCGTACAGTCTGTACGTACTATTCCTTCAGCACAAGCTCTACCAACGGTGTATTTTGCAAGCTTTCCCTCCCCCTTTTGCCCCAGTGATAAAATACCTCAGACCAAAGACTGTCGCTTCTATAATGCAAAAATTGACTTTGCCTCGATTTATCACATAGGAAACAGGTTTATTTTCTTTGCCAAGGGATATATCTCTGCTAAATCAGATAATCTGCACATAAAAGTCACGTCCCTGATGCAAAGCTCACCTTGATGAAGCTTTCAAGTTCCTGGGGCACTCGAGCAAGTAATTGTGCAACGCAGAAAAGACATTTCCTCTCCACACCCCTGACACTCTTTCCCGCCTCCTCACTCTAGGCTGAGTACTTCATGACTATTTATGATGATAAGCTGTTGGGGTTTTTTTTTAAGCTTTCTGCAATTAAGTCTCATGCTTAATTCCACTCTACTTATTGGCAGTGGATTTTAATGCTACAACATTTTAAACCTTTGCTTTAATTTTGCCTCTTCTTGACCTCATTTAAGAAAACTCAGCAGTCATTGGATGTGTTAGTATACTACTACAATATTTTATCTATATTTGAATGTGAATTTTTAGTACACAGTCTTTGTAGAAATCCAAAGAGGAGCGAAGTTCTGGGGTTTTTGGCAGAATCTTTCTCCTTTCTTCTTTCCAAAGCAATATGAAACTTCTTAATGATCAAATCATCCAGGTGTTTCCAAATGCAAACATGTAACAGCTTCTTTAATCCCCCCAAATCAGCTGCATGAGATAAAGTTGCATCAGAGAAATCAGAGAAAATCATGTAACATTGTGGTTATTTATGTTTTTCCACACAACCGTAAGAAGAAATGATACGAGACAGACCAGTTCAGCACTCTTCACTGTTTGTCAGCTTTTTTTTTTCTTTGTCAGCAGAGTCTAAAATAATCATCGAGAGCAGCTGTTCGATTTGAAGATCCCGTGAACTTTTTTAGAATATGCAGTGTGGATAAGAATTAATTCACATTTGTGATAACATTCATTAGGTAATGAATTCTTAGCCACGTGGGGTAGTCAGTGTAGTGGTCCTGTTGTATGTAAGAGCTGTGTTGCTTCCACCATCCCATCGAAAGGCTGTCCATGAGTTAATGACAGGAAGATGAATACAACCACCATCCTATGAATAACAGCAGTTGCCACCTCAGCAGGAGCAGAGCTGAAACTACAGGTTGTAGTGAGGGATTATCATCAGCCACCCTAATGCTGATGGTTTCACTGGGATTATTTTTCCCTAATGATGTCCCTAACTTGAAGTACATGATTTAGTTACTCAAACACGGCATTTCAGTTGTGATTATTTAGCTAAAATGCTCAAGAATTTATAATTTCAGTTTACTCCATGTGGTTTCAGTCGTGTGTACTGCAGCATATCATACCCGCCACTTGGCCAGAGGAGTGCCTGTGTAAATGCAGAAATGAAAAAAAATAAATATTCCTGATGTAATATCTTAGCGTTTCCATCTCACTGCAAAATGAAGTGAGCTATTCCAATGGAAAGCACCTCAGCAGCACCCACCACCTTTATAATAAACATGGTATCTTTTTAGCTAGAGACCAGCTTTTAGTAATTTTATGGACAGAATATATTGGTTTCATTCTTTTCAGAGTAGCTCACTTCTTTATAATGTGCTCTGAATGCATATATTATTGCTTGACGAATGAAATATTTCACCCATAGTCTATAAAAAAGCATTACACTTTATTACTGGGGTGTTTTACTTCAGAAAGAAATTGCTAATTTAAAAACTTTTCCCTTTTTTTAGGATTGGACAATGAAATAGACTTGGCAGATATAATCAAAGATGATGAATAAATGATCCCTGCTTATTGCATTTTCCCCAATCTTGAATATATTGCCTTCTGAAGTTATAACTAGATAATCCACTGAAATAACATAAACTGTATAATCTTCTCTAGGAAAAAAAAAAATTAAATTACTGAAAAGGCTTGAGGAAAGAATAAATCCCTACTGTATTTTCCCACCAAAGAGATAGGAATTTGCGCAAACTAGTGTGCTTTCTTGATAAATTGAAGCGTTGTAGGCAAAAAGAGGATGAAGAACAGAGGAGTCCTATTGTTTTGAAATGGAGTCCTTCTACGCTAAGTGCTCGTTCTTGCTGGCTGTTGAAAACACTTGGAGTGAATTGGATTCTTTAAAAATCCGTATTAACCTTCTCTAAATTAGTAGCATGTCTGAACAGTAGCACATTAACAGTATCAATGATCCAGGATTTGAATGTTTTAAGTGGCTGTGGATAGCCTGAGGTTATAATAATGATTACTTTAACACCGTCTGAAGATTTGGGTTTTTTTTTAAGTTACTGGAATTTGTGGCATATTAGGCAGTTCAGACACACATAAATCTACCCCAGTGATACAGCTAATCTGGGGAGAACTTGCTTCTCATGCTGCCATGTGCCACTCATGGGCTCTCACCTTACCCAGTGCTACTTTCAATGCCCTTAGCATGGGCTGTTGGGCCCATCCCATGTACCTCACATGCCAGCATTGCAGCTGTGGAATTTAGTTTTTGCTGAATGCTTAAAAATAATTATTTGCTTTGAAAAAATCACAAAACCTTTGACATGGTGGCAATTCATCTGTGTACAGCTATAACTGTCCTTCCTCTCTGAACATCAATGTTTAAACCTATTGAGATCCACCACTATGTCTCCTTTTCTTCACTGCCTCCCGTTTCCCCATCCTGAACTCCTCATACACTTCTTGGGTTACAGCCTGGGCTCATCCAAGACAATGGCATAGCTTTCTGAGAGCTTCCAAAGTCTGGACAGCCCTGTCGTGATTCAGAACCTGCTTTTCATCTCAGCACGGGGACTTAGTGGGTGTCACAGGCCCAGATTCACAAATATTCTATCCCTTTGCCCAGACTTTTATCAGGAGTTAGTGTAATTTTTTTAGTAGATACAACTTGGCTGAATTTCCGAAGTTAAAGGCAGAGAACTAATAAATAATAAACACAACAATAAATTTAGGCTTGCATTTATTTTGCAGTTAGACACTGTTCATTCCTGAGTTTCTGTTGTTATTTATTTTTTATTTATGCTGGCAACAGATGTGATGCCTCAATTTTATTTGAAATTGTTTGTAATAAAGCTGGCCAATAATATGCCCATATTCAACAAGGTAACAATACAGCTTGTTGTAGTAATTGCTAATGATATTCCAGGTTGTAAATCTTCATGGCAAACTGCATGTATTGAGGGCTGAATGAACAAATACTGAAATACATGTGCTTTGAATAGCAAAGGTGTGCTGAAAAAGAAAGCAGACTTCATTCGTGAACTATGAGAAATCATTGAAGTTGCATATAATTTCAGGACAAGGGAACACCATTCCTTTTTCAAGTTATAGTAGAAACACTATATGTATTTTTTTCCTTTTAGGTTAAAGTTCTTTTAATATCGTAGCAAAGGAATACAGATACACTTAGGAGTTCATGTTTCCATCTTCTAACAAAGTTCGACAGACACAAAGAGTAATTCAAAAGCTAAATAGTTTACCCTGATACTCATCTAAACATCTCCAGAAGGAATTATCAGATGATTTTGAGTGTGACAATAAAAGCATAAAGAGTTTTATGGTTATTTCCCTCCTACTTAAAAATCACGCAACTTTCCTGTGGCAGGTACTATAAAGTTAAAAATGTGATATTGGAATAATGAATGTAGTTAAGCTGTTTCTCTTATGAGTTAGAAATGATGATGAACACAAGCATTAGGCCACCAGCGAGCTAGCTGTATAATACTCGGAGGTGATTTTGATGGTTTGTGAGACTGCAATTGGAGAATCAGCTTGTTTGCTTTGAGGCATTCTTTTATATACTTCTGTGGTCTTGTGTAGATAGCGATGTTAGTGAGGAACCTGTTGGTTATCTGAAGAAGATTCTACAAGATAACTGATCCTGATAAAGTGCTTCAAAGACATCTGTGCTAAACAACATTGTTACCTTATATCACTTACTGAAAATAGAAGAAGTGTATAAATTCCTCAGCTGTTTCTTGTACATTTAAGCAGGGTTTATCTTTCCCTTATCGGTTTACAAGTCTTTATTACAGGTGATGTGCATTGATTTACCTCACCTTTATGCTGGAACCCCCTATCAATCTTAACTCAGCAAACTGTGCTGAGCTTCTCCGTTTGTAGCACACTGCAGTTACAAAACCATTTGCAAATTTGTGTTTTCCACGGGGTGGGGAAACCCCAGAGTTTAATTTGTTTCTCTGTTGTCTTAAAAACAAGACTATCACTGAAGAAAGAGTAGTGAAGTTCATTTGATACCTGAAAAGTGAAATATTATTTCCAAAAGAAAAAGTGATTTCAGTGAATTATTTGAAGTTGGCAAAATACAACCCTTCAAATACTCTTGGAAGAAATAAAATTGCATTTAAATCTTCCTGTGATATTTACATGAATTTAGCCTACCGCATATCTGCTGATTAATAATCAATGGCAGGCTAAGAAGTCGCTTGCTGAAAGCGTGTCTGCCTGCATCTGGCCTTTGTGGATACGCAAAATAGCAGAAGGTGC
The DNA here is from genome assembly GCF_030867145.1 of Opisthocomus hoazin. NCBI lineage: Eukaryota > Metazoa > Chordata > Aves > Opisthocomiformes > Opisthocomidae > Opisthocomus > Opisthocomus hoazin. The sequence continues at coordinate 89,257,553 of NC_134414.1, read as the reverse complement.
CGGCAGTGAGGTTGTTTGTGCCTGTGCACAGAGAATTTTGAAGATGACCTTTTGCGGCTGCTTTTATCAGTGGGGCAAGCAGGCAGTTTCACATGGCCAGGAAGCCGCTTTCCACCTCCCGCCTTGCCGGTGGAGTGCCCGCGCTGTGCCGGGGAGCAGGGCGTCAGTGCCGGGGAGCAGCCTGGCAGCCGCTTCCCGCTGAGCGAGGGTGGAGGGGAACGTTCCCCGGGATCCCCAGCCATGGAGACCGGGCTTGGCTGGGATCGAGCGTGCATAAGTGCTTCCCAGCATGGTTTTGGGCAGCGGGTGCTCCTCACCCATGGTGCCAGTGCAGAGGTCAGGGGCTCCAAGGGCCGGTCCCGGGGGCGGTTCTGCCCATCTGGGTAGAAGAGGGCTTATCGATGCAGAGAGGAGAGGCAGCAGGCATGGGCTTGTTTCGGTTGGAGTCGCTGTGTCCCACGTTGCCGCTCTTGCGTGACACGAAACCAAACATCAGAAGCACTTCCAGTAACTGACAGACCTCAGGGTGACCTCTCGATGCGGTTCCTGTTTGCTTTGCCTGGTAAGCATTTTGCAAGCCTCCAGAATCGTAGAATCACTATGGCTGGAAAAGACCTCTAAGATCATCAAGTCCAACCGTCAACACATCACCACCATGGCTACTAAACCATGTCCTGAAGTGCCACATCTACACATTTTTTGCACACCTCCAGGGCTGGTGGTGACTCCACCACTTCCCTGGGCAGCCTGTTAAAGAGAGGAGCAGACAGGACAGTTCTGAAAGAATCCGAGTGCGATGCTGGCCAGGCCAGCTGAGATCTCAGCCCCAAGCAAGCAGTGTTTCTGGGGTGCCTCTGCACCAGGCTCAAGCTGAAGGGCAGCACAGGGCCCAGGGTGCTGACTGCTGAGCACTCGGTTGGTTCTCAGAACCAGCCCAGCCTAAAAGGTCTGGGAGAGAAAAGTCGTTATGGAGCTGTAATCTTGGAAACCGTGACAGAGGGGGCCACATGGGACTTGATGAGCTGGAGCTTTGCTAGCCTAAGCCTTTTTGCATCTTCCCTTCCCCTAGAGAGGCTCCCTGTGATTTTGGGCTTCATGGCACTGGGGTTGCTCTGCCCCTCCCCAGTAGCTGCCACAGGCTGTGCTGGCCTCAAGTACCCCCGTGTCTTGGTCCTCTCGCTGTGGCTGCGGCATCACGGCCAGAGGTATCACTCCAGAAGATGCAGTGGCAGAAATAGTGCTGCTGTGCATATAAATAGCTCCGCATGCTGCTTAAGTGATGGTGGCAGGGTATTATACCGCTGGTTTATTTATATCTCTGGAAGCACCATGAACTTGGTGACAAAGCATCAGGTTTCTGCTGTGAGTTATTTTGATTCTTTTTCCCGTTGACGCAATCTGATTCATAAAAATCCTCGTTTTTCTCCATCAGTCTCAGTTTCTTGCTTGCAGTGATAGCTACCAAAAAAAAGTTTGCCATATTAACAGGCAGATCCCAGTTTGGGAGTACTCTCCTGGTCCCCCAGAGTAGAAGCTGTGTATTCATCTGTTTGCACACAGAGAACCTTGATGCACAAGCCTGTGTAGCCCTGGCACTGGCTGTGCTTTTCACCTGCTGCCAGGCTAGGAATGACCCAGCTAAGAGACGTTGTGATTCAAAACTGAAACAAAATCATTTTTTATGAGGCGGGTGGTTAGATGTCACTTTGCAATGCTGAAAAATAAACATCTCTCTTTGCAGTTTGAACATGAAGTGCCACCCTCTGACTTTCTGTTCCCAGCGCTAATTGACGGATCCATTTCCAAAGTACTCTGATGGCGGTGGGTGGATGCAGGCAGCAGACCGGCAAGCAAACACGTCGGGAAGGGATTATTTCTGACATCGTGGCTGGAGATTGGCAGGAGTTGTGTGATGATTAGGATGCAGGTCAGGAATCATTTGCGGTGAGTGGGTTAATGCATTAGCCTCACGGAGCTGTCTCACCTTTAGATGGACCTCATGTTTCAACTCTTGCTTTTTGCCAGAGAAAGAGGCTAGTGAGAGGCAGGTGAGGCAGGTAAGGCAGTAAGTAGCAAATCACCATAATTCTGTAACTTCACTAACTCAACAATTAGTGTTCCTGGCCCTGACTGCATGTTTATGAGCCTTCAGGAAAAGGGGTGCAGTGTTGAAGGAGGCAGGGGAAATAAATGGCTCAATAAAAGGCTTATGAGTTGGACTTTTTCTGAGAAACAGCCGGCTCCTCGGAGATAAAATGTGCTCCTTTGTAACAGTGCATTATGGAGATGATATTTCTGACGAAAACCAACTGAGAGGGTGCTCTCTTAAAGCATACTAAATAATAAAGTCTAGTATTTGTTCAGGTGAATAAATACACTGGGACTTAATTTGCCTACAACCAGTAGTTCATTTATTTGCTTGAGGTTTTTTGCAAATATTAGGAAAAGGGACATCTCAACAGTCATATGTCTACAGATGACTGTATGGGGAAATAGCTGGTGTGAGCTATGTACTTTTGTGTCTTTGCTAGTACTTTACTGCTCAGCAAAAAATCAAGAGGCTTCTGTATTGGTGATGAGGGAGGAACTTGGTAAATTTGTATGTAGAAAAGAGTTGTTTTCCCTTATAGCATTTTATTTGCCCATATCTTTTTGTCTACTGTGTCACAATATTATTATAAAGTGTGCTTGTTTTTTCCTGGTAGGAACTGTGTACATTGCCAGACTTGAATTCAAAACAAAAAACTTCCCAGCCCTCTGCAAGTGCCCAGGTAGTAAATGTCTAGCAGTAATTCTAGAAGCAAAGCTACAGAGACAGTTTGTAATCGTTGTTTTTTTCTTTCCAAAGTGCAGACAAAAAATAATTTTCCTTTCCAAAATATTTTTTTCTTCCTTGGTTTTGTCCTGCAGAATGACAAAACAATTGAGCTCTGTCTACATGGTCCTTTCAATCCTTTGCTTGACCTGGAAGGTCAAGCAAACAGCGTTAGCAGGAGATTTGGAATACATGTTCTCTTCAGCTGAGAGCAGAGCTATGCCCAAGGCACCTCTTAACACACTGGATTTGTATGTCCATGGACCACGAGGACTCAGCAACACTCACACCTCTGTCAGTAAGAAGTGCTCATTCTTACCACAGAGGGGAGGAAAGGAACTCGCTGCCTGGCTGCTTCCTAACTAGTGGGGCCTGTTTCACTCCAGCCTTGCTGGATTTGGTGAGACAACTGCATTCTGGCAGCCCCTTGAGCCTGACGAGGAGTAACCCGGACGGGTGTGCACCCGCCTGGAAGGCAGGTGATCGGCAGGAGCAGCAGCACAGGCTGACGTGGCCCCTGCAGCCGCGGTCCATAGGTGGCCGCCCTGGTGTTCCCGGAGTGCCCAGAGTCACCCTGAGGGAGTCCAGCGATTGTTTGCTTTTCTCTGGTTTACATGAGCCAAGAGGTGAGCTGAGCGATGTACCTGGAGCCCACTCTACCGGTGTGGGCTGATGGCTGGGGCACAGCCACAGAGCTGACAGTTTCTATTGTCTCAATAACAAGCTTAACCAGATTTTAGCCTTAAAGCTACTTATCATCAAGCACCTTACAGTAATTGTAAAGTATGTTAATGACCTGTTTTGTATATTTATTCTAGCATTTTTATGAATCTCTATCTAGCATCCATCCACATCCTCATTTCTGCCACTGAGCTGTTGCTTATGTTTCATTACTCAGTATAAAATCCAGTTGTCCATTTCATTTGAGGTCCAAAATTGAACTCTTCCAACACAGCCAATTGCCACCTAGTGATTAAAGCAGGAGTTGCACATAATCACTTATACTGCGGGACTAACTTGCTGCTAGGATAATTTTGGAAGACAGCTAGTTTATCTTTGTGATTAGAGAAGTCTGTTATAAAATCACTGCTTGCTGTGAGTAAATAAATTTGTTATCTCCTAATTAGGGCGCTATACAGTTACAAAGCATCATTTAATTGTGATGAGATGTGTTTTTCCCAAAGAAAAAGTTTCCTGCTCCATTTTAACTACAGTTTATATACATAATAAATATGTATAGTGACCATTTCCCAAGGTACCTCTTGATTAACGCATTGCCACAGACAGGAGGGGTAACCAGCTGGATAGAATGGACATCTGTTTTACCTGCTATATTGGTGACATTTTGCCACTTCTGAAAATCCACCCAGAATTCTGCTGTGGAACATCATGGCGTTTCTGTTTGTGAATTCCTTAGATATATTTGTATTTTTCAAAGATGTGTTTTCTGCAGTGTTGTGACATTCTCTTTGCAGAGGTAATGTGAAGGCAGAACCTATTTTATGGAGAGGAATGGCCTTGTTTTCCGTGTTGCGATTTTACACCAGGAGCTCTCCTCCTGCAGACTACTGCACTCTCAAGCTCTGCATTTTTTAACTGAATTTTCCCCTGTTCAGTGGTACCCTCATTCCAACTAGGATCATCTCCTCCAGGGATCAGCCTTGTGGGTTAGCCTGCCTTCATGAGGAGCCGCGTTAGTGCAGCTCAGGGGCTGGCCGGATGCTCCCACAGGGTGCTAAAATTCCCCTTGGGACTGGTACCTATGGGTGTACCATGTCACTGCCAGCCCCGAGTGAGGAGGGACTGTGCAACCCGAGGCTGGATGCTACTTCCCTGGCAGAGTGTGCTCTGCAGCGTGAGGAGCGAGGTTGTGGCCCCTGGAGAGCAGGGAAGGCACTGGGCACTTCTGCTTGTGCCCCTGGGAAGGGTGCTGTGGGGAGCAGGCACGGTGGCAGCACCCCTCTGCACTTGCTGGTGGCTGGCACCCTCCAGCACTGCCAGCACAGGGTGACAGCATTGCTCTGCTAAAGGGGGACAGCATGGGGCAGTGAGTGAGACAGACAATGCAATTTTTCCTCCCTTATGCACCTTTCTGTGATGCTTTACTAGTCATGACCTGATGCTTGCCCTGACCTAGCCTGGAAAGCAAATTTCACATGTGTACAGTGTGACTGCTGCGATGCCACACATCCAGTGGCTCCCCAGGCATAAAATAACATCCCTGGTCCTATCTTGGCAGGAGAAGTGGTTTTGAGAACTGTATCTGGTAGCACCAGATTCTTCATGTGGTCGGTCTCTGTTGATGCACCACAGTTCCTGATGCAATTTCCTGTCGCTCTGCACTCATTTCTCTTGTGTTGACCCACAGGAAGATGTTAAGAAACGGAATTGTTCATCCACCTTTGTAAGAAATTGAGTTCTGAATGGTAAATACTGTAAAAAATACCTAACAGCTTCTGAAAATAAACTAGTACTCAGAATGCTATAGAGGATCTCCAGACACAGAAGAGAACAGTGCCTGGCCTGAAAGGCATAAACTCCTAAAATAAACAGCACAAATTTTAACAGAGAAATACATGATTTTTAATAATTATTTAATTATATTCACATAGAAAAAAATAATTTATAAATTATTCTGGCCAAACTCTTCTCTGTGCAGCTTCTCTGATATCTGTGTAGTTACAGGAGGAAAGGCTTTGGCCTTTCATCTTGATAGTGTGAATGTGTTAGAGCAGAAGCAAAGAATTTATCAAAGCTGACCAAGTGCACTGTACATCTATTTGTTTATCTTTTAACAACTTTTTTTTTTACCATCTTTTATTTTTTTGTATAGACATCTATATAGAAGACTGAAAGATGATCGTGATTGATTAAAGTTTCTGAAATGCTGGTTTACTTTTAAAAGGTGCAGTAAAAAGCCCAATGGAAAAAAAAAATCCTTTTTACAGGAACCAATAGCCATTTATAAGGGAGCTGATCTCACCCAACAGACTTTGAAGTTGATCATTAACCAGAAACAGGAAGGTTCATCATTTGATAATGAGCTGCCTACAAACCCATCTGATGAATAAAGGCTGTCAAACAAAATCTCTTGGCATGACACGTCCACCTGCAGGGCTTACTACAGATGGCGTGACAGTGTCTGACCATCTGATTCAGTCAAGAGAGGCAGATGAAAAAGCCATGTGTGCTCCAGACCATATTTTCTGATTCTTCAAATGCTGTGGGAGCAAATGATAGAATTTCTATATCCTTGACTGTGAATTTCAGGGTAGGGAGGGAAACACAGTCCCAGTCCTGTGTCAGAAGCAAAACACAGCGTAAAACAACAAAATTACATATGCATTATTCAACACCATTACTGAAGGGGATGCAGTGGTGGGGAAAAAGCTACTATAAGAGGATGAGATGGAATCCCAGAATGTTCATAATATCCATCTTCCCTGTGGCACAGACTGGCATGCATACAGCTAGCCGTTATTTGTTGCAATTTGTACAATTCAAAGCTGTTTTTCACCTCTTTTAAAAAGGCCTACCCAGCAGTCTTTACTCAAAGGAAAACTGTAAATGATGGTTACTGAAGGCTGGAGCTCCATTCATCTAATAGCATAGAGCTGAGTTGTACAATGAGAATTGTCTGTTCTTCGAGGCTGTGTTGCAGTGCTCTAGGCACCCTAAATGTTAAAGCTTTATGGAGCTTAAAGGGTACCATGCATGCGTGTAAAAACCAACTGGATAGAAATATACGGTGATACAGAAACATACCTTTCCTCTCTCCAAACCAAAACATGTTCTGGGTTTCATTCAACCACTGTTCTCGTGCTGAAGATCTTCAGTGACACTTAGCCCGAGATGCGTTGCTGAGAGCTAAGCCCAGGCAAGATGTAAAAATGAACGCAAAGTGCCAACCACAGCCATGAGAAGAGGCAGCTGGTGTGCAGCCGGCCACATGGGTTTGCAGGAGCAAATGTAGCTGTGCAGTTCCAGGGCCAGCTTCTCCTTGCAGGAAGGGAGCAGTGAAGGAGTTTCTTGGTGACCAGCCCAGCTCTCTCTGATCAGTCAAAGTAACAAAGGCTCATGGGCTGCACCGTTCGGAGAGGAGAGAGCTATTGCCCCACAGAGACCTCCCCATTGGTAAGACTCAGCACAGGTCATGGTGTACAAAATGCTTGTGAGCACCCCCAAATTCCTCGCAATACAAAGTGCTTCTCTGCATCAGCTGCCAAAGAGCAGGTAGCCCAAGCAAGGGAGTATCACTTGCTGCCATTGCCAGCAGACAGTAATGCCTGGATTGTTTGGACAAAACAGGATCCAGGTATAAAGCTGCGCCAGCAACCTCAGTGCAAGCATCGCACCTCGTCTCGGGTCAGGACTGTGCACAGGGCCTGGGAGAGTCCAGAGAGGGGAGGTCTGTAACAGAAACATGGAGATTGGTAGGAACTAAGTACTGAGGGAAGTGAGTGTGCGTGTGATTGAGCACCAGAAGAACCAGCAGAACAAAGGGTTAAATGCATGGCCTTTAACAAAGGGCATCCACATACAGTAAAATTAAGGCAAGGGTTGTTATACCAAGCCAATAAGACCAGCACTATGAGAATACCCCAGCCAACTATATCACGTATATCACATGTACTTTTTCTAATTAGCCCGCGAGGAAGATAGGTAGACATCTTTTTCAAATAGGTGAAAATAAGCAATAGGCAGCAACCTTCCCTAAGAATTAGACACCTCAAGTCAGTACAATGCTCAGACCAGGGACCACTCTGTAAGAGCTGGTGGTTTCTAATGGATATAAGAGATCTGTCCAAAATGTCATTTTGTGTGGCCCTCAGGAGGAGCACCAGGGACAAATGGAGGACTTGATAGCTGGTGTCCCTTGTCCTCTGTGTCATACACAAGAGGATCTGGCACAAGTCAGATCTGACACAGTCATCTCGATAATTGCAAGTATTTTGTTTGAGAGCACCGGTGAACAAGATGTATGAGAGAACGACTGTGAACAGGTAAAATTGACATTCTTGGAGATGTTTGTAAAGAAGTATGACCTCCCTCTTCCACCATATCTTACAGTGAGTTTTGTTCTAATTTCCACCCAAGTAGCCACATCCTGTCAGCTTTAGTAACTCTAGCTGCCTCCCAGTAAGCTGTATCAGGGTGGATTGTCCTTGCGATGTTCTGCCCAACTGGAGAGATGATGTGCCGGAAGAACCTGTCTGGCCCCATGTGCGGTGAGCTTGCGTTTGGCAGGTTGGGTCCAGGCTGCACACCAAACTGAAGCAGTGCAGCAGTTTCCCAAGGCAGCCTTCAAACAACATAGTCACGTTCATGCTTAATAAACCTGGCTCTACGTGAGCTGCCTCTGATGGAGGCAGCCTGTGCACCAGTGGTGCCAAGGAATGGGTGATATGGGATGAGATGACATGCCCTCTTGCAAGGTTTTCCAGTGGGCTGATTAGCTGACCAGTGGGGGTTACTGGCGTGTGAAAGGCAGGAACAGCGTCTAGTGTTCATATTCCACATCCACGGGATTTCCTAGAGAGGGCTGTCAGCACCATATTGACCTACTGAATCCCATAATGGTTTATGAATGTTGATTAATCCCTTACAGAGTCGTTTATGCTTCGTAAGTGCAAATCAAGAATAGGTTGACTTTTTTTTTTTAATACATTCATTTCAAAGTAATTGCATTGAGTAGAAAAAATATTTCCCATTCACCCGGTGCCAGCACATATGGGACATGTATGACTGCTGTGGTGACACTGTCTGTCTTGAATGTAATTTAATTTTTGGAGTTTCATACATGCAGCAGTAAACAATGTACTGACTGCATTCTTTGACTGAACTCACAAACTTTCACTTTAATTGTATTTTAAGATATTTTTTGACATATGAGGGAGTTTAATTATGCAGGTTAGGAGCAGCTCCACAGGCAGGTTTCAAATGAATTTTGTACTCAAAAAGTTTCATTTTCTTAGTATGTGCCCTTCCCGAATGACATCAATTGCATTTTCTAAGGCTTTACAAATTAAGCATACTGATTAGAAATTAAAATTAATTCATATTAGTATGCCAGAGCACGTAACAGCCAATGTACAATTTTTGTGTGTGTGTGCCCTTTATCTCCCTAGCAAAAGCACACAGTGTTATCTCTTGCTTTGTACATGGCAGCAACATTAAGAAGGAGCTGCCTCTCCCCCCTTCCCCAGGCTGAACTCAAAATTACTGTGTTTACTTGCAAAACACGAAGGCTGCAAGTTGCACAAAACCTACTGCGTTACCTGGTCTCTGAAACACCGAACTAAAGCCTCGCTGGAGGAGTTCTGAAGCATTTCAAGTGCTGACTTGCTGTTCGGCTGCACCACGCAGAGGTACACCTCACATCTACAGAAGTCTTGTGCCAGTACCAATTTCCATATGAATGTCTTTTGGAAGGAGTAGTGGTCATCTGCAGCTGCTCTTCCTCGCAACTGATCGTCCCTCAGACACTAGAGGTGGTTGGTCACCATAGTTTGCTAAAACAGCTCCACTGAGGGCATTTCCCCAAATGTCTGCCTCTGCAGTCAGCAGACATGAGGCCACGCAGCCCTAAGTGGGGACCTTTTCCAGGAGCACATCTGTGGTACCATTCTTGGGTCATGGCTAAAGAAAAGCCACAGCAAGGGCTTGTACTTATGACCAGCCTTAGGCAAGCAACAGACAAACTCGCAAAAGAAAAGACAGGTGAGGGGGAGAGGGGCAAGAGCTGATCAGACTCTGCAGCTGCAACAACCAGGCTGACCCCAGCCAAATCTGCCAGACCAGACTCCCATGGGGATGCCACCTCCAAGTCACCTTGAGGCCTTTCATTGCTCTCCAAGAGGCTGAGGAATTTATTCTAACAACACGAGGAATAAGAGGTTGCCAGAAGGAAGAAGAGGTTGCCTCCTCTGAAAAATAACAGGTTTTCTTGGAAGATCATTTTCAAATGCAGAAATATGGTCAAAACCAAGCGTTGATCCAAAACATTTTTTGAAAATCACAAGAGACTTGCATCTCCTCCAGAGGAGAAGAAAAAGGGAAAGGAAAATTAGACTGTACAAGTATGGGATGTGTACAGGAGGAGTTGAGAGGTGGTACGGCTTAACAGAAAGATGTTTGGCTGGAATCATGCCATAAAACCCCACGCTGTCATGAATGGCTCCAGGAAACCAGACAGCTGTCTGTCCAGATAGCCTTGGGGTTCCTGTTTCTTTAGCATGGATTTGAAATGCATGTTTGGGTTATTTATTTTTAATGTTTTCCCCTCAAGGTGTCACTGCAGGGTAGACTTAAGGCTATTTACCAGCGTCAGCTGTGTATTTTCGTTCCTAAAAGTGTTTGCCTTTCTGTGAAATGCAACCTTAACTACAAACACCTTGGGTAAATAATACATGATTTGAAAGCTATGCAACACCTCCATATAAAGTCAGTCTCCTGCAAATTACTCTTACTCACTTTTTCATCTTTTCTCCATCTTTGTGTAATTCACCTGGGAAGAGTTGTGAATGGCTAAGGCATTGGGTTTAAGCCTCATGAAAAGCAGCTTTCTCACTGATACTAGAGAAATGTTGACTTGGGATACCACATGCCCTTCCCATGCCTACAGTAAGGATGCTACCTGCACTAGTGTACTGCTTACAGCCCTTTCCAGGAACTCTTTAGTTTCCTTTGCAAGTCTTGAATCTTAGAGGTTGTCAGCACCGACTGACTCTTTACCTGGGATCTCAGCTGGTCAAAGGCTTAGGGAGAACAACATAGGCTTACTTAAAGTGCTTACCTCTTTGCTGAACAGGAATTGAGATGAACTCCTTTTTTATTATTGACTCTCCAAGTGGTGCAATTGGTAGGAGCCTTCAGCAGCCTAGGAGAGGAAAAATCAACTATTCCACTGGCAGTAGGAGAAATAAAGCCTCATACTCCTAAGCCTTCACTACTTTACAGTAATCTCAGTTACCTTGTCTAGCCCCTGTGTCACTTCCATATGAGGGCAAGATACATGCCAGTTGCCCAGCCAGCAGTTGTTAAAAGCATGTGTCACATCTGAAAATCTGCCTATCTTTCCGTCATGGAGATGAAGGGATTCATTTTTTCTCTCTCCCTCCGCACCACGAGATACGGATTTTCATACATCTTGTAGGGTATTCATCACATTTGGTTGCAGTTAGCCAGTTAACTCAGAAGTGGTGGTTCATAAACATCGTTTTCTTAGGGCACCAAGCTACTAGATAAAATACACCTAGTAGATGAGGTGGGGAAGTTTCTTCTGCACTCAGATCCTGCAAGATCACTCATCTACTTGCTTACGTACAAGTTGCAGAGATAAGTGAGGAGATCTAACTGCTTATTTAATCATCCTCTATAAAGGAGTTACTACTCTCTATAGGCATGGAAGTGAGTAGGAAGTCTACTAATACTAGGGTTAGTACCTGCTGTTCTCCCTGGGTATTCTGTGTCCTATATGTAATACACCGAGCCGCTAGTGACAAGTGTATTCACCACAGATGGTGCTTGCAGAAAATGTTCACCTCAGTCTTAACAGATACTGTGGTGGAGCTGATGAGCCATGGCAACTGGCCCATCTTAGCCTGGAGTGCTCCGTGCGCATCAAGTTCAAATGTGTCTTCATGGGAGAAGATGGCTCACACTGGTAGCCCTCATTCCACTCCTGTCTTCTAGATGTTTTGACTCCAGGCTTTCTCAAATTTTTTGCCCTGTCCCATCTGCTTAGCCAAATACTTGACCAAATATCCCTAAGATGGAAAGTAAGCTCACAGTGAGGGTCAGCAAGAGGAATTTGCCTTCTACCTCTCCTTTTGCCCCAGTTGCTTTTTGTCTTGTGCACTTCATCTCTTTCTTGTGAGGTTTTCCTGTTGCCGGCAACAAGAATGTACTAACATTGCTACTTTTGCTGTCAGTAGCAGAACATCAGAGCTACCTCTCAGAAAACTGATTGGGTCAACAGTCGGGGAGAATTTGAATTAAAGCATGCCTGGCTGACATATGGATAGATATGCAATTAGGGGCCGTTATGCTGAGAGTCTCTACTTGTGATGCAGTCGTGATGATGTTTTAAGCCAGCCTCTGCAATCTAATTACTTTCACTAACTACATTAAGAGAGTGTTATAAGGGTGATAATTCAATCACTCAAAAGTTAAGAAATACCAGCATTTAGGTTATCTCTATGATCCAAAGTCCATATTATACAACAGTCTCCAATTATTTTCTTTTAAATATATTTTTAAAATCCCCTTCCCAACTGAAATCTAAACAGATAGGGCAGATATCAGTTGAAATCTTCCTTGCAGCTGCTGTCCTAGCTCATAGGGTGTACATGGTTAGTGAGAATTCGCTCACACCCCCAGTTCACATGCCTGTCAGCTTTCAGATACCTCCAGCCACCTCTTTGGTCATCCTTTGGTGCTGCTCTCTAAAAAAACATTGCTCTTCCATCAGGACCATGGTGCACTGAGCCCAACAGCCTCTTTGCAAAAATTGACTCCTGCCTGCAGATTTCTATTTCAGTGGAACTTCAGCAGGATTTCTCCCTCCCACCTTTATGCATGCAGGGGCCCTCTGTGGCAGGTGGACTTCATAGCCATCATTTAACACCTGGCTTTTGCAAAATTTGGTTGCAGCCTAGTAAAAGGATAGAAAGAGAGACTGGAAATCCCACGGCGTGCAGAGCCCGGGGCCCGGGCATGCCCAGAGTGGCAAGGCTGGAGCAGCAGTCAACAGCAGACCAAGAAGGAAGCAATGTGTAAATCATTCATAGGAAAAATCATCACAGATTACTATCCCTGAACCTGCAAAGTTATGTCTGCATTGCAGCCACAGATGTAATTGCTGTATATGCTGGCATAGCCGAGCAGGCTTAACCTCACTAATTCAATAATAATAGCAAGTTCAAGTAATTCAATAACAGGACAAGCTCAACCACAGTAACAACAGCAATGTAGATTTAACAACATGAACTTCATCTCCATGCTATTTCCCAGGCAGCCAAGGTCTCAGATAACCCAGACAACATGAAGATATCAGGGCATAGATTTCAATGCATTGTTATTATCATACCTGTCAAATAAATTAAAGCTATCTCCTATGTGCACTACAGTACATACCTTGGATTTTGTCACAGATATAAGCAACAGCATGATTTAAGAATGGCATATACCGTTTACCAGTCCCTGACTACAATTGTGACAAATCAAATGTGAACACTGCTAATCAATTAGACAAGTTGTGATCTAATTTCTTCAGGCACAGCTAAGTGCCAGATTTCAGTAAGGTATAACTATGTGAAAAATTTGAGGAGTCTATGCCATTACTTAATAAAGCTCATTAGAGCTAACCACTACGAAATAACTCTCCCTGAATTAAAAAAAAAAAATAATTAAAAGCATTCCTTTGGAAACAGGGAAAACCCATGAAAACTCAACATTTCTCTGGAGAAAGACTGTGTTGTATTTTTGAATAAAGTACCTCAGAGCAGCCCAGACTTAGACCACAAGGATACAAAGTAAGGATGCTTTTTCCTTTCAGAAAATAAAGGCAGACCATGGAGTTACCCAGACCTGTTCAGCTCTTCAGCATTCATTAAGAAGCAAATGTTGAGGTTCAGAGAACGCAGCAGTCACCTTGTAGTCTAGGATATGTAATTGCTCTATCCAATTTTATTTGCCCTGCTTAATGCAGTATGTCAATTCATGACATATCAATTCGACTTATAGAAGTAAATTTTTTTTCCAGTTCATTTAAATTATAGTTTAGACTGAACTTGTTTGAAGGAGATGTCTATAAATTATATCAGCTTTCAGTAAGTCTACATTCAAAAATACAAAGTAAATCAAAAGTGCTAACTAATTTTGTTTAATTATTGATTTAAACCTACTCTGCTTCTGGAAAATGCAATTACCAAAGTTGAATTTGGCCAGACTCACAGAGGATTATATGGATTCAAGCAGTAAAGAAAAAAATTCTGTCTCCTAGATCAATGATGGAAGTGTGTTCTTTGATAGAGGCTCCAAAGAAGAAGTCCAGCAGTGTTTCAGAGTGTCTGTTTGCCCTTCTAGCCATTCCTCAGAGGACAGCAAGTGTCAGTGAGTTTCTGGGTTCTTTCCAACATGGTATCTCATCAAAATACTGACAAGAGTGATGTTGCTTGGATGAAAAGGAGGTCAGATTAGGTTTCAAGCTGAGAAGAATTTCTGCATATGAATGCTTGATACACAAATTATACCTTCATGACTGCATATTTATCACCTCCAGAGGCTATTTTACTTTTCCTGTACACCCCAATATGAACTCTGTCATATTACAGGAGGAGTCTTCTCAGGAGGCTCTCAGGGGAGGGTCACTCCTAGAAGAGTCTCTGCCAGCCTTAAACCTGTAAAGCAGAGAAGGACAGACTCCCAGGCTCTGGCACGAGAAGAGGCCTTAAATGAGATTGACGGTTTAAATTGTGATTATTCAAATGATTCCTGCATGTTGCCCAGGAAGGAGTTGATCACCTGAGACTTTACATGCCTGGAATCAACTAGGTCCTTGGGAGGTGTGTTTTGACCAAGTCACTCCTGTCCATAGCGTTCTTATGAGATGATTTTGCCAGACCAGCAGGTTAAAATGTTTTAAACCAGAAGTTTTTCATGTAACGTTTCTGCGCCACCAAAACATTAATTCAGTTGTCTTTATTGAATGACAGAGTACTCTTGAAGGTTAAATATATTAGTCCTAAAAGATTTCAGCGCTGATCAAACAGAAATCTTTTGCTGATACATTCCTGAAGGATAACATTAGGTTTGTAGGAGGATTTGAAAGATTATGTGAGGGATTGTGAAACAATTTCAGGATAACCTCAAATTCGTGTTTTTGAATTGTGGCAGCCTCAGTGCAGAAACCACAGTGGGATACTTTCCCTTCATTACAAATCTTCAGCTCACTTTCTACCAGGAAAATGGGAGTCTCTTAAGGGCTTCTCTTTCCCAAATAATTTAGGTATCCTCGCAGTCCTCCCTCCAATAGAAGCTGTTTGTTTTCCACTTGTTTGCCCTGCTGAGCAATTAATGGATTGAGAAGTAAGTCTGGGCCGGCGAGGAACCCAGCTGCACTTGCTCTCCTCTGTCTGCTCAGCTCGCCTGACCTTTGCCAATCTCGGCAATCTTTTTGGCAGGACAGTGAGAAGATCAGGAATATTTGGACAAGGATTTGAAGGTCGGCTGAGAGAATTAGACTGGGAGCAAATGTCAGGCTGCGGAGATTATTTGCTACTAAAGAAAGGCTCTTATTTATTCAGGATTGACCGACAAACCCCATGGTCTTTGCAAACTCAGGAAGCTGAGATCTGGTTGGTTTTTTCCAAGGCTGTACATTCGAGAGTCTTTCCCTGTGTAAACTCTTGCCACATGTAGTACCTATAGGAAAGAGATTCCTGTGAGGAGCTGAGATAAAGTTGATGCATCTTTGCCGGGACTTCCCTGCAAACAAAAAACAAAGATGTGCTATTGCCCCACTTGGTCAGCGGCAGGGGAATATGTCCCTGCTCACCAGGCAGCTGGGGTTATCTCACTCCAAGTTCTCCGCCAAGAGAAAACAGCTTGTAGCCCATGTGGCACTTCAGTGCAAGCAGTAAACATCACATTAACGTTTGTAGGGACCCAATGACCTGTCACTGCAGGTTTGGCAGCACTGCCTGAACTGCCCAGGCATCTGCGAGCCATGTGGCGGAGGCAGCTGGGAGCGCTTAGGGACAGCTTGGTCCTGCCCAGGGGGTGCTGCACAGGCTCCGGGAGGGGGACCAGGGGAGATCGCCTGTAGCCAAGCTGTCTCCACATCCACCTTGCAAAGGAAAGCCAAAACTGAAGTAAGAAGCAGCCCCCATGAATTCAGCCCTGCCCTGGCCCAGGGAAGCCTGGAGCAAAAGCGGTGGATGGTGGTGTCACCTAGCACGCTCCCATGGGCCGGGGCAATGAGGAGGAACGGGGGGAGACTGCTCAGGTCCTACCTTGCCATGAGCTGGCAACCCTTTCCCCGAAGCTCAGTGGAGCCACTCCTGGCACTCCAGAGATTCAGTCTCTGAAAAGCTGCCTCGGGGTTGTAGCTTTGTGAAAATGCATGCTTTTACCCTTTTTTCCTTTTTATTCATTACTGCCATTCTTTCCTTAAAATAGGGACTCAACCTCTTGCAGAGGCACGTGGTCTGGAAAGCTGTTCCGTTTGACCATAGCCAGGACAAGGATATCTCCAGGAAAGAGCTGGCTAGAGCAGCCCCTGCTGCGTTGTTCCCCAAACGGGCGTGGAGGAAACGTCAGTTGTTTCACAAGTGTAGAGGCATTGTCAGGTTTCCCTTTCTGCAGTGGGGAAGATGATACACCCCCCTGCTCAAAGCCCCATGGCCTGCTCTATGCTGACACCAGTACGTGCTGTTGGAAAAAGCAGGGGCCCGAAACAGAAGGAAGTGCAAGTGGAAGAAAAGAAGGTTATCAGGAGTAGTCAGCATGGATTCACCAAGGGGAGATCATACCTGACCAAACTAATAGCTTTCTACGATAACATGACTGGCTGGGTAGATGAGGGGAGAGCCGCGGATGTTGTTTACCTCGACTTCAGCAAGGCTTTCGACACAGTCTCCCATGAAACCCTCCTAGGGAAGCTCAGGAAGTGTGGGCTGGATGAGTGGTTGGTGAAGTGGATTGAGAACTGGCTGAATGGCAGAACTCAGAGGGTTGTCATCAGCGGTGCTGAGTCTAGTTGGAGGCCGATAACTAGTGTTGTCACCCAGGGGTCAGTACTGGGCCCAGTCTTGTTTAACTTCTGCATCAATGACCTGGATGAAGAGTTAGAATGTACCCTCAGCAAGTTTGCTGATGACACCAAACTGGGAGGTGTGGTAGACACACCGGAAGGCTGTGCTGCCATTCAGCGTGACCTGGATAGGCTGGAAAGTTGGGCAGAGAGGAACCTGATGAGGTTCAGCAAAGGCTTAAACTAGGTTCGAAGGGGGAAGGGGATATTGCCCAGCTCACTAGGGATGAGCCTAGGCTTGGAGTGCCAAGGCCAGGGGTGAGATTGACAGCCCAGCTCAAGTGTGTTTACACCAATGCACGTAGTATGGCCAATAAACAGGAGGAGCTGGAAGCCATTATACAGCAGGACGGCTACGACTTGGTCGCCATCACAGAAACGTGGTGGGACAACTCGCATGACTGGCATGCTGTCATAGATGGCTACAGACTCTTTAGGAAAGACAGGTCAACAAGGAGAGGTGGGGGAGTTGCTCTATATGTGAGGGAGCAACTGGAATGCATTGAGCTTGGCCTGGGGGCAAGTGAAGAAGGAGTTGAAAGCTTGTGGGTTAGAATTAAGGGACAGGCTCACACGGGTGACATTACGGTGGGTGTATACTACAGGCCACCTGACCAGGAGGAGGAGGTTGATGAAGCCTTCTACAGGCAGCTGCAAGCAGCCTCACAGTCACAGGCTCTGGTTCTCATGGGGGACTTCAACCACCCTGACATCAGCTGGGAAGACCATACAGCTAGGCAGGCGCAATCCAGGAGGTTCCTACAGAGCATCGATGATAACTTTCTGATGCAAGTGGTGGAGGAACCAACAAGGAAAGGCGCGCTGCTGGACCTCATGTTAACAAACAAGGAGGGACTGGTGGAGGACGTGAAGGTTGGAGGTAGACTCGGCTGCAGTGACCATGAAATGGTCGAGTTCAGGATCCTGCATGGAGGAAGCAGGGCGATAAGCAGGATCAAAACCCTGGACCTCAGGAGGGCTGACTTTGCCCTCTTCAAGGAGCTACTGGGAGGAATCCCGTGGGCCAGGGCTCTCGAAGGCAGGGGGGTCCATGAGTGCTGGTCGCTTTTTAAACAACACTTCTTCCATGCACAGGAGCAATGCATCCCCCTGAGAAAGAAATTTAGCAAAGGAGGCAGGAGACCTGCATGGTTAAACAAGGAGCTTCTAGCGGAGATCAGGCAGAAGAGAAAGGTGCATGGCATGTGGAAAGAGGGACAGGCCACTTGGGAAGAGTACAGAAACGTAGTGAGAGCATGCAGGGATGCGACGAGGAAGGCCAAGGCTCACCTGGAATTGAAGCTGGCAAGGGATGTCAAAAACAACAAGAAGGGCTTCTTCAACTACATCAGCAGCAAAAGGAAGGCTAGGGACAACGTGGGGCCGCTGCTGAATGAGGCGGGTGTCCTGGTGACGGAGGATACAGAGAAGGCAGAGCTAATGAATGCCTTCTTTGCTTCAGTCTTCAGTGCTAAGACTGGCCCTCAGGAATCCCAGGCCCCGGAGGTAAGAGAAGAAGCCTACAGAGAGGACGACTTTCCCTTGGTCGAGGAGGACTGTGTGAGGGATCGCTTAAGCGATCTGGATGTCCACAAATCCATGGGCCCCGACGGAATGCACCCACGAGTGCTGAGGGAGCTGGCGGATGTCATTGCTGAGCCACTCTCCATCATCTTTGAGAGGTCCTGGAGGACTGGAGAGGTGCCCGAGGACTGGAGAAAGGCCAATGTCACTCCAATCTTCAAAAAGGGCAAGAAGGAGGACCCAGGGAACTACAGGCCGGTCAGCCTCACCTCCATCCCGGGAAAGGTGATGGAGCAGCTTATCCTGGAGGCCATCATCAAGCAAGTGGAAGAAAAGAAGGTTATCAGGAGTAGTCAGCATGGATTCACCAAGGGGAAATCATGCCTGACCAATCTGATAGCTTTCTATGATGACATGACTGGCTGGGTAGACGAAGGGAGAGCTGTGGATGTTATCTACCTTGACTTCAGCAAGGCTTTCGACACAGTCTCCCATGATATCCTCCTGGGGAAGCTGAGGAAGTGTGGGCTGGATGAGTGGTCGGTGAAGTGGATAGAGAACTGGCTGAATGGCAGAACTCAGAGGGTTGTCACCAGCGGCGCTGAGTCTAGTTGGAGGCTGGTGACAAGTGGTGTCCCTCAGGGGTCAGTACTGGGCCCAGTCTTGTTTAACTTCTTCATCAACGACCTGGATGAAGAGTTAGAATGTACCCTCAGCAAGTTTGCTGACGACACCAAACTGGGAGGTGTGGTAGATACACCGGAAGGCTGTGCTGCCATTCAGCGTGACCTGGATAGGCTGGAGAGCTGGGCAGAGAGGAACCTGATGAGGTTCAACAAGGGCAAGTGCAGGGTCCTGCACCTGGGGAGGAACAATCCCATGCATCAGTACAGGCTTGTGGCGGACCTGCTGGAGAGCAGCTCTGTGGAGAGGGACCTGGGTGTCCTGGTGGACGACAGGTTAACCATGAGCCAGCAGTGTGCCCTGGCTTCCAAGAAGGCCAATGGGATCCTGGGGTGCATCAAGAAGAGTGTGGCCAGCGGGACGAGGGAGGTTCTCCTTCCCCTCTACACCACCCTAGTGAGGCCTCATCTGGAGTACTGTGTCCAGTTCTGGGCTCCCCAGTTCAAGAAAGATGAAGAGCTACTGGAGATAGTCCAGCAGAGGGCTACAAGGATGGTGAGGGGACTGGAACATCTCCCCTACGAGGAGAGGCCGAGGGAGCTGGGCTTGTTCAGCCTGAAGAAGAGAAGGCTGCGAGGGGACCTAATAAATGCTTATAAATATCTGAAAAGTGGATGTCAGGAGGATGGGGCCAAGCTCTTTTCAGTGGTGCCCAGTGACAGGACAAGGAGCAACGGGCACAAACTGAAGCATAGGAAGTTCCGTCTGAACATGAGGAAGAACTTCTTCCCTCTGAGGGTGGTGGAGCCCTGGAACAGGCTGCCCAGAGAGGTTGTGGAGTCTCCTTCTCTGGAGATAGTCAAGACCCACTTGGACAAGGTCCTGTGCAGCCTGCTGTAGGTGACCCTGCTTTGGCAGGGGGGTTGGACTAGATGACTCACAGAGGTCCCTTCCAACCCCTACCATTCTGTGATTCTGTGAAACACTAGGAAAGTGCAGAAAATGGTGAACGTGGAGAATCCTGGTAAAGCACCTCATGGCTCCTGCCAGAGAATGCTGGAACTGATGTGACAAACACATCTGGATATGTATAGCTCCAGCCAGATGACATTGCCAAAATATACACCTCAGTGTGTGGGAGAGTTACTTTTTTGGATATTGATAGTCTTCCAAAAGCCTCTGCTGAAAATGATTTGGGTGTCCTATTTTAATCTTTTGGCTCTGAGAGATGCAGGTAATGTTAATGTGATGGAACGGCCTGCTGGACTTGCCTTTTTGCTAGAATGCTTTTCTTAGAAAAATGTCTGATGGGCATCTTTTTCAGTTTTTCTGTTTCCTGTTAAGGCAAATTCTACGATCCCTTAAAATTTTCCCACTGTAGAGATGCGACATACGGCCCATCATGTCCCAAAGGGTTTTGGGCTGCCAGCAAAAGTCCAGAGGTCTGCTCAGAAACAACTCTTTGGGAGAAAAAACAAAGGAGGGAGTTACAAGTCAACGACCAGGAAAAACTCCAGGAGAAAGAAGTGGTTTGACCATAATATTTAAGGCTGAGATTTCCATAAGCACTTCATAATTTTGAGTGCCTCACTTCTTGGGTATTCCACCACAGAAGTATTTGGAGGCCTTACACTCAGAGAATAAGTGCTTGGCATTTCCTGAAAATTATGTCTTCGTTAACATATTTCAAGTGGTGCGTGAAGAAAGGGAGCCACTGAAAAATCACAAGGCCAAGATGTTCTTTAGTGACTTAAAATTGTCAGACAAAACGCATTGTCATGATGAGACACAGCTCTTCAAGGATTTTGAACATTTTTTTTTCTTTTTCTGAAAGAGAGATTAAATAATAGTATATCTAAAATCTTACACTGCACTTCAGTTGTGTCGTGAAAGATAGAATTCATATTTGATACTAATGGAGCAGGTGAAACGTGAAATTATATTTCTTTAATCTTTAATGAAATTTCTGGTTTTAGCATTTAGCTTGTCTGTTCAATGACACAGAAGAGCTAATAATATCACTGTTTTTGAAGGATTCATTCACTACAGGCAGCCTGAATTTTTGAATCTGCAGGAGGCTGTTTAGGTGCTCCAATGATGCATGAAAATAATAATAATAAAAAAAATCTTGTGTCCTTGAAGCCCAGTGAGCAGAGTTGGAAAGGCATAATTAAAAAAGAAAAAACATCTCCCAAAAAGCCACCACCCTGGAACAGTCATGCAGTAGTTTAGAAAATAACAGTCCTCCGGGAATTAGCAGGAGCAATGGGGTCTCAGGAAGTCTTCAACTGAGCGTGCTCTATAACTTGGATAAATACCTGTACATTCAACACTGAAAAGTTGAATGGTGCTTTCTGTAGCAAACTGTTTCTTTGCTGAATGACTTTGTTGATTCAAAATCTCACAATTGCTTTTGTAAAACCCCATGAAATGTGAAAAGATACTAACGAAGCTGCAATTTTTTGTGTGGAGGAACTGAATTTTTGTCATGAAGATGTATAAACAAGAAATACAAACTGTGCACGACAAAAAGTGTTCTATCAATTTGTTTGCTGATGCTAACCTCTTAGTTTGTCTGCTAGCTGCTTCTCCTTCTCTGGACAACCATCCCAGGTCAGGGCATCAGGAAGAGCCTCTTGACTGAAGAGTGAGAGAGAGCAGAAGCAAGAGGAGGTCCTGGGGGGAGCGCAGGGGAAGCTCCCATGGCTGCACGACCTGAGTGGTCACCATGGGCAGCGGCCAGGAAACGGAGAACTACTGGGGCAAAGACAAACACACAACTTCTTACAGTTCCCCAGAATCCCTCGCACAGACCCCTTCCAGCCTCCAAACTCACTGATACACGCCCAGTGTCCCCTCTCCAGCCCAGCCTCTTTGGGGCCGAAATAGATTATGCAATCTCTTAAGGGCATTCCCATCTGGATTTTCCATTATTTCAGCATAGAATTTTCCTTTTTTTAAATTTTTTTTTTTAATTATTTTTCTGAGGAGGCAGTGCTGACCTTCTTAAAAAAGAGGAACATTGGAATAGTGTCCAACAGATGCAGTTATACTTCCAAAAATCAGAGATGCTCTCCAGTATCCATTAAAGCTAGCTGGTAAAGGAGCTAATATAAACCTTGGCCATTCTCCCAGATGACAGTCCTAATAATAGAAATGCCCCTCTGAGTGAGTAGATGATACTGGGGATCTGCCAGGTGATTTCCATTAAAAAGAGCAATTGGTGACAATGCCCTTGGTGGAGTCCTGCTTGTCTTCCTCAGAGAACCACTGGGATGAGCAAGGGAAGGCTCTTTCTTCACTCTCTGCTTTCAGTTCTCCTTTTGTCATTAACACTTTCCTGAAGTCTCTGCTTTTTTTGAGGTCTTTGCACAATCTGCTTCTCTCTGCTTTCCAGTCACACTTTTTTTGCACACAACACTGCAAACAAATCCACACTCTCACCCTTGCACCAGATCGTAGGGAGCCTCCCAAGCCCGGATGGCCAAGCTGGGGAGCAGCGCTATGTGTGGTTTGGTGTTGGCGGGTGCGTTTTTCCTCCATCTGTCTTATTTTACAGAGGACCTGGCTCGTTTCTTCCATCCAGCCTGAAGGGAGAATGGCTAGTGAAGCAAGGAGGGCAGCTAGTAAACCCACCAAGCTGCAATGGCCAGAGACATGTGCATGAGGGATTTACATCAGTGTGTAACCCCATGGCCATTTAACCACAGCTTGAAAATACCAGTGTGAATGTGCAGCCTCGAAAAGACAATTTGATCAAGCTGTGATGACAGGATTAAACTGCTTGTAAAGCAGCCACGCCTTGGACCTCCAAGGACCAACATTGCTCATAGCTTAATCTAGATGCACCCTGACCTGTCTGTTACTGCAAGGCAGGACCCCCTGTGCCCTGTGGGAGGCCTGGGAGGTTGGGGTTGCTTTCCCAGGAATCATGCCATGGGGACCCTCTTCAGCTGCAGATGGGGCTTTTGGGATCCTTCTGCACCGCTGTGGCTTTCCTGCCAGCACCAGGCACAGAGAGAGTTTGAAGAGCTCTCCTCAGGCCTCTTAAGTTCATGTTTCCCTTCTGATTTACTAATACCAACTCAGATTTTAATTGGCAGAAAAAGTGTACCTCAGTAGTACCCTCAATTATTTATTCCGTTAAAGTCTTCAGATGTGACCCAGAAACCTTATGTGAGAGCACGGGGCAGAGTGCCCGCTTAGCAAAAATCACCGCAGGTGCCTCTGAGTGCTGCCATTTGCAGGATGTCTGAGCCGTGCCCCAGCTATTTCAGATGACATATATACTTAATCCATGGCAGCGTATTAGCAGATCAGACTTAGATTAATCAGGCAGAAGATAACTTTTGGACCTTTTCCACAACTAGGTCAGAGATAAATACAGTAACAAGCACTGGGCAGCAGGTGAAATTTTCAGGGATATCAGCCAAAGAAATACTGTAATAAGATTAAGGGAAGCAAGGTGAAAGAGGTGTGTGTGTATCTGCATGTGTGCACACAAATGCAATTCAAGGTTTCCAATTTGCAGAAGCTGTTAATTTCCAGTGAAATTTTCTCTGCTATTACAGCAGCAAACATGCAAATTTCCTTTATGCTAAAATACCCCCCCCCATTACCTTAGTGCCATAAAATCAGTCCTGCCCACTAATACTAATACAGAAAGCTACAGCTAGAATAACAACTCAGCTGTTCAAAACCAAGAAAAAGCCCCCGCATGTCAGGAACAGGCCTTGCATTTTGAGGCTTGGTGATGCCTGGAATAAGTTGGCAAATGCACTGGAATTAGTTCCTTTCAAAACAGAATAGGTCACATTTAGGATGTCTAATGTAAAATGTGACTGTGGGTATTAATGAGGCACTCCTTTTCTGCAAATTAAAAATGTTAATAAATCAAAGGAAACATTAAGACGCTCTTTAGCCTCTACAAGTCTCCCTTGGAAAAGGCCTCTGAAGCACTATTATACACACAGATTCTGATAAGAGGAAAATTTGATTGAAATTCTTAATGATATTTAGTTCATTTTTGTGTTCACTTACTGCACTTACAACACCAGAAGGGTCAGTGATGAAACCTCTCATTACAGTAATTCAAGGAAACAAAGTTTCTGGGCTCCAAAGTGAAAAGCAAACGTGCCATAACAGCAGACAGCTGAGATGCAGGCTGAGATTTTGCCCATATTGAAGCTTTCACCGTCAACATGTAATGGCCCAGATTACATCCAAGGTCAGCATAAGTGTTTATCATTTTTTACTTCAGCTACTATCAGAAAAAGACTGTCAAGAAAAAGATGGTTTTTTTCTCTTTCATGTGTTACAGGAAGATTCCGATATTCTTCCAAGCAGAGAACATGCTTTCAAGGCCCTACTACAATCTATATAATACACATAGAAGGGGAACCCAATTTTCCTCCAGCAGGCAGCTCTTTCAGCTCCTTTTTTTAAGCTTATGGCTCAGTAGTAGCCTTGCTCTTCACCCTTTCCCTGAAGAGCACCTTTGCCAACCCCTGTTAGGAGCTGAGCTGATGATGTCCCACATCCCTCCCAGAGGACAGAGTTCATTAGCTTATTACAGGAAAAGTGCACTCACTCTCCTTTTCTAAAGGTTAATTAGCTCATCATAGACATTTGTCCATGCTGTTCTTGTTGGTCTCCCCCAAAAGCAGCCACACACATCTCTCCTTTGCAGTCCAAGCAATGGCTAAAAGGACATCTTTAGCCACAGAGTGGCATGCTTCTTTTGTTTCCAGACTCTCATGCCTCTTCACATCTCTGTCTGACAATGCAGACAGAGGAGGAGGTCGTGTCTC
The DNA here is from genome assembly GCF_030867145.1 of Opisthocomus hoazin. NCBI lineage: Eukaryota > Metazoa > Chordata > Aves > Opisthocomiformes > Opisthocomidae > Opisthocomus > Opisthocomus hoazin. The sequence continues at coordinate 89,232,964 of NC_134414.1, read as the reverse complement.
CAGTGTGAAGCAAATGACTAGCGCTCTCGTTTTCTCACTGGAAATCAGTGCTAAAGACTCGCTCCGGTTCCACGTGCAACATGACGATTTCTTTTTGTTTGGAGCAAGTGCCCTGTCAAGTGTTTTGCAGTAAGGCCTTCATTTTTATTAGCGAGATTGCACACAGCAGATGAGACCGAAGATATCCCATAAATATATATTTCAGACTTGACTCTTCTTTGACTCGTTCTCCGCCTTCCTGTTAATCTGATCTGGGGTGGGCTCTGCTCTTGGGCCCACCACTGCGCTGCTCTGTAGCCATTACTGGGCCACTTCCCATCCCTGGGCGTCCTCTTTCCCTGCTCCCTTGGCTGGTCCTAGTCAGGGGTTCTGTGCTGGGCACAGCAGCCTAAGATGGTGCCTGCGCTGACTGGTTCATATCCACATCTCCCCACTGCCAGCACCCTTGAGCTCCCTCTCTTTGCACAAGCCCTTGTGATCCTCAAATCCCCCACTGCACTCTTCTGACACCTGGGTCAGGAAAAAACAGGCAATGCCCAGGCTACTGTGGGGACACATCCCCACACAGAGTCTTTAGCACTGCTGAAAATACCAAAGATATATTGGGTTTAGTTTTGATTGCTTGCATTGGCATAGCTCTTTTCCCTTTTTGGAGCAGAGGGAAAACAGGGAAGATGTTTTCTGAGTCTGCAGCATTTCTCAAAATATTTCTGCAGCCAGAACTTCAACCCCATTGAGAGTCTCAGCAGGTGGGATAGGCTGAATGTGCCAGCAAAGAGATCTCTGAGCAACACTGGAACCAGATTCAGCACCCACATCAGGGTCAGCTTCAGAATGGTGTAGGCCTGACCAGCGAGCCCCAGAGGAACTTCTGGAGAGTATGCCCCAGGTTTGGTCTCTTGGGAGCAAGGAGAGGCATCCTTGCACACATGGTGCTTCTGCCATACCAAGCGCTGGTAATGTCTTCTCTGCTTTCATGGGAGCCGTGGGGTGCTGTGTAATGATCATCAAAGCTGTATTTCAAGCCATGTCTGGCTTGCTGTGCTCCAAGGATGCTTTGCAGCAGGCAAAGAGGATTTGCAGCTGAGAGAAGGGAATTCTCCAGGAGCTAAAGGATAAAGATAGGACTTCCAGACATGTCCGGCCATCGCCCTGACCCTGCGATGCTGCATCACCTTAGGGAAAATAGATTCATACCAAAGTGAAGGGAAGGTGGAAATCTGTGAATCCTTCATGCCCTCGGTGTAAATGCATTTTCACTAAGCACTCCTAAGGAAGATGTTCCCCTCGTGCACCCTCTGGGACCTTCCTGTTTTTCCCAGGCAGTGGAAAGAGGAGCTATGCATCTGTGGCACACACTGTCCGCCGTCCCTAGCAACAGGAACTCACTCTGGTGAAAGTCAGAGTCAGGTCTTACAGTAAGCTGAAAAAACTGTTTTTGAATCAGTTCTACAACTGTTTAGATGACTAGAGAGGATTTTAGGTGATTTTTCCTGGTAAAATCCTAGTTTTTAGCACAAGTACAATGCTGTCAAGATCCCCAGAATTCACTGCTTTTTTATAAATATGTCTTGCAAGTTTTCTCCATAGCAAAGATATTAATTTACTGTATTTGTTTTAGTGGGAACTTAAAGAACTGAGTTTATGCATTTCACAAAGTCATCTTTTCTAATTATTATCTGAAATGCTTATTTTGACTCAAGTTTCTATGCCTCCTTAGAGGATACTGAAGAGAGCTAATCCACTATGAATATTTTCCCTCCCAGATTATTTCTAGTGCTTAGCAGTGGAAACTCATCCTTCATTAGGGACTGATCTAGAAGATATTGCAGTCAAGGAGGCACTTCCCCTGCCCCCCCCCCCCCCCCCGCCCCCCCGCCCCCGCCCGATTTCAGTGAGCACTGCATTGGAATTGGAAGTAAATTGGCTAGATGAGTTTGTCTGCAATGGGTGAAATTGCTCTTGTTCTGCAGCTTAGCCCTAAATGTGATGACATTTCACATTTTCCCTGGAAAAGTAGGAAAAGTATCTTCAAATGGTATAAATGTCTTCTTTTTCATTTCCTGACACACCAGAGAAGATTAATCTTTAAAGCAAAATCTGGAAGAGGCATTTATGGAAAAAGGGTGACTTTGCTCAGATTATTCTCCCAGACAGGAGTTCCTCTAGACAGCCTTGGTTTTGGTTTTCTAATTTTCCAAAGCATTGTAAGACGCAAACTTCTATGTCAAAAAGCATTAGAATAAATTACTTTGAAAGTCTGTCAGAAAGTTATTTTCCACAGATAATGTGTCATAGATCATGATCATGAAAATGAATAGATTAATAAAATTATTTTCATACTACGTTGTGTAATGCAAAACTCATCCTACAGCTTTTGTTTTTTTGTTCCTTGCTCTGTTCTAATTTTAAATGAATAAGGATCAGAAAGATGTACACCCACACATCAAATGTATTTCTTTCTGCATTTAGAAATATGTTTCTAATATAGAAATGTCAGTATTGTGCTGGGTCAGATCTTTTGAAAAAGTTCATGAAGTGTGACTTCTAGGTGATGCAGAATCCTCTTGCTGCGACAAAGACACTATTTCAGCCCAATAAGAGCCCCTCCCAGGAAAAGCCCATGCCCATAATCTCAAAGATTAGTTCCAGGTTCGTCCACAAAGTTTTCACTAACATCAGCTATAGAGGGCTGTAAGTTTTGGCTGGTGCCTCATGTTTGGTCAGCAGCTCCTGTGCCACCAATGGCAATGACAGGTTTGCACCAAGTTGAAGGTCTGTAGCAGTTCAGCCTGCAGTAGACAACCATTATTTTTCCATCAGCTCTTTCCTTTTTCCTTCAGAGGGAAAGAAGGGCAGCAGAGTGCGAAAGTCACTGTCTGTGGAAGAATGGGGTTGGCCCTTACTCCTCGCCGCTGTTGCACAAGAAAAAATCTGACCCCAGAGGCATCATGTATGCTCGAGTAGTGCCCCAGCAGTTATGAACTACTGGTATCTCGTGTTGCAGACTCTTGGTACACCACCTGTCACCTATGATTCAGTACATCACAAGTGACGGCTCTGCTGCCTGAAAAATATAAGGAGACAAAGAAACAGGAAAGAGGAACAAAAAGAGATCTCTCATCTCATATTGCACTTTTTTTTCCACTTTCCTCCTATTACAGCAAGCTTTCTCTTAAAGATCTGTTTTATCATTTAGGCTTTATCACAGCACATGACAGCATCTCTCTGGTGAGAGATGGTTAAGCTTTTCTCCTTGAGTACTGAACCACTCAAGTCTGGCCTGTAACAACAGGACGCCGACGACCTGACCTGATGCTGCATCCTTTAAAGACATGTTTAAAGCTTTTTAAGCTTTCTTGATAAATTAGAGGTCATTATAATTGTTTTATAGCTAAATGTAAGTAGTTTAATGCCCTAGGGCTTAATTTTATCTTACCAGCTAGAACTGTAACCTTGCAGGTTTTTCAATACGTCTGGAAGCTCTTCAGAATTAATCCCAGCTCTCTTTCCTTCCATCCTGCTGTGCCTCCTACTTCACGAAGGCTATTTGTCCCGGTCTTGTTTTCTAAGCCATTCTTTTTCCTCTTGCAATAGTGTCTTGAAACGAAACTGCTTCGTTATTTAGTTCTGCTACGTCTCTGAGTGCGAGGTGACTGGTTTTTGAGTCTTGATTCTCTGATAAACTTACTGAGTATTTGTTTAGGAAAGTTGTGTCCTTCTGTAAGTCCTGCTACCCTTGTTATTTGACTTATTGTCTGCAGGCAGTTTCTCAGCCAGTATACATCTTTCTGGTGCCAACAACGTTCTTTGAGGAAAGGTTCTTTGATACCCATCTGGTATCAAACCATCTCCGTGTGAGGCCAGCATGCTGAGAATACTTCAGTATCATGTGGCCATTCCTAATTGCCATGGTTGGTGGGCCTTGTCCATTTGCATGCACCATTTACGTCCAATATTTATTCAGATAATTTGAAGATGCACAATTAATTGCTGTGTAGCTATAAATTGTATTTGTCTTCAAAAAGAAAGATAGCTGTAAGGATTTTGTGTACAGATAACTCCCATGACTGGACTTCAGTTTATATACAAGGCAACAGTGGAGCAATCTTCCCATGGATACTGTCAGTATACCTCAGATCTGATCAGAAGAATATTTTAGCACACTATTTAGTCAATGCTAATAACCAGCAATGCAAAACGTGCAGGTGAGTTTGTGACATGGGTGCTGGAGGCACATGAGCTGCAGCACAAGAAAGGACATTCAAACAGCCATCAGCTGAGAATAGTTATGTATTCCTGTTGCAGTGGTTTGCGGTCGTATGGGGGAGCTATGAGCAATAGGCTCTGACAATCATTAGCAACACATCTGGGCGCTGAGGATTAACATCAATCCTGGCATTACACCTTCACTTAAAGCAGAGTTTCTGGAATGAGGGGCTGGTAGAAGTGAGTTCTGAACGTTTATGTACCAATGAAGGCTCCTAACTTCCCATATGAACTCATCTTACACCCTGGTGTCCTCACTCTGCTGGGGCTCATGGGACTAGGATTGCATTAAGGTTTTTCTCTGCTACATTATCTGTTAATCAAATACCGTTCCACTTTAAAAAAGAATAAAAGAAAATCTTATACTATAAAAATTACAAATATTATGATACCTAAATTTGAGTCAAAAGCTCATTTTGCAAAGCAAATTAGTTTAGACAGTTGTCTTGAGTTCTCATTTGTTCCCCCTTCCAGGCCAGTCAGTCACATCTGGATCCACGGTCTCAAAGAGATGAAGATGACTGTTGCCAGTTTCGCCACAGGTGTAAGTGGCAGGAGAGTCCACAGACCTGAGGAGGCTATGGGGAGATAAAATGCACAACTGGTTTTTTACCAATAACTTACGTAACTGTTTGGGAATCGGAGTTGTCAAGATCCCTAGATTCCATTCCCAGTCCTGGAAGCAGAGCAAAGCCTGGTCGTTACCGGCAACCATGTGGAGGGGGCTGGGGACACGGACACAGCCACACAAATACAGGCTCGGCCAGGCTGTGGTACCTGTATCCACAACCTCTCAGCAGAAGCTGGTCCAGGAGTCAAAGTGGAGTGAGAAATGCTGCAGGTACAGTATGTCTCTGTACATCTCACTAGGGAAGTGGGAAAAAATGTCCATGCTGGGCAGCTACAGGGTGTGTATTTTGGCCTCTCAAGGGAGAATGCAATTTAATTTGCCTTTAAAATATGGTTTGTTAAGATGTCTACACATGGCCCCTGATGTAGACCATCTCAGCGTGTCCTTCAGCTCACCAAAGTGGTGAAGGTGTAAAAAAGCCAGAAGAAAGTTTAGGATACCCCCAAGCTGGGCACAGCACACGTGAAGCTGAGGAGTGCTTCTTGCCGTGCATGGATGCTGTAAGCGGGGAGCAGCGTGACTCCTCCCCCAGGCCTGGCTCCGCAAAGGCGAATGTTCTGCGAATGCTCCTGTCATATCCCAGCCCCATTGCTGACAGGGTCCTTGACACACTCCCAGCAGCTGCAACAGCCCCTTTGCTGCAGGATAGATAGCAAAATATGGTGTGCTAAGGCAGGTCAGCAGGAGGTTGCTTTTTACCCTCTTTCTGCTGACAGAGCGAGGAAAGAGCTGGGCCCTGGCACGAACAGCCCTGCTGCTGCAAATGAAGAAAAGAGTGAAGGAATGTTAGTACCACATTTAGCTTTATTGAAATTGAACAAATACCTTTTTTTAATAAACCCTTTTACAGCAAGTGTAAAATTTTAATGTTTGATTCATCTTATGTTACAGGTTGTCTTCTGTGTAAGCAAAAATACCATCTTTTTTTTTTTTTTTTTTCTACTTTAAAACATGTAGCAAGGATTTGAATAATGCAGATCCGGCACCAAAAGGTAACAGGTTCTGAAAATCACAGTACAGTTTTAAAATTCTTAGGTTAAGTAATGATATTTAAAATGATAGCCACTTTGAGTAAAGATATAAATTAGAGGTCTGTAAACAAGTTGTGTTTACCTATAGAGCTATTGATTGCAGCTACAATGAGAGCAGTAGTAGAAACTCAATGCTAAACTGAGCTACACCTTTGAGGAAACAAGTTCTTACTAAGTAGTGTGGTACAGGGTAGCACAATAGGTAAAATACAGTTTGGCACCTCAAGTTGCATGTAAAATCAGCAGAAATAAAATGAAGTAAGTGCACTGTCTTCCAACAAAAATAAACCGGGCAGTTTCACAGGTTTTGAAGTGTCAACTATCAAATAAATTGCACAACACACGAGTTCAACCCCAAAATTACAATTCTAGTAAAGCAAGATAATATTAAAATGCACACCCACAAGGATAGTAAAGTATAAATATTTTTTTTTATTTTATTTTTTTCCTCTCCCCTGTCAGTAGAAATAATTTACAATCCACAAAAGGACTCCTTTGTGAAACCACTAACTACAGACATGGTCATGGAATGTAGCTCAGTAGACTTGTTTCAAATAGAAAGGCAACATTATCCTGAAAAAGTTTGGTCCTCTTATAACTCACTGTACTGTAGCCACCACAGTCTTTTGGTAGATATTTTAGGAGAATTGTTTGGTTTCTGATTCTATTTTGCTTTGAAAGACAACATCTTGGTGATAAAGCTGGGTAAAATTTGGCCCCATTTGCAGATGTCTGATCAATGCTGACTCTGGAAGAACAACACTGAGAGTACATAGGGGGAACCCTCATTGACCGGTCTCCTGGCATATTGTTTCATGCAATCACTTTTCCTTCTATACTTCTTTTCCTCTTTGTTCATTTGTTCTTCAGTGTCCGGGGGGAGGGGGGTGGGGGGGGGGGGCAGGAAGAAACCCTTAGTCCAAATTTCACTGTTTATTTACACGTGGATCACTTTGGCTAAGAAGTCCTGGCGAACCAGAGTTGCCTATTTCTTGTGAATGTCCTCATGCCGTATAATTTTGTATGTAATCCAGTAAAAGATGTTGAAAATGAGGAAGGCGAGTGGGAAAGCAGCACGGGATATTGTATCAATCCTTTTTGCACGGTCAACAAACTTCTTTTTGATGGAATCTGAATCCTTTGGTGGTGCTGGAGGTGGGTTGGGTGGAGCAGCCTTGACTGCTGTGCCATCTTTGACTTGGAGGCAGTGACCCATGCCATAGCCACTGAAATTGAATCGACTGTCACGAGCCACTTCATCTTCCTGGGGGACAAAGAAGACAAATAGGAGACACAATCACCTGTCTATCGAGCATGCTGTATACTTGAGTAGTTGAGGTGCACCCCTCCAAAGCATGTAAGCAAGTTAGACGGCTAAGCTGTGATACAAAGTCCAGGTTTCAAAGACAATCAAGCGATTAAAACTCACATAAAAATACATGGAAACTAGGTGACTGACAGTGTTTATGAATCAGAGCTTTAACTTTTCTAGCTATGACTAAACCAAGTGCACCAAGCAGAAAGCTGTATCCCAACCCCATAGGGAAGAGCTCTGACTCCACAGGTTTCTCGTCACTCTCCCTGGGCTTGGTCTGGGGAGGAGATGTGGTCATGTTGGTAGCCTGGAGTTTGCTCCAGCCAGGTTGAAATGAATGACCCAGAGATCCAGGGGCCCAAGTTCACTGCAGTGCGTAGCCATGGCTCAATCTAACCGCAGCCTGGCACCTCTGTCTCCGGTCTAGGAAAAAAGACAGAGGATAGCCCCTCCTTGCTCACAGGAGCACTCTGAGAATCAATGCTTCAAAGCATACTGGGCACTTGGATTTAGTGGTATTGGGGAGTTAGGTGCAACAGCAGAAGCTAATATAGCACCATCTTGCAGAAATCCATTCTCTCTCTTGTCTGAGTGGGTAATATCTGTTTTTGGAGAGGTGAGTAACTTCCACTGAACTTTATCACCATGATAACTGTGTGATGAAAGGTTTGTGACTGTGCTGCTAAATTCTCGCTTCCATTTCTCCAGTCTGATAGCACAATAATACACAAGTTAACAGTTACTGGCAGCCCTCCCTGAAGGATTCAAAACCAACAAACAAGCAGCTCTATTCTTCTTCATTCCAACAGGGAAGAATCGTAGGTCCAGCAGCTTGGCCTAGTTAAAGACCTTTCCTTCGACTGACAAACACTTCATTGTTCACTTAAAGTGACTGCTTCTTGGGCTCACAAGGAGCCCACTCCCTCACAGGCAATACTCCCTCATATCTCTGTCTGAACCACAGCCTTCTGCTCTTAACAGAGAATCAGAGACTGCAAGAAAAAACATCACAGTAGCAAGTTATTGAATATGGAGTACATTTTCTGAGCTTGGGGGTGGGGAGGGAGGATAATTTATACCTATTCAGGATATAAATCACTGCTCCTTCACAGAAGCACCTCTTTCAATAATTGCGTTTTTCTCTGTCTCCCCAGCTACAGCATTGGAATTGAATATATCACCAGACTTGCTCTCCTTACCTTGGAGCTGACACGCAAACATGCATAACCAGTGGTGTGTTCCAAGGTTACCAAATGAGAAATAGTCTCTCTGACTGCTGATGGCATGGAGTGTTTATGGAAGGAGGAAGGGCAGTAAACAGTGCTTTGGAGCCTCTGTCACTTCAGCCTGAGGACTATTCCACAGCGTACCCGTGAGCAGGTGGGTAAATGCAGCATTGAAAGGCTTGTTTGAACATCTATCCAGGGTTTACATCCTTTTAATTTCAAAAGATCACCATCATTAAGAAAAAAAGCATGGTCCTTTCCTTTTTCAATTTAATTTCTTTACAGTTTACAGTCCCTCTGTGAAAAATCTGAAATTCTGCTTGTCCCCATGATTATAAATATGTAAAGTCTTTTAAAGATGAACCCACTGAGACCTAAGTTCCGGATAGTCTTATAGGCAAGGCTTCTCTTGCATGACTTTATAACACCACAAAGTCCCCCAATAGTACAGGGAGCTGCCTTCCTCACAGAACTTTCCCTTTTACTGAGTTTGAAGGATAAAATCCATGCCCAGGACATGAGAGGTGATTTAAAAGGGTAACAGATTTTCCATAGCTGTGTTGCCATATGTATTTCATTCATTTTTAAAAAAATTAAGTTCTGTTACTCATGAGGGATCTATGGGCAGAAAGAAAATGTACTGAGCTCAACGAAGGACTTGGAAGGTCCCAACTTCCCCTGCTCCCTGCTAGGTCACAGCTTTGTCACCTGCACTGAGCGATTCGTCTTCAATGTCACAGCTCTGCTTTCTAGCTTACGCTGTTGAAACTCAACTGGGGAGCCATCAGACATTAGGGACAGGGATGTTGAAATTGTATTCTTTCAGGTCTTCATCACCCAACCTTTAGCTGTAAGGAGCCACTGATTTCCCAATGGGATTTAGAGCCCTGCTTTTCCCCCCACATACAGTTGGCTGTGTCACTTCTTTCTCACAAAACCCAGAAGGAAGTGTGCCCAATCCGCATGCTAGTTTTCTATTCAGAACTGCAGTAGATGCTGATTTACCCTGGATGCAAGAGGTACAGCATTCACCTGAGGTATTAGGAGCACTTGCTCGCTTTCCTTCTCTGCCTGAGCAGATTTGAATCTCCTTCTCCCCGATAAATCTTGTTACCTGTTCTCCCAAAACGGAACTGTTTGCTCATTGCAAAAAAAGTGTGTGTTTCTGTAGCTCATTTTCAAACTTTGTCAGAAAAACTTTTTTCAAAGACCGAATAATTAATTCAGAGAATGACTCTGTGTTTCTACCCTGCCACTATTTTCTATAAATTAACAGTGAAACCCTCCAGAGATCGAGACCAACATGTCTGAGCTGGGATGATACTTTTCCCATGAGACTGCAGTTGGGCAGGTGTCCTGTTGTCCCCCTGAGCCCTTAAATGTGTTCCACAGGCTTCCTTCCTGCTGTTGAAGGGAACCCATGGTCAGCCCAAGTGCTGGAACTTCAGTGTCCATGCTGCTCGTGGGCTAGCTCACTCTGGTGTGGACCATGCCAACAAGCTACTTCCTAGATGAACCTGCTCTACTGGAGACTAAAGCTACATGCTGTGGTCATGAGCCATGTGGTGATAGTGGGCCCCAGGAACAGTAGAATCCTTGGTGTGACTTACTTCAGCAGTACAGATGTAGTTAATAAAACTGTCTCTAAACCAGCGTAGTCTGATGGCAAAGATACAATTTGACATTTCAGATTATCTTCCAACATTCTGTTACATATAAAGGATTTTGGGGAATAGTTACAGAGAAAGAAAACCAAATTTAGATCCTCTGGCAAAGAGATCTCTTTCAAGTTTCAGAATACGAGATGAATAACTGACCTCAAGTGCCTTCCCTTAACATAGTGGATATGTCTTCCTTCAACCCAGAGGCTTGGTGAACTACTGGGCAATCTACCTAGGGTACCTTCTGCTGGGGTTGCAGAGTGACTCTTCATTCTCAAGGTCATATTCAGTTCATATCATCTGACGTACTGTACCATGGAGACTTCAGCCAAAGGCAGTCTTCAACCTGTGCTGTTCACCAGCTTAGTCGCTGGTAAAATAGTCCACATGACTTTGCAAACATCTCTATCATTATTTTAATCAGATTACACATGAAACTTACTCGTTTCAAACCAAATAGGATGTCACTTGCTTAAATCCAAGCTATTTGTGTTTCTACAGATTTTAAAACCAAAATCAAAGAGCAGCTGGAAGCCACTGGACATCAACCGGAGTGGCAGAATCCACTACCATTGAAGTCATTTACTTTATCCTTCTAAAGGGATGTGAAGTTAGCCTTGCATAATACCCAGTCATAACTTAATCTGTCCTTGATAAAGACATATGTAAAAGGGTCACAAGCTAGGATGAAAAACAGAAAAGAAATAAATACCAAGATGAAAGTGTTCTTTTGCTGGTTTTCTCTCAGATGTTCACACTGCTGAGTAGTTTAGAAGAAGTATCCTTTGAAAAGCAATTACTTTTGCTGAGGTTTGGACAAATGCTTTCTACCAATGCTTGTTCAACAGCAGAGCTTTTTGTGTATTATGGTGTCATAGTGAATGGGCTTAGGTGTTGCTTTAAACAATTTTCATCAAAGAAGAATTACATTTTTTTCTTAATTTTGAATTTCCCTTTGTGAATTTAGTTATTTTATGTGCTTTACATAGTAATGGCATTAGATCCTGTTGACTTAGCTTTACAGTAGGCAACAGGTAAATCAGGGGAGTTATATTTCTGACATGGTTTTCTTCCTTCATTTTCCATCTTTGTGAAGCTTTTATTTCTACTCCATCAGGTCTAAAATGTAATTCATTTTACCAGTTTCACACCAAAACAATCAGGAATGGGAAAACACTTTAGGAAATCTAGTTCATTCAGTGCCTTGCATGCACAGCTTTCTGTGCAGTACATTCTAAAGTGCTTTGTCCTGACCACTTTTAAATGCTTCTTGTCAGCACTGACTCAGTTTGAACAACAAGGAAAATGAGAGAGAGGCTGGCTTCAAATGCAGTATTTAATTTACTTTCTGATGTGATTTATTAATTTAACTTTGCTACTTTTTTTCCAACATATGGTAGGCTAACGATTTAAAAGACTATCATCTAGTTTAATTAAATTTCAAGGACATAGGAGATTAATTTTAGGTATAGAGTAGTGAACATCAGAGAAATTTTCCTTTTGGCATTCATAACCACTAAGTTAGAAACCCACAATAAATTCAGACTTGAATGCAAAATGGAATCAATAGAAATTACACATGAAAATAGCTTTGGAGACTTAATTCCTGAATCATCTTTATGATTTTGAGGCACCTCCCATCTTTCTGTACTTCACATAATTCACAGTGTGGTTTTGCAAAGACAGTCGTGCTCACAAGGTTTCAGTTCTCAGGAGTCATTGGGTATATGGTTGAAGGTAGTTCAGCTGAGAAGCATATCTGGACTTTCAAATCCTCTTCGGTTCCTCACAGAGCGCTCTTAGAAAGCTAAATTGTCAGGAGATGAGGGGGAAAGTCCTTTCATAGATTAACTGTTCAAAAGACAATAATGGAGTTTAGGAGTAAAAGACAGATTTCATAAATGAGGGATTCACTGGAGGGGATCCCCAAGAATCTGTGAGAGAACCAGTAATAAGGAAGAGATTTATAAATGAGCTGGGACAACAGTTCCCAAGGGAAGGTACGTAGGTGAAACAAGCTATTTGAAGTGGACAAATCTAAGCCAGGCTTTCCAGAAGGGTTTCTAAATGCTGAGTGACTAAGTAACAAAATGTCAGTAAATTAAATACAGGGTTGATAAGTTCAACATAAAGCACATTGCAAAAGATAACTCTAATTACACATAGACCATAAAGGGCTCAAAATTGGTTCTTTCCTGGGTGGGAGTTTGGGGAATTACCACCTTGATGATTCTGACAACTAAGAGCAACTCTTAAGCAGCAGTCAGGCAACAGGCAAATGAAACTAAAAATGTCATTCTGCCACTTTATCCACTCACGGTGTGATGAGTTTTTGAACACAAGGAGCATTTCTGGTCACTGAAACTCAGCAACGATATAGCAGAATTAGGTAAAATACAAAGAGGAGCAGCAAGTATGATAAAAAACGTCTTCTGCATGAGGAGAAACAAAGTAGATGAGATTTCTTCATCCTAGCAAAGATGTATTTGGGGGGAGGATATCACAGAGATCATAAAATCATGGTGAAAATTAATAAATGGCAAGAAAATTAGTAGTTCAAGGTTTTTGGACAGTTTGTTGTTGGGGTTTTTTTTAGTGCGGGAAATAGGATAAAACACAATAACACCATGAGGGAGAAAGGGAGAATTTATTTTTTAAAAGGAAGTTGTCTTTCATTTACCTGTGTAAATCATTGTGTGAGAACATTTCAGATGACAAAAATTGCACAATGGCACAGATGCATAGGTCCATATGCAGCTATTGAAAGTGCAACCTAGTGCAAGCAAAACTGCACTCTTGATTACTTGTTTTCAGAAGACACAAAAGTCCTTCTAGGTTTATCATGGAGCTTTTAAATACAACTTGTCTCTATATCCATGCGTGACCACTGTTGGAGAAAGGATCGTGGAACAGAGGCCATTCCTTCTCACTGAATATGGCATGTCTTATGGGAAATCACTTCTTCCACTTCTTAATAACATATCGGGAGCTGGAGCCAATGTTGAAATGTCCTGCATTTCCCTTACTTTTTAGTACTCTGAACGTCATGTTTTTCATTTTGCATAGCTCTTCCTTGAGGCTAAATCCTGCTGATATAGAAAGAGATGACTCTTACATAGCAAACCTATCTCTTCCAGTTTCGTAGATGGGCGTAAAAGGGAAGATGCGGCAAGCTCTGGTGGCGCTTGGTAATAAGGAGGTCGCTAACAAACTTCTCTGGTTGATTCCACCCTGAAGAGCTCCGGATCTCAGCTCACCTACGCCAGATGCTATTTCCACTCCTCCTTAATCCAGGCGTCAGAGGAGAAGAATGTGATCTAAAATTGTCACTTTGTCAGTCCAGTCCTGCGCAAAGTACAGACCGAACCTTTCCCACAATTTGGCCTAAGTATTGCTTTTCTTAAATCTTCACCAAGATGTTTCATCAAAAACATACGCAGCCTCTGACCGATCCTATTGGGTGTTGTTTCTTCATCAGGACCCATCATTCTGTGTGTGACAGTAGCGTTCATCCTTTTTCTACCTCTCTTAGCACTGATTTTCCTGCTCACTGAGATTTATTATTTCTCTTGTTTGGACACTCATGCCTTGTAAAATCTCAGTAAAATAGACCTTGTACTATAAATAGCACTGATATTTCAATTAATGGAAGAGAAATTGGTCGTTGTTGTCTTTGGTAAGGATTTCCAATGGACAAATTTGGGTATGTTTTAGAAAGCTGTGTTTCATAATGCCTCCTATTTCCAATAAACAGCAGAAGAATCTCTGAAGCATGAGTGATTTACTTACTCATTCTGTAAGAACAGCAACTGAACTGTTGATAATACAGTAATGAAATGGTAGTTAATGTGGCTTCGCCCTCTTTGAGTAGGAATTGAACATTATCCAACTGAAAGAATAACATAATTTAAACATGTTGTGGAGCAAAAATATTTTCCTGGCTTGAAGTATCTTTAAGTGGAATCTAAATTTTTCAAGGATTACTTTAATAATAAAGATTATACTGTCAGTAAGGGTGATCTGTTTGTTACAAAAAAAAAAAATCCCTTTTCTTTAGTAAAACAAGGCTTTCTTCTCTCAATTTTTCAAATGCAGTTAATGTAAATTTCTTATTCAACTTCATATTTTATATATAATATAATTAATATTTTAATTTTGGGGGAGGGAGGGAGAACCAGATGAACTGCTGTTTCACAAAGCATGCAACTGTCACAACAGAGTTATAGCTCCTAAATAACAGCAGATCTGTTCCTGACACAGGGTCCTGGTTTCCCTTTGTTTTAAATAAAAGTAATGACCTAAAATATCCAGACCCAGTGAGCTGTGAGTGTCCTGTAGACATCACCTGCCTAGATATTAAATCCAGGACAGTGAAATCTGGAGACTTGACTGCTTTTGGAGAACACTTCTGCCAGTCTCTCTCTCTGATGAAAGCAGAAGTTGGCCAGTTTATCAGTGGGAACAGCACATTAGTCTGTTTTACATTAGATAAATACATGTTAATGACCTAGATTTGAAGGATTATCTGCTCTGACCAGAAATCTGTTGGATACAGGGCACCGAATATCTGTTCCTGCTGCGTGCAAGGCTGAGCAAACTGCAAAGCTAGTGTTTCAATATGTGACTATTTCAGCTAGAATGTGGAATAGCGGTTAATGGGCACACAAAAGCAAAATAATGGAAAGCAAGACTATGTTTGCTAAAATTTTAGAACCTCAAAAACCTAAACCACCAAGGGAAAAATACCTAAAATTCACCTTTCCTGCTTTCTCTTACTGTCTACAAAACATCTGCCCCAGGAGAGATGGGATGGGGTGCAAGCACACTCTCTCACCTGCCTCCTGTCGGCAGCCTCCCAGCCCCAGCCTCAGACTTCAGCATTCTCCTGCCCTGAAACCTGCTGCAGGGCCACCACCATCTGGGGACAAGGGTGCACATTGCCCCGGCTGTGTGGCAGGTGTGGGGGAGATGCCACCGCAGCGCATGGGGCAGCAAAGCTCGCAGCCCCCAGTCGCAGATGGGGATATCTGAGCGCTCACGCTGCCAGGGTTTTTCCCATTAGGTGCTCCGATGCTTTTCTCTGACAAGACTTAAATATTTTGGGGAAGCTGGTTTCTATTGCACCTTTGGGAGATTTCTCACTGGTCTCTGCCTCAGCTGTAATCATCTTTGATCACGTTATCAGAGCACCCCTGTGCCCTGACCTTGGCATCTGAGTACCTCGTTTGTTAAACAAACAAAATTAAAAAAGAAAAAGAAAAAAGTGTATATGTGTGTACGGGGCCCAGAATCGGCACTTATGATTTGATTCTTGCAGATTGCCCTCTAGAACAATGTATTGCTGGGGACGTTTTCAGGCCCAGGTTTCAGTTCCCTTAGCTCCCACAGTTTTTGGGGCTGATCTGCAGCGGTCCTCCCTGCCTGGGCCAGGGCTAGGGACAAGGCGCTGGGACCTGTGGCATCCCTGCCCCTCGCTGAGCACCGCCTGTCTCCTGATCGACGCGGGGAAGGGGAAGGGGAAGGGGAAGGGGAAGGGGAAGGGGAAGGGGAAGGGGAAGGGGAAGGGGAAGGGGAAGGGGAAGGGGAAGGGGAAGGGGAAGGGGAAGGGGAAGGGGAAGGGGAAGGGTATGGAAGGAGGGTGGGGAAGGAACTGGCTTTTTTCCTCTCTGTTAGTGGATTCTATCTTTCAAGCCTTTTTGTACAAAAAACACCTGGAACAAACCCCCAGAAATGCAAAGGGAGATTACCAGCCCTTTCTCAGACAGATTTCGTGCATTTAATTTATGCAAATACTGCACAAACTGAATTAAATATTGCAAATTATCTCAATAATTTAAATTCTGTAGCTAAAAATACTTAAGAATATCTGAATAATCCTGAAGTGTTCACATGAAAATTTTACGTTTTGTGTGTGTTTTTTTTTTTTTTTTCCTTAAGGAGACAAGCCAACTGGTAAATAAACGCCTACTTTTTCCAGTTATCAGTTGTTAATACCAGATTTCCAGTGAATAATGTTTTGGGGTAGGTTTTATCTTCTGTTACACAAATTATCCTTTCTGGCTTTGCATAGCATTTACTTCTTGTTGTTAGCCAAGATCTCAGTCTGGATTTCTCTAGCTGTTTTTACATAGCTCTGAAGCATGACTGTGTTAAACAAAGGATTTGCCAGCTACCTTCATTTCAAACTTGTTTCTAAAATTGAATTGTTGCATCTTAGAAACATCTTGACTGTTTGAATGTGTTAGAAATTTACTACAGAAATAGGCTTCTGTATTTTCATTTTGATTCACTTCTATGAGGGTTGCTCTGTGAAACTCTGATATTATTTATTCATAGCAAAATAAACACTCATCATGAGGTGAAAATCAATGGCACTCAATTCTATAGAAACTCAATAGTGTAAACTTTACATAAAATTGTTGGGGGGGGCTTTCTCATCTGCTAAGTAAGAAGTCCACAAATTCTACAAGGTCATTGGAAGTATGCATACAACAGAAATAAAATAAGAATTCATTTAATATGAGTTTAATGATAGTTTTTGTTTTACTGTGTCACATATATACACATGTACTCATTCACACAGTCTGTACGGACCCACATGTGTAGATATGTGTACACACATATACATGTGGGCATCTACTTAATTTAGTAATCTAATGCCCTTTGTATTCCCCAAAGGCATTTTTTCGTGGGAAGTCCATCTAGTGAGATTTTTCGTGTTCCGTCTTAAGGTTAAACGCTCTCTCCAGAGCATTTATAAAACCGCAAACTCTGTTTTAAATAACTTCTGAAAATGCTAAGTTTTCTGCGAGATTTTCCCCTGCAGATGGGAATGCGATTCTGAGGAGCAGGGATGTAGAACATGTGGGCAAGGGTCATTAAATCTTCCTGTCCTCTCTGCCCATGAACAGGTTCTTTGGTGGGGTGCTGGCACCTCTCCAGGAGTACCATCTGCCAAGGCCAGTAGCTAAGCAACAACTTGCCTGTTGGTGGACTTTTATTACTTGGAAAAACTGATTAAAGGATAAACTGAAACAATGGATTTAACAGTATATAAGAAAAGTCAGTCCTGAGAAGTACAAGTAGATGAAATGCAGAAGAATGGCTACCACAGTGGAAGAGGCATTCTTGAGGTAGTATCTCATCTGAACTCAAGTTTTGCTCAAGAATATCAACAAAAATGGGAGAAGAAATGTCCAAGTAATTTATCTGGATGAGAAAGCACAAGATTAATACCAAAATAAGTGGTTGCTATGCCAGCAGCCTTCCTGAAATGTGTGTGTTGTATGTTTCACATTTTATGTCTCCTGGAGTAATTCTAAATCAGTGTTTGCAGTGCTGGAGCCCTGGAAAAGACTGTCCTTGGGTATACTGCAGAGGTTAGAATTCACCCAGAGGGCCTACAACCACATGATCTTGAGGTCCTACTGTTGTGAGAGGGTAACACCTGGAGAAGGATCATGTTCAGAAAACATGTCAACAAGCCAAGGAATTAAGCAGTACAGGAGCCCCCCATGTGCATACCTCTTGAATATCAGACAGGAGCACTCTACCAGCATCAGACAAGATGGTGGGTTTGGGGACAGCCTAAATATTGCACAATAGGATATCACACACACTGTGCATTTAATGAGTGGGCATTAACCTCATTTGCTTGTCCTCTGCGCTGGAAACGTGAATGGAGCCTTAAAACCACTAATGTGAAACAGGCAAATTGATTAAGGAAATGATATTCAATAGTTACTTTTGGTCCTCTTGCTTGCCTGTCACCTTCCTTCTGCAACTCGCTCTTCTCTTCCTGACTCCTTTTCTACCTTTTTCTGCCACACATTTTGCCTCACTGATACCCAGTTCTGCTCTTGTCTACCTCCTCTTTAATGTTTTCAGACTCACTGTTTTCCAAATATGTGACCTCTATGTTCTGCTTGCAAAATCCATTTTCTTCCTCAGACACTACCTGCTCTTGTCGCTTTCTGCTCTTTGTGGCTAATTTCTCCGCCTCCAAAGAAAGACCAATCATAAAAGCAGAGCTCCACCTTGCCAAGACCACCTCTGAAATGAGAGGAGTTATTCTATCTTTTAAGAATAACCAGGAAACAGATGATTTTTTTTTTAAATTAAAACCTTCCACTTTTGGATATGCACAGAGCTCCTAATTGCTCAAAGACTTTCCAGTACCACAAAGCATTCTGAAACATATCCCTTCTCATTTGTGCTACTGCTTGTGACATACAGCGTGCCCTGTTGCTGGCATGGAAAGTTGAAGATCGCCGAGTGTGTTGGCCCGTGGAGCAGCCTATGCCTTTATTCTGACTGCCTAGACCGCGCAACACAAACCATTTGGAGGCTTTGGAGAATGAACATGAGTGTGACAAAACCAGAAAATGGGATTCGGTTTTTATTCTAAGTTTAAAGCTCAGCAAAAAGAGTTGTTTTTTGTGCATAGTACATGTTGTTCTAGTCAGCTGAAAACCGAATAACATGGTAGTATATGCAAATAGTAAAAGATTAAAGATTTGGCACACTCTGGAATACTCCAATGACATGTCCAATCACAGCAGTACCATCTGCTTGTCCTTATATGTGCTAAATTTATAACACTGTGCTAATTTCTGTATTAGTTTACACACCACCTTCAGGAAATTATACTTAACAGATAAGCAATATTTGGGCTTTGTGACTTATCTTTAGCAAACAGTTAGTAAATGTCTCTCCAATTACTCTCAGCTCTGTTCTTAGAGAAAGAAGTTTAGAAATCATTGATTATGTACTCTTTTTTATTCCTGCAGGAATGGCAGCGACTTGCAATTATAATGTTATTTCCCTAAGTTTTTGCTCATGCTAGAATTTTGACAGACTAAAAGGTGATCTGATTTTCACCTGGAGCATGGACACCAGTAAAATACAAGAAGCCTCATATTGTACAGCTAAATTAAAATGAACCCCTTCTGTATGAAGTGAAAATTTTACCAGATTGCTAATTGTACCTTGTCTTCAGGTGGCATTCAATTTGACGTTACAGAGTACACCACCTTCCTGACCAACGCCATAAACAAACTTACAGAAGACATGGACATGTACTCCCTGTAATTTGAAAAGGAAATAAAAGTAATGGAAGACAACCCATGGAGTCTGCACAATATTGGCATTATCCTTCTCCTTATACCTACTCACGGACACTCTGAAGCACGGGAAGACAGAAGACCAGGCATGGAAAGGCTCCTTTCCATGGCCATCTGGGGTTTCTGTGAGTCTCTTGCCCTGTTGGCTGTGTAGGTGGATGGTTTACTGATGATCCTGGAGCTCATTTGCAGTGTCTCTACATGACGCTGCACTGAATGATTTCTCCCCACAGGATGAAAGGCTGAATTATCCCTTCTTTGGGTCTGAGGGGAGAAGGTATTTCAAAGCGTGAGACCATTGAACCATCACCTGAGGGGACAGCTGTCTAGAGGATATTATAAAAGTGTTTGACACATTTAAATAGATGGTTTCAGCTTGCCAGTCCTGGAATGACTCCTAAAACAAATGTCAATATAAAGAATAAGGCAATTTGTTTTGGATGATTAAGAGAATCTGGCTCACATACCCAAGGTGTGACAATTCCAATCACATCTTCATTTCAATATACAGGAAAGAAATAAACTAGGCTTCATTATTGTTCATACTGCCAGTGCTATATATTTGACATGATAATCTACAGTATTAGTCAGTAAATTGACTCAGTGGACTGCCCTTGATCATATGCTCCATTTTCTGCTCAGCAGGGCCCTCTAACAGCTATATATAGCCAGGGAGAAAAGAAAAAAAAAAAAGAGAGACAATTCTGTCTTAGATCATTATGAGAGGATGTTGCGTTCAGTTTTACTGTTGCTTAAAAGGTTATAAATGATGTGATCTTTTCGCCGTCACAGATAATATATGGCTGCTGTTTGTCTGACTTGTCAACTCTTCACACAGAAATCCAATACTCCCCTCCTGTCATATATTCATTTCAAATGTGTGTTCTCTTGCAGGACCCCAAATTAAATAGTCACTGTATTTTTATCTGCCAGTTTTCAAGTCTTGCCTTGGGTGGTCCTTCCTTGTCAAACCACAGTTGTCACGTTAGAAACCCACATGAGTACTTGCAGCAAACGTAAAATCTCCTGATCGTAGTTAAAATTCTGCATGCTTTTCTATTAAAGAAAATTATTGTACATCTTAATCTGTAGCTCTGCTTTTCTGCCACTGTTTTTTACATGTTTAATTACTGAGCTACTTGCTCAGGCAGGTTGTTTTTAGACTGCATCATGCATTTATGAGTTTGATATCACAGTCAAAATAAGTATTGAATTAATCCTGTCTCCTCCTCTATGTGTCGAAAAATTGTTTAGTCAGTCCAGACAGGAGGTAAAATTAGGAGTAACCTCTAAGAAGGGGCTAGATGGTGAAGGGCAGTTCTCAGTGCTGAGAAAGGATGAGAGCACAGACTCAAAAAGCAGACAGCTCAGCAGGAGATTGGCACGAGTTACTAAACACAAACTTGTGTAGCTGTATTTCAGCAGCATATCTGCAGCTGTAACCTGCACTGCTGCAGAAGGAAGGGGAACGGAAGAGCCTTAGGATAAAATGAGTCTATTGCTATTCCTGTCCACAATGGTAAATAATTGTTCAAAGATTTTTTTACTGACCTTTGTTCCAGGAGTACTTGCAAGTCAAGGAGAATTACAGGGCATAAATCAGAAATACTGAACTGTGGGTCAGCACATCCACAAAGAAATATAATTCAGCTCACAGTTTCCCTGAGGAACAATCCCTCACAAATCCCTCTTAAACTCACTCCTGAAATATTGGGCACATTACAGAAGAAACTGTTTAAGAGCACTGATTAATATTTTCAGCAACTGCAAATCTCCCAGCATACTGCCTGGTGCTGGCTCTGCCAGCTGGCTCTCAAGGGCTTTTCTGGTCCCGTTCCCTGCCATCCTACAATTCTGTGTTTGTAGTCTGAAGAAGAGAATAGAAATCAAAAACCGTCCAGGCCAAACAGCTTTCTCTACATTGTAATGCTTTAAACATGCAAAGAGGTTAAAGTCTAAGCCTCTCTGCTTTGACGCTTCAAGAGCTGCCAGTGCAGAAGATCCCCAGATTCTTATGACTTTGGCACCAGTTCCTAAGTCTTCTTCACCACGACATGGACGGCAAGAGGGAGGACTTGTGGGAAAAGGAAGGTCAAAATTCTAATCCCACTATGGCATGCTGATTACTCTTTGGGCACCCCTGTAGCCCTGGGTACAGCACTTTTGGATTGCAGGCATCTGCCTTGGGCTAAGGAGGCCTGCAGCTCTCACAAGAGACAGGGTGTGCTACACCCCCTAAAATACCTTTCTACCTCCCCTCAGATGAATAAGACTTCACTGCAGGCAAAGGAGCTTCTTGTTTCATAGCTGAAGGAGGTAAATATTTGACATGCTCACAAGAGTCAAGCTGAACAGCAAGGAATATGTATCAGTGACAGAAAAAGAGCAAGACTCTAAGAAGACTGGCTGGGATGCCACATGCAATAAAACCAGCTATTAGCTTCACGTGGGGTTCGAAAAATATTTAGGAAATAACATCTGATGAAAAAAGTCTATTGTTGTGATAGAAGTCTGTTATTCAACCCCAGCTACGCAAATACCCAAAAGATAACTCACCAAGCAAAAGGAAAAGCAGTAACAGGACAAATAAGGGTGACAAAATCATCAGCCTTCACCCATCAAAAACCAAAATTCAAATAGATTATTTTTACAACAAAATAACACAATATAAGCCACAAGGGAAAGTGAACAAAGATCGAAGAGCTAATAAGAGACATACAACACAAACAGGCATCCCTACTATCTAGAAGTAACAGAAGAATAAGAGCATTCAGCACCAGAACATCATAAAAGATCTGTTGTGTATTTGGGGAAAAATATCCTTTGTGCAAACTTGAAAAAAAAAAAAAATTTACAGCTAGGGAGCAGGACAACATTTTCTGTGCCTGCTAAAAGCTACCCTCTCTGGACTTTTTACTACTCTTTCTTCACATTCCTGTTTGGTTCCTGTGAAAAACTACAGCTTATATCTTCACCGCTTGAACATCTAACACAGATGACAGTAATGGCATAATAATAAAAGACCAGCACATTAGCAAAAAACAGAACTGAATCCACCATAGTTCACGACAGACAAATCTAGGACATCTCCAAAATAAGGAACAAAATGGCAGTGCTCAAAAACATTTAAAAAAAGAACTGCAACAGCTAACTAATCGCTTTTATGTAAGGTATGAAGTTGATGTGAAGGTGAAGAATTGGAACAGCAGTATTGACTTAGTGTTTCATAATTTAATTTTTTTTTAATTATGGGAGCAAATAATCTTCTTTTCCACCATTCTTTTTGCTTCCTTTCTTGCATGGGCTAAGGACCACCAGTAGCCCCCTTACCACCATCTGAGAAATTTGAAATGGCAGAATTACATTGGCTTATGCTAAGTCCTTAAATATGCTAAATTTATTCCTGCTCTTGTGCATGTAATAGTATGAATAGAAATACCTCAGATCAGAAAAGAAAACTACCATAACTAGCTCTCCTCCTTTCCTTTTCAACCCTACTCTCCTTGCAGGCACAGTCACTGAACTCAGTATTACTTGGTTCCTGAGAAATAACAACTGAACCCTGCGAATATGCATTACAATTTGCAAAACCATTAGTCATTCTGTTTGCTTTCATCTAATACATAGCTTTGGTTATTTCTATTTCTTCAATAACCTCACACAAGATCTTCCTCCACTTCCAACGCCCTTTTCATTCCTGACGTGCACTCCTGGCAGCTCCAGTGTCCATATGTACTCCTACTCCCAGAAATGCTGAGGAGCTAGTAGGAACAACTCATAGCAATTTTTAAAAAAGTGTTTTAATAATTCATAAGTCATCACATTGAACTGACTGCTCTCTCCACAAATAGTAAGGCTACTCATCACAAAAATACCACCTCTGGCTTAGAAAGTCCTTGAGTTGCGAAGTTCTGAGCCCAGGAGGGTGCATTGAGGACACGTTGCTGTCACAGAGAGCTTCCCACCCTAGACAGAGCCCTGGCCTAACACGGGACAGCCTTCTTGGGCTTTATCATTGCCAAAGGGAGCTTCCCACAGTGAGGAGATGCAGCTGGTTGCTGAACAGCTGCCCCACGAATTTCAAAGCTACACTGGCTATTTAACTTCTAAGTCTGGAATATGACTAGAAGAAATATTTCTACTAAGTCTCTTTGCCTTCTGACTATAATGCAGCATGATTAGCTTAAACAAGGGACAAGTTCATTTTGCCTAAGGAGTAAATCTGAAAGCAGGAATCTAAATCCAACATTATACCTTTCTGTAGGCGTTACTATAACAATTGTTTACAAGGATTTCTTTTTAATCTACAATAAAGATCTACTATTTCAGATAGGAATCTAGTTTTATGGGGTCTGTGATATGAAATTTGACTATTGCTGTGTAGAAAGGTTAAGCTGAAAAAAAATGCTACATGAAGAGCACATTGACTAGGCTAAAAAGCCAAAAAACAGATTTTCAAGCCAGGTAGGAAGAGCAACTAAGTTCACACTTGGTAAGAAAGGGTTGGAAAGTAATTTAAAAAAAAGCTATGTAGAGGAATAATTTTGAAGGTAGGAAACAAATAAAAAAACAACTAATCCTTTTTAGTTTTGCTAGGGAAATCATTACTAGAAATATTGGTGAGGCTTCCTGCAGTGAGAAGCATGATACCCAAATGTAAGAGGCTCAGAGAGAGAACTAGAATTAATAAATTCAGAAAAACTGAAGCCCAGGCATGGCAGGACATGTCACCATATGAGAGCCTGGGGGGAAACTGGCAATTACCAGGTAGACAGGAATGAAAGAAATATAGTGACCTATGTGGGAAACACAGTGAAAAGCTAGAGTAGGGAGAATACTATTTAAAATATGTTATGCGTCCTCCGCTTTTTCATCTTAGACACACACTCATACATGCACAAATACCCAAGGAGGGGCCTGTCTGCTGGAAGAGTAACAGATATTGTGATCTAATAAGGAAACTTCAGTTGAATAGCTGCAGTATTTGCCACTGGTCTTCTCTAAATGATGGGGCAAGAACTTGCAAAACTTGCAAGAAACGTAATTGTCTTC
Source organism: Opisthocomus hoazin (assembly GCF_030867145.1). Classification (NCBI taxonomy): domain Eukaryota; kingdom Metazoa; phylum Chordata; class Aves; order Opisthocomiformes; family Opisthocomidae; genus Opisthocomus; species Opisthocomus hoazin. Next base: position 89,208,657 of record NC_134414.1, on the reverse strand, counting down.
TTCAAAGGCCACCGAAAGGTTGCAGGAGATACATAGTCTGCTGACAGGGCTGGAAAAATACTGAGAGAGAGCACAAAGTGATATTCAGAAGACCTGACTACCCACTCATTGGTGTAAATATCTGCAAACACAAGAATGTCCCCCAGGTTTCACATGGGAAGTCCCATGACATTGGTGGAATCACCAGCTTTTCAAAGTTAGGGTAGAGTACTTATGCAGTAGAAGGATTCATGCCGCACATGCAATGAAACACATTGCATCAGACAAATACATTTTAATTTATCGTGGTACGTAATAATGAATAAAAGAGTATTAGGATCTTACAGTACATCTTCCAGACAGAAGATACCAAAGACTGTAAAAGACCATCCTGTAATGCACAAGTTCTATTTCACCAGCCTGCAGTGACATCACACTCAATTAGACTTGCCATTATTTCCCTTGCCTGCCATGCTCAGCACAGAAAAACTCCTACAACACCAAAATTCTGCAGATGGGGCAAATGAGGAGACTTAGTGCCTGATTCTACACTGTGCTTTGCAAAACCTAGAGACCAAGAATGCGGCAAAACCTTTGCTTTCTGCAGAAATGTCTGTTGTACAGCTCTTTCCTGTCAACTCGACAACAGAGGCAAACCATATTAGAAAAGTGACCCCTTCGTGAAAGTGAAAGAAAAAGCTGGCAGAAGTTAATAGGCAACAGATAAATTAATCTCTTGGAAAGTTTGTGTTAGAGATTATGAGGACTGATGCATGCAGGCACCTGTAAGACTTTACATCCTGAAGAGGAAATGCACAACTTGCTTTCCTAGATGCAAGATCTCACATTTGTGCAACTCAAATGATCTGTAATGAACAAAGCTTGTGATCTCCATTCTTGACTAGTTATTCTTGTGAGAGATGAAGATTGCAGAGCACCTGAAGGCAAGTTTCTACCTCTGGCAGGCTTGGGAAGGCTCAACAGAAGAATGGATGAGTCAGTCATAGGCAGAGCACTTCCACATAACTAGCAGAAAGAATTGTCTCAGAAAACTACATGGAGAATCACTTGAAGAGAATGAGGTGAGGCATGAAAACAAAGGTATCATGTCTCCTAGGAGTCTGGTCATGATATCACAGAGACGTTAAAACCTTGGCACCTTGGTAACATAACTTGCACCTATGCAAGTGGAGTATGTATGTGTGTGTACAAATGCACATGCAGTACCTGTGTGAGAAATTACACATGCAGGTTAGAAGTTATATGATTTTCAGAGCTATGCTATCACTCAGAGGCAAGTTACAGGCTCGATGTAGAAATTCACAGGTAGGATTCCGGACTTGTGTCACTTCACTCGTTTTGGGAACCACAGCAGCCTTTTCTGACCTTTCCAATCTGGTTATCCAAGAGCTAAAAACACTCTGGCACATTCAGTATGCCAGATATATTCAACCAGCCACAGGAAAACTGAGCTCACCAATAGAAAGTCCTTCTTGACTTTGGTCCTGTTGGAGTAAAGAAGCATTGCCATGGGAAGAGTCCAGTCACAGACAGTGGAAGTGGATAAATTTTTAGTGGCATGTGGCTGGGCTTAGCAAGGAGTTTTCAGATGCTCCCAGTTTGAAAGGGGCCTTTGTAAGGAAACTGGGAAGCCTCAGCAACCATCACTCAGAGTATGTGGAGCTTCAATGTGTTTATTCCTTCCAGTGTAACTATCCCTAGATCCCTCCTCATGTAGCAGCAAAGAAAATCTCCTTTCCCAGCTATCCATCTGCTCCCAGTTGGCCAACTGCTGCTTTTGTGCAAGACAGACTAGCATTATTACAAAAAAAAAAAAAAAAAAAAAAAGAAAGAAAGAAAGAAAATCAGGCCACAAAAGAAATACCCAAATACGGATATCTATATTTACAGTAATGAGCATTTTGCTCTAGCAGTGGATCAATTGAAAGAAACACGTCTAATCATTAAATCAAACTAAATGTGTCAGAATCAGGCACTGACATCAGTTTGCCATAAGCAATGGCTGTTAACTTGAACAGGAATGACTAAACAATGTTGCTTTCCCTCTGGAAAAAAAAGACAGAAAAACAAATGACTTCAACATCACTTTTTTAGAAGTACTATAAAAACTGGGTTTTACTTGAACCCATGAAATTTTTCAGACGTTGAGACAGCACGAGGTTTCAAAAGTCTGGTTAATACAATTTCGTTTTGCACAATGTCATTTGGACAACATTATTACAGAATGCTTCACAATTAATTACATTCAAATAGCAGCTTCTATCCCCTGTGGAGAACGGGATTAATTGGGTCAGATGTAAATACACATTTCATGGATCCTTCTGAACACTTGCCCATCTTGCCAATTTACCGTGTAATTTGATACAACTGGTGTACTATGCTCTGGAGATGCGCAGGGCGAGCACAGTTGCCAGTCAGTGTAGAAATACACGGATACAGCAGTGCTGGTATTCTCCACCTGCATTATTCTTGGCTCTAACTGCCCAACCCTTTCATTCTTTTGCAGAAATACCAATTTATATTTATTCACGCTGAAATACTCTGCTGTTGAAAATGAAGCTTGGGACAGAACTCAGAATTGATATGAAGTGTCGTGGCGGACTCCTGGCAATGTGAGGTCAGAAACTTCTCCTCCCAGGTGTCTTCACCCCCCCCCCCCCATTGGAAAGGGAACCTGACCATTACAACAAAGCGAAACCCTGAGACCATGCCCTTAGTGAGTCCTGACTCTGGGCAGGGAAAGAGTAAAGATAAGCTACCTACAGAGAAAGAACAAAGGAGCCAACTTTTGGGAAAAGTTGTTTCCTTGACTCCTTGTGCAGCCTAAGCCTAAATCTTGGGACTTGCAATGGCTTTTCACATTCTTTCTGGAGTCTTGGGTAGGGGCAGCATAGGTTACACATGCTCATCCTGAAGTCCTCTTTCTTCATTTTTGATCATGAAATGCATATTAGTCCATTTTTTCACTGTCTTTTTTCCATGAAATAAGGTGGGCCAGAACACATCCAATGAAAGAATCACGATTTTCTAAAATAATCTGAAAAACAGAAGTTTGTGCCTGTGGCAGGTGGTTCTTGAAAAGCTACTTCTTGATGCTTTAAAACATTAAAAATAAGAACAGGGTTTCCTGCCTTTTTCTAACTGCCCTATTTCCAGTTTGCACTATCCCCTAGGTATAATAAAAAATGAGATATTTGCACCCAGCTGGAGAGTCCCTTTCATGAGCTGGAAAACTGCAGAGTTCATTTCTGGCGTATTTCCTGCTGTTCATGAGTAACTACCAGGACAAAGTTGCTCAAGTGAAGTGCAGACTTCAGTCCCCAAGGCTTGTCAGTTCAGAGCTGATCCTTTCAGCCACTGCGTGCTGGGTAGGTACAAGGGAGGACTTGGAGTTTCTAAAGCAGAGTTAACACTACCAAGCAAACAAAAAACACTTCATCAGGTACTCCTGGCTTTTCCAAACCTGCTTGTCCCAGATGGTGCAGCATACAGTCATTTCATCATCCCAGATCTGAAACATCATAATATTACTGATCTATAGCCCCTTTAAACTTAGTTTTACAATGCTTATATCCTGTTCATATCTTATTGAATGTTAAGGGGTAATTTGCTAAAGTATTTGCACGTCGGGCAACTTGAGTCGTGATACCGTATCATGTCCTGCTTGGTGCTTTGGTGCCACGCCTGGTCCCTAGGGTTTCATTATCTGTCCCCCACTCCCACTGACTACTCCGCGTTGCACCACTCTGATCTTACCAACTCCTCATCAGTTCTCCACTTCTTTGGTTTCCACCACCTCTAAACTAGACGTTTTCTCCCTATCCTATTTTGGTTCTTTTTTCAGAACTAAGAATTTTGTTCTCAAGATTTTTTTCACCTGGCTTTGCCTCTACTCTGGTACCTGCATTCTATTACTTCACCTTGCATACTTGTATTCTGCCAGCTTAATTAATGCTTAGATATTTGGAGGTTTTTTTCATAAACTGGTATTAGATGTTCCATAAATTAGTCTTGATGTGCCTGATTTTTGATTTGGTTTTCAGAGTTCTATCACTTGAAGTGTAACTGTCATTTTTGTCTTCTGTTTCTTGGTTTGGGGTGAAAAATCCACCCCATATAGTCCGTCATCTTAGTGTGTCTGAAGCTGTGTAACACATGAAACAGAGATACTTGTTTCGAGCTTTTTATCTTACAAGATTTTTTTGATCTGTTTCTTGGATACCACCCCCACGGCTGAACTTGTTCTTTTTCTACAGGTTAATCTTTCTTTGGGGACTCCTGTCCTTCTTTAGACCTGTGCCTGGAGCTGTACTAAGGATTTATATCAGAATGTTTTTCTAGTTTGAGATGATGCTTTTGTTTAGATGTTTAAACTCACTGTAGTCAGTCCATTTAATAAAAAATACTTTGACTGATGTTAACTAGGGCCATTACTAGCCTATTCATGTTCACAATAAAAAGACAGACACGAACATTCAGATGGAGTCACAAGGTGACACGGCAAAATGCTGGAATGTATTGTGTCTATTGTTTAACTGGTTCTCTGCAGTCGTATGCGGGACTATAAGTTCAAGCTAAATGATCATTTTGGTGTATTTATGTTCTACTGGATTTTTTCTCTGCAGTTACATTATAGTGCTAATGCAATTGCCCTGGAGAAATAAAAATAACCACAATATCTTGAGGGTGTTTATCTACAGCAGAAGCTATATGCTCTTTAATCCATTAAGTACACAAGATGTGTGTGAGAGAGAGAAAGCCATTCAGACTAGGATTCCTATTTTTCACAATGAAACTCGTGTGCTTGAGCTGGCTCAGTGACTACCAAAAATAGCTCAGCAAAAAGGGCTTTCCTTGAGCACTTCCATTATTCACATGATGCGGCACCTTACATAACGTGAAGCTTGCACGTCTTCCCACCGAGTGCGGTGCACACGGATGTTAGCGGGCAAAAATTTCCACCAGAGACAGTAGTACCAAGTGTTTTAAAGGCAAAGTCAGGCTGAAGGCATGGATTTTTTTTCAATGGGCAAGTCTGAAAATTCTTAAAAATTGTTTGGGTGATCTGATGGAGGGATTTCAATTTGAGATGGCCTTTGAAACCTGGTGTTACTCAATGCGTACCTCTTCTCCTTTTCAAAGATGCAAATACTGTTACCTTGACAGTAGTGGTGACTTTGTTAGGATGCTTGGGGTACCCGCCTTGCCACTGGCAGCTCCATCCAGAGACCAGCAGTTCTCTGAAGAACTCGACCAGTTCTGCCATCTTTGTCTAGTGGAGTTATCCTCTGCTGCTGTAATCACTTAGTTTCAGTCACAGCCCTTTCATCTGAAAACACCATTTGTGCCTCCCTTTGCTAATCTGCATGCATGTGAACCCCCTTGGTTTCAACATTGTTATTTATATTGCTCTGTGTTCCCTGCACATGGGATTAAAGTCTGTCACAGCCTCCAGCTGCACAGTTTTTTTGTTCAAACTATAAAGTATTGCTTTTAACACTAACAGTCCCAAACTTAACCCCTATTCTTGGTCACAGTGATAACGATTTCACATACGATTTAGGAAGTCATCTCTGAAATTATGGTATGAATACTAGCGTGCTGTGACTCATTTTAACTACAGATCATATAACGATTACTGTTTTCAAAAAAGGGTGATTGAACCTGTGTAAACACAATTCTTCTGCTTCCCTGAAAACCCATCAAATTGAAAAATAAGCAAATCTTATTTGATTATCACAAATCATATTATAAAAAGCTATTTTCTTTTAGGTGATCTGGCACTATGCAATTTTAGATTTTTAATATAACGAAACCGTACTACATCGTCAGTACTATCAGACTCATGGCTTCTGAAGCCTGTAGTCTCTTTATGGAAAAAGTAGTATCATGATATACAATAAATAGGCAACAATTTGTGTCAGCAGTGAAGTATTGCTACTGTGAGCAGGAAGGGTGTATTTCACTGTGTGCAGGAAGACTATATGAATCTTTAGGACCAGCACTGAATGCTTCCTCTAGGAGAAACTGCATAGGGTAGGCAGACAGGCTGAAGCACTGATTACCTGAGAATATAGGTATTTATTCTGTATGGAAGATGGCAACAGGTCCTGATAGTGCAATCTTTTCTAATCCAACAACAGGTCAATGGTTCAGCTGTAAATACAGTTTATGGACCATCAGCGATATAACCCAGACTTCTCTAGAGAAGTATTAACCAGTCTGATCTTTAGCTTAGGAGATATGATGGTGTTTTAAGGTGTTTTGCGCTTTCATGCAATGCTGTGAGCGTCCAACACTAAGAAGAAGAAGACACAACAGAAGAAAGTGGCAGAGCTATAGACTTGCAAAACAGATAACAATATTCTTCTTATTTTGTAGATATAAGTGCTAAATGCAGGAATTCTGGTCAGGTGTGATTTAGCACCTATTATTTATCTCTCCAGATTAGCACTGAACGAAGCAGTATAAATATTCTACCACCCCTTTTTTACACTGTCTCCTCTTGACTATGACTTTTAGATTTGCATTCAACACAAACCCTTGGTTCAATGAGCAATACCACAGCAAGTCAAGCTCCCTTCTTGTAAGGCTTCTTGTGGCACCACAGACTATATTGCTGTGTTCTCTTCTGCGTGTAAACAACCTTCTCTTGAGCAGAAAAGTACCAAGCTGCAGCTATGGCAGAATTGCTCCAGAAACCTCTGTCTTGGTACTTCTCCTCTGTTCACCTCTAAAGTGCACATCACTTCTGTGGTGGGAGATCTCCAGGGGAAACGAGTGCCAGTGCAGCTCCAGTTCTTAGGGCCCTGCAGCAAAAGTACTGCAGTGACGTGGCCCCTCTGTGTACTGCACCGGCTGTATATGTAATACACAATATTCAAAAGCAGAAGACAGGTTTCTTCAAGCTTTCCTTAGAAAGAGGATAGCTGGGCCTTACAAGAACCTTAATTAGACTACTAGCACTTTGTGATGGATAAGACATGCAACACTGAGTACTTGCTTGTACTGGTTTTGTAGTTGTATGGCATCAGCTTTCCAGTGGCAACATAGTAATATTGGTCATATCTTCTAGAGAGACCCTGAATTTTTCTTTTTATTTTTGGTTTTGTGTATGTGTAAATATGATTATTTCTACAATAGCATCCAGAAATGAATGCTCTCTTCTACTGCTTGATATCGTAGCTCTGAAAGTGAACAATTTATTGCATTGCATACCCTCTGTCCTAATTATTGCTGTGTAACATGAACCCTGTTTTTTCTTTGATTTTGAAAGCTACTAATTCCCTTTACAGTCTACAAAATCCACTGAAATCATCTGAATCTTATAATCACATAACTTTGCAGAGCTTGATCAAAGCCAGAGACCCACTACAGCTCAAAAGCTGCTCAGGCGATGTTTCTTGTTCTGGGAAATCAGGTCCTGAAAGATTTAAATCCTGGTCCCATTTTATTTAAATGAGTGCATTTCATTTCTCAGTCACCAGCACCAAGCAGTGAGCTGCACACTAAGCTCATTTCTTTCTCCATCACTGATTTTATTACCTCCACCACTCACCCATAATCTGGATCTATCAGCTGCTATCATATTGCTTCTGATCTGCTACATGCTACACTCTGTAAACGACTTCAGCCCCATGGCTCTTCACCAGACAAATAAAAAGAAACCAATGAAATACATTTTTGCATTCATAGCTACTCATACTCCACTAAGCAGGACTCAGGACATCACGAGGAGGAACACTGCAGGTTAATGGTTCAGGAATAAACACCACACCAATAAAAATGCATTTCATTATACATACCAGATTTTGTTGGAATGCACTCATCTGAAAGATGACACGATGTGGGATTCATTGTCTCAAGGCATTTCCTATGCTCCTGTCCCCCCCATTCGCCCTGTATAGATACAGGACCAGACTACCGAATACACATGCACTTTCCTTGAGAGGTTTGGAATGGGGGTGGCACAAGCCAATCGTGGAAAAAAACAAGCATAAGGATGGGCTACAGGAATGTACAACGTAAAACTGCTGTTCATGCTGGGGACAGTACTGTGTATTTTGTGGGGACGTTTATCAAAGAGAATACAAGAGAGTACTAGTGATGCCATCCAAATCATCTGTATTGCTGATTTATGACATCGTTTCACATACTAAAAGTCTCTCTTGCTTTCTCTTTCTCACTATGGTTTTACCCTCAAACTTGAATTGCCGATCTGATTCACTGTCCCGTAAGCTGATGACTCTTTGCTCCGCAAGCCATTCAAGCGCCTCACGGACTCGACGCTTTCATTCCCGACAGTCATAGTCTGTGCCTGTCCCCAGAGTGTCAGCATAGATAGCAGCAGCAAGGATGAGAACAGTACAGTGGTAACACGGCGACACACATACACAACACGGAAAGAGAAGAATGGCTCAGTTAGAGAAGACCATCATGCAAAACAACATGAATCACTTTCAAGGCAAAATAAACTGAGAAAATCGTGAGAGACAAACTGAAGTGACACAGAAAACACCTCCTAAACAGATGGCCTTAGTAACGCTATTCCGTATCTTGAAATTCGTGCTACCAGATTCACAGAAGAAGTGAAAGTAAGCCTGTGCAAACACATAGCTGTCTTTTAGTCCAGCAGAGTATTTCCTTGTATTTAATTAGGGAATTGCCCATTTTGCAAAGAATCCATGTACCAGCTGGCCTAGGATAAACACAGATCTTCTGGTGATTTGGCTTTAAATAACTTTCTTTTAATTGTCACCATGTTAATCATTCCCACAGCAAATGAATGACCACTTCCATGGACCAAAACCTCTTAATTTTTGAGTGATGCCACTGGATATTTTTACTTACCAGTGGTAGCTGCTTGCCTAGTTGTTCACCTCTAATGAACATCGCATCCAAACCTGAAATTACAGACCCCTTACAGCAGCTTCTGTTTCTGCCTTGCTGGTTTTTGAAACAAAGGCTTACAGTGGCAGTGCATCTGGCATGTGTGCCTGCAGACAGGTAAGCATTTCTGCTCTCTCCTATAATCTAATCTTAGCGGGAATCTCAATTCACCTGACAATATTAAACCAGAGAACAGCATTGGATTGCTTCACAGAGCATCCGTCAAATATTACATTAGCTACAGAACATTTATTAGACAGACCTCTCAAAACTCAAATGCCCTGTGCCATTGTTGTCATCCCTTTTGTAAAGGAAACAATTATTTATGGTTTGAAGCACTCGCACAACTCAAGCCAATATTTACTTCATGTAGCAAATGTATACGTAGAGTATAAACCTAAGGGTTTCTACTGATACTGAAGACCAGTGACATAGACACGAGAAGGATGAAGCCTTTATAGCTGTGGGAATGGTTACAACTAAAATACAATTTAATGTCTATTCTTTCCTTTCCATTTACCAAAGAAAAAGTCAGAAAGTACGGACAGACTTACGAAAAATATTTCTGTACTGACACCTAGGTTAAAAATAACTGTCTCTTCTACATTTCAGTTACTGGTATAAAATGGAGTGATAACGATACTCACAAATAGACCCTTTGTTAATAGTCATTGCTTTCACCTGTTCCTTATCTGCTGGTGGATGCCACAGAGCAGCACAATATTTGTAAAGGTAGAGCTGCCTCAGTAATTGCAAGAAGAGACGAAAATTCTTGGAATCAGTGACTAATCTTTTAACATTCATTGATAACTTCATAAATTGCAAATAAACCTAGTGGCCAGTTTTCAGCTCTTTATCAAGGAGTAAATCACTCAAAAGGAAACTTTAGAATAAGAGTCTCCTGCAAGAGCACGAAGAACTGAGGTGAGAAATCAACTGTACGTCAGCATGCTGTCAGGGCAGATTCAGTCACCCCAAGTAAAGAGCAGCTGTACCTTATTTTGTCTTCTTTGCCTTCTTCGAAGCCTCAGAAACTCCTTGTGCTGTCGTGAAACAAAGTTGACTGCTGCATATTCCAGTAATGCAGCAAAGACAAAGAGAAGGCACACGGCCATCCAGATGTCAATAGCTTTTACATAGGAGACCTAGAAAGAAGTAAGACACCGCATGTTGTATTTCAAACTTCTTCATAAGCTGAAGATACTGACATGAAAAATAAACACATTTCTGCACAGCATGAGTTCCAGTTGTTCAACGAGGTGGGATTTTTCTTTTTTTTGTGTTTCCGTTTGTTTTATTAGCTTATAATAAATAAATAACCCAACTACTAATGGAAATGTACATTCACAAAGAATACACAAATTATGACCTACCTCCTTAAGGAAAATAATCAGGATTAGTCTAAAAATACAATTGCTTTTACAGTCACAATCTCAGCTGCAAAATAAAATCAGATCTATTACAGCACTGTAAAGTCACAAGATTTTTATCGTATTACCCACACTGCGGTAAACAGTAGCCAATTAATTAGTTACACACTATGCATATCAAAGGTATGTTGTTTTCCATAGCTGTATTTGGTCTCTGCCTTTCTTTGTAGTCTTGCAGTTTTTAAGTAGAGATCTTATGATTAGGCAACAGCAGGTTGTCTTTTTTGTTTATCCGGTATTAGAACCAGGGTGGAATTAAAAAATAATCTGAATTTTAATGTCTACAACATGCATGTGAGCTAGTTGCCTAAACTACTTTGATATAAATAAATCGAGGAATGAAGAAGAACAGGCTTTTCTAGAATGCAACTCATCTGAACTGTTTTAGACGTCTTCTCTAGGGTGAGAAGCATAACACCCAAATAGTCTTTCTCCATCTTCATGTCTGTAAAGACGAGCTTCAAAACACTCTCTATGCATAGACACATGGGGCTTTACTGCGTAGTCTGAATAAAAGCATCACATACTGCCACATTAGGTACCTAACCTCCATTTGCTAATCCAGCAGAGAACAAATCTCCAGTATCATAATAACCAGTTCTCTTGAGATGTCTCAGATACCCAAGGTCACCTCAAATGGCACCATCACACAAGTGGATCAAGATAAGTAAAATGGATTTTACCTAAACCCCCCAAAATTATAACCACAGGTATTTAACATCTGAATAATACCCTGCAGGCCAAATATGTCAATGCAGTCAATGCAATCAGTGGTCTGAAAAGAGAGCAGAGAAGGATTTGTTGTGCATCTAACACTGATGTTTAGGAGACCTGATCTTTACCACGGACAACTCCACCTCTACCCTTTGCACACATGATTCAAAAAGACCTTGCTCTTACAGTCATGGCTATCATTTCACGACAAAGAGAAGCACACCTGTTTCAGTAAATTTTGCTCCTTTTTACGATATGCTTGAATAGCATCACTTTTCAAAGTCTGTAGAACAGTTTTTGTCAACGTCACATGTAATATATTGCACTATGTGCTCCAGCAAGCAGTATGAGCAGGGGAACGGGCATTTAAAGGATGGCAGAAAGGATACAGAGCTGCATCCTGCAGATCCTGAACACTGAGCAGGACATTTCAGAGGAGCCATGTACTGTTATTCAGCCTTCATCACGGGAACGCACTTTTCAGTATCTGAGGCTGTAGTGTAGCTCCACACTGCAATGCCCACAATACAACATGCATAGGCTGAGCTGCAAGAGGAGAATTTAGCAGGCTAAGGTGACAGTGAATCTGTGCCTTTCAATTAGATACACAGCAGGTATGCATTTCTTTCCCCTACACATTAAAAATAAATCTTGCAAGTTACATGTTTACTGAGCAGCTGTGAAACCCAGTGAAAACTTGACAGTGTCCCAGACACTCTGTGCCACAGGCTGAGGCACAGTAGGAATAAAGGCACTGCAATTTCTGTAAAATGCAGCTCAGTTTAGATTGTTTGTTTCCTTCCCTGAAGGGGCAGCTTGTTTTCCTTTACAAATGCCCTTGGGAGACATATTAGACATGCATAAACAGCTGGACTGTGCTGCCAGAAACAGCATGAAGCAGGGAGCTGAAGCCACAAGAATCAGCATTTCTGACTGTGCAAATCCTGTCCCAGTGGGCTTAAAGCAGGGAGGACAAAATAATAAAGGAAGCCGTGAGTTAGTCTTCCTGCCACTTTCACAGTGCTCCCATAAATGCCATCCACACAATTGCTGAGCCAGCTGGATTATTTTAAGTCCAGCCTGCTGGGCTGGAATCAGAGAATCACGACTTATTTGGCAGGTACGTAGCTTGTTTTGTTGTTTAGCCATTGCCACACCGTGCACAGCTTTAAATGAGAAAAGAGAAAGTAATTGCTTCCAACAACATATTAAAAGTAAATAAAAGGAAAAGTTCTGCAATGAGTGAAAGCTGACCCCTTTGTTTTCGAATCACTTTATGTAATTTTTTCTGTGTATCCCCAGTATGTACAGAATTACACTACTAAAAGCCTAAAAGCCCATATAATTTTCAGAAGCACCTGTGTGCCTGGAAAACAACACGGATCTATTACACCAAGCCTAGGAGGGCCTCACCTAGTACATGTTTCCAAGGACGTACTAAAGTGAGTGCCCAGATTTTAGGCCAGCACTTTGGTATCTAAAGCATGCACAATGCAAAGTTTCAGCAGACTTTAGGGTCTCTGTCTACTTTAGCTGTCTTTAACCTATGTTGTACTTCAAGTAGGAAATGGTCACATCTACCAGATCGTAGACTGATCTGAAGTGGACCTTTCTCAACCACCCCTGCTGAAACTGTTCCATGTTGTATGAAAACACTTAAAAATACATTGGCCTAGGGACTGGGAACAGACTCTCCCCTTCCTAAATGCAAATCTTACCCAGTGCAATATGAAGACATTCTCTGTCTCTGTGTCCCAAACACACGCAGACATTGAAAAGGCCATACCACAGAGTATTTCATAGTGCTTGCACAATTTTGTCACTGAGATGAACGCCGAAAGGATGTGAATTTGATCTGCACATTCCAGATGAGTGCTATAACCACTTGCCTACCAGATGCTGTAGCTTCTTACTGCAATGCCTCACTTGTCAATGAAATGCTTTTTTCTTAGAGCTCCTCAGCCGTTTCCTGCTTGTCTCCACAGGAAACTCTCCACTCAACAGGCTCTAGTCTGCATCTAATTCCTAGGTGCTTATTTTTCCTTTTCACTCTACAAGGAACCTTTCACATCTAATTTTCAGTTAAAAATATTGCTGAGTGACATACTTGTAGGAGCTGGGGTCTGCAAAACTGAGTAACTTTTTGGTATCATAGAGATATTCATTGCTTTGGGAAGATCTTCCACCAAACTGCAAACCAGTGCTACCAGCTATGTTTTTTTCCCCAGATCATAGTATAGTGTGAAAACTCATATGTTTGCTGAACTAAAAGGCTTACATCATGTGCTTTGGTAAGGACTCATCAAAAGATAGTGTATCTCCAGCTTCCTTAACTACCATGTCTGTGGTCTATGCTCCATAGTCACTACTGTGTACGTGTAAGGACAGTATAGACCCTGATTTTTTTTGAGAAGTTTTTGTCTCACCTAACTTCAAATCTGTTATGTACATGTGGGGTTTTTTAATTAAAGGTAAGAAACAAGTATTTTTAGGACAAAATACGTCTAAGTGGAAGGCAGATATTTATACTATAGTAAAAAAAAAAGCTATAAACATGCCAGTCTCTCACTTTTTACTAAGACTGGAATTTTGGATGGCTGTTTCAGGTGTAGATGTCAGCTTGAGATAGGCCTGCATTGGTTAGATAAAGTCTGTGAATCATCTCTATTAGCTAGTATCTTGATATAAGCCTAAACAGAACAGACCAGAATAAAACAAAGTTACACACACGAGCCTATGTAATAGAAACCGTTACCTGATCATTTGCCACCTTTCCCATAATTTCACTTGCAGGACAGAATGCAAGGTGTGCAGTAACACTGCAAATTCACGTAAACATTATCAAGTTAACAAGTATAAAATGAAAAAGTAGCAGCGACTGGTGTTTTTTTGAAGGTAGACCTTGTAAGATTTTCTCTGTAAAGCCTGTAACCCCAACAGCACACTGGCTCCATTTGCTTTGCAGCACTTCTAGCAGTGGATGTTTGCAAACTCTGCCTTATTCAGAGTTATCATGTTCAGAAAGCATATTAAGATTTTCTTACTCTCTTCTTTCTTTAAATAGCTGCTCCACTTTTTACTGTGTGTTGCAGAGCTTCCTCTCTAACATTATTTGGGGGGAGGGGATATAATGGCTCCCACCAATAAAACCATAAATTCTATCAGTTATTCAGATGCTCTGTAAATTTTTTAGGGTCAGATGATGACAGAAATATTTCAGAGTGAGAGCTGTCTGCACCAAGAGCCAAATATGATAAGGCTGAGAGCAATAAATGTGACAAAGCAACTCCTTTCCCTTCATAATTTTTCTCGTCTGTTATTTGGCCATGCCACTATATAAATAAAAGTCCAGTTTATGCTCTATACAGCACTCTGTAACATCAATGACCCCAGTGAAGATCCTCGAAATGAAAGTCTAAGGAGGATTACATTATTCATGAACGCCTTGCAAAAATTAAATCTTCTACTTCTCCAGCTCTTTTTGTTTTAGCACTGTGACTTTCTCATGGCTTCTGTGTACCTTCAGCATATCACCATGTGTCACCACCAGAATGAAGCATGCTGTTGTGGAGAGAAGCAGGAGGAAAACATGGTCATGGGTCCTGCAGTTGAGCAGCTGTCATTTGTTGACATTTGTGAATCAACCCAAATGTGATCTTTATTTCTGCTACAGCACCAGCCTTGTGAGACCCCAGGCAACTGCTTTAATTCTATGATTCAGTTGAACAGGAGTAAAATGGAAATAAAGACATTCATTCTCTCTCAGAGCTCTGCATTGTCAAAATAACTGCAATATGCAGTGCACTGTGTTAAAAAACATATATTCCCTTATTGTGGTTGATAGGATCTCATGAAAAAGTATCTTTGAATTATGATGTTAGGTCCCAAACCTCTGCTTTTGCACATTCTAGGCAAGATTTTTTTAAAGAAGAAAATTTTCAGCAACTGGGAAATTTAACGATTTGAAATTAATATCTCCTACATGTTAAAAGAATCTCTTGGTGAAAAATGTTCCAGAGAATTTTTCAGATTGGAAATGTGGAAACAGAACAAAATAACATTTAAAATCAAAACTGAAACAAAAGTTGTGTAAAACTGCCTTCCAGTACAAGGCATCGATGTTACATTCAATATCACCTTATTTTTTAAAACCAAAACAATTACATGAAATTCTGTTATCCTAAAACTTACTGTTTGGTTGTTGTTTTTCTTTTTTTTCACAAAGCTTGAATTTGTAAAGAAATTGATAGCTCTTTCCTGCCTATCAGCTTTATATAGCTGAAGCTGAGAGCACCAGTCGTGGTTTCATCGCAGTTTCCAGGCAGAGAAGTTTCTGAAGCGCTTGTTATCAGCTGCTATTACAAGCAAAGTATTTTGTTTTTGTCTCACTCTTAGTCTGGATCTTTCTTTGCACTCCAACAAAATATCATGATCCTAAACCAAATTCATATCAGAAAATGCAAATTACTTTCCCAGTCCTAGATCCTCAGTCATTTTATACTGTCCTGTTGTTGTAACACTTTCCAGTTAACTGTCCTTCACACCATGCAATTTTGAAGGGTCATAGTCACTGTGCGAAACTTTGATGGGTCAGGTCAACAAGACTTTTTAGCTTAGTAGACATAAAACAGAAAGTGGTTTAGATTTCACAAAGTTTAAAACTAATGGGATTGATTGCCTGTCGAGGAAATCTTCATAAAGTGTTCAGGAGAGGGCAAGTAAAGCAACCATCCATCACAGCTGGCTTCGGGACCTGTTCTCAAAGGGCACTGCTTCTGCAGGGGAGGAAATAAGAACGAAAACTTTTGTCTTCCAGACTGTGGTAAATGTTTTTTTGCCTCTTCAAGATTTTAATGTCCCTATTCTTTCCATAAAGTAATTTGCAATGAAAAAGGTTAAGCTACCCTCAGAACTACTATTCTATTACTGGAAAATAAGTGCTCATAGTATGGGGAGGATTTTGACAGGAGGTGGTTCATCGGTGAATGAGTCCTGCGGAAGCTGTAAGTGTCCTTCACCAGCTCACATACTACACTGCTGGATGGCTTGGGAAGACAATGAGACCAACTGGTGGTGACCTTTTTTTCTTCTGAGGTGAAACAGGGTTAAAATGATGTCCCAAATGTCCCACTCAAGAACCAAGTTACTATCGTCAGAGTAAAATGCCTGTTCTGACAAGATGACGTAACTAATTAGATTCGTTTGTTGGTTGAATGAAAAACTAACAATACTTGGTAAATGTGAAAGACATTGTCTCCAGTAATTTTAATAAGAGAAGTACATTTTTTTTTGAACAAAATATTTTTTTCAACTATTTTTCTTTTTTTTTCCAAAACTTCTACTTCATCTTCCATTTTTAAATGAAATGTGGGTATCTCCCAAACAAAACAAGAAACAAACAAGAAATATTTAATTTAAAAATGCTGAAATAAGCTTTCCCTCCGTCCTTTATTCAGATTCCATCTGAAAGTGTCCACTTAACTCAGCAGGGACTCACAAGTTCTTCCAGTCACCCATAATTGCCTTTTTCAGTGAATACACTCTTCGTCCAAAATTTTTTCTCTATGTCTATCGCTGTTTCTGCCAAGTCATGAGATGCTAAACCTCCTATCCACTGCTGATGCAGAACTAAAGGCTGACTGCATTCAAGCCAGGGAGAGTATGGAAATCATTTATGGTTTGTTTTTCCTCCAACAATGAAGGAAAATTTTCTTCAAGTCTTTGAAGACAATCGGGGAGTTAAGATATTTACAAAGATGCTCAGAAAGAGGCCCCTGGAGCAAGATGCTCCCCACCTTCAGAGTGGGGCTGGCCCCCAAGAAACTGCAGGTTTTATCCAACACTTTGTGAACCTCTGCAATACATGGCTAACACCTGACTCAGATGGCACAGGACTGTGTTACACTACATCCTGCAGGATGTGATGAAGAGAAGACAGAACAGTAACTGCACACCAGAGACTAGTATTTCTTTAAATTATGTAACTATATTCTATATGGCACATTACAAAAAAGAAGTAAACTTGTGTTCCAGGTAAAGGAAAGCCTTTCTAGAGAAGCAATAAAATATTTTTTTTATAGCATGGACTGTGTCTATTCATATTTATGATCTTTCTTCTCAAACAGCATATTTCCACCTTTGAAAAATGTGGTCCCACAAATACAGAATCTGTTATCAGATCGGTGAAGCCAAGACTGTTTGTTTTTGATTCTCAAGGGCATTTGAGGTATTGGCATGTTCATCATGTGCCTTTTTGTGCAATCATACTGTGTAGTTGCCTTGTATTTCCAATTCCTGACAATTCATTCTTTCTGTACAGGAAATTTAGACAGAACGTACCATTTCCACATCAAAAGCCCTTGCCTTCCTTGAAAATAGTGTGATTGTTTTTCAGACATAAAGAAAAAAATATCTGAGAAATAGCTTAAGGCAGTTTTCTAACCAAGTAGGTTACAGCTGACAAAACAAAGGCTTGTGCTTTGGACAGATAATGGTGTTGGTTTTCAGCTTGGGAGCAAACTGGGTGATTTTTTTATGTATTGATAATGCAGGGACGGGCTGGCCTCTGCTACTAGGAATGAAGTAACACTAATTGAAATTGTAACCAGGGTCAAAAACCCACGTTTGCAAACAGGTAGTCAACTCTGTCTTGTATCACTTTTCACTAAAATGACAATAAAGTGGAAATGTCTCTTTTATCTAGGATGGTAGTTCAAGTCTAGCTCAGGCTTCCGTAGAAATTGTTAATGAGATGGTGCAGAGGGAAATGATGAATCGCTTGGAAACAGCGGATTCTGGTGACCCTCCCCAAGAACTGTTCTGAGTTCATGCCCTGTAAACAAGGGCAGAGTGGAACTAGGAATGCGCAGATCCTCATCAGCATGTGTGAAGTTTGGGTGCACAGATGGACCAAAATAAAGGGACTCGTTTTTTCTGTCTGACTGTCTCTTTTCAGCCCCCTGCAGAAACAGATTTTGGGGAGAATCAAAACTATGAAAGAGAGAGAGGATAAAAAATGCAAATTCCTCTGTTCATAACTAATTAGGACTTTGGCACCCACCAGGACTCCACCGACTTTTTCTCTTTGCCTTGATCCTGAAAAGCACATTGGGCAAGAACAAGTCAGAGAACACCATCACTCCACCAGTTCAGCCACATCCTCAATACTGTATGGAAATAGGAAATTGTGTTTCTTGTCACTCCTCAGCTTGGTTGCCTCTCTCTGTGCTCTTGGAAGAAAGATCCTGGCTTGACTGGCCAACAGAAACATACTCTGCCATAGAGTTGCAGACCAAGAGTCAACTAACCCCACCCCACCCCAATATCACAGCCAGAGGTGGTACGGTTTTGTCAAATTTCAAACAAGCCCACAGTCTGTGCTTGACCTGCCTCAGAAAGACCTGCAAAACAAAGCATGGCTTCTCACCACCAGTATTCTGCACATTCCTCGGTCCCACTTTCAGTTTTTTCCTCTTCTGTCTTCAAGAAATTGGTCTTCAATAAGAGCTCACAACCATTTGACTAAGTCTTATTCTCTTTTCCTTCAAAACCAAGCAGATTTCTCATAAAGCCTTCTACAGCCAATGGGAAAAACAATCCTCCTGCCTCCACAAAAAACTAAGACTCTATGTGCATAGACTCCCCTCAGGTGACTACAGCATCTCAGTATCCCACCAATCAATCCTTTGGGTTTGGCTTGTGAATAAAGAAAGGCAGAAAAGCAACCTCTTGTTTCCAGAAACAAAATAAATAATATTGATATTTGTGGTATTTCTTGTGTATGGACCAAAGAAAGTAATCAACAGACTGGTGGAGCCGTGGTGATCAGTTTATGAAGGTGACAAATAAGGATTTATGTCCCTGCTATAAGGAACCAGCTTCTTATTGCTGTGTAATTGAAATGCATTTGCCATAGAGAAACACCCCCATATCCAGCTGAGACCGGTGCAAACCAAGAACTGCACGTGGCTGCATTAAGACAGGGGCAAATACACATACAGTCAGCCTCTGTAGCTTGATGACAATGTCAGTCTCAGGTCTCATTTACAGTAGAAGTTTCTGGCTCTTCCTTCCTAGTGAAATCAACAGATAATATTTCTTTAAAGTCATTAAAAGCCTACTTGACTACTTGGACCCTAAGTGCTAAATTCTTCAGTGGATGAGAGCTTGCATAAAAAAATCACAAATGGGATAAAACTGAGGAAGATTAAAGAGGCGCCACAAAACCATGACTGCATGATTGCTAGCAAGAACTTCTGGCAGGATTTTGAAACAATGTCATTAAATTCATAAACAGAGTTAAGTGCTGATACTTACCAAAGGAGCATTTATATTTAAGATTCATTAGAAACACAAAGAGCTGGTGTGTTATGTATCTGAGTATAGCCAGAGTGCCTACTTCTAAAATGGCAGATTTTCTGCCGTGATTACAGTTTTCTGAAATACTTTTTTGTTTGTTCGGGTTCTTTTTTTCAAACAGAGCATTAACTCAGGTTCAGAAAACCCTTTCCATTTTCTCTGCAGATCTAAAATGCCTCAGCCACCTCGGGTGAAAAGTAATCTTTATTCAGCTCAGCCACAGCCATGCCATATACAGTTATTACCTCTGCCACTCTGTTAGGAAGAATTGCACCAAATTGCATTATTATTTGACCTTTGAAGAGTTAACTGACTCGGTGTATGACTGTTATGAAAGAACAAGTCAGGACTTTATTTCTGTAGCAACAGGAAAAATCTCTTCCTTTCATTTAAAGCAGGTAAGAACCACAGAACTGGCAGACGGCAGTGTGGTTGCCATGATCAATACCAAGATCTTTTGCACCTATATATGCATTTTTAGGTTTTATTTTTCCATTGGATAGCATCAAAATTGTGTTAAAGCTCAGGTGGCTGCAGAACATTCTACAACATCCTCTCTGTGCTGTATTTCCTATTGTAGTCACAACTAAGTGAACCATTAAAAGTGATCCAATTCACTGAACCAAACAACAAAAACCTAAAATTAGAAAAAGGATGCCTAGGGCAACATACATTTTTTTCTTTCACTCTTGGTTTCTGCTGTTTGTGAATAGAGTTGAATTTCTAATTCTTCCCTAAGGTTATACTCCTAAATTCTGGATTTCTTAGGAGATCCAGCAATGTAATTTTTGGGAAAAGGCATTTGTTTATTTTTATGACTGCCAGTCTCTCTAGATTAGAGATGGGTAAATTAAATGAACTTTTTTGTCGAAGAAAATTGTATTACCAATACTAAATACAACATCAGACTAAAACAACTGGGAATGGGATGGTTCGTTACAATATTCAGTGTCTCCGTACACTTCTTTCTTAACTATTACTTGATCAGTTACTTACTGTCACTGAGCCACTTCTCATTCTTAATGATTTTTCTGACTCTGTATTCCAAATTGCTACTTTCATCTGATTAAACTGGAAGGGAAAAAATGATTTATGTAACTTACAATAATGGTGCAACATTTAGATCTGTATATGAAGTCAATCAAATTTGTATCTTTGGGAAAAAAAGAAGAGATATTCAAATGAAAAATATAAATGTCCCTAAAGAAAGATCCCAAAGCTGACATCAAAGAAAGCACAGGGTCAGGAGGGATAACATGGTCCAACTACAATGGTTAAGTGTGAGTGAGTCATATTTCATGTACAGTAAAGCACTTAAGCAAATGCAGAATTGAAAGAGGATGTACAATGCGAATAATAGAATATGGCAAAGGTGAAAATGTGCGTAGAAAGAAATTGATGGTCTGAATATTAATAAGCAGAAAGAAAGAAAATGGGATAAAGATGGCAGGTTAAAGGAAACAAAATGGAATTCAAATAAAGGGGAATAAACAGCAGCATCCAGCAAGCTTCATACAAAGTTTTTTTTTTTTTAATCTAACTGGATCAGTTTCCATATTCTAAAGGGATCAGAGCTGCCACATTAATGTAAATGTACCAAGCACACCCCCAAATTAGCTCAAGCCCTTAGGTTCAGGACCAGGAATCACCTCTGCTTTTGGAGAAGCACAGTGGCATGCCTAGACTGCTGCTTTGCAGAAGGTCATCTCACTCAGGATGGTGCAGAAGGCCGAGCACTTCTTCCTCTTCCATGGACTGCTCTAACCAAGTACCCACCTGACCCACTCTGTAGGTCACACTAACCAGCTCCAGACTGTCAACCTGCACCATTTCTTTGGAAGAAAAAGGCTAGGACCGGCGGCTCGTATTGCACCAGGTTTTGTGAGAGAAGCAGACCCACACAGCAGGTTTGAAGCCACTAGCAAGTACCTCCTTCCTTGTTCTTCCCGTACAGATTCTTTGAAATTTAATTATCCTTTTCTTCTTTTTTCCAAATTCAGGTGGTACTTCCTAATTAAGAACTACTTGTCCTTTCCAGACAGACATGTCTGACCAGTTAACGCTTGTCAGCTGAATGAAGTTTTCGATCCACTTGTTGAAGACCACCCACGGAACAAAAAAGCAGGAAAAACCAGCACAGCAACTCGCCATTGTAGGCCCCCTTTTGTGTCTGTGTGGAATTGGTGGGAACACCTGAGAGAACTCACCAGGTTACTCAAGCACAGAGGAGTGTGTCACCTTTTATGCTCATATGCTGCTGCAGATTCTGATCATTTGTAATAGCTTACTGATCGTCTGCTGCTAACATCATAACTCAGAATGCAATTCTCTCCTAGGCAATTCAAGAGACAAAATAAACTGTTGATTTATAGCAAAAAATGGGAGTCCCAAATTCTGACACTTTACCTCCAAGCAGAGTTTTTTTATCAAGGTTTTGTTTGCAGCTATTGTGTTTTTCACAGAATTTCATTTTCACCTGAGCTGTAAATCCAAGTACTTTTTGAATCACACTGTAACATTAAATTGTCTCCAGGATTCTCATACTAAGAGCTTTGTTCAAAAGAATGTCATCCCACAGCAAGGCTGAGTGAAGTCATTTTCAGCCACAACAGTTAAGAATCCAGTGCAAATATATCAAAAAAGCAACAGCAAAGCGCATCATCACTTCTCACTGAAGGATGTTTGCGCAGAAGCCTTCTAGCCATGCAGTCTTGTCTTTGGGGCACATCTATATTCCCTTCTTAGCTTAACTTTGAGCCAAAGTACTGGATTTTCATAACAGGAGGATCCTTTGCTGAAGGTTATTTGATTGCTTAGCCTAAAGTCCAATGTTTGGTCCTATAAACTGTCCTTTCTTCCTCTTCCATTTTCTAATGCCAGAGCACGTGCATTTGTTCTGTACTGTCTGCAGCTGTAGTTAAAGCATCCGGAGACTCTCCAAGGAAGAGGAAATCGGAGCCGCACACCATCGAGCACTAATGGTGCCCCCAACACTCTCAGTAGCAGTGACTTAGGCAGCCTAGCGTACAGATGGAGAGCTACGTGCAGGATCATGCAGACACCTCGCAGAAAAGCTGCTGTTGGCCCTGGAGGTTCAAAGCACAGCAGCATGAGTAAGGGGAATGGTTCTCATGTCAGTCTGATCCCATGTGCTCAAGACTTGTTGAAGTCTGTTGCCCCGTAGCAAGTGAAAGCTTGCTGGCTGTTCGCAGGATGACTTCATGATACTGACAGATGAATGTTCACCTTACAAAAAGGCTGGAGAAATCCTGGAGGGAGCTACCAATCCCATATCTACTGCCACTGCTCAGTGAATATTCACAGTGAAGATTGCTCATCTGTGCAGGAAGCAGGGAATAAATCACTTCTGGTTTTATTTCTGTTTACAATTTTATAGGCTTTTACATACAATAAGTTGGGTTATATCCTTCCTGCAAGCGCGGCATTATAATTGGTGGTATAGACTCCTTTACTTCTTTTTTTTTATATGTTCCTACTTTGTGCCACACACTGTGTCTATAAAACAGTGAATAGATGAGGTTGAACCACCTACAAGGAGGGGGAGACATGCATCCTTGGGAAACTGCTAATCCTGCTCAAATGGAGAAGGTTCAAAAGACTTAATGATACGGGATCTGGAGAAACTACTGAGGAGTAGCCAGATGCACACCTGAGAAGATGGACAGAATAATTTCTTAAGAACTAGAGGGGAACAAACTGAGTTTTCTGCCACTCAAAATCTTTGGGATGACTGGAATAGAGGACACAGTATGTAGGAGGAGAGCTGTGTATGAACATTTGCATTTCTTCTTAGTCCTACCTGGTTGCTTTGATTTTTCCTTATTTAAAAAAGAAAATTAACTTCTTTTGTTCTATTCATATTCTGATGAAATGTG
The DNA here is from genome assembly GCF_030867145.1 of Opisthocomus hoazin. Classification (NCBI taxonomy): domain Eukaryota; kingdom Metazoa; phylum Chordata; class Aves; order Opisthocomiformes; family Opisthocomidae; genus Opisthocomus; species Opisthocomus hoazin. Next base: position 89,185,370 of record NC_134414.1, on the reverse strand, counting down.
GGTAATTTTTAAGTTCAAAAAGACCTTTTAATCTCTTGTGGCATCTCATTGTCAGAAGAAGACAGGCACATCCACTTCAAGGCTCTGGCTGATACAGGGTCTTGACACAGGCACCATTTCATAAAATGAACAGACTCTGTGCCTTTCAGCTGACTGCCCAGCCTTTCATGTGTCAGACACAGAGTCCATGGGCGTTTCCTCTGATACTCCTCTCTGCACTCCCAGGGCTTCAGAGCAAGAAGCAAAAGCCGACTTGTTCACCAAGAGCATGATTCACAGCTGCCCTGTGACGCCCCCGACGAGGAGCAGCCATGCAGCACACAGGGCTCTCACAGGGATAGTTCCACTCGTGAAGTCGCAGACCTTGATGCTCCAGAGCCATTTTCTGCTTTCCATCTGATGGAAGGGCCACCAGTCATAGGCGCTGGACGAGCCCAAGTTCTCCACGTTGGGCACAGCACACGTCAAAGGTGGGAGAGAAAAGGAACAGCTTTTCTGAATTTTGGGCAATTGTGACCTGCTCAGATGAATCATGTAACTTAAAAGAAGCTGCAAAACTGAGACAGCCTACGCAAGAGAAGACAACAGCCTATATATAAATAACAACCTATATAACTTTTCCCCTGTCAGTTCCCTAAGTAGCTAGAGAAAACAAAGCTTTGAAGTGAGTCACGTTAATTCCCTTTCTCTCTCTTTCCTTTTCTTTTCTACTTCTGAATATTATATGGAAGCTCAGAAAACACATTGTTCAGAATTTTAAATTATGAAGATCAGGGTCAAATTAGAACTCTTTCAGGAGATTTTAATGAGCTGCCTAAGCCAATAATTCTATGTGTCTTCCTCAAATCATTTTGTAGGCATTTGCCTTACTTGTAAGTCTAGGGTAGCAATAGGTCACCTCCACCTTTCTTTCCATCACTACATGTTGCAACATCATTCTGTTCCTGCTACTAGCTTAAACGCAGGAATAAACTCCTGCATCCTCTGTATCCACGTGGTTATTACAAGCTCCATTTCCGTTATGACTCAGCAGAATTCACACACAATGCACAGTTTTGTCTCCTATTAGATCAAAACGAAGAGTGTGACAGTGTCCTATAGAAGCACAGATTTTGCTGCCCTGTTACCCAGTATTGGTGTTCAGCATTAATAAATGTATCTTATGAAAAGTCCCTACCTCTTAAAAACTCTGACCCCACTAACAAGTTATGGAGGAGAGTGACATAGGGCTAGAAATACAGAGACTCACTTCGTATTATGTTTAAGAGCTATCTTTAAGTCTGAGAAGTTAGTAGTAGATGCCAGAAATTTCAGTAACACTTGCTCTGTGATTATTAATTAGAGCTGTAGGGAAGTACTTACCTCACTGGTGAACCCTGTTAAATGTTTCACGCATGAACTGACATTTACTTACTTGTCATTTCGTTGGAGAGGAAAAAGAAAACAAACAAAAAATCAGAGAACTATTCTGCATGGAATAGTACATGTTAGCAGAGAGTAGATAGCATCTAACGAGACTCAAAACTATAAAAAAAGTCTCAGTATTTCTCCGTCTCTTTCCCCTGACAGAACTTAATGAAGAGTCTTAAAGAAGCTAAGCCACCTGCTCCTCAAACAGTATGTGCAACACAGGGAAATATTACTAACTCCTTTTTACAAATAGGGAAATTAGGGTATGCATACGGCAAGTACATTGCCCTTAGCTACAGGAGGAGCCAATGGCACAGCTGTGAACAAAATCATAATCTTTTGGCTACAACTTTGGTGTTGTAGAGTCCAGACCATCCTTCCCACCTGGCTGTGAGGGGGATCCACATTGCCGGCTGTTCCACAGAACTGCCTAAATCCACAAGAACTTTCGTGGGGATACTGTGCATCACCATCACTCTATGAATGGGATTTTGCAAAAGATTTATATTTATATTAGTGTCAGTCACATCAGGTTGAGAACAAGAAAGAAACATGGGATAAAATGTGCAGTAATAGTATCCACTCCTTATTGACTGTTGCTGTCAGCTTGGTTTTGGACATAATAAGAAGCGGTGAAGAGAAATTTAAAAAGGGATAGGATTTTTTTTTCAGTGTAGGTTATACTCCTAGTTAAGTGAAAGGATTTTCCATCATATGCAGCTGCAAGAGAGATTTTGCTGAAGTTGTCAATACAATGTTTATGTTGTAAACATATTTGTCAAGTTTGCAACACTTACTCTGCCTAAAGGGTACCTTGAACCTAATGTTATTCCAGCATCCATGATTTTGATTGATTGCACATCAGGAAGCTTAAGTGCAGAAAACTCCTTCACAAAATCACTTTAAATTATGGAATTAAAATTTAAAGGCTGCTTCTTTAACATGCTTCTTGTGTGCCAGAGCAGTCACAGCCCCAGTCTGAAGTATGAGGGCAGCTGGGAGGAAGGGGCGCACAGCCATTCAGCCATACTCCCACAGGACATGTCGTAAGCACAAGCATTACATTAAGCGGTGCTAATGTGGGAGAAGAGCAAAGGAAAAGAGCCTCTGTAGCCTCCAATTTCTAACAAACTCACATCTGTTTAACAACCTTAGCTGCCAGCTAACTGGAGAAGAGCATAGAAAAAGCCGCAAGCAGGACCTGGTAGTCCAGCAGACATGCTCACCATATCCCTTTCAAGCACATCCCATCAAAATCCATCATTTCCATCCAGCTGTTATCAATAGGCTTTCACCAGAGGAAGCGGTGCACAAAGCATCCTCAGCCAAAGGCTGCTTATCCTCAGTATCTCCAGAGCTGCCCAGCATGTTTGACATCAGCCTTTCCTGTGAAGGATGGTCTCCACAGAGCATCTGCTAAGCTCTTGGGGAACACTTTGCACTCTTAACTGAGGGCTGCTGTTTTTAGAGTACTCCTCAATATAACTTCTGCAGGAAGGCTGCAAGTCTTTGTTCCTGTTGCCACTGGTGTTGCAATGCAGTAGGTGCATTGGCATTGATTTTCCATTGCCACAATAAAATTTCACAGTCTCATTCCTGAGGAAAACATCCCCCTTTTACAGAGCAGGTGAGTTCTCATGACTGCATTATGTCCAACGGCCTGTGATGTTGTTTGTTATATCATACTATGTTCTTTCTTTCAACTCAACTCAAGCAATGTTCCCCTCTTGGCCATTCTAAAAACCCAGTACTTCTAAGTATTTATTCTTTCCTTTTCCATCCAGTGGCTGTACAAAGGAATAACAATAGCTGGAGGGGAGTGTTGAATTCATCTTTCCTCTCTGTCCAGTGCCGCTGGGTGCTTACGTCCAAACACTTTACCCTTGTTCAAATGCTGCTTAACTCTGGAAATGTAACTTCAGCAGGTTCTGCATTGTTTAACTTCAACTTTTTCTGGGCAGTTGAGTTCTGCTTATGCCCAGAATATCTCCTTCTATGGGCAGGGAGGTATCTAGCTCCAACCTGGGTCCAAACATGGTTCGTGAGCTACAATGACAACATATAGGGACTCTGCACAGGAGTGTATTTGGAGTCCACCAAGCACACACTGATGGCCTCAGGTGCTTTAAAAAATGCCTTGGTAGCTGCAGGAATAGTAATACAAAATCATTCCAACCTTTCCGTTGGAAGCTTTGTGGTACCAGCACTCACCACGGAAGAGGGAAATACCCCTTAAAGCCATCCCAAGCCTGAGAGGATATCAGCACACCTCTTCTATTTCCCTCAATATTTATATCGGACCAGAAGCTGGGCTGGAAAGAGAAGGGACTTTAAAGCTCAAATGGGAGCTGTTCTGCTGCACAGAAAGGAAAGTAAGATTAATCAATCTTGTAGCAAGGAAGAGGAGAAAAGAGCTATGCTTTAGATGCTTCTGGTATATTATCAGTCACTGGCTAGAATGAGAAAGTACCTTAGTTGTTTGGTAAGCTATTCACTCTCTGTCCAATTTGAAGTAATGGTACTGCTACTGTCAGAGGAATAGTCATCAGCTACGTGAATGATAGGGGGAGGATTCAACTCACTATCTGAACAGATAGGCAGCTCCAGGGTAGACTTCATCCCATCTGCTTTAGATGTTGATGGCCATAAGGATGAATTTGGTCTCTGGTAGTATCAATTTCCGTCCACTGAAGAAGGAACTAAGGCAAAGAATACCTGCTAGTCAAATCGATCTGAAAAGGCAGGTCAGGCATTCGAAGGGGAAGAGGGGAGGACAATAGAAATAGAGTGGAGAAGAATCCAATGACATTAATTTGGGGTCTAATTTAGAAAGTACAAAGATGTAGGGTTCTCCGACTCATGTGGTCCTCTTTCATGCTTGAACAGTCTCCTGATCAGAAGAGCAGTTCCCATGTTTTGTACTGATTTGTCTATTTGTCTTCAAGGCTTAACAGAGACAACCATGATTAAAATGCACTTTGGAAAAGCCTTTCAACACTGCTGTTTATTTTAAATATTATTGTTTAATCACCGATTTCCCTATGGTAATTATGCTATGTTTCGTCTTTGGGGTTGTTTTAATTGGTGTTTTCCTGTGGCTTGAGTGTGATTCCTGCAGAAGCCTTGTAATAACCAAAGAACTAGGACAGCCTAATCTAATAATTTGTGCATGCATATGGTGTTCAGAGGGATTATTAAAGTTATTTTCTCACTAAAATGTTATCAGCTTAGAAAGCCAAGTTGTTCCAGGCTGATAACTTCTCACTGCAAAAATGTTTAATACAGTCATAGGCACCAGTCTGCAGTTGTACACACTACTGTCATTTATTCCATCGAATTTGCCTTTTGAAAGGAACCTTGCTGCTCTCTAATTTTTGCTTAAAAAGTCCTAACAACCATAATATTGTTGTTCTAATGGCAAATGTTTGCTGAAACTGAAAGTTGGAGTATTTGTCTAGACTAAAAAGGTTGGATATGCTTTAGTTTGACAGGACTTGTTATTAACCTAGGACAGGAGGCCTTGAGATTTTTCTCCCGCTTTAATAGTATTGCATCTCAGGCCCCCAGCACAACTGATTGAAATGGTTCCAGGGGTAGAACCTAATCAATTTTGCGCACCAAGATGCAAGTCAGTCCCTTAGTACTAATTTCCCTGCAATGTAAAACCAGCTATAACAAAGAAAGGCAATAAAATAAAATGAAATAGCATGAATGCAAATGGAATTACTCAGACTTTTCTGTTCCACTGGAGTAGTCTAAATTTCAAAGCCACCTCCCACACATACACTTATATATAACATTTTGAAATACAATACTTCCTCAGATGTTGCTTTCGTTGTCATGCAGTTTATTCATAGATATGGAGTATTTTTCTACAGAAAGCAAAACTACATCAGTATTTTTCTGCTCTAATGATTCATTCTGGATGCTGAGAGAAAGACCTAATATACAATAAAACAGGAGCACAAGCAAAGGGAAAGAGATAAAGACATAGGCAGACAAACGTCAAATATTATTAAGTTCCTTGGGCCATGAGATGCACAGTATGTCACGACTCTGCAGTTGTATGTGCCTCATATAACTCTTCGAATGATAATTCTTCTTGGTGTAATTGTAGCAAATATAACCATACTTCAATTAACATTGCAACCATTATGCTTTCAGTACATTATCTTAGATTTTTTTTAAGTTTCTGAACCCACACTAGGAAGGCTTTGTTTAATCAGCTAGAGAGACCATAGCACCAAAAGGTGACAAACTCTTCTTAGAGACTCTAAAGAGGCAAAGGCTTAACCTGCTCTTCATATACCCTTGTTACTTAGCCTTGATTATTGCAGAAATAATGTTTACTGCAGAATAGTTCAAATAAAGCATTGTCTTCTAAAGTTCAATTGCATCTGAATGTTGGCCCATTTTTTCAAGAGTGTTATGCAGAGCCTCTTGTTAAACAAGGACACTAGCAGACGTGGTAGGGAAAATAAACAGATTGTCAGGTCCCTGGGGACTCCAATAAGGCTTGATTGCCCTGACCAGTCTCACTTTAGCCCTCAGCCAAGTTCCCTCTGTTCGTGGGTCCTGGAGTATCCTAGTTCGGGCAGTGTCATATCTAGGCTGTGCCCAGCCAGGCATGGACTTGTGTGATAGCCAGCCCTATCAACAGCCTGGCCGCTGATCACCCTGACAGGCTGCCTGGGCTGCTTGGATCAACCCTGGTTGGATCTGGGATCTCTTTTCCTTGCTTCCAGTCCTGTCTCTCCTCCTGGTTGTACCCCAGCCCTTGCTTGTCACCTCATCTCATCTGGGACTGTCAGTGGATCACATCACTGTTACAACACCAGCACTGTCCAGATCCTGTGGGTCAACGTCCTGGCCCAGTAGGTGCTGTAGATGACCTTGGCCCCTGGCTTGCTCTCCCTCATGGAGCCGCTCATCTTATGCAGCTCCCTGACAGATATCATTGGGCTATCTCTGCTACTATCACAGTCATTTATGACTGACTGACATTATTTTTTGGGGTCTTTCCCACTGCCACAGATTTGGACTCTGAAGACATTTCAATATGTAAAGAATAAAATGCAAAGCTCTACCTGCTATCAACATTGGTAATCGATCTGGGTTTGGAAAACTTGCTTCACCATGAAAGCCAGAGGACGTGGATATTTTTGGATTTTAACAAAGCTTTTGATACTGTCTCTCACAGTATCCTTCTGGACAATCTGTCCAGCATACATCTAGACAATCCCATAATATGTTGGGTGAGCAATTGGATGATGGGTTGGACTCAAAGAGTTACAGTAAATGGGGTTACATCAAGCTGATGGCCAGTCACCAGTGAGGTTCACCAGGGCTCAATTTTATGGCCAATGCTCTTTAGTGATTTTATAAATGATCTGGTTGCAGGAATTGAATGTACGGTAAGTATGCTGATAGCACTAAAAAAGGAGGAGCTGTGGACTCCCTCAGGGGCAGAGAAGACTTACAGAGAGATATGGATAGAAAGCTTGGCAATAACCAACCCGATGAAATGTAATGAGAGCAAGAGCTGGATTATCCACCTCAGAGAGGGTAATCCTGGTTGTGCAAACAAATTGCAGGTCAATAGGTTGGAGAGCAGCCTCATGGAAACCTAGGGGTTTGGTTTGACGGCAAGTTGAACATGAGTCCACAGTGTGCCCTGGCAGCCAAAATGGCTAACCGTGTCGTGGGGTACACCAAGCACAGCATAGCTAGCCCATTGAGGGAGGTGACTGTCCCACTCTTCACTGCACTGGTGTGGCCTCACCTCGAGTACTGTGTGCAGATTTGGGCACTTCAATATAAGAAGGACATCAAACTGTTAGAGTGTGTCCAAAGGAGGGTGACCAACACGGGGAAAGGCCTCGAGGGAAAGACTTATGAGGGGTGACTGACGTCACTTGGATTGTTTGTCATGGAGACAACAAGGCTGAGGGGCACCCAACCTCATTGCAGTCTACGGCTTCCTCAATGGGGGCAGCACAGTGGGAGCTGCTGATCTCCTTTCTCCAGTGACCCACAAGTGGACACAAAGAAATTGTATGAAGTTGTGTCAGGGAAATTTCAGATTGAAAGGTAGGAAAAGGTTCTTCAGTGAGAGAGCTGTCACTGGAACAAGGTCCCCAGCGAAGTGGTCATGTCACCAAGCCTGTCAGAGTTCAAGGAGTGTCTGGAAGATGCTCTTAGTCTTATGATTTACTTTTAGGTAGTCCTGCAAGGAGCTGGAAGTTGGATTTGATGATCCTTAGAGATGCCTTCCAACTTGAGATATTCTATGATTCTATGATCATGCAAATTATTATGCAAACTTATGAATAAATATTATTATTGAAAATATTTTTATCTGTAGAATAATCTGTAACAGATAAACATTTAGTGAGCAAGAGCAGTTTTTTAGCAGAAATGTGAGAGCTACAGTGCTTTCAAATAGTGATCATAGTAATTCTGGGGAATTTCTAGTCCATTTTGGACTTTAATATATATGTGATCTTGTTTTAACTTATCAAAACTGATGCAGAAAGACACAAAGGAAATAAAAACATAATAATTAGTGACAAGACAGCTAAAAGCTGCTGATACAAAATTATAGAGCTTCAAGACATCCTTCCTGCTTTAGTTCTAGCCAGGAATATCAGACTTCACAGGACTTACAGCAAATGCTCTACAACAGAAACAGCTCAGGCAGTCTCCCTAAATTTTTGTGCTGCTGGGACTTCTGGTTATGCATCTGCTTCTCTTGAGTTGTCTCTGGCTTTTCTTCACAGGTAAGAATGAAAGAGGAGAGAAAGTTCCTTTCGGGAAATTTCTGACTATCTCTCCACATGTGTCCTTGCTTTCTCTGTATGCAAACAAAGAGTGAATTGTTCCTCACTTACAGGAAGCATAGTCTTCTCCTCTTTCAGTCTTTCCTGTTTGGTTTTTTTTTTTGTTATGGAACATATTTTTTTCAGTAATCCAGAACAAACACTTGGAAAATAAAACCTGAGAGTAGTTTTGCTGTTTTGGGATTTTTATCCTAGTCTTCCATGCCATTTTTGCAAATCCTGTCTTCAAATTATGACCCTTTAGTTACACAGATTCGTGTATTACGATGCTCAGAACAAGGACATCCAAACCATCATATGCTATAACTAATTTGTTTTTGTGGGTTCTGAGACAGACTGTATTGAAATCAGAACGAAATTCAAGAGACAAAAAAAAATGGTAGCCAGGATGATAGGATTTTGATCCCCTAATATGAAACATACAAGAAGTAGTGACAAAATTTATACTATGGGATATCTTTGCTTTTATTGGGCAGTTCACCTGTATTGCAGAAAGAGAATGTGAGCAATTTGATCAAAATATGAACATCATATATCGAAATGTAGTCATCGGTCATGAATCTAGGGTAGAATACAAGAAGTCGCAAAATAGGGCTATTTTCAATCCTTATTTCCATTTTCCAGTGACCTTATGGTCACAGAAACTTCTACTGCCAGGTAGGAACTCTCTTTTTAATTTTTTACTGAGCTCTTACACAGCAGAGATTTTTCGCTTAGCTCCTGCGAGCCTGACACAAAATACCTGTGTGAGAAGATGCCCTAACTGCAACTTTCAAGAATCTAATGCAGCTTCTTTACCTGACCTTGCATTTTCTGGTGAACCGCTCACTGAAGTTCACTTTTGATCAATGTCACTGTCATTTTTAGGCTCATCTTCATTCACCAGTCATGACAGAACCTCCTCTCTCCTGTTCTACCCTTAGGTAATGGCACGATACTCTTGTGGGTACTGACTGTTTCATACAAGACCACAGTCAACTACATTGAGAAATGCGACATAATATGCACATCACTTCTGTGGTCCTGCTAAGACAAGTGAAACAACGTAATGCTATGTTGGCATCTGAGGAAGCCTCATGCTATGGTAAATTGCCACAAGAAGTATCCCTAGTAAGCCCCCTTATCTGCAGCAGATGGGAATCAAATAAGTCTCCAGTAACACATAGTCTCCACATAGACATTCATCCAAACCTTGAGTCACTGCCCAGATGCACTGCAGGACTTCAGCTCCACAGCTCACAAGCTCCAAAATGAGACATGTGGCTAAATTTGGACAAAGGAGGAATACTCAGCATCTGACAGGACAGACTCTAACAGAGCCAGCAAGGTGACTTCTGACAAGTGGCAGTAACTGCAGTTTTCCTTGCATTATGATTTCTCTTGCTTTCATTAAGTAATGCCATTTTGAGAATTTTTAATTTGCAATTGCTTGTGTATGCAACTTCAAACCTTTCTATTTTTGCTGTAAAGCATGCAATTTCTCTGCCAAAAGGAGATATGAAGAGCTTGAATTCATTTTAATCTATATTTGACCAGCAGCAGTACATGCTAAAATACCTAATCACACCTTGTGTTTTACCAGGACCGCAGGTGAAGAGATACTGTTTAACTTTTCCCAGTCCTCAGCAGATTCCTTCTGGTCAAATGCTGCATTTATGGATAATGACCTGCAGGGCTACAAGAAAGCTTTGGTTCACTTTATACTCCTTGCACTGAGATACAGACGGATGAGGACACAGAAGCCACCTGATCTCAGGGATGCAGGAACTGTCCACGTATATCTGGACAGTTTGGCCACCCCTAAGCTTGCCCAAGGACAGTAAAACTCCTCAAAGCCCATCCTCAAAGATCTGCTTTCTTCCAAAATGAAGTCAAATGCTTAGCTCTGATGCATTAGAAGCACAGGTCAGCATCACAGACTGGGGTACTGGCACCCAGGTTGTGCTGTTCGGGTATAAAGAGCAGTCATGGAGCATGGTCTGAGCTGGAGCCCACCCTGTCTCCCCCACTTACACTGAAGTCAAACAGGAGGGTGAACAAGATTTGCTTCTCACAAGCAGCTACCGACGGTGAACACAATTCATCCTTCTCTCTGTCACTCAGAGGCAAGGACCAAGTGCTTATAAGCTGTGATCCTCTAAACTCTTCAACCCCTGGAGGTGCACCAGACAATGGCAGTGTGTTAAACTGCCAGTAAAATCCCGTTCTAGTCCAGGTCTCCATCTAGTAGTGAGTGGAAGTGCTTAAAAACGTCACAGTTTCACACTGGTAAGTTTCAAGAACCTGCTTTTTCCCTCGGGGCTTGTGATTTTAAAATACTTGAAATATATTTGTATTGTGTTTATCCTCTCCATTTTCATGTCAGGGAAACCTGCCAGCAATTTGCTATGGGGATAGGCAGAAGGGAAGGTGGTGAGTGCACTGGAAATCACCTGTCATCTTCATCAGCTTGAGGCACAATAACACACCAAGCCAAGTGCAGCTTGGTGGAGCTTACTCACACAACAAGACAGAGCTTTAGTGTAAGCACCTAAAGATGTGCGTACACAGAGATAAGGGTGGCCGCACCACCTCAGCTTTCAGATTTTCCCTTTTACACGAGGACAAACTCACCAGACAACCCATACAGCAGTTTTGTCACGGGGGAATGGGCAAACTGGCTTCTGTGTACCACAGAACTGACCCAGAGGTTTTTCCAAGGGACAGTTTGTTACAGCTGGCAATACTTTAGAAATAAAACCACAATTTTTAGTGGGATAGGAATGGAAAACTAGAAAATTCCTCCTCTTTTGTTCCTCTGTAGAGCAGGACAAACTCAAATCTCGGTGATATCCACCAGTTTGCTGTCTTGAGGAAAGTGTAGCAGACAGCTCCTGGTTAAAATTTGCTCTGTTCTCATCTTTAAATCACTCGGATTTTGGAAGGATTCTTCCCAAGAAGTAAGCTTCGTGTTATTATGGGGATAATTTAAATGAAACGTCTGTGCAGTAGTGTTCAAAAAGAGTTTTCTGAGTTTAGAACACCCATGTTTGAAATACCAAAGTTCACTGGCAAAAAAGAAGTATTCTTTCGGTTTCTTTAACAAAAGGGTAACCACATTAAGATTCACAGCAGGCTTTCTAGTCCTTTAGGTTTTTTACGTGAATGCATGCTGAAATAAAAGATCAATGATAGTGTCATTGGCACATTATTTGCAAATGGCTTTGTGAGATGTTTATTGCATTTGTGTAAGTATTTTTGCATGACCTATGCATTCAGTGTGGGTGAGTTGTGGGAACAGAATGAGTATGACAACTCCACAGTCTCCATATAAAAATAAGAGTAACAGGCCAATACTAGTTACTCATACCTTGAGAAGGGCAAGAAGAACAGCTTATTTACTCTTTGCATGTCTAATTCATTTCTTTTTGTTCTCTGCAAAATCTCTAGCTGAAATCCTAGCTTAAATCATGACATTTGTGCCCTGCTCTCATCCTGAATTTAAAACAAAATAACATAAAATCCCACATACGAAAATGTGATGTAATTTTGCTGCATATCGTGTTTATTCACTGCCTTTCTCTGCCACGACTTTTATGTACATTGCAGATGTATGTTGCAGATAGTCAGACCCTACAAAGCTGTATGTGCAAGGACCACAAAATTTTAGCCTAATTCCAGAAGACCAAAACTGGCCACTCAGTTATGTATGACATCTTTTATCCACTTCAAATAAACATTGCAATAACAAACAAGTTTCCAATTCTCTCTCATTAACGCTGCCCTGGCAGAAGATAGACTGCCAGCTCCATCATTTGGTGACACCCTTGTTTGTTGCGCAACGTTCTCAAAAATGGGACCAAGTTTGTCACAATTTAATGACATGACTAACCTGACACAATGGACTAGCCAGTAACATTCAACATTAACTGACAAGAGCTGTCTCTCTGTCAGCTATTTAATCATAATTAGCTGACATGATACTGGATGTTAAGTTCCTCAGAAGAGACAGTCATGGAGAGTATTGTGTTAGCTAATTTGATTTTTGGCTTCTACATTCAGAGGAAAACTGACGTCTGATCAAGAAAACACATACAAAGTTTTTCTCTCATTTCTCTTGTGCATGTTATAAGGTTTCAGACTGACACATTAATTTGAGACAGCACACTATTGGCTATGTGAAAATGTGAAATATTTTAATGTGAATGAAGGCAAAGAAGTTCGCTGTATATACTGCAACTTTTAAAGTCCCAGTTTCTGGAGGAAAAACCACATGTAACAATTTTTTCCATATTTTGATTTTTCATTTTTTAGCCTGGTTTTGCATATCTCTCCCTGTCACTTCTCAGAAACTTGAAGAAATCAATCAATTTCAACAAAATTTGACAGCAGGGCAGTTTAACATGCTGCCTTTGCCGGCTGCACCTCCAGGGATTGAAAGCACCTACCATCCCTGCTGTGTCCATTGTTACTTTCTCTCTGTGGGAATGAATGTATTAGAGCCTGCAATGTGAAAACATAAGGAGAAGAGAAAATGAGGAAGCCCCGTGTTTGAAGTGTGTGTTGTGGCTGTCCTGGGGAAATCTCCCTATCTCTATGTTGAAGCTTGGAAAAATGAAGAGTACAGTTTGGTTACCTGAGCAGAACTACCCAGCCCACAACACCCAGGGCTGGGTAGGACTGTCTCAGATATAAAGGTGTTTTTTTGACAGAGCAGCCACAGCAGATTTTACATGGCAGGCACACTGAGCCCATCATCATGAGGTGCCCTCACTCAGCTGTGTGCCACATTTGTATGAGGTCCGACGTTGGCTCTGTCGAGTACGGCTGCCCTCTTAATCTGGCTGCGTCTGGACCTGATTCATGCCCTACAACCTCAGAGAAGTTCAGAGCAGACCACAAATCTGGAAACACATGGCCCAAGGAATCCTGGAATTCCTCATCCGTGGAAGTATTTGTACCTACTCTGTTTCCAGAGTACATCACACTGATGAGATGCCCTTAATTAGTGGCAGGACCTGAACAACATATTAGACTGAGCCCTGAATAATGACCATCAGAAAAAGGAATTAATTGTGATAGGAATCCACTGTAAGGACTCCTCAGTGCCTAGCTTCGAGACTATAAGGTTCAGAGCCATTCCTTAGGAAGCATCTGTTCCCCACTGCCTGCCATGTGCTGAAACACCTCTAGTGAGCCTTTCTTCTCTCCCAATCAACTAATCAATTCCCACAAAGGGGAGCAATTTGAATCAGTCTGGGATACTTCTTGCCTACCCTGTTTGATCTCTGCACATGTAACTAACCTCTGCTGCCTTTATCTCTGCTCCCCACAGCCAGGCCCCTTCCCCAGTCTCTCCAGCCCATTTGTTGATTCCCTGCGGTGCAGAGGCTCTGTTCAGGAGCTGAAGAGTCCAGCACAAAAGCTCCTGGCTTTCCAAGGAGCAATGCAGAGTAAGCAGGGATTCCTCCAAATGGCATTTGCACACTGTCTCTTTCCAGCCCCTGCAGCTGAGAATATGCATTTGCCATTCTCATTTGGCTTCTCCTTCTATAACAACCTGCAGCAGATGTCTGATGTTTCACTCAATACTAACTAGAGATGCATATTGCTTTAATTTCCATTAGTGAATCCCTGACATTTTCAAAGTATTTTTCATGTATTTTAATATTCCGATGATATTCAACACAATTAAAATCTCAGTCTCACAGAGGCTGCTCAAAATGTGTAATGAAACATGGATTTTCTCCTTCTGAGAAAAGGTGATTAGACTGACCATGCAGCCTGCTGAAGGGTTGCCTTGGGTGCACAGTTTTTTAATACAAAACCTGCAGAAGATAATAATGGCAGAGCTTTGGTCAGAGCCACCCCAGGATATTATTCCAGGACTATCCAGCAGGAATCCGGTCAACACCGAGGAAGGACATAGCTGTATGGCTGAGTTTTCTAGCACTGTTTTTAGCAGCAGAGGCTTGAAATCTACTGCAATTCAGCAGAATCTAAATAAATAACAGCAGAGGAGTAGCTGCAGCCATGATGGGCTACAGACAAAAAAGAATCTGGGTTTGAGGAGATGAGTTCTTTCTTATTAGAGCTGAAGATGTTCCTGAGAAAAGGAGATTGCCTTGGGGATGAGAGACCCTTTATGAGCGTAATGCTGACAGGAAACATGACGACCCAACAAAACCAGCAGAAATACAAATAAAGGAGCCTGTTGAGCCCTTCTCCCTTTCCCTAATGCAATTCTCTGATCTCAGCTCCAAGGGCAAAGGTGATCAGAGAAGTTTCTAAGGTGAAACTGCAGATTGTCAAGAAGGGAGCTGGAAGGCACGTTCAGTGAGGAAAAAGAGACCTCTAGAACCTGTTGCACCTTTTCTCTGAGTCTTTCTTTTCCTGATTCTCATCTCAGCTGGAGCAAGGATGGGGAGAGGGGGAGAAGATATGTGGCTGGACAGTGGATGACAAAGTGGCAAAGACAAGTCAAGGAGTGCTTCAAAAGGCTCCTTAAGACTAGTTGCTGTGTACGTGCCAGATTGGTGTGTATGTTTATACCTGTGAGTCAGGATAAACTGCCTTTTACTTTCAACTGGAAACATATAATCAGTTCCAAAGGAAAATGGTTCTCTCTGCCTCTTCTTGTCTGCCCTCATATTGGAAACTGAGTTTTGTCCTCCTTCAGAGTGCTTAGCTTGGTAGTCCACAGCACATGGATTTTAGTCAAAATAGACTTTATCCTGATCAGGCATGCATAAAATTTATTTTCCTCCATTTAATAATAACAATAAAAAGTAAAAATTCAGTATATC
This sequence comes from Opisthocomus hoazin, assembly GCF_030867145.1. NCBI lineage: Eukaryota > Metazoa > Chordata > Aves > Opisthocomiformes > Opisthocomidae > Opisthocomus > Opisthocomus hoazin. The sequence goes on along the minus strand of NC_134414.1, from coordinate 89,170,336 downwards.
CAAAAACATTAGCAGCTATTTCCTCAATACATTGAGGTGGGTTAAATTTCATTACGGATATTCTTTTCTTCTAAAAGTACCTCTTCCGCCTCTACAATTTCTATCCCGAGAAGTGATATATGTTCGGAAAATAACTTGTTCACGAAGAGCTTCATATTTGCCCTGAATAAGGAAATAGTCATAAAAGGCTTCACATAAAGTCCCCTGCAATGGAAAAGGGTTTAAAAGTCTCAGTTATAGTATTTCTGATTACTCTTCCTCCAGTAGAATTTCAGTACAGTAGCTGCCATGGCTCAGTGCTCCCCTAACCATCAGCATGGCTGTCACTGCCACTGCCCACCCCACCAAGCGCTTCCCCTGTACTCATACAGGTGTAATGTTTGAGCTGTTTCTTCCAGAAAGTGGAAGCTGGCTGAGATGTATGAAGCAAAATATGAACTTCAGAGTAAGGATTTCTTTTGGTTCTAAGCGTATGAGAAAAGGAATGAAGTGCTGCTAAAACCATTATTTGTAGTCAGGAAGAAGTACTCGGGCATCCTTATAGGGCTTTTCTAAACTGAAGTTATGTACATCGAGGCAAATCAACAGCAGACATCCAGTTTGTGTTTGTTGTTTCTTTGAGAGGGGGCAAAGGGCAACTCGCTTTTCCTTTTCAGTTTTTATCAGGGCTTGCGCACTTACAAATAATTCATGCGTGGTATTGTCCTGATGGTTTTGACGAGGCACAATTCTGTCTGACAAACAGAAAGAGATGAGTGATACTACTCATAATGCTTATGTAAAATCCTGCCTCTCACATGGTGTTTCCTTCCTCAGTCATTGCAATTTGCTTCCATTAGTCTCAGCCTTGGGAGCTCAGCAGTTAATGTGGCTTATTTTCATACCTTCATAAAAGTCACAATCAAAAGCTGTAGGACTCCTGCCCTGAGGGCAGGGAGCGGGACTGGCATATAGCAAAATAGCTGTTCTTTTTCTCTAGAAGGTGAAGTCACCAATTATTCTTGTCCCTTCACACAGGGCTTCCTTTGCTCAGTAAGTTTTAATTACTATAATCTAAATCTCAGTTTCTTTTGTCATCCTAGCTACCTGCAGTAGATAAGTGGCCTTCTAAAGTTATTTCATGTGAGTGGGCAGGACTGACTCCTTATACAGGCTAAAAATATTTGCTCTCTTAATGCCATGGTAGGTTTTATCCATAAAACGATTAATTAAACCATGGCTGTGAATATACAGATAACATGGTCACCAACTGCGGAGCACATATGCACACTTCTACAGTGAAATAAATTAATATTTCCAGAGAATTGTGTCACTTAGCCTACCAGTAGACTTCTCCATCTGGTCCCTATTTGGCTGGCTCTGAAGTGGGTGAATGGGATCTCATCCCGGTTTTGGGTCCTTTCAGGCAGGATTGTGTCCTAGCACTCAGGAGACAGCAGGAAGTATTCCTGCCTCTACACAGACCCAGAGGACGCCAAGAGATGTCTGCCAGGGAGTCCCCAAACATAGCTTACAGAAGGCTGCATCTCACTGGGCAGGATTAAGCCACATTTCACCAAGAAGCATCGCAGACAGCTTTACAAACCAGTTGTTGCAGAACTGAGAATGCCACCAGCTGTTCCATGGGGACAGTGTGTCTTGAAAATCTTATGGCGTCACGAAGTGTTAATAGCAACAATACCTTTTTTATTCAAGATGGTCATGCAATAGCAGGCTGGCCAGAGGAGACCAGAGAGCAAATTTGGCTCACCTAATGTATTTCAGCTTGTGACAGTGTTATTTCACTTGAATGAGGTTGGAGTTCACAAGTAACCTTCTGAGACTCAGAGCCTAATATGGGTCTAAGGTACTTCTGGAGCTGGTCACCCATTTTCCTAGTGAATTTCAGGGTTCCTCACACCAGGGCAAGCCAAGGCCATTAGGTCCTAGTGGTATCAATGATAACTGTCTCAGTAATTTGAGATTCCTGTCCCTTAAAAGGATGAAGGGACAACAAGAAAAGTGGGTCACAAATAGACTGTAGAACAAAACATTAAGGGATAAGTTGATCTTGCAGCGGCTGCATTGAAATTATGATGCAGTGAGTTTGGTGTCACATCTCTATCGAACTTCTTGCCTTGTTACTGCAGGAAGCATGGGCAGGGGTAGCAGGCTGTTAGCACCTGACATTGCCGCTATTTGATACTATTGGACTAGACATCGTTCATTCGTTCGCTGATACATCTTCAGGTGAACCCAGAGGGTTCAGTATCCAATTCCTAGGTGCCTTGAGGCTGAGAGGTATCCTGTCCTGTCTTCCTATATCCTTCCATTTCCTGGGCAAAGACAGCCATGCAAGGAAGTCTTCGGAAACCAAGTTGAAATATGTCTAAGCTATTCAAGAATGAGGTGCAGAGTAAAGCGAAAAGGCTTAGACACCTAACTGTCTGCACTTGCTATGGACACAACTGCCCTGGCTTGCATTTAGGAACTAAAGCCTGCTGCTTCTGTCAGCACACCATCACAGAGAGAATCTGCCCGCTGCCAGCAGTTGAGTAGTCTCCAACCTTGCCCACAGTCAGCAGTGGTGCTGCCACTGCTACTGAAGGGCTCTTCTGTTGTCCAGACTGACAGCCAATTAGGATACTGTGCTTTTTTATATTATTGACTGGGGGTAGGCAAAGGTTGAGCCCCACAGGTGCACAGAAATTATTCAGCAGGTATGAAATCATGTTCAACATGATTCAGAGAAAAATAGGTACCAGCTGAGTGCCTTACCTCTCACCTACTGCTTACTCTAGGAGATAGGAACAGTGCCAAGAGATCAGGGCAAGGAGAAAGGGGGGAGAGGGAGAGATTTTTGTATCTACTACACAAATAACAATAGACTTAATTAAACAAATTTCGAGAAGAAGCTTCCTGTCTAGCTCTAGGCACAGCAAGAGGTTAATTCAAAATCTTTTATGTCCCTGAAGTGTCACTGGCACTAGGACACGACCATGTCCTGCTCCTCTTGGAAAACGCCTACAGCATGTACTGTGCTGGTGAGACACACTGGCTCCAAGAGCTGCCTTCCAAGGCTTCACCATGAACCACGATTGCTCAGTTCTCGTCTGGTCAGGGGTGAGACTGGTCCTGAGAAAGCATCGAGAGCTTAGACATTTAAAGGATGAAGCTGCCAGTAATGATGGGGGGGGGGGGGAGGGGCCTAAATAACATAATGTTATCAGTCCTTGCCTCATAGGAGTTTATTTTGGAACCTATAAGCAAGTTGTCTGCTTGATGCCAACCACATGATATCGCCAGAAGAACTGATGTGGTAGGTAGAAGGGCTGGCTGGGCATAATCTACCTGATTCACTCATATAACTTGCCCTGACATAGTCCACAGAGTTCACATATACCTCAGAGAAAAGTAAAGCAAGTCTGGCTTAAGCACAGCACTTGGGAGTTTAATGCAGTTTGCCACTGTCTCTTACTGTGCTGCCCTTGACAGTGTCCAAGACAGCTGGTGTCAAGCTAGCGCAGCTGAGATGGGCACTGAGCTAGTGCATTGCTGGCACACCGGAGACAGCTAGGCAAATGTGTTTTCTCTTAGTTAGTTTTGATTGGGAATTTATTTTTAGTTAATCAAAGACAAACTAGAGAAAAGAGGTGAGATTCTGCAAAGCAATTTAGCCATCCAGATTTCAGCTCTGGATCACATTTTAGGACAAATAAAAAGGGAAGTCTGAAAAGTCCTCATCATTCTTGTCAGTGCCTATGCTGCCGTTCTCTATATAAGTGTTGTGCATTTGTACAGATTGCAGCTACATGCCAGAGTCTATCAAAACACACAGAGCTTTACCATATAACATGGCAGGACAATGTCAAAGTGTTTCAGCACAGAATGCGAAAAAAAAGCATGCAAGGTAATCTCAGCAAAAAACAGGTGAGAGTAAAACCATATCCAGGATCATTACACAGACAATACAATTTTTAGTTTTATAAAGTAAGTATGAGTTCAATTTTACCTGCTCATATAAAAAAGGAAATACCCAAGTGTTAGTCAGAAAAATACTATATGAAGAAGTAAAATCATCTTTCCATTGCTGTTCACAGCTGACACATGCATAGAGCAAGCTAGCCGCTTTTGCACAGCATCTGTCCGTAGTCCTTGTCTAATTGCTTGTCCACAAGAGTTTCTAAAACTGGGATTTGCTGCTTTCCAGACCACATTTCCTGAAATGTGAGCTATGAATGTGTAATAGTCTGAAAATAAAAATTCTGTCTTGGAAATACTTCAGGTTTGATTGTTTGTTTGTTTGTTTGTTTGTTTGTTTTGTTCTACTGTTTTAAAACAAAGCTGTGATCTGTATGTATTTTTCATAAGACTCTGTGGAGGGAGAAGCTCATAAACTAAAACAGCCAGTAAAACAGTAGTTAACGCACTGGTGTCAGATATGTATGGTGGCAGGGAGGTTGTTTCATCTAACTGCAGCATCTTTACAGTTCTACATCTGACTTCTTGTTTCTACAATAAGGGGAGAGGAACAGACATCTCTGGTGCATAATTCAGCTCATCTATTTAAGTCATTTATATTTAGTCCATGGAGTTAAGGTTTAGTTTACCCTACTTAGAGTTAAAATCATACCTAGTTTTAATCAGACTAAAAGATCTCAATTTCCTAGTTTCATGCTTCAGTCCGCCAGTTATCCTTGGACCATAAAACATCATCCTGTCCCTAGGAAACTTTCCTGAATTTGACAAATCAATATTTTCTAATAAAAAAAAATAAGGTTGTGCTAAAAAAATGCCCCAGTATTGTCAAAATCCCTGTTCTTCAACAGTCAGCTTGGGCACTTGGCTACACAAATAAGAGTCCAGAGCATCACTTGAACCTCTGAATACTGCTGGAGGGTAGAGTAATTGACATCAGAACCTTCCTTGCTGCTTATCCAAGAGCCAGAAACACCAGGTAAGCTCAGTGAGGTCTGAGATAATTGTGAACAACACACTAGAAGGAGTGGATCTGAAAAAACATGTGCTCCAGTGTATTCTCATGTATTCATCTGCTTTACCCAGAGACCACTAACAGCAATGCCTCCGACACCTCGCCTCTGATGCGCATCTCCCAAGCCTGCCAACACAGCATGAAAACTCCACGAAGAGAGGCCCTCTCCAAAGCAATCACACTTCTGTACATGGTCACAGCTGGACGCCCTGCAAAAAACAATCTCTCTCACAGTATCCTGGCAACTCCGGATGGAGTGTGCTTATGTGGGAGGGAAGAGAAGTTAGGAGGATGAAGGATGTGTGGCTGTTTTTGAAAACATTTGTATAAATATGCTCCCTTCAAGTTCTTTTCTACTAGTGACACAAACAGTACAAGGACAGTTTGCTTTCTACATTTTTTTCCAGTGCAGCTTTGGTTTTGTACGAAAACAACAGTTTGTAGATTTTTGGCCAAGTTCATAGCATCAGAAATGACAGTTAAAGGCAAAAAGGTTGCAAGATAATTACTTTCCTCCAATTCCATTCTAACACTCAGATAGATCCCAATTGCATTGCTCTTATCTCCTTTTATATCTATTTGTTACTACCAGGCATTAGTAGCAATAGCAAAATAGTTAAGAGTTTTTTGTGACGCAGGGTTAAGCAAAAGTGTTGAACATGTACAATATCTTTGATAAAATTCTTATAGGAGCGGAATGTTCTCTGCAGTTGGCAAAACATGAGCTTATTTGTTAGGTAAAATGGAATTTCACTTCTGGTTTAATCTTGTTACAGAATTCTTGCATTTTAGTCCATTTTTGAGAGTGTACATTAAAGAATATTCTGCTTTTGTCACCAAATTCATGTATAAACAATGAAATCTGAAAAATTAAATGATGGCATATGAAAATTAAGGTGCAATGTACAGACCACTGATAGTTTTACATCTAATGTTGCACTGAAGATTATCTAGTAGAAAAAAAGAAGAGCAAATATTTCCGCAAGATGAGCATATTTGGAACTTGTGGTTTCACAGAAGTGTTCTTCTTAATCAGTAAAACCTGCTGTTGTTTCAGCATCCTAGATTGTAGAAATGACCAAGAGACGACAACATAGAGGGATAATAAATTGCATAATGTACTCAGCAGTGATGAGGCTGCACCTCAAATACTGAGTTCAGTTTTGGGCCCTTCAGTAAAAGCAGGACATTGAGGTTCTGAAACATGTCCAAAGAAGGGCAACAAAGCTGGTGAAATGTCTAGAGCACAAGTCCTATGAGGAGCAGCTGAGGGAACTGGGGCTGTTTAACCTGGAGAAGAGGAGGCTGAAGGGAGACCTTATCAATCTCTACAACTACATGAAAGGAGGTTGTTGTGAGGCTGGTGTTAGTCTCTTCTCCCGAGTAACAAGCAATAGGACAGAAGGAAACAGCCTAAAGTTGCACCAGGGCAGGTATAAATTGGATATTAGGAAAAAATTCTTCACAAAAGGGATTGTCAAGCACTGGAACAGGCTGCCCAGGGAAGTGGTGGATTCACCATCCCTGGAGGTATTTAGAAGATGTGTATAAAGGGTGCTTGGGTGGACTTGGCAGTGTTAGATTAATGGCTGGACTCGATGATCTTAGAGGCCCTTTCCAACCTAAATGATTTTATGATTCTATAAGTGATTATGTGAACAGTGTTGAAATGTTAACAGCACCTTCCCTCTGATGGAGCACTGGAACTAGCAAGAGCACACACAACAGCGTACATGTGTCAACATTCCAGTTTGAAACAACCCAAAAAACATTCAGTAAGGAAAGACTACCACATATTTTCTGGAGTGTTGTTTATCTCCTTGTTCTCCTGGGATCTCTATGGGTTTTTCTTTCAGCTCAGAGTACATGTCCTGTGATACATTCTCTTAGAAGGAGCCAGTAGCACATTACAGGAGGCAGTAAAGCATCTGAAATGTCAGTGAAGGACACAGAAGAAAGGGGAGTATGACACTAGTAATTCCCAGCTTTCCTGAAGCAATTGTAATAGTGTATCCAAATGAAAAACACTTCATGCCTTTCCTGGATCCTCTGATGTTTGATCATCTGAAGAAAAAAAATCCGTAAATTTTCCATTAAGAGAAGATACTGTTCTACAAAATGTTGATGCAAGTTAAAAAAAAAATTCTTCCATCATAAAAATATATGTAGTCAAACAAGGTGTCCAGTAGATAAGTTGATAAATTAACCAGAGGATTTGTGTCAGTTTAAAGGAACTGAGGATTCAGCCTCCTCTTTGAAAAGCAGAGCTCAGTTGTATAGTGTGTGCTTGCTCCACACATATGAGGGATCCACATATCTGACAATACTGGAGAATTTATCCAGGAAAGCTCAGCTATTTATTTACTGTAAGGTTTTAGAATCTTCCCACGTAGCCTGCTGGGCACTCTAAAGCAAATGACTCAATTAAATACTTTATATTAGATTCTGAGACACACTTGTAACCTTGTTCACACACTGAACTCTAAATGCATTCACACAAAAAAAATGGCAAATAAAATCTGATCCCAGTAAGTAAGAACCTCTGACAGTACATTCTAGACTTGTGCATTGGTCTTCTGCACAGAGGGAAAGATACCTTCTGCATCATGCATTTCCCTCTCCTTCCTTCAAACATGCAGAATTACAGCGGCATCCACAAAGGCCTGAAAATCCACTATGTGAATAAATACAACGCAGAGCTCTCACAGAGTAAGGGACACTATATAAATGCTACATGCATGGCAGACCTATGCATAAAGGGAAAAATGCCACTGGTATATCACTTAAAACGATGTAAGAAAACCAATATTGGCTCCAGTCAGTATGCAATATAACCACTTTATACGTGGGAGGATTGGATAAATTTTATCTATAAATGCTTGCATTGAAGAAATTACTAATATAAGCCCTCTGATTTCCTCCTAGAATGCACAAAACCATGTGCCAGTTTATGCTGAAAATTGATTTTTTAATCCACTGTGAAGTTACATATCTACTGTTTCATTTATTTCTACTTTGCATGTATTCATTTTTCTTTTCTAATTTACAGCTCCAAGAGTCAAACTGAGTCCTTGTGATCATGCAATTCTTTGCCTGTAAAGCTGGTGCTGGAGACTGAATTACGCCCTGTGGTCAGCTTCACTGGCTTGATGCAGGGCATTAGAGTCGTCTCCTGTAACCTACTTGTCTTAAAGATTAACAGATGTGTAACAGACTGTAATGAAACAAGGGTTTGGATACCACCACATGCACAATTCATTTGCGTTAATCCGTGTTGGCATGGCACATGAAAAACAATGAGGAGGAAAAAATTCATTTTTTTTTCCTAAATACTACAGGCTTGTCTTTGATCACACACAAATAGCAGATGTAGGCAAGAAGACTCTTATATAGCCATTTGCCTGGAAAAAAATAGGCTTAATATTTGAATATTTCTGTACGATGATTCACATTTTGCTATTTTTCACGGTGTGTATTTGGGAATGGATTTACCTCACACCACTTCAGACCTCTGATTTTCAGATTGGTCATCCTGGCTTCTCTTTTCGGCCCTTGAAACAAACAGTTCATCTGACCTACTTTGTGTACCTGTCTGAGCATCAGGAGAATTAGGCAGTGGAGGTGTCTCCTTCTCTCTGTTGACTAGAAAGGTAGTCTAAAACAGCTGTCAGCCACCTCAGTTTTGACAGCTGGATCTCACTCCAGGTTTACAAGTCCAGTATTTACTTGCTGATTTAAAATTGGTTGTGAAATATGGATTCATATAATAAAGTAGCCATCATTAGTCTAAGTGGAAAGAATTGCTCTGGCTTTCTCCAGAAAACTTTAAAAATGCAAATGAAAATGGGACACAATTTCTTTCCATTATGGGCTATTTTACTCTTTTCTCAATCTGTTATTACAAACCACAGCTGAAGAATAAACCTCTATTCATATTCTTCACATACAGCTACATAAGAATATTTTCAGTACATGTACATCACTAGATGATTTCAAGTAATAACTGTTACGGGTCTTATTATTTATTTCCTTCCCCTTACTCCCTACATTAAGCAGGTTTTTTGTTCTTCCTGTGCATTTTTTATCATGCATCGATGGAAAAGTAACTTTTTACATTCTCACAGTTCCTCAAATCCAAAATCAAGTATATATTTTTTTTAATTTTTACTATTTTTAACATTGTCTTCTTTCACTTTAATTGATACTAGAAATTATTGCCTATCTGGCTTTGCTGATGAAGTGCTTTTTCTCCTCTCAGGCTAATATTGCCACTGGAAATCTTGTCTCACAATTAATGAAACTCATAAGCCTCTCTTTTACGTGTTTTGTCTTAATCCACGTTGTTGCTATTTGATGCTGCACAGACCTACCAATTCCTACTTCTCCTCACCCATGCACCCAAACTGTCAGCTGTTTGTCTGGCTGGGGACTTGGAAGGCACTCGCACGGTCATGTCTCTCCCAGTTACCCTAGATACTATCACTATTTAACTGGTTAAATGGACAGAAGTTGTCATTTTTCACAACACTGTCTGATACTCCTTGCAAGTTACTACTCAGTTTAATCTAATTTTTCCATTTTTATTTCAATTTAGTTCTTGGTATACCTGCTTATTCCATGAATGACAAGAAAAGTCATGGAAACTTTCAGACGACTCCTTTCTGTCCTTATTTACAGTCTGGTATGTCTTCAGCTATAGCTTCCTCTGTACGTTTTCTCTCACTGAGAATTAACAATTTACAGTCATCAGCTGGGTTTTCAGAAAGCCATAACTTTGTCTTAACTTACATGGCATAAGCACAGATTGTCACAAATCTTTTTTTTTTTCACTAGTACTAAGTAGGTTACAACCATGCAAGGGTTAAAGGTTTTAGTAACTGCAATTCCACAACCATCAAACAGGACAAATTTGGATTTTAAACACCCTTTCTGACATTACAAGAGAAGCAGAAATAGCCATTACTACTGGAAAAAATCTAAAAAGGAAATACTTAAAAGCCAGTTAAAACTGGAAGAAAATGAGCACCAATTAATAGAAAAAAAAGTACTGGAAAAATAAAAAAATGAAAAATCAGAAGAAACAAAGAATGGTAGGACTATAAAAAAACATATAATAAGGTATATAATAAAGTAAAATTAGGATTTCTGGGCTCTTCTAAACAAATGCTTGTGAAAAAAGCCCAGTACCATGTCACACTGTTGGAGTCAAGGAAGGGGCCAAATCTATAGGCAGGGTACTGAAAGGGACTGACGATGAGCATTGGCTGTGGAGAAAAAGGTGAATATAACTACTGAGTCTATGAAGAGAAGACAGGAGGAGGAGGAGGAAGAAAGCTATATTAAGAGTTTCCACAGTAGTGTAGCTGTGGTTGCTATTTTTGAAAACATTATATTGGCACACTAAGGAGGATACAAGACTGAAGGCGGAAGAAGACATTGTACAAGTGAGAGACAAAAGAAGCTCAATCAGTTTATTTTACCAGAAAAGAGATCAAAAGGTTACTCGATTTCACCACAGGATTTCTCAAATGAAAAAAGAAACTGGGTGTGGAAAGCACTTATAGTGCAGAAGACAAATGCATAGTAAGGAAAAACGGCTGGAGGGTAAAGACAGAGAATCCCCAGTCTCGAAAAAAACATTTCTCTTTAAGAATGTGCATGGGTAGTTATTGAAATAAACTTCCAAACTTCATTTTCAAAGCAAGACTGCACATTTCTAAGACAAGCTTAAGCCAAAAATAGAGTATTTATAGAACACAACTGTAACAGCAATTGGATGCAAAAAACAGTGTTATCCTGGCAGGCCACCTTTTCCTTTCTGGACTTGGAAAAAAAGAAATCTACAATTTCTAGAAGTCACTAAGCCACATCAGAATAGAAACAACTAATTAAACTGCACTCCAGTGACTTGAAGCTTCATATGCTGGCTACAATGAACATGGCTGGAGCTCACTATAAGGCAGTTTGATTTTATTCTCTTCTCAGAGTGTTTCAGTGACTGAGCTTGATCTTGTGACTGTAGTAAGGTTTTAATTGGAGCAATTTTTCTCTGAACTCATGAGATTATTTAAAGTTGAAAAGTGACTATCAATATCTTAGTAGATGTTAGATCTGAGTGGGATGTGTTTTCTCCCATCCCTGGGGATTTTTGAAATTTCAGATACGTTTTCTAAATTAGAATAAAAAAGAAAATGTAAAAAAAATTACAAATCACAAATTTGATTTTTTAAAATCATGTCAGTTGAAATATTTCCATCATTTCCATTTTCACATCAAACTTTTCAGATATTTTTGTATTGGTTAACTCTGGATTTCCAAGTAACAAGGCAGTTTCAAAAAGAAAAAGTGTTGTCTTTGAGAAATCAGACAGTGGTAGATGGAAGTCAATAGCAACGGTTTGCGACATTTTTCCAATAAATTAGAAGATTATTCTAAACTACCTTTTGCGTAGCTTCAACAAAGGCACATTTTTTAATAAAAAATGATTCCTCAGAGAAAGTGCCTGACCCCATATAAAATGTATATCACTGCAGGAGGACAGGTCTAATGCAAAGTGTACTACATAGGCAAAGAGGAGTTAGGAAGAACTACATATTTGATTTTAGTTGAAAATAGCAGAATTTTCTTTTTAACTGAAAATATTTTAGCTGTAAATTCAATTTCATTTTCTCTTCAGGGTGGTTTTCATTTGTCTTTCAGAAGAACATCCTGAAAGAGTATGAATTAAAAAAAAAAAAAATCCTAATGAGGACACAGCTAGCACTCGAGACACCAGAAGGACGGGATGCCATCCAGAGGGACCTGGACAAGCTGGAGAGGTGGGCCTGTGTGAACCTCATGAGGTTCAACACGGCCTAGTGCAAGGTCCTACACCTGGGTCGGGGTAATCCCCGCTATCAATACAGGCTGGAGGATGAAAGGATCGAGAGCAGCTCTGCTGAGAGGGACTTGGGGGTACTGATAGACGAAAGGCTGGACATGAGCCGGCAATGTGCGCTGGCAGCCCACAGGGCCAACCGTGTCCTGGGCTGCATCAGGAGAAGCATGGCCAGCAGGTCGAGAGAGGTGATTCTGCCCCTCTACTCTGCTCTGGTGAGACCTCACCTGGAGTACTGCGTTCAGCTCTGGAGCCGTCAGCACAAGAAGGACATGGAACTGTTGGAGCGGGTCCAAAGGAGGGCTACAAAAATGATCCGAGGGCTGGAGCACCTCTCCTATGAGGACAGGCTGAGAGAGTTGGGCTTGTTCAGCCTGGAGAAGAGAAGGCTGCAGGGAGACCTGGTTGCAGCCTTTCAGTACTTAAAGGGAGCCTATAGGAAAGATGGGGACAATCTTTTTAGTAGAGACAGCAGTGACAGGACGAGGGGTAATGGTTTTAAACTAAAACAGGGTAGATTTAGGCTAAATATAAGGAAGAAATTCTTTACAATGAGGGTTGTGAAACACTGGAACGGGTTGCCCAGAGAGGTAGTGGAGGCCCCATCCCTGGAAACATTCAAGGCCAGGTTGGACAGGACTCTGAGCAACCTGATCTAGTCAGTGGTGTCCCTGCTCGCTGCGGGGGGGTTGGACTAGATGACCTCTAGGGGTCCCTTCCAACCCAAAACTTTCTATGACTCTATGATTCTATGATTCTATGATTTGTTTTAAAAGTCTGTTTCACAGATGGCAGGCAGAGGAGCTGGGTAAGATGCTTTTTAACTCTTCAGCGGTCAACAGCTGCTATTGAGGCTGCCTTTCCTTAACTAAGAGGGAAGTACTTCTGGAGGAAGTCAGACTAATCATGGAAATCGTGAATAAAACTGGCCAGATGAACTTGCCATGAAGTGCAGTTCCCGTACTCAGGCATCCCACAGTCATAAAATTAGTTATGCCTTTTAATTTCCTAGAAGCTTTTACTGAAACCTCATTAAAGTAAGAAGCTAATCAACTGTTATAGCTGCACTCACTGAGAGAGTTTTACTTTTAAACAATTCACCATGAAATCATTTGCCAAACTACAAGCCTTGCCTGGAACCACATGTAGTATACACTTCTTTTTGACTTGCTGCAAAACATCTGTCTCCTGTTCCAGTCAATGTAGAAAAAGATAAGAAGTCACCTCTACATGCAGTGGTGTCATTGCCACATGGCACCTCTAATTTGAGCAGTGAGGTGTTTATCCCCATTCTACTAAAGCATTGGAAAACTGTTAAAAAATATGTTCTCATTTTTTATTTACCAAAAAGACAACATTACCCAGTTAAAATCAACACTACACCATTACTAAAGAATGACAAATGAACCAACTTGAGAGAGAATAATTAACCAATTAAGAGAATAATTATGTCTTCTTCTTCCCACTCGCTAGATCGGACAGATAGAGAAAACAAAACATAAAAAAAGACTGCATTGCTTCCTAGAGTAGTATTTTAGCCATTGTGAGAAACATAAAAGGAAGGTTATTTTAGTTTTCATATCCAGGCACATATATATGCATAACTGAGTTGTTCTGCGCTGTTATCTTCATGGCGTAACACTGTCATCCTTGATTTGGGGAGCCCTAGTAAGAAGTAACAGCAGACGTCTGTGAATATATATACATGGTTACCCAGAAAATTAAGAGGTGTTTTTAAGTTGATCATGCCCTATAAAGAGACGGGCATCAGTGCTTCCTGACCACAGATGAATTTTAAAAGTAGCGCTGTTCATCTTCTTTCAGTGTAAATTTATAATGAAGTGTTTTAGTTGCCATTACGCACACAAAGGAAAATGCCCTTCTGCAGAAAAGAGACAAAAAATGCAATCATTTATATCAATGAAAGGAATTGTTGGTTTCTTAGTAGACCAGCTTCTAACAGAAGTAGTTTCTCCCATATATGACTGATATTGACATGTCCTCATTATAACAGTGTCATTACTGATAATTATTTATAACATAACTGTACTATCTTTTCTATGAATACGTGTACTAAGGAACATTTGTTATGTGTTCTCCCTTTTTGGTAACTTATATTTTCTGCTGTGATTTAGTCACGTAAGTTTCCCTGCAGACATACTGAGAGTCAGGGCTCAATTCTCCAGAGCCTTAACCTTTGTTAGAATAAGGAAAGACAGCACGCTATGTCTATGTCTCACAGGCAGGGAGGCCTAACACCAGATACAAGCTACTGAGGATCAAAGCTCTTCGCTCTCATGCTCCCTTCTCTATGAGGCAAGACATCTCAATTAACTCCAAGCTCCTAGGAAGATGAAATATGGAGGACAAGAGACAAGATTATTTCATCTGAGTTTTTAATTTTATTACTAAAGATCTGTGAATAATGATGCATTCTAGAGTGCATGACTATATTCAAATTATATTGTTTTCTTGCCATTGCCTAGTTTAGAATTGTTTTCATTTCCAAAGCTGATGCTACTACAACAGAGAATAGTGTCCCCCACTACTGGCAAATTAAAGTCATAGTCATGCCATATCACAGACACTATAATAAAAACAAGCCAGTGAGTCATTTAGTTCCTTCTCCTGAAGAAGTTCGTTTGACGTATCCATGAAAAAAAGTAAATTGCCTCTCTGTTTTCTCGCTGGGGGTGGGGAGAGGGGGACGAGAGGAAGGGGTTAATACTGCTAGGCATCAATATCGACTTTTTTTTTTCCAGAGAAACATTTCCCAAAGGAAAAAAGACCTGCCATTTCAGCAACAGAGTTCATATGGTCGCACTGTATCTCATAGACAACTTTGGGGGAGTGAGATGTCAACGGCCCAGCTGCCGCAACAGCCACATGCAGTGTGCACTGACGCTCGGACTGGAAGGCAGTAGCCTGAAGGTACACTGCCAATGAAAGTGTTTTTGCCAGACTCCAGGGCGTCCCATCAACATTAATTCAAATGAAATATGAACAGGACATATTCATAAGTAATACTCCAAGATTATCAAACACAGTCAAGGATTGCAATCATTTGAAATGAATGAGCCACAACAGCACATGTCATTGCTTCAGAGTGGGTTTGCAGTGCATATGTGTGTGAAAGAGCAGCACAGAGCGCTCCTCAGAGAACTGCTAAAAGCCACCAGAAGGTCCTGGAGGGTGCGACAACAAAGCTGGAGAGCCCCAGCACCGTGCCAATGTTATGAAACTACCAGCAGACTGGGGTGCACAATAACTTCAACTCTTGTCTGGTGCTTGAAATAGGCTCTTCCGAATGCCACTCCTCACAGATGACTGCATTATAAAACCTGCTGAGGAAGTGCCAGGAGTACTCAAACTACATCCCAGAGGTATTCAGACACATCTTATCACGTATTTTTAGCTGTCACGCATGACAGCAACTACTGTTTTTGTAGTACAGTAAATACCACTGTCTTCACTACACAGAAAAGCAAACTTTAAAGTTTAGATTTAGTACAGTGGAAAAAGTGACTGATTTACTCAATGTTGGTTTTTTTTACTTTCATAGAGTAGAACCTGCTATAGAACAGAATTGTATTAGTCTTTATCCAGTCAGTATATTGTTAGTCAGCTTTGCACAGAATGAAGGGAGCAAGAATTTCACTGCGTAACCACTTTAAGACCCAAAGATTGACCAGGACAACTCATCTCTGCGGCCAGGCTGAACAGAATAACGTGGCTGTTTGTAGCAACAGATTTAGGTGCTCAGTTTAAGATCTGCATTCTTCTTCCTCCTGCTCTACTTACAAAAAGTATGGATACTGCTCGTTTTTTTCTTCTTACCCTTGCAGTAGATCCAAATCTTCAGTTTTGAAGAACTGGAAATGGTAGTGGAATGGAAGAAAAAAATTCCTTCCTATAATGCATGCAGAATCATAGCACGTATAACTGTGCCAAAGCTCGTCCAACATCACTTTAATTAGAATACTTCTCCCAGTGAAGTTGTAACTGCATAGGCTAGCTCTGTAAGTATCTACATAGATCCCACAGGGGCAAGATCTGCAAAGGGAAAGTGTCTTTTGCAAGACCAGCTGATGTAGGTGGAAGCAGCAGGGAAGTTCCTGGGCACCACACAATCTTTTCATCAGGGCCAAGCACGTGTTTTCAAGCTGGTTTAACATGGCCACAGTGCGACTGATACCTGAAGTGGCTAGAAAAGTTATCTCTGGTACATCACATATCCTCCGGTACATGTACCACATCTTCCACTGCAGTTCAAACACTCTCTCAACCTCATGCACTAACGCATTAATATCTTGCCTCAAAATCTTTCATGAGAAGATGTAAGTAAAGGAGGAAGAAGTAAGAATAAAGAAACAGAGTATGAAAAAGCAGTAGACCAGAATCAGAAAACACCTTTTTTGAACTAAAAGTTATGAGCAAGTGTTTATAAACAACTTCACAGGATTTATTTTATAGTACTTTGTAGGACTGCTTATTTCACACACCAAATTTATATTTAGTGATAATCAGTTTGTACTCAAGTGATTGCTTCAAGATTTTACAGCAAGTAAACACAGGCTCACTTCTTTAAGACCCTTGTTTTATTTTGGAAATTTTTGTTGAAAAATATGATTTCCTTTGTTACATAGTTTAGAAGAGGTCTCTGTATCCAGATTCCAATAGTGTATGGAATATAGCAATGGATATTGGAAACGTTGAATACAACATTTACTTGCACCTAGCTTTGCCAAGCTCAAAAAAAAGAGCTAAAGTGGGTTTCATGATTCTCTCAATATAAGTAAAAAAAGGAATATATGTAATCTGTTAAAACTATAATGGAGAGGAAAAAGAAAGTCATATAAGAACTATGGAAATCAACAAAACAAGTGAGTGCTAAAATGTTTCTATATAGACAGACGACTGAAGAGTAGATCTTTACGGTTACCTGACAGCACAGCCTGACTTCCCAAGACTTCAGACAGCATGTCCACTTTTGTTGTGGTCAAGAAAAATGACAACCACTAGGATGTTTCTTTTTAAGCCTGCTCAAGGCCTCTGGACAACTTTTTTAAGAGTGGAAATTTGCGATTCCTCTATCAGAATACGTAAATATGTGACATAGGGCAGGCATATTATATATCAAGGTAATGTTTTAGGAGCAGTAGGTCTCCAACAGCAAATTGTAAACTTCTAAAAAAATAGGGTTGGCGTAATTTTTAAAGCAGTGTGAAGTGCTCAAACACCCATTTAAACAAAGTGCCAATTAACATATCTCATGATCACTGAATTACTCCTATATTTCGTCTTCAGACCCTGAGACTAGAGTAACGGTAAATTTGCTAAAAAACTGCTTCCATTCCAAGTTATCATATTATTTGGGTTTTTTTGCCATAATGCAGCACCAAAACTTGTCATCTCTGTTTTGTTACAAGAAAGAGTAAGCTATCGCCTTAGGTGCTCTGCTTCCTACGAAAACCAATGAGCACAGAATAATATCACCTCTGATTAGAGCACCTATTCCTTTTTGTTTATTATTATTTCTCCTCGCTTCTTCACTTGTTTTAACTTTTGTTATGGCATTATTTTAAGCTTAATTCAAAATAAAAAACATGCTGTATTCTTGGAGCTTCTATACTTGATAACTTTTGGCATTCAAAAAAGGAGAGATTATTTCCTCAGACTGATCTGCTAAAAGCCCAAGAATCTTGAAAAATCTCCAAAAATGCTGGGGATAGTGGGCATCACATAAAAGCAGCCATTTACTGCCAAAGGGGATAGACTTCATCGACTTTGGTTTTGCAAGTCTCTGCACCTATTAGAGTATAATGCTTTTATTGCATTTGGTAATGCATTTAGTGATCCAAAGCAAAATGAAGCGAATGGAAGAACTCCCAGAGGTTTCAGTGAGCTTTGAATGAGACTTTTTTTCCACACAGATTGCTCCCTGGGGAAGGAACAGGCATTCATTAAGCACTGAGCATTGAAGTAACACAATATGAATTTTATGCAACTGTGTAAAATACAGTTGCTATCACTTATTTGACTTAAAGTATCCTAAATGTTTTGCTTTACAGCATTAAAAGTAATTCATTTTCTTGAACTGTTATTGCTAAGGTTTGATTTATATGAGTGGTTTAAGAAGAAAGCAATCTGAAAAATACCCAATTACTATCACAGCAGAGAACTCATTATTCCTTCAAACGTATTTTTGAAAATGCTTTAAAATATTTTATTCTGTTGATTCAACAAAAAGGAAGCTGTTTAAAAATAAACAGAATGGCAGGTGAACGGTCAATCAATGCTTGGAAGAAAATAGCTGTTTTCTAACACTTCTCAACAATTCCATGCTATTGTACCTTGATCTCCCCCCCTTTAGTCCCCATGCATATACACAGCTGGGACTGTAAAACATGTAGTGGCATATTCTATGTCTCTGTGTCCCTTATGATGCCCAGACATCCCTCAGGCCTTATTTGGATGAGCACATGCTGCCTTCTTTGTGGCGTGGGTCAGATAATTCCAGAAAGCTTTGGATCTAGTCATGTGCCAAGTATTGCATGGATGAATGGTAGGTTATGTCAGATTCCTGATTTGTGTGCCATAGAGTTTCTCTGCATAGAAGCAGTCCAGCAACCCCTAGGTGCAAGAGAGCTCTCAGGCTCACACACAAGACTCGCATAGAAAGCTCAGTTTCCTGGAGGTTTCACTGTGGATGTGTGGTCACGCTGATCACCCAGCTGGCAACTGGGATTTCTGCTCAACTGGCTGACTGGCAAGAACTGCTGTTGTAGCTGGGTGCATAAACATTTATCTAGCCAAAGTCTGCAAGTGGAAAACGATGACACAACCAGAGGAATATGGATGTAGAATATCAGATGTGGGTAAGACTTATACACATGGATGTGTGGGAAAGGGAACTGATCATAGGAACTCTGCTACTTCAGACCACCATTCCTTGCTGTCTCAGCAATGGATTAGCCAAACTGGAGGGAGGGTCTTCAACCGCAGCTTTCTGGATGAGTTCCTTAACACCCTCTAACACATCCGGTAAGGGTAACTGTGGTCACAGGACCCCTCACTAGTCTTCTGTAACAAACACAAAAAATTTCATCACTAAAAAGGAGGTTGAGAATCTGGTGAATATCTGCAGATTCTATACAGAAATTCATTATTTCATGAAGGAAGTGGGATGCGGTATTGCTCAGTTTATACTTAAACTGTAGAGGAAGAACACCTTCCTGTTTTCTGAAACAGGCACTGCAAGTCTGCCTTCCTAGAACGGTAGATTTGTTGGGCTGTAAATTCTTTTGTGATTTATTCGTACCTTTTGTAACAAAGCAATCAACTTAGTGGAAGAATAAGGGGAAAAATGCATATTGATTTCTTAATTAGTATGTTGTTGATACTGAAATTTTACCCTATATTCCCAGCCAGAATTTCAAAATACTGTGAAGAGAATAACTCTACAGAAATACTACAAAAATTTAACATAGAAATATAATTACATTTCATTTGGAAGAGGCTTTCTAGACGTTTGTCTCGCAGCAAATATGAGCATCAGCCGGAATTAATTTCATTGTTTCATTTCCTTTACACTCCTTCTTGCCTTGTCTTTTCAGCAGTCTCAAGTTTATGCTTAATTTTCAAAAACTGAAAACCTAATATCTGTGTTGTCATGACCTACCATTACGAATTCTGTGTATCAAAATGAGTATTAGTTATTAATATGGAAAAGAGCAGTTTTAAGCAAACAGAACTCTGTCATGTAATGTTATACCGGGGTTGGAACAATGTGTAGGTAATTCTAAACAATACCACTTTCATCATTTAGATAGTAACTTGGAAACTGACAAAAAAACCTCAGCAGGAATTTTCTCATGACAATTCTTGTCTTTTTTAGGTAAAGGAATTAGTTCCTTCAAAGTTGGTGAGGTTTGATGCTTTGTTGTCTTTTTGTGGTAAAGCTCTAGTAAAATAAAGAAGAAAAAGAATAAACACTTGGCTTGAGACAGGAGGTAAATTTAAGGTAAAGTTAATTCGTATGTATGTGTGGTAATAAGAACAGGACACAAAGAAGGATGGGGGAAAAAATATAAGTCTTTTATTCGAATCTAGGTTGCTTTCACAAAGCAAAGTTGCTTCTGTTTTTTCAGTACTCTTGCAAAAATAACCCTCCTGTCATGTCTTATTCTGTTAGATATTCATGCTTGGAGCAGTTTTTAAATGGATGTTTTATCGACAGCCTAACTTCCTGTGTCTTGGCAATATGTAGACAGGACTCAGAAAAATGTTCCTTTTAAAGACCGGTTTTGGGACTTCAGCTTTAACACTGATTTAATCCAATTCTTTTCATATTTTTATTTGTAAACACGTTTCAGCTGAACATATTTTATTGAGAAATACAATTTTGTTATTAAGTTACAGATGAGGTTTTAAAAAAGCTAGGTGCCAGCAACAGCAGAAAAAGCTTGCTGCTGCATTATGCAAGGAATCAGATACTAGTGATATGAGACATGTATGTCTATACATGGCCATGCCACTACCTGTGCACACAAAGCCTGTTTTGAAACACTTCGGTTGTGGTCAGTCCCATATTTCTTCAGGCACCTGAGTCACCTGAGGTGGGAGTCAGCTGGCAGGTATGCTAGCATTTACTTAGAATCATGTTTTTAGGTCAACTGAAGCACCTTCACAAGACCCCACAGGGATTAACTCACGTATATAGAGACCAAAGCTGTAAAGTACAGCTCAGCTGAATTATACAGTGGAATTGCACAAATGGGTGTAGCCCGATTGAAATAAGTGTGCTGGGCTCTTTAGTGAGGTACTTTTCCTTAGCACCTATCTTCTGGCAAAGCAGCAGAGCAGAAGACGCTAGGAGAGGATGGTGTAGGGCCAGAGCATCATCATTCTCTGACAGCTACTGAGATAAAAGTATTTAATCGTGAGGCTGGAGAAGAATCTCTCCTATAGTCATATTGCCACAGTCAACATGGTCTGAATCTTCCCATTTCTTCTACTCAGCAGAAGCCCAGAAAATTGTCCAGCAAATACTTTTCTACTCAAACAAGGCAGAATACAAAAGGGAGAAACATTTCAGCTGGATGAAAAGTGTATGACAAAAAGTCTTTCTAAAGCTTTAGCACTTGGGGAGTGCTAATGCTGCAGATCTTCTTGGCAGGGTATGTTTGCCCAGTTGGAAATCTGGGTGGAAATCACCACTGCAGTGATTGTACCACCTCTAATTCTCAAGTCAGATAATCTGAAGGAAACTGGGAGTGTATCAGCATGGAATCGTGTTGTACCATCCAGACACATTTTTCAGTGATTCCAAATTTGCAGTCTGCAGAGCCTGCATGCTCCTTGCCAAGACTATCTCTTTGTTGACTTTCTTTTCAGAGTGTTCACTTAGTAATATTGACTGATATGTCTTAAATGTTAACAAAAAATTGATTTGAAATTCTGGGTTAATATATGAAAGGCTTTCAGTTTGCATGGAAAATTATACATATCTCCAAGTGAAAAAGTGAAGCTGAACCAACTGTTGTAGTCACCAGATTTTTAAGTGATGCCTCCTCATTACCAACAGAAGAGTAACACAATCTGTGCAGTGTTTTAAGTTGCTCTATATATGTTCCATTTGGACAAATTACAGTACGAGAGTATGAGTAGTGAGACTAAATGTGATACTGAGGGTAAAGTGGAGCAAAATACAACATGCTTTTTGGAATGCATCGTGATTTGTACAAACAGTCAGAATTTGTGCTTTTATTGCTGCTAGAGCAATTTTATGATCCCAGTCCCTGTGATGCTGGACTGCTGTAAAGAGGACTCTTCAGGGAGTACATCTTGTGACTTCCTTAGACTATTGTAAACTGATCTACCTCTGAGCTTTCTTCCAGAAAACTGTACAAAGCCTGAGCATGCACATGAAATTTGAACCCTCTAGCCATCCCGCAAAACAGCAGAAAATTTCCTTAATCCAAATGCAAGGGCATTACAACATTTTAACATCACACTGCTACCACTTTCTCCTGTATTCTTATCAGATGTATATTTACACAGAACTTACAGAAACTTCAAAATTAGTACAAATATTTCTACTTAATAACAAATAGGTGGTACATAATGATTTCCTTACTTTTGGGAGGGAAGCTCTCGATCCTGAACTTTGCGTAGTCATTGTCAAAACTGTAGTGATACCCAGAGCAACTCTAGCTGGAGCAGCATCCATGTTGATCCAGAAAGAAACCCAGGACAAAATGACAATCAGCAGGCTAGGAATGTACATCTGGATTAAATAGTATCCCATCTGACGCTCCAAATGAAACTTGACTTCAATGCATGTAAACTTTCCTAGAACATGAAATTACTTTCATAAATGCTTTTTGCACATTTTTATCTTGTTTTCTGAACAGAAGTTAGATGCTTTGCCTAACCTAACACTATAAGCAGGTCCTGATACACAAATGCAAGTCAGCCACTTGTTGTACACTAGCTTGGGAGACGCATGGGACTCCTGAAGCAGACTGTGCCCAGTTCTTCACAATAAATGAGAAAATGAAGAGTAGCACAGTTGTTTCACCTCTGAAAAGTATAATGTGATGCTTCTTCTTGCAAATTTTCATAAGATTTCACTTTAGTCACTATGTAAGGTTTAGTATTTAAAGGTAACAACATTTTTCTCTTTTAGTTACATGAGATTAGCAAACATACTTAAAGAGACAAATTGTAAAAAATCAGTCTTACAGTCCTATGGTAGATCACACTCCTTCTTATTCTGGTCATGTAATTTGCCTTTGTCTATGGATTGTTTCTCACAGCAGAATCAGCTCAAAGCCTGCTTTGAATTTTGCCAAAAGTCTAACTTCAGGAAACCCACAACCGCCTCCTGTGGGAGGTGAGTGATCCTTCAAACAGCAGACAGCTGCTCCACAAGGGTAGAGGAGGACAGAAGTTTAGGATTGCACCCCCCTGACAGTGGGGCTGGTGATGCAACTGAGAATGCAGAGTCCTGAGTTGCAACAGTTCATCAGCTACTAACCCCATCACTCTGTGCTGCTCTCTCAAATGGCTGTGTACCATGACTGTGGTTTGGGTGCTGTGAAGGCTCTCACTTGTGGTAGACTAATCCAAGTGCAAAAATGGGGTCTCATTTGTGTTGGTTGGTCAAACACATGAAGATGCATTGTTCCTTGTTCATCCTTTCAGGTGAAAGTAATTTTTTTTCTCCTTGTTGTGATGCAGACATGTTTTTTTGCTAGTCTAGAAAGCTGAATGGCAGGATGCGAGAGCTTGCATACAGGACAGTGCAGAGGTTGTTTGGCAAAGAGAGGAGGGGAGAAGAACTGAATAACATCTTTTGGCAGGACAGAAGTTCATATATGAGTGGCCTGACCAGTTGAGTAGCCTGACCTGTGACCCTGATGACAGACTCTGAGACCTGTATAGCAACTGATCCTTACTGGTCTGCCCATACAGGAGGGGACTCAAAAGGTGCGGGGTGGCCACGAGCAGCAGCAACGGCGTTAGCATAGCCCAATCTGTCACATGCTCTCCATATTCCTGCCATGCCACCGGGACAGAGACTCTTGCAGTGTGGGGAGGAGGAGGAGGCTGGATAACACAGCTTTTATCCACGTTCTCACTTTACAGCAAACCTGAAGGAGCATGCTATAGGGAAGACAGGAATGTGGGTGCCTGTGGGCAAAATTTTCTTTTGCTTGAACACTGCTTTTCAGTTTCCCTGGCCAGGCCACACACTTTTAACTTTTGGTAATTAGACATAAATTTTGTTTAACTACGTGTAGTGGGAGTTACTAATTGGAAGTTTTATCCTTTGTGGGGAGTCTTCATGGGTATACAAGGAAGCTATTGCTCATGCTCTCCCCCCCCCCCTCTTATTTTCAGTGTTTGACCCTGCAAAACGGTTATTAGACAGTAATTAGAAACACAGACACATTCCTTACTCAGAGTTTGAGTTACGTGCTGGGAAATGGCTAAACTTTATATCATCCAAATTACAAATGGGTAAGCTCTGTCTATCGGAATTTACTATTATCCCCTTGAAGTGTGAGAAAAGATGAGAAGTCACAACAGTCCACCTTTCGGGTCTTGGACTGAATCACAAAGTTTTCCTTCCTCGGCACTTTAGGCTCCAAAATGAGAGGTTGAATTTGTAAAAAATAAACCCAATAGTTTTCATAAGAAATGAATGTCACGTTTTTGGCAGAGGTAGAACCTCTCACATAGTGTTATTTCACATAGTGAAACAAATGTATTTGATGCAACCAGACTGGCTCTTACACTGAAATGATGAAAAAGCTATTTTAGATGAGGGATTATATCTAATCTCAGCAAGCACCCAGCAAACCTTTCTCTAAATGCTGTCCCTGTTAAATAAACTCCAAGCAGCTAAATCCAAATTTTGACAGCATTCTTTCTGCTCTGCAAAGCTAAAGATAGAAAACACAGCACTTGAAACTTCAAAAACGCAAATATAGGAAAAAGATTACAGTACTAAACTGATGTTTAATTTCCCAACATTTCACTTCTGTATACTATTCAGATCAAAAATGAAAGCATTGTCTTTTCACATACCACATTTCATAAATGAGACCACCCATAAAAGCTGGTGAAAATGTCATATTTTTCCTCACTGGCACATTGATATGCTGGAGAAATAAATCCATTTCAAAAAAATCAGTATTTTAAAAGTGCTGAATCAATATTTAAGAAAAGATTCTGTTTGTTAAAAAAGTTTAATTTTAACAAAATCAAAACAACTGGATTTTTTAATTATTTTTTTAAGATTTTAAATTCCTTAATGATTTTAAGGCTATTAGAATATGTATATTCGATTAGCTTTAATGAAATTAAAGGAAATTTGGAAACAAAATCTTTCAGACAAACAAAAATAAAAGGGAGAACATTTCATTTTTCAGATTTAAAAATAAGTGTGACTGAATCAAATTCTAATTTTTATTTTTTTTATTTTACCCATTTTTCCCTTTACAAATGATGATAGATACCATTAGAGAAATTAATAGGAAAAAATAGAATAATGCTCACCAGTGTTGTAATGTTTTGTGCAATAACCAAGTTCTTTATCTTCTTTCAAAATAAACTGTGGCAAGGTTAAACCCTCTGCAACTTGCACAGGTCCATCACTTAACCACTCAAATATCAGATCATTCATAGTGTAGCCAACTAAAATGAAGAAATCAGAGTTCATTAGATGGTAGCTAACTGGATAACACCAAAAGCAAATATTATTATGTCTGAGAAACTTGTCTGTTATTGTAACACATGTTATCTCAGTTATAATTTTAAACTCTCTAATTAATAATGGCACTATTGCCGTTAGTTAACAGTTACTATTACTGCACTATTACTCTATTAAGAGCAGCAAGTAACACCATTGTGTTCTGAAATACTGTCCTGGTTTGCCACTAAAAAATTATTTTCCTGGCACATCAAAGGTACTGTTTACAACTGTAAGGACATCTCTCTGTCCCTATGTATCAGCCTGCATTTTGCTTTATTTTCATCATTCTTTGACAACGCAGTGGGTGGGCACCAACTAAACAAGCATTTCTAGACTGTAGGATGCTGGGCCCTTGCAAAAAAGAAAACTTCAGCTTTTGTAGCCTGTGAACTTACCACTGAAAAGTGTGGAGGGGAAAGAGGGAGGCTTTGACTCACTGAATTCTCTTTTTGACTGCAATGGCTACATGTTTATGGGTAAATAAGCTGTGTGCTGAAACACTTAAACAAGGTGCGTGCTGACAGCGACACAGTAGGGATGAGTGTGTGTCGGTACCCAAGTCCACGCCTTGGCCGTGTTTATCTTAAATTTATTTATAAGTGTATCTATAGTACCTTCATCAGACATGTTGCTACCATTTTTCAAAAGACCATAGCATGTCTTAATCAAGCATACCTAATACCTGGCTGCGTACTAATTGCTCTTACTTTCCTGAGATTTAATTTCTCCTGCACAGCTTTGCTGTTGTGATCCCTGGAAGCGATGCAGCCCACATCTAAAGTGAGAGGTGATGCGCCCCAGGAGCGGAAAAGGGAAGGGAGCAGGAACAGCACAGAGACAGGGGACCCACACAGTACGGTGATGGACAGTAAAAGGTCTGTTCCTCCCTGATTTTCCCTTACAAATTGGGAATGTTGAGTCCCACCACAAAAATACAAAAATGTAGATGCTATCTAACCACCCACTTGTTCTTCGATAGATAAAGCATTTAGACACTCACAGCTCTCTAGCTGCATTGTACATGTCTGTACATCCATAGGAAAATTCTTCAAGTCCATGGGACAGGATAAGGTTAAAGTAAGCCTAAAACCAGAGGAGGAAGAAAAAAAAAGAAGCTATTGTTAGAAATATACAGATTTTACCCAAAGCCGCATGTTTAGAGTTTGAAGGATCAAGACCAAATCTTAACACCTCAGAAGCTGGACTCACTCTCCCTTCAGAGCTTTTAAGGGCATAAGAGCTGTGAAGACAGAGCGGGTAAGCAAACCAGGCGCTCGCTGGCTGCATTGTCTGAGCAGAACACGACAGAGAAGACGACAAGATCACAAGAAATGCTCTCCGCTAATGTACCAGTGAATGTTTTATGTATAATATTGAACTCAAATAATTGAAAAGCTGAAATGGTTGATCACGAGGCACAAATTTTTGAGCTTTGTTTTGGAAAAGCAAAGGAAGGAAAAACAACCACCAGATTTTTTCAACAGAGAGTGATTTTGTTGTATGTGATGCCCATTTCCAACCTTTCGTTCTCACTGCTTAGCCATTAAAAGAAAGAAAAAAAAATGCCATAAAGTAAAAGCTATAATCACATAGCATTAAAAGATAAAGAGTACAGACAGAATAAAGTAAGCGTGAAGGAACTTCATCATACGAACTAAATTTCTTTATTAATTTTTCAGTTGTTATTGTCCCAGATAAAGCATAATTTTATTTGGATGGGAATATTCTTAATATTACTTTCTGTCTTTTTTTTTTTTAAGTTCCATTTACTTTTTCACATTTGATTGACATCTGTTTCAAGAGTTCTCCTTGGCTTTGTTTCTTTTCTTGTTTGTGCGGGGACAAGAAAGAATTTTTAACAAACCAAGATACCAGGATGGCATAATTACAAAAATCTGTCTGCTTTGAAAAATAGATTTGTTAAGATTTTGATTTAAATAATATAGAAAGAGTACATTTTCATTTCAGTTTACCTTCAGCACAAAAAGCACTTTCACATAAAGAAAGCAAATAAATAAATACCTCTGCACCTATTTGCCATAAATGACGAGAACTAGATTGTCTGATTTGAAGGTACAGTGAAACATTAACACAGTATAATGAGAATATTTTTTTAATTTTGCCAGGGAACTCACAGGCCAGCTGCTAGCCTTGAAAACATGTTCCACAGACAAATGTGATGTCCTGCCATCAAATTACTGTGACAACAGGATGATATTTAGGTAACTGCGATCAAAAATGTCTCAGTCTGATAAAAAATCACATTCAGTATCACTGCTTTTGCCTACTTTTTGTGGGCTACTTAGAAAAAGTCATGTTATTTTCGTCTTGACACAGTCTTCAGTGTACAACATGATAATATCAGGCAATTAGAGATCATTTGTCTGTGGCAAGGAAGTGCAATGAGATGAAGAAAAGCCCGCAGTAGTCCTCTCAACACCACCATAGTAAATAAACTCCCATTTAACCTTTGGGAACAAATAGTATAAGCATTAAAAAAAAAAAAATTAGTTGTCTAGAGAAAAAAATGTATCTTGTAGACATATAAATGTCATTGAAAATCTGCCCTTTACTCATTTAAATATTTTAAGTGTCCTGCAAATGCTGACTAGTTTCATTTTTACCAGGTAATTTCCCGCATTAAAGATTAAGCTAATTAAATTGCTAATCCCGAGTATTAACAAAAGACGGCTTCTGCCTTTATTTCTGAAAAGCTGATATACCAAACCCTCTTCCTTCTTTTCAGTCATCTGCTAAATATGGCCTAGATATTTTAAGTTCATTTCAAACATGCCTTTACGAAAATGTGGCCTTTCTAAACATGTAATTTGTTTGTGTTCTTTGAAGTAGGCATAGTCTACCCACCCCTCAGGTTTTACTAACTGTCAGGTGTGGTTTGCACGCTGACTTTTTTTTCCTTCCACCTTCTTCCCTTTCTGCTCCCCAAAACTCTCAAAGAATCTGGGGAGTTGACTACGTACATGGGCAGGGGGATCTCTTTTATTAGTCTACTATCAAACTTGTGAGAAAGCAAATACATCCAGTTGCAACTTTCAAGGAAAAAAATTAATCTAGCTCCACTGATGCTAGGTAGATATATATCTTTTTCTTTTATTTTGGAGGTGAGCTGAGAAAATGCTTGTTGTGTTAGTTAACATACAGGTTGACATCTCTTCTCTCTTTTCCTGACCAACCATGTCTTTCAGGAAGACTAAATTATTCTCTGCTTAACCTGACAAATGGAAAATAATTACTGTTCACTGCATTGATGAGGCTAGCCTGAGAGATCATGCACTTCTAGCTTTATCTCTACTTGTTGTTCATGCCAGTAGAGTAGTCATTCAAAGTTAAAAACTTTGCCTCTGCAATCCCTTTTTCTAGGACTAACGCAAGTGTTGAACCCAATGCTTATTGCCTGGGATTATCCAGAGATCCATAGATTTTCAACAAGATTACTATATGCTAAATGTTCAGCTGCTGGAGTCTGAAATAGCTTCACTGAAGTCCATGATGGGGGACAATTTATAGCAGTTGACCCATTTTCAGTAAAAGTATGATCCTGCAAGTGTTTCCAAAACCCAGGTGCCATGTCACTACTTGGATATTTATATTAACATGGAAACAGGATCCGAAATGGAAAGTGTTAGGTGGACGTAGCTACCCACATTACCTATAGTGTCATTGACAGAAAATGTTTCAGAAAAATGAACGTCTCACACTTGGCAAATTCAAGAAGGGCCCCTGGAGATTTGGTGCAAAGTGCAAGTTTAACTGGCAATTACATTGACGAATACTTTAATCACTAATAGAACAGAATAAACTGCTATAGAACAAGGATTTTATTTTTCAGGCACTCTGTCACCAAGGCTTTTGAAATGCATAGACAACAGATTTGGTGACGTAGCATCATAAAACACTGATGGGAAGAGTTTCATGAACAATCTTTAAAGCTGAAAGGATAAGAAGCTGACCAGGGACTTTATTTTGTGTTCAGTCACCTGAGCACCCTTTATCCCCTGTCAGCCAGGCTCAGATCACACAATTCGCTCACGGAGAGCTCTGGGGTTGGACATGTTATATTTTCCAGCTGAGCAGAGAGGGGTCATGAGGAAGCGGGAGAAAGTCACATCTCCAGCACCCCAGAATTTCAAGCACAATGCCAGGACCAGCAAACCGCCCCAGCTGAAAGGCAAAGTTGCTCTCTTCTTTTCCTCTTTCCCCTGCTCCCTCACCCATCCCACGGTCAAGAAAGAATGGAGCCCTGGAAAAATGCAAATAGAGTATGAACGGAACAAAATACAGAATCAGAGCCAGAAAACAAAGAACGAACAATTAGCCAGCACGTGACAAAAATAATAAATACATAAATCAATGATATTCCTAAGAAACGCTGTGGCAGAGGCGGGGCTGTAATCCAAGTACTCCAGGACAGCATTACCTGTCTTAAACTTTGGACCCTCTTCCTGAGGTTTCTCTCATATACTAGGTAAGTCCCTTTGAGCAGCATCTGCTGATACTTTAAATGCCTTCACAGTGCAATGAGCACTGCTGGGATTTATTCAACCAGCATTTCATTCAACTCCCCCTCTTTCATCTCCTAGTTTCACCAGAACATCCTGAGAAATCACTTAGACTTGGGCTGTTGGTCTGTCCCTCTTCTCACCCTAGCTCAACATCTTTCATTTCTGGTCACCCTGGAAATCGCCTTACAACACCATTCTGAGGACTGTATTTCCCACTTCTGCAGGCGGGAAGGCAGAAGTCCTGCAGGCTGTGGCCTCCTTTGTCACAGAAGCCAGAATAAAGCATCCTGCGGGGAAAAAAAAAGTAGCCTGACAACATGTTATTAACCAGAAACCCTCATGCTGGTGATCTTCAACACCAGAACACTTTGTTTTGCAGCCTCAGCATTTTTTCCAGGTGGAAGCAGATGGGCCAGCAGCAGAGCTCAGCACAGGCAGTACCACTGCCCTAAACATAGTGTTTGTAGCCAGGAATCATCCTCCGAGAAAAAGCCAGTGGAGGAGGGTGACATAAACGTGCAGCCAAGGGAACTCAGAGGTGTTTGTGTGCAGTGCAATCAAATCATAGAATCATAGGTTGGAAAAGACTTCGAAGATCATCAAGTCCAACCATCAACCCAACAACACCACGCCTACTAAAACATATCCTGAAGTGCCACTTCTACACATTTTTTGAACACCTTCAGGGATGATGACTCCACCGCCTACCTGGGCAGCCTATTCCAATGTCTGACTATTCTTTCAGTAAAGATTTTTTTCCTAATATCCAATCTAACTCTCCCCTGTCACACCTTGAGGCCATTGCCTCTCATCCTATCACTAATTGCTTGGGAGAAGAGACCAACACCCACCTCACTACAAACTCCTTTCAGGTAGCTGTAAAGAGAAATAAGGTCCCCCCT
This sequence comes from Opisthocomus hoazin, assembly GCF_030867145.1. Lineage (NCBI taxonomy): Eukaryota > Metazoa > Chordata > Aves > Opisthocomiformes > Opisthocomidae > Opisthocomus > Opisthocomus hoazin. The sequence continues at coordinate 89,139,798 of NC_134414.1, read as the reverse complement.
CAGACTCCTCTTCTCCAGACTAAACAGCCCCAGATCCCTCAGCTGCTCCTCCTAAGACTTGTTCTCCAGGCTCTTCACCAGCCTTGTTGCCCTTCTCTGGACACACTCCAGCACCTTAATGTCCTTCTTGTAGTGAGGGGCCCAAAACTGAGCACAGTACTCGAGATGAGGCCTCACCTGTGTCGAGTACAGGGGCACGATCACGTCCTTACTCCTGCTGGCCACACTATTCCTGATACAAGCCAGGATGCCATTGGCCTTCTTGGCCACCTGGGCACTCTACTGGCTCATGTTCAGCTGGCTGTCAACCAACACCCCAAGGTCCTTTTCTGCTGGGTAGCTTTCCAGCCACTCCTCCCCAAGCCTCTAGCATTGCATGGGGTGGTTGTGACCCAAGTGCAGGACCCATAACTTGGCCTTGTTGAACTTCATACAGTTGGCCTCAGCTCATTGATACAGCCTGTCCAGATCCCTCTGCAGAGCCTTCCTACCCTTGAGCAGATCAACACTCCCACCCAACTTGGTGTCATCTGCAAACTTACTGAAGTTGCTTTCAATCCCCTCATCCAGATTATTGATAAAAATGTTAAACAAGACTGGCCCCAAAACTGAGCCCTGGGGAACACCACTCATGACTGGCCACCAGCTGGATTTAACTCCATTCACCACCACTCTCTGCGCTCGGCCATGTAGCCAGTTCTTTATCCAGCAGCGAGTACACCCATCCAAACCGTGGGCAGCCAGTTTCTCCAGGAGGATGCTGTGGGGAGCAGTGTCAAAGGCCTTACTAAAGTCCAGGTAGACAACATCCACAGCCTTTCCCTCACCTGCTAGGCCGGTCACCTGGTCAAATCCCCTGCTCAGCAGCAGGTCTGAGACACTGTAGTTCCTATTCACCTTTTGCCCATTCCTGCCCTTACCCTGACCTTTCTCTGGCCCAGGGCGTTCTTTCCCCGTGTCCTCCACATCTGCCCATCTACGCTACATCTCTCCCAGAGACACCTGCCTAACCAGACCCCAGCCTCTTTCCTCTGCATCCTAGTCTGCCCTTGCGCTCATTCGTCCTTCCTTCTCTGTTGCCCAGTTCCCGCCAAATCCCACCCCCACCTCTCTTTGTGGTTTTAAGCCTTGAGGCCAGTTGGGTCTTTGATACCTAATCCCCAAAGTAGCACCATCAGTGGAGGGTACGGTCCTTTAATACAAAAAAAATAATCAATTGGAATAAAGTGTTTGTAAACAGATTATTCTTAAGATTATCTCCAGTCTCATTCTTTATTTTAGGGGTTTTGAATGCTGATGCTCATCACCACCATGCCACTTCTCTGATAATCTCACAACGCTACAAAAACTCTTCAGTGTACTACACATACAGACTTCTTGTGAATGGTCGGCAACAAAAAACTGAGGAACTGCTAGTATTGTATTAAACCTTTAGGGAATTGGGTTTACACATTACATAATCCAAGAATTTTTTTTACAGCTTTGAGAGAACATCTAATTTTAACTGGGATTTGACGTATTGCTTAATCTGCAGGAATTGTTAAACTGTATTCTAACCCACTTCTTTACAAGCAGCTATCACACCTCAGCCTGATGTGTTGCAACTCACCCAAAGCTTCCCTTGATCTCAGAGATAACTCTCGCCCCAGAGAAAGGCACTGATCCCACAAGAGAGGGGCTCTGTGGACCACAACACGAGGTGTCTGACGACAAAGGGAATACATTTTTCATTAATAATCTTGCAGGTGGGGCGATTTGTGAGTGGGCTATAGAACAGCAGCCTCCTCACACAGTTTTTTTCTGATGAGAAAAATCTAGGGTCAGTCTCATGAAGTATAGAAGTACTGATGCAAATGTAAATAGTCCTGGAGATAAGGGTACAAGTCCCTTCACTCTCCAAAAGAGCATTAGTATCTCCTCAGAAGCAGGAGTAGCAGCAAGTGCCTCACCATGAGTGGGCATGGTATCAAAAATAATTTTTTGTTTCTATTCTTATCCTTTCATTCTTTCTTGCTACACCCATCTGCAGCTCAGCTGTTGGGACAAGAGACTTCATAATATGGGATTTTACGCTGCAAATACCAGAACACAAGTAGTACATATACGGTCACAGCTAACATTGGCTATGTGTCATTTTTATGAAAAGTCTTACACCTGTGCAAAGCCCACAGTGTTAGGTTTAGTGAGACAAGTTGTATTCTTTTTTTCAGTGTTGTCAATTCTAAAGACGCTATCATAAATTGCAAGATTTCTGGTATTTTTGTTAAAACTCCAAGCTGACAATAGAGGTAGAAATATTTTTAGAATCACATTTTTCTTTGGAAGATTAAATTCCTGATCGTTATAGCTGCTGAAATAACGTTAAAATATTACCTAAGCACAAGCAGACAAAGTTCCCCATTAAACTGGCAGGAGAGATGGAGTTGCACAGCAACCATGACAGCATCACTTGACACAGGAGCAAATGCCATTCAGGCTAGTGGCACTGAAACAGGGAGGACAATCTACAATCTCCTTATACTCCTCCCAGCCCCCTCTCCTGGGTGATCTGTGCCTGAAGGAAGCGCACACACACTGTTCATATATCAGAAGGTCAATAAAGAAGAAATTCCCAGCGACATTCTTCTTTTAAAGGGCTTTTCATTTTTCAGTCCGTCTCATTATGTTTTCTGGGACCTGACTCATCATTTTGAATGTCAGTTCTGGTAATTTTCACAGTCTACAGGCTTTGTCCTGTTAAATGGAACAATCAAACTGTCTGCTTTTCCCTTTATTTTTGAGGAGTGCTGAAATTCCTCTCTAATATTTGTCATGTTATACAGCTTCATTTCTGTCAGATGGGAATGGCCTGAAGTCGAGCTTGGAGAAGTGGAGCCTTCTCTGCCATGGCAAAATGTGAGATGCAGGCTGGAGTTTCATGTACCACTGTTTATGAACTTGTTCTCACTCCCTCCAGTGCTTTGCTTTGCTTCATGTACTGCTTAACAACACAGGAGCTGGCACAGAGTGGGGTGGTGGATTTCTCATTACAGGCATCCCACTTCTCATCGTAATGCAATCATTGTCTGTAGATACACAACGCCAGCACATGAGCTGCCAGCAAATGATTTTCCAATTATTGCTCAAGCAAATCTATGAAATTAAATTCAAGTATGATTTCATGCAACAGTTAAATTTTGTAACCACCTGTTTCCTTTCCATGAAGAACAGTGTTTCATCTCTCCTTCCTCCTCTGTCATTTTCTATGTTCATTTTCCTGCAGCCCGTGTTTAGTGTGCTTTTTCTTTCCTCCTGGCATGATGGCATCTCTGTTCTAAGCCATATATTGCAATGCAATGGCAAAAGACCTTCATCCCTGGAAGCGTGTTCCAGAAAAACATGATTTTTGTACCATTTGGAAAGGAATCCTGCACCTACATCCTTTTACACCTAATCTTTAACTGCTCCACTGCAAGTTCAATGGGTAAAAGGAGCACTTGGTCAGTAGCAATCAAGGACAGGCATTGCCATTACCCGTAAGGAGAGCAGGTACGCATACATGTCTTGGTTATGCAACTATCCCATTGGCATAGAAGTAACCACTTGCCAATATATTTTGATCCTGTCAGTCAAGAACAGCTTTATGTGTACAAATTGGTCTCCAGCAGCATTTCCCACTGTTTTACTTGGAACAAAGTCTTCCTTTTTGTTTGAAACATAGGAATATAGGGCTATAGAAGTGACATCTTCGACCACCAAATCTGGTCATCCGCTATCACACACAGTCACGTCATCTAATCCCTTTCAAAAATGATCAAAGCTCATTTAATAATATCTAGTTACACACACACACCCCATTTCTGTTGGAATATTGTTCTAGAAATTCAATGCGTAGATGGCTGGAAACTTTGTAACTTCCACTTTAAGCTTACTTATGGCCAATTCTGAGCCATTTGTTTTCCTGGCAGCATTATCTTTCAGTCTAAATAGCTCTTCTGTTTGTGTTTCTATTTACCTCACCTCCAGTATGCTTGTGGGTCAGCTGGAGACATGCACAGTATTAGAGGAAGAAGTGAGGCAGTACGTGTTCGGACATAATGTCCATATGCCTACTTTGCTTTAAATGCCTTATGAAGTGATAAAGCAACTAATTTTGTGTGATTAAAATGTAAATTATACTTTCCTTAAGCAGGATGATCAATAGGGTTTTGACAATAGCTGTGCTAGTTGCATAACAAAGTACCTGCATAAGGCTTTATTTTTTATTTAGTATCTTTTATTATTTATTATGCAAAGCAAGTGCTTCAGATACAACAGAAAAATAAGGGTATTGGAAACCCAGGGCTAGATTCTCAATCTGGATTTGTAGATTGGGAGGGAATGAGAAAGATAAGAGGGCATGATGGGAGGGCGCAGCTAAGAGAGTGTTAGGAAACTATCCCAAAGGATGAGAAGACTCTCAAGACATTTAATTAAAAAGCCCCAAAAGAAAGGGGGGTGGGGTTGGAAGAAGAGGAGGAGAAAGGGCAAAGAAGGAAAGAAAAAGGGAGGGTGAAAAGCGGGACCCAGGGACATTTGGTTCAGCCATTGTGAGGACAGCTGCTTGTCCCACAAAGGCTGCAATTTTTTAGCCTCTGAAACCATTGTTATCATAATCATGCCCACAGGAGGATGAGTTTGTCAAATACTCTGGATTCACTTAGCATGCAGCCACAACTTGGGAAGTCACCATTTCCCAGTGACATTGTGCAGTTTAATAAAGTCTAGTGATTTTAGCACTACGTATATAATATCTATAAGGCCTATAATATGTAATGGCTGTCAAAGCAAAAAGGGCTTTAGATATGTCCTCTATTTCAGTTAGAATTTCCGCACTGATTATTCTTCAATATTGTGGAGGTTTTTGGGTTTTATTAATGTGAAAAATTTACTTTAAGGTATATGAAGAAGTTTTATGCTTTTGGAAAGTCAGGCCAATGAGCATGAGACACTATGCAGTTTTGCTAGCAGGAGAACTAAATGATTTTCTATGAAAATGTTCCTGTGCTGATTGAGATTAACTTCCAAGGGAAAATCCACGCCTTGTCAATATCAGTATTATCCTTGTAGAAGCTGAGGTAATAAATATTATTATGTGAGGTTGGAGAAAGGGGTTCCTACATAGTAAACAACCATGTCAGCCATGATAAGAGTCTCTCTGCTCCCTGCTCTGCTAATCTGTCACATGGAAAGACAATGCTGCTAGTAAAGTCCAAATCCTCTTAAATCCCAATATAAGATTGCAAAATAAAATTGAAGTCATCAAATTAAAGAGTAGGATGCACACAGAGCTGTAGAACATAATATTTCCTACCACTCTGTTACATTACACTGTGGCATTCCATGGATGATTTACACACAACAATGTCATCAGGTGTAAATGGAGTTTCATTATTGTGTAGCTGGTGAGGTCTGTATCCCAAAATAGTTATAGGAAACACACACCTGTGACACACATTGTAACATGGCAACCTATTGTGTAGTGGCCACGCTAAAGATCTGACATCCAAAGGATAGTGGACTTTTTTCCCTATGAAGAGTCTACTGCAGAGGGACTGCCAGTGTTACCTACGTGTTTCCTTAATCTGCGTTCTATTTCATTCCCACAGAGCAAAGAACATATGTACACAGGAGACTGAAAAATTTCACTCAGAAAAACTGAATTATAAAAGTGCTGTAGATTACTTCCAACAATTTCCAAGGCTAAGTATCAGGTCCTGCACATGGGTCAGGGCAATCCCAAGCACAAATATAGGCCGGGCAGAGAAAGGATTGAAAGCAGCCCTAAGAAGAAGGACTTGGGAGTGTTGCTTGATGAGGAACTCAACATCAGCTGTCAGTGTGCATTCGCGGCCCAGAAAAACAGACGTATCCTCGGCTGCATCAAAAGCAGCGTGGCCAGCAGGGTGAGGGAGGGGATTCTGCCCGTCTACTCCACTCTGGTGAGACCTCACCTGGAGTCCTGCATCCAGCTCTGGAGCCTTCATAGAATCATAGAATCATAGGTTGGAAAAGACCTCTAAGATCATCAAGTCCAACTACCCGCCCAACACCAACATGCCTACTAAACCATCTCCCAAAGTGCCATATCTACACGTTTTTTAAACACCTCCAGGGACAGTGACTCCACCACTTCCATGGTGATGTGGGAAATTGACAATTAGTTCGATTTTGCTATAGCTTTAGTTTAATTTTGTTATATAACTTTGCATCTATGTTAAGGTAAGAGTTAAACACTGTTAATTTAGTTCCGCTCTTTGTAATCTTGCTAACAAGGACTATTGTGGCTCAAATGTAGCTAACAAGGACTGCTTGCAAGACAGACGAAGAGAAACAAGGACTGATAACCAGAACTTTGTTGTCTGTAAGAAGCAACTCTCTAGCTGAAACTGGTTCTATGGTTTGGGACTCAGCCAACACAGACAACTCAGGAATTTTTGAGCCAAAGGTGAAAGCACACAGCGAGGAAGACTACGAACCTTCATCCAGAAGACCCCCACAGACGACCACCAGACAACACTGCGCAAGTGCTAAAGGGGGGTGGAGTATGATAATGAATTCCTAGAAATAATTACAATAGTCCAGCCTACTTAGATAAGCTTTGTAATAAATAGGTGCATGCTTTGTGACTCGGTGTGCAAGTTAGGAGGAGAGATGCCCCTTGCACCCTGCGCCGCAATAAACATACCTGCTTTATAACTCTCTGAGTTGTGAAGTTTGATTCCGCACGTCAATGGGCAGCCTATTCCAATGTCTGACCACTCTTTCAGTAAAGAAATTTTCCCTAATATCTAATGTAAACCTCCCCTGACGCAACTTGAGGCCATTGTCTCCCATCCTATCGCTAGTTACTTGGGAGAAGAGATGAATGCCTGCCTCACTACAACCTCCTTTCAGGTAGTTGCAGAGAGCGAGAAGGTCCCCCCTCAGCCTCCTCTTCTCCAGACTAAACAGCTCCAGTTCCCTCAGCCGTTCCTCATAAGACTTGTTCTCTACACCCCTCACGAGCCTTGTTGCCCTTCTCTGGACACACTCCAGCAACTCAGTGTCTTTCCTGTAGTGAGGGGCCAAACATGGACCAGTTGGAGTGGGTCCAGAGGAGACCGCAAGAATGGTCAGAGGGCTGGAACACCTCTCCTGTGAGGAAAGGCTGAGAGAGTTGAGGCTGCTCACCCTGGAGAACAGAAGGCTCTGGGGAGACCTTATCACAGCCTTCCAGTACCTGAAGGGTCCTACGAGAAAGCTGGAGAGGGACTTTTTACAAGGGCCTGCAGTGATAAGATGAGGGGTAGTGGCTTTTAACTGAAAGAGGGCAGATTTAAATTAGATATAAGAAAGAAATTATTTGCTATGAGGGTGGTGAGGCACGGGAACGGGTTGCCCAGGGAAGATGTGAATGCTCCCTCCCTGGAAGTGTTCAAGGTCAGGCTGGACAATGCTCTGAGCAACCTGGTCTAGTGGGAAATGTCCCTAACCGTGGCAGGGGGGTTGGAATTAGATGATCTATAAGGTCCCTTTCAACCCAAAGCATTCTATGATTCTATGATTTACATGAGGAACATGGCAATCATGACTCATAACCCAAAATGGTGTGTGGATCTGTAGGGGTGGAGGGGGGAGTCAACTCAGTGCTCTGTGACTCGACACTACAGCCACGCTAGAAAGAGTTCATTTTGGAAACTTCTGAGTAAGACAACAGGCAAGGGAGACTGCATTCTAAATAAATGTGCTGTTTTCTCAGATACTTCTCTTTGGTTGCATAAGCAGGTGAGGGCTTTTGGATGTGCCAACTCATCCTGTTGCCAAATGGAGGGGTTAGTAATCTCCCCCAGAACAGCTGCACAAAGAGCAATATTCAGCATCTTGAAATGTCTCTGTTTCATGGTGCCCTAACAGCACAGTACTGCTCTCTAGCAGACACTCTGCCTTCATCCATAATCACATTTAACAATTAAATCTATGTCAAGAGTTGAAACCATGAAGAACTATTGTCCACTTAACATTTCTTGCACAGTGAAGACAAACAAAGACAGGAAACCAAATATTTTGAAAGACTTGAGGAAATTCTTCCTAGGTATCTCACTGCACTTTGAACAGTAATAACCAAAAGGGGGGGGAGAAATGTGATTTGCGGATTTGCATAAATGTCCTCCCTAGAATTCCAAGTGGCTCTCCTGTCAAATTATGCAACACCTTCTGAAATCTTTGCGTATTTTAAAAATATAAAGTGATCTGCTTTGTAACACTTTCTGACTAAATGCACAGGCACTACCTTTCAGAGCACACTTCTACAACCTTATCAGGCAATTGGGAGTGTTTTCCAGAGCAGCAGATAAAAAAAGCAAGTTACTACTCCTTTACCTTCCTGACCATTATATTTTAGGTTCAATGCCACTGTTGAGTTTTATCACCTCCTGCATCAAGCTCATATGGCTGAGATGCACTGAAAATATTAAAAGGAGAGGGAGGCAATTAATGCAGAGAAAAACCTCAAACCTTAAATAAAACTATTCCACTTTCTATAGCTTTGCTAAAATAAGCTTTTTGGCAGATACTAATATTCTGAGCTGGCTGGCAGCCTGAAATGAGTTTGTGGGAATCAGGTAGCACAGATGGGTGGCTCGGAGAGAATGTGAAGCCTCCTGCGAGGTTACTTAACAGTTTTCTTTATGTCCCAGGTGTCCACAGCAGGCCAGTGAAGATACGATCCTTACTCCCAGAATGCAAATCAGAGCAGCAATGTATACTATGCAAAGTCCAGGCATCACGCAGAGTGTGACAGCCAGGAACAGGAATCTCGGTACCATCAGCCAGCACCGCCACTCTTTCCAAGTGCACAGCCTCCTACAAAATCCAATCCATGAGAAGATCATTCAAGGGTTGGGAGCAGATGAGTCACAGGCATCTGGGGGGTGACATTATGTGGGCTCTCATTTTAACTCTCATTGTTTTTTCAGCACACAAAATATACACAACTTAAGCTAATTTTATTGAACGCTGCTACAACAAATCCCTCTTGTCGACTGCTCTCTGCAGAGGGCTTTATTATATAAGTTATTTAACTTTTTTGCAGCTCAAAGACTGCAACTGAGACTGAGCTTGATTAAAGTGTAGTTGTTTGCTGAATATAACTTTGTTGTAACTGCTGACTTCTCAAAATATATGCACCTCTAAGAGCTGTTGTTACATCTCTAGTGGTAATAGCATATGTTTGTGGTACTGAGTAGTGCTGGGTTCCCTTCACTAGGCTCTAGTTCCCCCCGCGGTACTCAAAGGTTTAGACCAGTTATCCAGCTATAGAGCCTCAGGCTCTATACAGCATATGTAGCGCACTATTTCAGATCAAAACAATGACCAAGGTAGTAATTTGGGCGTGCGGCAAATGTCTAAAGATAGGTTTGGAGTCCTAAACTTCTATGATTCATAGGTGGGTATATCAGCCATCAATAACTCTGCCTTTATTTTCTGTAACAGCTCCCAGAGAATTAAATATAGATCTAGGAGTCTGCAAGAATGAGCATTGTAACTAATTATTAGAATATAAACTATGATGGAAATCTATGTCATGTCTGCCATCACCAGCAAATGCAGGATGGCTTATCGCTCACTGAGAGAAGGACGACGAGCCTCATCCTTACCACAGGGTGAGATAATTCCCAGGGCCAAGCACTGCAGTGGAGGTAACACACGGGCCAGACCCTCACTGACCTTTCCATGACCTATCAGAGCAGCCATATCTGACACCAAGTGTCTTGTTTCAGTAAAATATGGACCATGAGATCTAGTTCCAGGTGACCTTCCAAATTTTTTTCAGAAAGGGCAAGACGTGTCTCTGAGAGCATCTAACAGCATAAACCAGTTGTGCCTCCTGCGTAGCATATTTCCATGTTTTCAGTGCAGTGTACAGGAAGGAGGAATACCGCTGTCATATAACACACATGCCCTCCTTTTTACCCGTTAATTATTGACAGCAGTTCTAAACTCATTTTATGCAGACTGTGGTTTATATTTATGTGAGATTAACTTGACCTTGATTTTATTAACTGTGGAAATATCACAAACCAGCCTACACCACCACTTCTCAGATGTGTTTGTAGAGTGCTTTAAACATTTAGAGCACACTAAATGCTGAATATTAAATATCATGATGTCAGGCGAGGTGTTATTGGTGCAGTAGTGAAAGTGGCAGCATTATAACATTCTCAATGTACTGAAACCAATCGCTAAAATATGCTTGTTTGTGTCCTCATAGCACAACTAAAAGCGACTGGCAACACACAGATGCATCTAGCCCAGAATTTGGGGAATAAAGACAAGTTTTTCTAATTCCTTCTGACTTCAAGTTTCCATACTCTGGAAAGTTTTCTTCTCTGTGTAGTACTAAAAAATTACATGCCGTGTTAGAGGCGACAGGTAAGCCTCTGTTACTGCTGTGCGACACAAATCAGAAACAATGAGTTTTGCTTAGTACTTCTTTGTAATACTGCTTACTCTGCTTCAGATTAATTTGCATTTAGGTGTGGGAATTTTGCAAATGTGATATGACAGCTCAAAATATTACTTTTCCCACACGGACAAACGTCAGGAAAATTATCCATTTGCATTCAGAACAGCACCCAACTGCACTGTTGCTGCCGATGAGATGGTGTCTGATGTCATTTAAACAAACATAAGCATTCATTTCTTTCCCAGGATGAAACAAAAAATATTTGTAAGTGACAGCATATTTATCACTCTGCTACTGCTGGTTTCATCCTTGTATCCTATTATTTTTCTCAAACTGTTCAGGTACACCAATTAGAAACGTTGCTCAATAAATACCTACTTTCCACCCTGCTTAATCCATCCAAATATTACTGGAGTCTTCTCAAGGAATTTCCACAAGAATTAAGTAAATGGAGGAATCGCCACAATATTATTTATTTATTTAACATGCTAAGAACACAGCTGCCCTGAATTTGATCAATAATAATTCCTTAATGAAAATGCAGGTCACAAACAGAATGCCCAGTCAGAAACCACTGCCTTCTAAACTAATCTGCCTTACAGATGAGTAAATTCACTAAACAACCTGTTAAACAAATACTATTATGTTTACTCTTCACACCACAAGAAAGGCAAAAGCTGAGAAGCACTCCCCGGAACAAATAAAATTCAGTAATTACTTATTTAAACAACTGTAAGAGCAATAATACAGTGTTTTGAATCTTTGACTACCTATACTGAGCAATTAATGGTGCACAGTAAACTATCAAATAAATATTGCAGATTATTTGCTGCTGTTTATGCCTGTGCAATGCAATTCTGATTCTCTGCGTATGTCCCATTTCATCAGGTCATATCAACTCATGTTTTGTCAGTGTTTATTAATTCAGCCTAAATTCCATCACATGACACACACTTCAGTGGACTTAATATTAAAAAACACTTTCTGTAATTCCGGTTATTTTAAGATGTGAATAGATACATCCCATTACCCAGTGACTTGCATGTCAAGTTTATTGCATTTCAAGAATTTTTTTACTTAAGGTGTTGAGCAGTCACTTAAAATCCTATTCCCCTTTACTTTTAACTTGCAACGCCCAAACTAATGAGTTTATTTCCTCTCCTTATTAGAGGAGCAACTTGAGCTAAAGCTCATGGGAATTACTGAGGTCTACCATTAAATTTTAGACAACCTCAAGTTTCTAACAAGATGAAGAAGTATTGCTATGCCACTTAGAAACTATTCTGCAAAAAGTAAAATCTTAGCAAATGAACATAGGTAATTTTTCCTTCTGCTTTGCTGTGATTTAGTCTCATTTCAGTTGTACACATGGGACAACAAAGAATTAAATAAGTACATTATGTTTTGTAATGATGGTTACATCCAGAGAAACAGGGTGTGGGAGAAAAAGGGGATGAAGAAAGAAAGAAAAAAGTTAACTGGTTTACCTGATACTGTACAACACTTTTCCAGTTTTAGAAATCCTCAACAACTTGTTGTCTGTTGTGACATCGTGGAAGTTTGCTCCCTTCTCATTGGCAAAGAATAAATCTGGCTTCCAAATAGAGTCCAACATAGAGGGATCCAAATCCAGAGAATCATCAGGATATTCGCTGTAAGCCAGACGTGAGTCATTCCACTGCTGTCTCAAAAAAATGTTCACTCTGTAGTCCTACAGAAATGCCATGTGAAAAGGTTATTAAGACTCTTACCAAAACTGGAAACCCGCTTTAGCTTTCTTTATGCTCTTAGGCTTACTACAGTGCCAGAGTTACAGCAAACATTTATGTTATCCTTTGAACATAGGAGTTGTTGTTTGAAAATAAAGCAGTCTAAACCTTGTATTGAACCAAACAAACACAACTGGTACATTTTCCAAGTCAACATTACTTCAATGTTGAAAAAATATGAAGTATAACCCCCAATATTACATATAACCTGCTTTCAAATGCTATGGATTAACTCAGAGGTACTTAGCCAAAAATCGTTGCAGCTAAACATATACAATTTCAATAAAGATTCTATAAAACTACTAATTTAAATAACTTTCTTCCAACTTGTAAATCAATTATTTCTAATGTACTGATGAATAGTTGCTAATTCCACTGAAGCCAGATTTGTATAGAACAAATTAAATCAGCTGTTCTTATTTACTGTTTTTTCCCTTTTTCTATCTACCGTATGCTTTTCTCTGTATGTTCCTTCATTCACTCCTCCCTCTCTGCATCCCATTAAAATTGTTCTAATTGCATTCTTTTGCTCAGTGGTCTGCTAGTAACAACTGGGAAAGGCAGCAATTACTTAGAGGTTCATTTAGAACCAACATTAACATTGTGTCAAGAGCTGGCTATTAAAGGGGAATGTGAAAAGAGCTTGTAGGGTCTCAACTCTGCAGAGGGAATGTAAAGATAATAATGTTTATTCTCCTTATCCTGAATTTCCAGAATCAGCAAATAAGAGCTTCATGTCTCCCAGCTTTCCCTGTTATTGTAGAATATTCACCTGAAATTATTACGCTTAACTTGCTTGTGAACATCTGCTCTTCCTCTATGTTATCTGAAGGAATATGTTATCATATAATTCTGCTAATTGTACAAACCCCTCACATTTAGGATTTTCTTCATAGTAGCGACAGTGCATCAAAATGGCAGCACTGTGCTTTTGACTTAGAAAATGTATGAGCTGACCTGGCTCTAGCTAGGCCACTGAATTGCATAGTCAAAAGAACTTATCACCTTTGAAATGTAAGTAAATATTCTCACTCTTATTAGAGCTGCAGGAAGCAGCTTGCCCAATATGCAGACTCTGTGAATGAGTCTCTCCAAGCTTCAGCATTTACCACCCTTCATTCAGTAGATTGGTGATGAGGTGTGCTGCTACCCTGACAGAATATTTCTAACACCCAAACTGATGCAGTTTTTTAACCCAAGAGGAAGATGACTTACAATCTCACTAGGAACGTAATTTTTCTTACTTTCTTTATTATTTTCATTTTGCAGTAGGGTAGATGTGAGTCAAAACAGCAATGTCTACTAATCAGAGCAAGACAGACCTGAGCAAGGTCTCAAGAATAGCACATTTATTAAAGGTACTTACAAAAGCTTGTATCTTTTTCAGAAGCCACTATGCTTTTAATGGTGGTGTTGTTTCATACAGTTAAAGATCAAATAGCTACTTGCAATTCTGAGCTTATAAAATGTCATCATATCTTGTGAGGATACACTAACCCTAAGCATACTTTCCTTTGTTTCTTGTTCTTAGAAACAGAAAGTGTCTTGTAAGTTTATAGGGGACAGTTTTAGTTTCAAATCCAGGAAAGCACGTGATTTACATTCTGAAGAAAAGAAGGCAGGACTTGTCACCAGCAATCTCTGATATAGTAAAATTGCTATAACTAGTTGTGCAACTGCCTTTAATTTGTATTTTGAAATAAGATATACAAAAAAGTTTATGAAAAGCAGGATTTCCCCCCCCCCGACATAAGAATCATAAACAAGTCAAATCAGTAAATTTTTTAGAAATATCTAAAAATAAATGTACTTTCGTGAATGTCAGTAGTTGGTGATTTAGATAACAAATACCAGCCTGAAAAATCCTTGTTCATAGAAGAGCTTGCATATGATGATATATATTATACCAAAAGCATAAAGAGTGCCAATAGGATTACATATCTTTTTCAATGTCTACTTTCATAAATATATCAGAGTCTTTACACCAGTACACTTAGAATTGCTTTCTCTCTGCAAGCTTTGTCATCAGAAGCAACTAAAATGTTTTTTTTTACGTCTGATAGGCTGTCATATACATATAGATATTTTAATATGACTTAAAAAAGGAAATAAAACATGCACATGACAAAAACGTCATTACTTTTTTCTCCTGTGCTTGTGGTATAAGCAGTTGAGAGAGATGTGTGTCCACACAGTCCAACTTAATCATGTGCAGAATTTTGAATTTACTTTTCCTGTGCTAACATTGTAACTATCTTCTGAATCAAAATTCCCCCGAGAATGGTATCACAACATGGAGCTCAGGAACACTACAGTGTGTATTTTGCAAGTTCCTGAGGGTAGAAGTGGGTGGACTGTAGTAATGCACTCCTACACAGCCATGAGTACACCTGCTCCACAAATAATTTCTGACAGCACTAGCGCTCTGAACGCTGAGCATGGGCCTGAAGATTCAATCTCAGTTGCAACACCAATGCCAGCAATAGCTCAAGGCAACTCAGATAAGCAGTTTTCCTCTTTCCTCAAGCCATAAGGTCACAGTAATACTAAGATACTAAAGGAATATTCATCTGATTAGTTTTAGCAAATTAATCTGAAGATTTAGGGACTCAATCTACAGATATACTTCATTTGTGTTGTGGGAATCTAGATAGAAATGGTCTTTCAGCAAATCCACGGCCTCCAGATTCACTGCCCAGAGCATCAACAAAGCTCTGGGTCCCTGTGGTCTCAGGTACTGTTGAGTGATGCAGCGGCAGGGTGCAGGGGAGACCCGCTCCCTCTTCAGTGCTACTTTCTGTCTCTGAACTGATGCTTATCTTATACCTCAGCCTTCTTCCCATCTTCCCCTCCAAGACCATTGATTGCCCAGGTGTCGAGTTAGATGTCTGAGGCAAACAGCAGACTTTGCTGGCTTTCCATGCATAGGAAGGGCTTGCCAAAAAGACTGCTCTCTCTTTCTGAATCCTAAACATAAATGCTCACTGAGAAGTAGTGGTTTAATGACCTGTTTCAAGGCCATGCGACAGAAAACTCTTGGTTACCTAGGCATCCAAGCATGCAAGATGTCCCCAGTGGCTTCAGTGGGAGTTTTTATGCAGTTAAAACCATACACATGAATTAATCGGGATCTAACAAGCTGATTTGTAATTATGTTTTTTTCTAGTGGGAAGATAATATCATACAGCCAGCCACAGCCAAGCTTTTAAAATAAAGGAATGGAAATTTTTTCCGGTAACGTAAGTACTGAAAACACAACTGGAGTTAGATCCATTTACGCCAACAGAGAACCTGCTGCATAGTGTCAGTCATTGATTACAGGGCATAACGGCAATAATAACGTCCTCACAGTCAGTCATTTCTGTAATTAACAATTAGCTTGTCAATGTACAAACTGGTCTTAGCTTCTCCTACAGCTGATAGCTAAAAAAGTCTGGTCATTAGCAACACCGAACATCTGAATTCTTTGGGACTCTGCCCGGACTGATGCAGATTACTCATCTGTGATACTCAACTGCAGTCACTCTGTACAGTGAAATTTCTGCTGAAGGCTGCATGTGTGAATGTTTCCAAAAATAGACACAGAGTTTAGAAGCATAACTGCTTTATCCAGTGAAGTTACTCAGGAATGTCTTTTTCTCTTTCTTTGCAAGGTAAGGCTTAAATGAAAGACAAATAAATCAATGAAGAAAATTACCAACAATTCCATCTTGACTCTGGCCTTTTATTAATATTTTTATTTTGGTATAATATATATCATTCTAATATGGAAGAAAACCATTTCTTTTGGAGGAAAAAAAAAAAAATCAGTAGTGATGCTGTCCCTTACGTGCATTATAGTGCAGAAAGTCTAATACATATGCATTTTGTTTCCCTAGATATTTGGGAACAAAACTCATGAACACTCTATGGAATTCATCTGTTCGGAGACAATCAGCACAAAATCCTGTTTTATTTCTGAATGAAAGGTTTTAGCTTTTAGAAGAATACACTGCACAGAAGAGTCGTGCTGGCCTTTCACACAGGGATGATTTCATCCTAGTGTCTGTCATCAGAAAACAGAAGCTACTCCTGCTAATGTTGTTGAGAACCTGACTTACTGAATTTAGTAGGTCTGGGACTGTAATCCTCTTTGCCATGTTTATTTCTCCTACTGAGAGATTCTCTAAACAAGTTTTCATGTCCCAAGTTTCCAATGAGCTACTGTAGATCATCGAAGTTATATTCTGATAATGTCCCTTCAGTACATATACATGGTTTCACTAAGTATTCTTATCCTCTGAGACAGGAGTGTCTCTATTGAAATGAATCGTTTAGTTTTATGTCAAAAGCATCAAGAGCATTTTCTAGGGAAAAATGAATCCTAGGAGTCAAACAAAACTCCTTTTCACAAGGGATGCCGAGATTTTTACCATATGATTACATCTGTTTCAGAAAGGCAAAGTAGATGGCACAGTAATTGATGTCTGCCTCTCAGAGCAGTTTTAAAACATCCTAAAACTAGTCACACTACTCGTTAAAGAAGTGACAGCATTAAGAAAATCAATATCAAACCATTGAACAGCATTTAAGAAAAATCTTTCCACATTTTTGGCAGATATTATGAACAAAGCAAAATAAGAAAGCCAATAGTCTTTGTTTTCGTCTACTTGAATGCTTGGCTATTTTCAGCAGAATGTGTTAATGAACATTGGAAAGGTACACATTAACATACTTGATAGAAGGTAAAATGCAATGAGGGGATTTAATCAAAGCAATGAAGGAGTCTAATTAATGCAATCAGCATTAGGTCGTGCAAATATTTTCATTGAATGCCATCTTGTAAAGCCAGTGACGTGCAGAATTTTTGCTACTTAATGCTATGCTGATGCGTCTACATGCTAGGATCAACAGACATGTCTGGGTAAAAAAGGCTACGTTCATAGACATCTTCTCAGGATCCTTTAAATACAGGAAAACAAATGAAGTTTTCCAAAAACCTGGAAGTTAAGTCTGTTGATAATTATGTTATGTCAAGATATGTTTCTTCCTGTTGTTTTTAAGTTGATTTTAGTTTTATTTTATGGTATTTTTTAAATATTACACATACACAATCTAAAGCATTAACTTATCTGTTTATTATTTCATAGCTCTGTATATTATAGTCAGTCATTTATACAAGAGTCTTTCCCACACTATTTAAGAAAGCAACTTCCCCTAGCAGTAACTTGCCCTTTATCTTTAAAAAATGTTAAATAACAGTGTGGTTTTTCAAGGAAAAATATTTAGGAGCAGAAGATTTTTGATCCTACATTACTTTGGCACCACTTTCTAAAATGATGGCACAAATTGCAATCGAATTTAAATGAAGAATTTGAATATTAAATAAAATAATAAAGATGGGCTAAATATACGCTCTTCCTTCATAATGCAAGGATCACCAGGCAGCATCTATCCCATTAAAAAAAAAATAGTCCTTTGGTATACCTTAAGTCCTTTTGTGGGTAGCAAGTTCATTTTTAGTTACCAAGAACTCAGTCCTACAGGATGCTAAACACCTTTATTGCCTCTGGCTTCAGAAAATACAGAAAGACCTGGACACTGTGTAGGAATCCCTGGAAAACAGAGTTGTGAAACTGCATTGCAATTGCTTCAAAAATGTCCGTAGTTGTCTATAGTGACCTGAGGCAATGAAAATAACTCTTGCAAAATTTCAGTGAAGGTTAGAGCACCCATTTTTAATTTCTGTTGTGGCAATGGTAACATGAAGAGTTCAAAGTCAAGCTGAGATTTATCACTAGACCCTTTCTAGAATGGGTTTAACCCATTTCTTGTACAAGAGCACCTGATAATTATTATGGGTTTATCACATCATTATAAGAAAGCCACAAAAAGTCTCTCTCTGGACTAACCCCAGTAGTCAGATGTATGTATGCTTGAATAAACAACTAACCTTTTTTGTTCATTTTTTGAAAAACAATATTGTTGCAGCATTCCAGTATTATTGTAAACCAGAAGGGGGCCTACGAGAAAGCTGGAGAGGGACTTTTTACAAGGGCATGTAGTGATAGGACAAGGGATCTTTAAACTAAAAGAGGGTAGATATAGATTATATATATAAGGAAGAAATTCTTTACTATGAAGGTGGTGAAGCACTGGAACAGGCTGCCCAGAGAAGCTGTGGATTCCCCCTCCCTGGAAGTGTTCAAGCCCAGGTTGGACAGGGCTTTGAGCAACCTGGTCTAGTGGAAGATGCCCTTGCCCATGGAAGGTGGGGTCGAACTAGGGTATCTATCATGTCCCTTCCAATCGAAACCATTCCATGATTCTATGAATAAACAAGTTTTAGTATCTTTTTCAATAGACTCAGAAAAAAATATTATTTTTTCTTAGCAAATATTAAAAAAAAAGAAAATTCACTTCTAGACTAAAAAAGAAAAAAGCTGATCTAAAATTTTCCTTTCCATTTTTTGAGACTGACTTCATTAATCCTAAATTTTAGCAATTTTTAAGAGAAAAATCTCATCTTGAAAAGAAAAAAATATTTACTTTTTAATATATCAAAATTAAAACTCTAACATTTTCATTTTGGCCTTGTTTTTTTGACTGATAGCATTCTTTGAATTCAATCAAAATACACATTACATCAGCTGGAATCTCATAATTTTCTAGTACCAATTTAACCCTCAAAATACCCAAGTCTCCTTATAGCTAAAAGTTTTAGTCTTTTAGCTCAAGTTATGCATTCGCTTCTGTTACTGATGTGGCTGCAACTCACAGAGATTTAGCGAAGTCAAACAAGACCATTCTGGTAGCTCTGTCAGGACAGTCTGCAGCAGCAGATAATTCAGCATGTGGTGTAAGATCCACTTAAATTATGGAGTACTTGGCAGGGAGCCCCACAGCTCAGCTCCAGCCATTGTGCTTCCTCTTCAGTGCTGACAAAACCTGAGAAAACTGGTTTGCACACACCTGTACTTGCTGCTGTTGCAGTTGATACAGATGATGGTGCAATCACTACATATGTACTTTCAGACTTGGTAGTAGAGTTTAATGATTCATATATCTCTTTATGTAGTTATTTTATATTTATTTTAAGTCAGCTGGTAGGTTTTTAGTAGCTTAATAACTTAATAAATGTCCCCATGTCCTGAGCATCTCTATTCTACATCATATCGCACTCCTTCACAAGATGGCTTCAATGACTAGTCCCACTCACCATTGTAGTTTCTGCTATTGAACCAAAGCTGTTGATAAATATGTTGCAGGTAACATTTACAGGAGGACCTGCAAGTTGAACAATAAATAGAAAAATTGACAGGTTGTGTTCATGACATATATTAAGTATTGCTGTTCTCTTGCCAATGGCATCATAGCACTTACCATTGTGGTTTCTGTGACTGATCCAAAACTGTTGATAAAAATATTGCAAGTAACGTTTACTGGAGGACCTGTGGAATGCAATAAAAATGTTGCAATATACATTGAAACAAAAGTACAGATCCCTCAGCCTCCATAAAATCTGGTACAGATGTGGCTAAAAACAAGTAGAAAGTGAGTTTTCCCAAAGAGATAATGTAAATATTGATCAAAAGAAAAACATTCTCACCACTAATATGATTGACTTAGTTTTAATGAAAGCTGTTATATAAATACACAGAACTATATCCTTGCATTTAAGGGTTTACGAGAAGAGTTGAGTGAGGGCATAACAGCTTTTTCTTCATCAACAGTACCAGCGCAGAATATGCTTTAGCATTGCAACCACTCCTCTCTCCCTTCCTTCTCAGACTTAAAATTGAAATACTATCTCTCCACATCAATTCCAGTCTGTATGCAAAGGCTTGCCACTGAAATTCCCAGCAAGCGCCACTTTCCACATTGACTGTAGTCCACTGAAAACTAACTTAGGCAAGCAGCTCTTTGTGCACCTCATCTGGAGATGTCTGTCTTGCCATAAACAAATATTTTAGCAATATCTGCTCTGACTTGACACAGCTTTCATTAAACAGCTATTTGCAATCTCCCCCCCTCCCACCTGCTTTCCTGCTATTCAGCATTCACTGATGTGTAGCAGAACGAATGGGGACTTCATATTTAATTAGTTGTCTATTAGCCTCCTAGCTGTTTTAGGTGTGATGAAATAAACAGAGGTTCTCAACTGAATCAAAAAAGATTAATGGTAAATGCCTGAATTTTAGTGACACAAAAGTTGATACAAGCATGGAGTATCAAGTACCTTTTTCTCTCTTTTCTCGCTATTTTTTTAAACACATAAATTTCCTTATATTAAAAAAAAATCAGTACACAGAACAAATATTTACATTTGGTTCCATATTTAGATCTGAAATTTCTTTACTATTACTTTCTTTTTCAAAAAATATTGTGCCCAGTGAAAACCAGTACACTATCAGCGTCCTGAGTGCTACACCACCCACATTCAAGGAAAGAAACTTGTTGGTTTTGGGAAGAAAACCCACGACAATAGTATGTTTAGAGGCTTTTAAACTCCACCAAAGTGTGTTGTCCAACTCAGTTTTTGCAACAGTTGTTTTTAAAAAACACCGCCTTTTTACATCGTAAATGTGTTTTCACTTTCAGCACCAAGCTAAAACGAGCCAAATAGTCTGCTGTTCTCACTCCATAATATCATTTTTTTTCTTTTTTACTTCATGATGTTTCTACTAGCTGGACAGCTTGACCAACATACTGTATTACATCTGAAAAAAAAACAGAATCATTGAATCATTGAAGTTGGAAGGAACCTCTGGAGATCACCCAGTCCCAGAGCTAGGTCAACTACAGCAGGTTGTTCAGTACAATGCCCCATTAGATTTTGAATATCTCCAGGGATGGACACTCAATAGTTTCTCTGGGCAACCTGTGCCAGTGCTCAGTCACCCTCACAGTACAAAGTTTTTCTTCAGTTTAAGTGAAATGTCCTGTGTTTCAATTTGTGCCCAAGGTTCTTGCTCTGTAACTGGGCACCACGAAGAATAATCTGTCTCCATCATCTTCTTTATTTACCC
Source organism: Opisthocomus hoazin (assembly GCF_030867145.1). Taxonomy (NCBI): domain Eukaryota; kingdom Metazoa; phylum Chordata; class Aves; order Opisthocomiformes; family Opisthocomidae; genus Opisthocomus; species Opisthocomus hoazin. Next base: position 89,118,556 of record NC_134414.1, on the reverse strand, counting down.
CCCATTAGTTATTTACGCACATTTTAAGAATTTCTTCACTCTGAGGGTGAAGGAACACTGGAACAGGCTGCCCAGAGGGGTTGTGGATTCTCCTCTGGAGATATTCAAGACCTGCCTGGACAAGGTCCTGTGCAGCCTGCTCTTGGTGACCCTGCTTCGGCAGGGGGCTTGGACTAGGTGACCCACAGAGGTCCCTTCCAAGCCCTAACACTCTGTGAAGAAGACTCCACAACCTCCCTGGGCAGCCTGTTCCAGTGCTCCATCACCCTCAGAGGGAAGAAGTTCTTCCTCATGTTCAGACAGAACTTCCTGTGCTTCAGTTTGTGCCCATTGCCCCTTGTCCTGTCGCTGGTCACCACTGAAAAGAGTTTGGTCCCATCCTCCTGACACCAACCCTTGAGATGTTTATAAGCATATTTTAGGGCCCCTCGCAGCCTTCTCTTCTTCCGGCTGAACAAGCCCAGCTCCCTCAGCCTCTCCTCATAGGAGAGATGCTCCAGTCCCCTCACCATCCTCATAGCCCTTTACCTGCCTATACCAGTAAGTCCATGTGTCTCTCGTAGTGGGGACCCTAGAGTTGAACCCAACACTCTGGAGGCATCTCACCAGTGACGAGTAGAGTGAAGGATCCCATCCCTCAAGCTGATGGCAGTGCTCTGCCTAATTCAGCCCAGGAGGCTATTGGCCTTCTTTGCTACAAGAGCACAATGTTGGCTCATGTTCAACCTGGTGCCAACCAGGACCCTTTTCTGCAAAGCTGTATTCCAGTTGTTCATCTCCCGGTTTGTTCCTCCCAGGGTGCAGGACTGTATTTCCCATTGCTGAGCATCTAAGGCTCCTATTAGCCCATTTATGCAGCTGATCCAGGTCCCTCTGAATGGCAGCACAAACCTTTAGGGCATCTACCTTTCCTCCCAGTCCTGTACCTCCTGCAAACTTGCTGAAGGTACACTCTGTCCCATCATCCAGGTAATTAATAAAGATGTTAAACAGTATTGGCCCAGTATCGATCCCTGCAATACACCAGTAGTGTTGCGTGCTGCTGATCACAACAGTCTGAGCATGGCAATTCAGCCAGTTTTCCATGTACCTTACTGTCCATTTAGTTAGTCTGTTCCGATAGTTTGTCTATAAGGATGTTGTAAGAGACAGTGCCACAAACCTCACTAAAGTTGGGATAAGCAACCTCCATTGCTCTCCCATCAGCCGTGAAGCCAGTCAAGTTACTGGAGAAGACTACTGGCAGGGTCAGGAATGATTTCCCCTGAACAAATCGATGCTGACTACCCCCAGTTATCTTCCTGTCTTTCATATCTGGAAATGGTTTCAAGGAGCATTTGCTCCAGGCTTCCTCGTAAGGTTGGTTAGTCTGCAGTTCCTGGATCCTCCTCTTTGTCCATCTTGAAGACGACTGACATTTTTTTTCCCATGACGAGGAATCTTCTCCAGTTGCCATGATCTTTCAGAGATGATTAAGAATGGCCTCACAACGCCATCAGCCAGCTTCGTCAGCACTTTCGGGTGCTTCTCTTCTCCACTGAGTTTTCCTTGATCCGGACTTTCCTACAGGTTTCAGGGGTGTGTGTTTTCTGAACACCAGCGTTATCAGTAAAGACTGAGGTGAAGCTGGCATTGCTTTGGCATTATTTCACGATCTTTTTCAATTTTTCTTTAATTTCACGGTGTTGTCTTGCAAAAGCTGCCGCATGTGAGAACCACAGATATCAGTTCCTGAGTGCCAGCAGAACCTAGTAAATGTGCTTGCCTACATTAGGAAATATGCTGCCACACCACAGACTGCAATTAAGATGTACACTAAGTAGGTACAGGATAGACCACTGTATCTTACAACAAAGCAAATATCTCCCTCCATTTCTGTACTCAATTGTATAATATATTTTACTCGCCTTCTGCTGGTAGATGTGCAATAGTGTAAGAACTCAGTAAACTCTAGTAAAAACAAAAGAGAAGATCAGGTTTGTGGTCACCTAAGGAACTTGAATATACAAAAGTCTATGGGACCTGACAAGTTGCATCCCAGAGTCCTGAAGGAATTAGCTGATGTCATCGCCAAGCTACTCTCTATGACATTTGAAAAGTCACGGCAGTCAGGTGAAGTCCCTGGGAAATATTGCACCCATTTTTAAACAGGGTAGAAAAGAGGAGCCTGGGAACTACCAACCTGTCAGCCTTAACTCTGCCTGGGAAGATTGTGGAATAGATCCTCCTAGAAGCTATACTAAGGCACAAGGAGGACAGGGAGGTGATCGGAGACAGCCAGCATTGCTTCCCAAGGGCAAGTCCCACCTGACCAACCTAGTGGTCTTCTATCATGTAGTGACGACACCACTGAACAGGGGAGGAGCTATGGATGTCATCTGTCTGAACTTCTGGCATTTGACATGGTTTCCCACAACATCCTTATGTCTAAATTGGAGAGATATGGATTTGATGGGTGGACTGTAGATGAGGAATTGGTTGTATGGTCTCATCCAGAGGGTGGTAGTCAACACCTCAGTGTCCAGATGGAGATCGGTGACAAGTGGTGTCCCTCAGGGGTCTTGGTACCACTACTGTTTAATATCTTCATCAATAATCCAGACAGTGGGATTGAGTGCACCCTCAGCAAGTTTGCTGATGACACCAAGCTGACTGGTACAGCTGACACACCTGAGTGATGGGATGACATCCAGAGGGACCTGGACAAGCTTGAGAAGTGGGCCTGTGTGAACCTCATGAGGTTCAACAAGGCAAAGTTCAGGGTCCTACATCTGAGTCAGGGTGACCCCCGTTGTCAACATAGGCTGGGGGATGAAGGGTTTGAGAGCAGCCCTGCCAAGGACTTGGGGGAGTTGGAGGATGAAAAGCTGGACATGAGCTGACAACATGCGCTCACTGCCCCGAAAGCCAACCATATCCTGGGCTGCATCAAGAGTAGCGTGGCCAGCAGGTCAAGGGAGGAGATTGTGCCCCTCTGCTCTTCCCTGGTGAGACCTCACCTGGAGTCCTGTGTCCAGCTCTGGAGCTCTCAGTACAGGAATGACATGGACCTGTTGGAGTAGGTCCAGAGGAGGGCCACAAGCATGATAAGGGAGGAATGGAGCACTTCTCCTACGAGGAAAGGCTGAGAGAGTTGGGCCTGTTCAGCCTGGAGAAGAGAAGGCTCCGGGGAAACTTTATTGCAGCCTTCCATTACTAAATAGGGCTTATAAGAAAGATGGGGACAAACATTTTAGCAGGGCCTGTTGTGATAGCACAAGGGGTAATGGTTATAAATTAAGGAAGGGTAGATTTAGATTAAATATAAGAAAGAAATTTTTTACAATGAAGGTAGTGAGGCACTGGAACAGGTTGCCCAGAGAATCTGTGGATGCCTCCTCCCTGGCAGTGTTCAAGGTCAGGCTGGACAATGCTCTGAGCAACCTGGTCTAGTTGAAGATGTACCTGCCCATGGCAGGGGGGTTGGATATGATGACCTTTAAAGGTCTCTTGCAACTCAAACTATTCTATGATTATGATTCTATGATTTCGTAAACCTAAGTACTGCCAACAAAACTGATCATGTTCTCTTCATCCTCAGAGTTCTCTGGAAAAAGCTTTATTGGTGCGATATCACCAATTCAATTTTTTTCTGATGATTTATATTTCTCTATAAACATCAAAAGTTTAATGCAAGATTTGCAATCAAATGACAACAGAAGATACTCATCAGACGATCTTAAAAACTAGCATTTGATCATATAGATTACAGATTCTAAACTATAAGTCCAACTTTCACTTAAAGTTCATCTGCTAGTGACGGAGTATCTAAATGTGCATAGGAACCATGAGACAAATGAAGTAGATAAGAAAAAGATAACTAACTGAACACTTAAGCTTGCAATGCTTTTGTTCTTTTCTTACTGGTCTTTCTTTTCTACTGTTGATATTATTCCAGTGGGGAAGGGGTGTATAGGTGTTGTACATCTTAAAGAGAAAGTGCACTTTAAAGGGGGCACAGAATATCACTTTTTCCAATAAAAAATTTCACACACTCCATCCTATAAGACTTTTCTAATCTAAATGTTCATTTGAAGTAAAAGCAGTAAACTTCTGTGAACTATAGCCAAGGTTTGAGAACATAATCTAAAACTCCAATGAAACAGGTAACAGTCCAGACACCCATTTGTGACAATCAAAGTGATTTTCAAGTCCTAAGGAAAATGTCTGTTTGTTGAAAGGATTCAGGCAAAAAAACCCCAAACTGAAAACAGGTAGCTCATGCTTAAGTCCACCAGAAAGTAGATGTCTGGTATTCTGACAAACAGCTAAGATATCACTTCTGTTCCCTGCTGCTCCCATCCCCCTGCTTCCCCAGAGGGTCTGCTGCTGCCGCCAGTTGATGGGATTCTCCAATACACTGCCTTCTTGAAAAGCCTTGACATCATAAGGCGTCACACACCTCCTGTGACTTCAGGCCACTTGGCACGTACAGAAAGTCCTCAGCACTCGTCTGCTCACCTTACTCACAGGAAACGTGAATATAGCAAATATTCCCCTGAATTTTCTGTGGCATGTTGCCTCATAGCTCCTGTACCAAAGGTGGCTGTGACCACCGTCTGGCTAGACAGTGCAACCCTTCCTTGTCAGCTGCCAGAGGGGGTGAATCCATGTCAAGGCATGGGGAAGTCCCCACACTGAGTGATGAATACTGAAAGATGTACCCTGAGCCGCATCCAGCAGCTAACTGCACCTTTTGCCGAGTATTCTCCAGTATTGATACCAAACAGCCCCAAAGCTTCTTTCACTTGGTATGTTCTTGAGAAGATTTACTTGTGCTCTTGCCCTGGAGATCATCCTAACTGCAACTAATCATATTGTATTGTCACATCCATCCCAACTCTGCCTTTTAGGTATACAGTTTCCAGGCTGCACCTGGCAGCCTTTTTCTCTTCACATTAATTTCAGTCATATAGCTAAAATGTCCTTAGTGGGGATATTATAATCATACAAGAGATTTAATATGATATCTGTGCACTTGCCAATTTTTTTTGATACATGTATTTATTAAGGGATTTTGTAAGGTAAACTAAAATACTGTACACACACGCACAGAACTGTGGGCAAAGCAGAGAGATATGGCAGCAAAAATGAGAGATAAAGAGGCAGAACCACCTCATGGAATGACACTGAAAATATTGGCAAGATATTTACAGATCTGTGAAGAATCTTGTGTCTTTCTCTATCTGTAGTATTTTTTGGTTTACATTCTGGCTTTGGCTCATGTGCCAATGGAAAGACTTTTCTCCCGCCACCCCAAATGCTTTATTTTGCTCCATATACAGGGGAGAAAGGTGAGGTGAAGTGCCCTTCTCCCCTTACTACAAAGAGCAGGATAAGCATCAGGACTGTTGGGAAAGACTACAGTCAATCCCACCTGAGTGTGGAGATAGAGCAGGGACCCAGGAACAGAACTCACAAAAGTGAAGCGGCAGTGATCCCACCAGGGACTGAGAGTATCGTTGTCTGTGGAGCAGGGATTTCATGTTGGAGCTCAAACGAGGGAGGTGATCAATGTGGGTGAGGGCGGGACAAAGACCCGTGTGCTGACCTGAGCACTGGTAACACAGATCCCAGGACAGCAGGGGAGGGTGGCAGAGATTGTTGGAGATGGTGTATTAATTGCCAATTCTGGAGGCAGCTGAGGTTTTAGCAACCTTTTCTCCTCAGTCAGACTGAACAGTCTCCAACATCCAGCACTGTCCTTTTGAGGCCTGAAACAGAGCTAACCCCTGTGGAGGGCTCTGCTTTTGCAGCTGCAGTAGTACAGGTGCCTGAATTACCACTTCAAGAGCTTGCCAACACATCTCTTCATGGCCTTGCAGGCACATTTCTGCAAGTCAGACAGCAAGGCTGAACTACTGCTGGGACACCTCCGCTGGCCATGGTCATTAGACAGGAGCAAGTTGTCTATCATCCTAGCTTCCTCCCTGCTCAGAGTGCGGCAGGCAGGGTAAGGACTGGAGAAGTGCTGCCAGAGGCAGCTCAGCCAGTCTTGTGACCAGGGACCATGGGTATTGGGCCAGGGAGAGAAAGGCAGCTCTGGTGCACTGGAGGAGTTCCTCAGAGCCACAGAGATCCTGCAGTTACTCCAGAAGCAATGCAGCTTGCACACTTGTTTTCAAGGATCTGTATACTACATAGTCCAACCCCTGATGAGAAAATTCACATGATGGAACAAGTTTGCTTAAGGTTCTAGTAAGAAAGCAGGAGGTAGACCATGGGTAGCCTTTATTACAAGTACCTAGGTAAGCCATCTCTCTTTGCCTATCATTCTGCCTTTGGGCAAAACCAATGTTTTCCTCCACTTAAACATCATCATCTCATTAGAGTGTTCACAGTAACAGAAATGTATCTGTTACAGGAGGCAAAATTAATGACACCAGGACAACATAGTTACCCTAAGGCTTACAAATCAAGGTAACATTTCTTGTTGGGGAGTGATGCCTTTCATTTATGAGGTTGTCTTTCCATGGGATTTCTGCAGAGTGTATCACCCTGATTCCTGAAGTCTAATCATGCCCAGTAAACAGAGAATTGCTTCTTCTTTAGAAGTATTCGCCACAATCCAATGCACCACAGAAATTATTATGCTTCTGTCACTTTTATTATTCATTGATGACAATTCTACCTGCTAAACAAATAAACAAAAAAAAGTCCAATCAAGAACACCCACAAGGGAAGAGATCTCAGAAAGCTCTGAAATGCAGTAATTGTATGGTACTTTGCACAGAGGCAATTTGCTGGAAAAATCAAATTAAGGCAAAATTATTGTTCTGCTTCATCAAGCTAAAACCAACATCCTCTGAAAGTTCACCTGTCATATATAATAACTTAGCTTGCTGAGAATACCGTATCTCCTGGTGGGAATGTGGCAACAGTTTTGGGTTCTTACTGTTGCATCTGAGACTCAGAATCATATTCTGTGATATCAATATACGTTTATGATCGACAGAATAAGGGTAAGAGCCACGAAGGCGCTTGCACAGCTAAAGCAAGATTTGCAGAGGTATTTACGTGTCTAAAAGCTTTTTAGGACTCTTATTCCCACTGATATCACTAAGCCCAAATACTACCAAGTATCTGAGGAATATAGATGAGCAATACCATTTATGGCAATCGTATTTACAGGCTAGAGGTGACACAACGTGCCCTACTCAAAGCAGGTCAGAGATAGAGGCAATGCCAATTGGAATCAGCAGGAAAGCATTATAGATAGAGGAAAGTACAATTTTTCCCTAGTTCCAGCTGCCTATTTCCAGAAGCACACATGCAGACAAACACACAAATATGAATAAACAAAATGGCATGAAGAGAACTCTCCACTTACATCAAGATTTAAGCTGCTTCCCTTCACTTGGTTAACTTGACAAAACATCTGAGCAAAAATACAGCCCTATGACATGACCTGGATATAAAAAGGGCTTGTGACATTCCAAAATTGAAAGTTCTGCTTCAGCAAAATGCCATTGAGGCCTCACAAGACAAACACTCCAGTGACTGTCAGATCCAGGTGATTACAGAATGAGTCACAGAAAGAAAATATCTCTGTAGTAAGTAGAGCTAAAGCCATCTATATATATACATTGACAGAGTCCGAGGTCAGACAGTGAGTAATCAATTTCTGAAGTGGTATGTGAGTTTTCAGCTGTTGGACTATCGCTGAATGTAAGGGAAGTCAAGCCAGCAAAGTCCTATCAACATTTCACGAAAGGAGAATCCCTGCTAAGATGCACTTTTTTATGCCTTAAAGTGCTTTCAAAAATTGTTGGATTGGCATGCTTCACATTCATTGAATGCCTTTGTCCACAGACCCAGCTCTGGAAGAGGAAGGTAAGCTTCACACTACAAAACCTCTTCAGTTCTGCATTTGGCATTACGGGATAGTCCTTACGATATGTTCGTTCTTCCCTGCTTCTTTCTGCTGAGGCTGATGACAGAAACACATATTACTGTCAGCTCTGGGGTGCAGTGGGATATTTCCACATAGGTTATCTGATAGACACTACACAAGAACTATTTTCAGGCATTATTTTATTTCACTCTGTAAATCAGGAGCTCAGAAATGAAAAGCCGTTTAAACAGTTGACATGTTCCTGATTTACCCAGCTAACCTGAGACAGTCTACAAAATAAATATAGCCATAGCAGTCACAAAGAATTGTATAAATGCACTAGAGCTGGCTTTCAAATGGGTAGTTTGAGGGGTGCTACTGAAGTAGTCATGGCAGGCTGGCATTCACTGGAGGCCATTAACCTCAGGCATTATAGCTTGTGCTGAGCTCTGAATCATCTCAGTGTGGCACAGAGCACCTCTGAGTAAATTACTTGAAAGCTAACTCAGATATCTCTACACAAGCCTCAGTCACATTTGTGACTGAGTGCAGCCAGTCCCACAGCTAAAGCCTTCCATGTGCAAATGAGTCTGTGGAAATAAATCTCAAAAACAGTGAATCAGAAATTTCACATCCAGTACTTCCCATTGGAACTACAAACCTACAGTGCAAAATTACTTAATACTTATGCCAACTTTGAAAATATTCAGAGAAGTGCTTGAATTCTTCATATGTTCATCAAACTGATTTTTTTCTCTCTGAGCTCTCCACTGTTTTTTCAAATCTTTCCATTCCAAGTCATGACAAGCACCTCGTTGCAAGACATCTCTTTCTGAAGTTTTCCTTCCTCCAGTGCAGTAGAGCAGTAGTAGTAGTATTTGGGGAAATTGAACTGTTTGCTTTTCTTGTGACATGAATAGATCAAGGCATCTACTTCTTTTCTTATCACAAAATGGTGCTCACTGAAGTGAGCAAATGGAGAACCAGAGGATCTTGGCCTCACTGGGAGCAGGTAGCAGATATGCTCCTTGCATCTGATTCTGAGAAACTGCTCGGTTGCTTTGCATTAAAGAAGACAGAACTCTTTGCTGCTGATTGGCATGTGAACTGCATAATGGGTGCAGAGGCCAGGGACATTCCTGAATGTGGTTAAATAAAAGATGGTATTACATCTCTAGTCATGAAATCTGAACTCCAGCATAGGGTCAGTCAAACTCCTCCTGGGTAATCTTATTTTTAACACAGTTTTATGAAGTTAGGGTAGCCAACTCATCTAACAGACTGCATGTAACCAAAAGATTAAAAATGTTCACTGAGAAGGCAGGAAGAATGATCTACTTAATGAAAAAAAAGTAATAATAACAATATTGAAATGTTTTCAACCAGTCTAGGCTTCTGTTTTCAGTCAGAATGAATTGCTTCATTCTGCAAGGCATACTCACCTCAAAATATTTATTTATCTAAAAAAAAAAGAAATGGCACTTTGTTCCTTTCTTTCTAAATATTTTTTACCTTGTTCCTTCTCAGTGATTCTGATCTTCTGCTGCAGAAATTAATAGAAGCTCAGTTATAATAGTCAATAGATGCAGTCTGAAATACAGGGCTTGGACAATACCCCTCTCTGTGGCCACAGAGAGGTCCTAGAATCAATTCTAATTCCTTTTTTTTTTTGTTCCTCTGAGCTTAGACATTTTCTTTATTTCACATTTCTGCTATTTTCCTTTAATGTCTCCAGAATGTTCTTTGCTTTACTGTCAGAAGGCATATGCAGGATTTGAAGAGAAAGAGCAGTTTAAGTGACTAACATTACCTAGCAGCCATTGACTTATGCCTGCTGGGGAATTATACACCAAACAATACATGGGACACAGATGAACAACGGGATTTAAAGAAATGGGATGGCTCAGGCATAAGGACAGATGACAACAGAAATTATCAGGAGCAGGTACAGATGGCAATCTGCAACTGGTCAGAGACACACAGACCCATGTGCTCTCCACATCTAGCACTAATAAAATAAAATTTTCCTTCTATTTCCAAAGCTTTCAGCTACAGGGAACTTCCCACTCTTTACCTCCTTATAGTTCAACTCATTTCCATACAATCTGTGCAGAATATTACTTTGAAATTAATTCCTCCCTCCTGACTCTCAGCTTCAATGCTCCCATCAGCTGATCTGTTGCATGTTTAGCTCAATCTCTTATCCCCTCCCCTTCACACATCCGCTCTCCCTTTGACAACCTCCTGTGCAATCTCTCATATCTTGAATACCAAGAAGGTTCTGTCTTTTAATTCCAATACAACCTTAAGGCACTTCTTGGGTGTCCTTCATGACCAATTTTTTCAGTCATCAGTTTCCTATACATAAAATGGCTGGAAGAACAAGAGAGGAAACAAGAACTCTTCACCAGCCTAGAAAATAAGCATCTTATAAACTGACTGGCTTACTTTTTTGTCAATATCAAACCGCTTGTAAGGAAATTACCATATCTCTGATGCAGGATGCTCACTGCACTGCTGAGAGGAACATCAGATGGCTTTCACACAGGCTCAGAGCTCTGCTGACATAAAGCATCTTTCAGGGTCAGGGCATACAGTCTTTTTCTAGTTTCTGCCACCAATAGTCATGCTGAGTATGAGTCTTCTACAGTCATCCCAAAGTGACTATATCCACACTGAGGAGCTCATTGACCTGAATTGAATATGTCTGTAATTATAACCTTGGTAAGTAAAGGTTTTTATTTTATTAAAAAAAAAGAAAGCGTTAAAATCTGTTTTACTAGATTCTGAGTATGTGTGTGTGTGTGTTTTACCCCCACACAAAACACACCTCAGAAGTGTGACAAAACCAAAATTCTCAGGAGTATAGAGCCAATGAGCTGCAAAATTTTCCCAGAATGCTTATTTTTAGGATGGCTTCTATAACCAGACTGACCAAAGGCTTTAACACTTCAGAGTGCTCCATCTGATGGGATATCACTGTCTGGAAAGGAAAATTGCTGCAGTCTGAAACCTTTAGTCTGACATGAGGGAGAGTATGTGCATGTGTTTATGCATAGGCAACAGGCTATTTTCACAACTGATCAAAAATTTTTTTACCGTATACCTCTGGTTTGGCCGCATCAGTGTAATCTGCATGCATCTCTTCAACAACTGCTTTAAATTGCAGTGTGAGAGTTTATAGCATCATTCTGGCCAAAATGCTACTGTTATTTTTTTATTATTTAGTACTAGCTCTTTATTAGACACAGTAAACAGCACAAGAAGAAAGAGCAGTCCAGATAAGACAGTTTTATAGCCTAAGACAAAGACATAAAGACAGCACACACTGGAAATATAGTCATCAGAGGCAGCCTAACACAATGAGTATTGATTTGACAAGTTTTAATCCTAGGTTTTCCTGACTAACTATGCTGGTTTAAGGAGAGCATTTAGCCTCTTCTCATCTATATTTCCCTAAGTACAAAAGCAAGGGCGATAACACATGGATGTGTCCCCAGGATGGAGGAAGAATGAGTTCGTTCATGCCGTGGGTATCAATTGGTTATCAGCTACTATTCTTTAAGGGAACGTGCCCACAATTCAGCTAATTGCAGATGTGCCCAATTGTTTCCATGCAGTCCTGGGCCTTGGAGATGTAGAGACACACAGGTAGGGGTTATTAGCTTTCAGAGGAGAGTATCATACCACTATCGTACTTCCCTGGACAGCCCACTGTTTGCTATAGCCAAAAAAACTCAGCCCCATGACAGGTAGCAGCAGTTGCAGTGTCTGACACTTTGGTGAATAACACCCAGGCCCTTGTGGAAGAACCCGAAGGGCCTCGTGTAGTCCATAGCCAGAGCACAATGCTTCAGCACAGTGGGGCAAGATTTGAAGAGAGCAAATAATTCACGGCAGGCTCTCTGGGGGCCCTTCTGAACCCTGCTTCTCAGCAAGGTTGAGGTACCTCACTCAGGATCCACAACTCAGAGCATTTTCCACCAAGTCAACACATACAATCTTCCTTTGAAAAAAAGTTGAAGAATTTCAGTCTTTCCTTCTAAAACACAGCCAGCTTTGCGGCCCATAACAAAAAGTTGAGAGATTTAATGCAGAAAGAGTCTTTTCTAGGATCTTCTGTGCCTGCCTCAGATTGACGGGGTGCAAACTTGCACTTCCTAGACTAGAAGGCTGTGGGTTTCTTGGGAACTGGGATGGGAAAACTCTCAGAGTCTCATATTCAGAGGGGATGAGCTTTATCCAAAGGTGCAGCTATGGTCACTTTTAAAAATATTTAATAGATATGGATAGCCTACTGAACCTAGCAAGCTGTGCAGCAAAGCACTTTGGATATAACAATTGGAAAAAGAGAGCAAAATTCCACTCATGCACATTTGCATCTTAATGGTCAGGGCAATTATCAGGAAGAGTGAGAGAAGTGCTGGCTCCCAATCCCCATCCTTACAATGTTTTCTGTAACAGCTACAACCGCTGCCCCCAAGGTCTAATGGCTACAACAGTCCCTTCTGTGCATCACATCAAAATAGTTAAGAGTAAAGTCTCTCCTCTCTCAGACAAACACCTATGTCACAGGGTTGAAAAGCCATGTTCGCCTTGTATTGTCTCCCTGGTTTAGAGAAGCTTGAACTCTTTGTTGCAAAATGGGCCACTCAGAATCATTTATAGTTCTTTGGATCAGATACTGAACCTTTCAAGCTGAGGGGAACTGGACCAAATATCTTCTGTACACTGTAGAGGAAGGCAGCCCACCCATAGACACTGTTTTGCATTTGTGGAGTTTTTTAAGTGATCACAGATCCACTCTGAGAGGAATCACTTTTCTGTGGAATATGAGGCAGGCTCTGAGGTAGCTGGTCGCTATGGAGAGGTGGAGGAGTACCTCATCAGAAAGCTTGTATTTGGTTTAGGAGCGAGGTGGGTGCTAAGCAAGGTAGACTCGGGAAGTTCTGGGCACATTCAGGAGCAGAACTGAAAGAATCTGAGGAAATTTAAAATAAAAGAGTAACGCACGGCCAACTTTACATAACAGGTGGGTGAGGAATTTCCAGGGGCATTTGTTTCTTTATTTGTGGACATATATTCCATCCAAGACCTGGTTTAAAAGCTTCTTTCGTTTATTAGCTCATAGAATCATAGAATCGTAGAATTGTTCAAGTTGGATAAGACCTTCGAGATCATCGAGACCAAACATTAACCTAACACTGTCAATCCCACCACTAAACCATGTCCCTAAGCTCCGCATCTGTATATTTTTTAAATATCTCCAGGAATGGTGCCTCAACCACTTCCCCGGGCAGCCTGTTCCACTGTTCCCACCTACTGACATGTAGCTGAGGTGTAAGGAGTAATCAATGTGTCTTCATGCCCTTGAGATATCTGAGGATTTCTGGTAGCTGGCACAGTTTGTATAAGCCACGAGGATGCTCTAATTTATGTCTTATAAGTAACTGAATACTTGGTGAATGGCACTTCTCTTTCATGAACTGCACTGCTCAGATCTTGCATACGTTCCAGAATCAGAGCCTTTTTATTTCTGTAAATTTTGAATTTTAACCATGGACTTCATGTTTATGACATCAGCAGGTCACTATTTAGGCCAGACATTGTGTACCCTTTATCTTAGAGCTGTATCATACCCTGTGTAGCCCTATCTGCATTATTTGGGGCAGGGGGTCTCTTCTCTGCAGACTGTTAAAATCACTCATTTCTGTGAAAGACTGAGAAATGTATATTCGGAAGCTGAATCATCAAACATACATTTTCTGATGACTTAATCAGAGACTTTTTTTTATATTTCTAGAGGGGAAAAAAAAGATAATGAGTCCGTCTAATAAAACTGCACATTTCTGCTTTATGTATACATATTCCTAGTTACTATATAACTGCATGCAATAGAGTTGCAGTTTATAAATGTGTATATTTATAGTAAATGAAGTGTACATGTTTTCGTATATTCTATATATAAATTGCATGTTTTGTAAGACAGCTGAAACACAACAAGATGCTTAATAAGTGACCCTAAGGCATTTACTTGAACTGTATAGAAAATTTAGATCTAAATATGACACTGGATGCAAAGAAAACAATACAATTAAATTAGAACCAAATCAGAACAATAGTGTCTCCTGCTTTGACATCGAAGGTCTTTGTCTCTGCTTTGACATTTGTTTTTCATAAATTCCCTTGGCAGTTTCTGCAGCAGCAGACCAATATTCCATGACAACAGCCAAATCCATTGATATCTCTTAATTAAATTGTTGGCTCTTAATAAAGGCGACACCCCAATATGGTATGGATCACTGTGGCTAACCTTTTAAATATAAAAGAAGAGCAGGGACAGATTGTCAGCTTGGATGCCAAGCGGCATTTGTTGGCTTGTACTTACACTGCTGCGTGCTTGCAGCCTTTCTGACTTGTTTTGGAGGGAGCTGGCTGGAGGAAACTCAGAAAGAGATACAGGGAACGAGCAAACAGCTAAGCAGCATAGATAATCAGGGGTTCTGCTTGAGTTTGCTGTCTGGTCCTGTTTGTCTAGAAGACTAGACACAACCTAACTGGCCATGCAACTCCCCCAGCTTACTCGTGTTCTGGGTAAGAATCTGAAATTAAAGCAAGAGGGGAAGATGGACAAGTTCCACAGCTCTCTTTACCAGCATTTTAAAGAGAAATACAATTAAAAGGTCCTTTGCATGATTGCTGTAGAAAGGTTTCTGCATGAAAACTTGCATACCTAGGGCAGGGCCTGAACATCATTTTCTTAGCTGTGTTTCTGTGGCTGAAAAAAAATAAAACAAAACCAAACAAACCCTGTATCCTGTGGGTAAGCATCCCCACATCCCCACATGCATCCAACTGCGCAGTGAGATGTATGTACATACCATCATCTGAGAACAGCATAAAACTGTAGATGCATTTCAAGGCAGAAAATAAACTAGAGGCATACCTCCCTAATAATGGATGCTTACACATCTCAAGCAGTCTATATTTAGGGATTGCAATGGCCTGGTCACATCCAGTAACTGGCCAGGTAGCCTCCCTCCTCCTACAATGAACCTTCAGCCCATGCCCTACAACAGGACTGCATCGATAGCATGCACTTTCTTACTACATGCTGTTGTGCCTGAATAGGATTTGAGTCTCCATCAGCCATGGTTCTTGGAGGCTCAAACTATGTGGAAACGTACAGCATGCTCACTGCATCTGACTTCACAGACAGTAGTTGTTAGCAACAGAAATCTGGCTTTGGGAAGGTTGTCAACTGCTGGAGAACAAATCACTGCAGCCCTGCAGCCTATCTTGGGTATGCTTTTCAACATTTATATGTATTTACAGGTTATTTTTGCAACAGGTATTTATTGTGAAGTGTCATGTCTAGATCAAGTTCGATGTCTGCAGACAGTGCCTCTTCTTAACACTTCCACAGAAGCTGCTTTTATTTATTAAGCCTGATGCCATTAATTTCACCCTTGAATGTCATTCAGTGCTTTCCATTCATGATTTTTTATGCATTTCGTTACTGGTCAACTCAGGGGCCAAACAAGTAAGCAATGGGCTTGAACATATGGGAAAAACTGACCCTTGCTGCCAAGGAGTTAAAGTATTAAAGTGCATAAGCCATTTCCTGTAACAGTTGTCAAGCTAATTTTTGGTAAATTACTTAGTCCATGTGTTCGTTATTGAGACATAAGCCCAGTGACTTGGCATGAAAATGACATTACACCACTGTAATCACAAACTAAGCTTTTACAACTACAGTGACTACACCCCCTAACTGCATCCCTCTAACAAGTCTCCTCTGAGCTCAGCAGCAGTAGCTTTCGAGCAGCTTAATTAACACTGCATTGCACCATCCAGTGATAAGGGTAACATTAATGGACACTCTTGCTGCACGCCTCCATGTAACTCCATAAAAATCAGAATATTCTTTAGAAAATATTGACCTAATGGGAAAGAATGCACGTAAAACATAGAATGAAATTAAATACAAAAGAAAATCACTATCACCTTTGTGGTGAACTTTTTCTGTACCAAAAGATAACATATTCTGGAGCTCTTGGTGACAACCTCCATTTCTCTCCACCCAGCACATGACAACAGTCAACTACTTAAAGTATTTGGCGTAAAGGACATCATAGTTTCGGCAGATAAATAGTTTTCTCTATCAGATAACTCCTAGCTTATGTTTAGATTTTAAGTGGTTTTAGAATATTAAGGTGCTAAAAAGTGGAAATAATTTAGTAATCTCTGAAGGTTGACACCTGCTATGAAAATCTAAATACATGCCAACTTTTCATTAACCCCATGTCTCATGTTGCAATTAAGTTTTAGATTGATCCCTTGTATCATGGCATTGCACACTGTGCTCTTGAGGGAGCCTGAGCCAAATATACACTAATCTAAGATATCATTTCACCCTCCCTGGTTTCTACCAGCAAGAAAGCACATTCCTGGCTAGTGTTAACACAGGTGCCCTACACTGCTATATCTGGTTTTGTTGAGGAAAGCAAAGTGAGCAGTAGAAAAAGTACGAGACATCACTCTGATTTGTTGTTGTTGGTTTTTACCATTAAAAAATACAACATTAATATTAATCAGGTAAAGAGTACATCACACAGGTTTCACTTTTTATTATTTACAGAAACCATGCTCAACTGATATTATAATTGGAGAAGAAACAGCAAGTCAACTCATAGGACCACGAGAGCATGTTTGCTATCAACAGAGAGACTCCCAGGGACTTCAATTAGGATTAGATTGCAGTCTTCATATTTACATTTAAAAGTATTCCCCTCTGTGTCCTTACACAAATTATTAGCCTATTCAAACTTCATAAAAGGTAAGTGTAAGACGAAAAAGTATGCATTAAGTATCTGACTGATTAAAGAAAGGCAATTTTGAGAGCTGTCACAGAATCACAGAATCACAGAATCACAGAATAGTAGGGGTTGGAAGGGACCTCTGTGGGTCATCTAGTCCAACCCCCCTGCCGAAGCAGGGTCACCTACAGTAGGCTGCACAGGATCTTGTCCAGGCGGGTCTTGAATATCTCCAGAGAAGGAGACTCCACAACCTCCCTGGGCAGCCTGTTCCAGTGCCCCGTCACCCTCAGAGGGAAGAAGTTCCTCCTCATGTTCAGACGGAACTTCCTGTGCCCCAGTTTGTGCCCATTGCCCCTTGTTCTGTCACTGGGCACCACTGAAAAGAGCTTGGCCCCATCCTCCTGACACCCACCCTTCAGATATTTGTAGGCATTTATAAGGTCCCCTCGCAGCCTTCTCTTCTTCAGGCTGAACAAGCCCAGTTCCCTCAACCTCTCCTCGTAGTGGAGATGCTCCAGTCCCCTCACCATCCTTGTAGCCCTCCGCTGGACTCTCTCCAGTAGCTCTTCATCTTTCTTGAACTGGGGAGCCCAGAACTGGACACAGTACTCCAGATGAGGCCTCACCAGGGCAGTGTAGAGGGGAAGGAGAACCTCCCTCATCCTACTGGCCACACTCTGTCACTCTGGCATTTCTCTCTGGCTGTTCATCAGGGGGACAGTCCCTCTCAGTGCCTGGTCATTTTGTAGCAGACCACTTGGTGTGTCAAGAAGAACCAGAAGTCTGGTCCTCTGCTTTCAAATGATTGTATAAGACAGAAATATACAAAAAAGAAAGGATCTTTCAGGATAAAGTACTGCTGGGGAAAAAAAAATCCCAACCCAAAAAAACCCTGTTGTTGATGTCTAGGCATTTATATATTCAACTGTTGCTCTCCCACTATCTTCCTGAATTTTCTCATTCACAAAAGCAAGTCAGAGAAAAGCAATAACTAATGATGAAATGCTTTATCTGGATAAAATACCTTGTTCCAGTAAGTAGCATTTTCCTCTCCCTTTAGAATGTGTAGCCTTTATTCAACAAATTCATCAAATAGCTGCTGTTTTCCAGTAATTCAGACTAGTCATAAAAGTATATTTAATATTGTATAAGATAAATGGGCTCTACTCAGTTGCCTTTCTGTGAAATCAGACCTTTCTGACATTTTCAAATGCCTATGGTGGACTAGGAGAAAGCTATGTAACTGGTCTAAAGCAGAAAAAGCTAGACAAATGCATAAGTAGTGGAACAACTATCTTGATCTGCAACACCTTTGTGAAACAGGGGAAACAAATATTAAACCCAGACTACATGCAAAGCCAGACAGAAGATCCCTAGTTTAAGCCATTGTTCCTGCAGATGTCTTTTATGCTTAAAAGTTCTTGCCTTCAAATAGAAAAAGTGTTATAAATTCGGCAATCATTCAGCATTTCACGCATCCATACATTTATATGATTTATGACATCAATATTGCACAATAGCCCATATCCCCAAAAAGATCTTAAACAAATTAATGACTGTTAGAAACTGAAACAATTTGCATTACGGTCACAGTAAAGACTGAGTACAAAAAATTTGTTTGTAACACTTAACTCCATGCAAGATAAATTTATCTTGACCTCTTTGCATCTGTACTTCTTATTCTTTAAAATGAAAAAATATACAGTATAGAACAATAACTATTTTCATTTTGTAAAAAAAGTTAACAAGACTTGGGCAATTTATTGCATCATACTGACTAATAAAACTGGCTATCAGCTAACAAGGTTTTGACTGGTGATGTGAAGTTAAAAACTGCATGACTTAACTCTCTAGTTCTGAACTCTGCATGCAATACAAAACACCCTCCAAAGGAACATAGTAAAGAACAAGAAAACCTCTCAGATCCCGCACCAGAAAAAAGAGCTCTGGGAGAGCTCAGAGATGTGAAGTTACGAAAAAATGCTGAAGATCTGTTTATCCGTTCAGACTGCTGCAAAGTATCATCCTGCTCTGGAAAGTGACTTAACAAAAAAATCAAGTATAAGGAATGGCAGATTCTTTGGCATTACAGGTTCATATGTGTCATCAGGCAGCAGCTTCACTTTGGGGACATAAACAAACCATGGAGGGGAGCAGTGTCTGTCAAAGAGCTCAGCATACACCCTACAACGTCGTGCACACCATACCTGCTCTACCTGCTTGAACTTCGGGGGAGCAAAGCTGCAAATCTGTCCCCTCCTGTGTTTTTCATGAATGGTTTTAGATATGTACTGGGGAGCAATAAAGAGCTGTCTTTTGTCCTGTGAACAGGGTCTGCTACTATTACTGGTTGCATCTGAGCTATAAGAGATAAAGCAGTAGTCTTCTTCTAGTGTCCCTCCCATATAAAAGGCTGAAATAAGTTCCTAATGATTACTACCTTGCTCAGTTCAGGCAATTTCTGCCTTCATTTGCGTTCTCTAAAATTTCACTGATATTCATGCAAATGCACAAAATGAATGTAAGAGACTTACTACAAGCTAAAGTGGACTCCAGTTCAGGAGCTCAATAAGCACTTTAGAAAACTATTCTGAAATTAAAACTTCCCCAGCTAGAGTTTTTTAAACTTGTCGGCTTCTAAACCTTTGGATCTGAAAGCCGTCCGAGGTTCCTTCTCATTCAGGCATAGGAAGCAGTCAAAAAACGCACTTTGTTCCAAACCTTGTAATTTGCACATGAGGAGTAGAGAGCATAAGCTGATCTTTGATCTAAATTTAAACACTATTCTCATTGACATGCGAGCTGCTTCTTTCCTAACAGTTCATTCACTGGCTAAGAAATGATTGCTTTTTCCAGTCGTTATCAACTTTCACAGCACTGCTAACAAGGCTCAATACAGGAAAACACGCCTTTCGGTGACCAAAGACGATAGATACGAGCGCAAATACACATTGACATTAGCTTTGTTAAGGAAGGAAGCATTTCATCATTTTTCAAAGAAAAATCACATTCTGAACTTCAAATTGGCATAGAAGAGCCAATTTTGGTGAAATTAAAGGGATCTCCAGAAATGCTAAATATTTGCAACGAAAACTTCTCTCCCAACTCCCTTCATTCAAAGCCACACGACATTCTGTACTCATTTCCATAGGGATTTACTGGACTAAAGCAAGGAAAACTTGCTGTGAATAGCAAAGGTTGCAGATGAAACCTCCAGACCACTGCCACCTTTGTGCTGGAATGGTGGTGGTGACTCTGCACAACTCAGTCCAAATTGTGGAAGAAAAGGGGCAAGTCATGGAAGTGACGTACAGAATATGGTTTTTATATTTTGTAGGGATTCTGAGAAATTGGTTCTTAACATTCAGCCAGCATTCACAGGATAAAATCTGCTGTGTGCATACCTTGAGTACTATCTCCCTACTTTGGGGACAAAGGTTTTACTTTCTTCAAGTTGAACAAAAACATAGACCTTTTCTTCACACTCTGCTATAAAGAAGACAACAGCTCAACATGGAATTGTTAAAGATATTGTCTTCATGGCTTAAAAAGTTCAGAAGGAAGTCATTTCAATTGCTTCTAGTGTGGAACCTGGAATCCTGTTTACTATGTGGAATTTGTAAGGCCTTCATAAGCAAACTCTGACAGTTATACGTTACTGTCAAATGAAAAGAAGATTTCCAATCTCTGGACTCTTATAACCTACACTGCTCTCCTAGTCCTCCCTGTGAATCAACTGATCTCCATGACACTATCACATTGGAAAACTGAAGTTATTGAAAAGAGACTCACAACCCAGAGGTAAAACCCTCAAACCTATAATTTGTTTAAATACAATTGCTTAATTAATCAGAAATCTTAAAAAAACTTACCTTTAAAATTTGGTCTGATTCTAGCATCATACCCCGAAGTCCTTCCCATTAATTTGTCCAAAAAATCTGAAGGAGACAGGGTCTGTGAGGGGGATTTTCCAGATCTTGAATCATGTTCTTTACAGAAAGTCGCCCTAAATAAATTATTAGCCACCATTAGCTAATATTTACCTTGCATTCAAGTCATGGAGAAATCATAGCACTAAATAAAATAGTCTCAATTCAGTGACTGTAGCAATTAATATTTTTAGAGAACAATATAGTCTATTTTTCATCTGAAAACTTTATTCTAGAGATAAAAATGAGCTTAACATAGTGTGCATGGACACAATTTTCTATTTAGAGAGTAACTCAGTTTTAAAAAGACATGTATCACGGCTTCAAGACTTTAGAAGATTCAATTTACTCTCCATCTTAATGCGTAGAGCAATCTTACAGGGACTTTGATATCCGATTTTGTATCATTGCTTTAGTTACATGTATGCTGTTGAAACTATATGTTAGCGCTGGTTTAATGTGGTCTTAAACTTCCAGACAATAGCTGGCAACACTCACTGGGCAACACTGAAAAAATATTGGGATTTTTAATGTTGGGAAGGATACAGATGCAAAAAAAAAATTATTTACAGATGCTAGACAGCAAAGACTTAAAACATGTTAGTGAATGTCTGGATTCTTCCCCAACATGGCAAAAAGGGTTCCAGAGTCAGTCACGTCTGATCTTAGGTTTTATTCACCAATGAACATCGAGTGAGAACATTTATCAGTATTATCACCAGCTGGTATTTATACGAAAGCTCTTGGAACACATCTCTGTTTTCAGGATTTAAGAGAAAACTTCTGGTACTATATCATGCATAAGAAACGCTGTGTACACAATTTATTACATATTGCAAGCACATTAAATTTTGCACAGAGACAATTTAGGAGTTCCCCATGGTTGCTCCCTAGGGAAAAAGAAACTAGAATTAAATGGTTGTATTTGGTGTATAGAGGCACAGATTTAATCATAAAGCATTATCTTGATTCTTAAATAACCATTTTAATTGTATCTATGTTTCAACATAATCTTTGAGCTGTATTAAAAGTAGTTCTATGACTGTGTATTCTTAATCACTCTGTGTTTAAATATTTGCCCAAAGGGAACCACTTAGTTTCAGGAGTGTTTTGTGGGGTTTTTTTGTGCCTGTATACAAAGTAGATATACATGTGAGCATCTGAAATGAGAAGCAAATATGAAATCCTCTATCCCTTTGCAAAAACTTCGGAATTGTAAAAAAGCAAGGTGATAGTAAATTCTTGTGATGTGATTTCCCACGTTTTTTCAGGTTCCATTTACAGGGGGCGGTTGCTTCTTTTTGCTTTTGTCATTGACATGGTACCATCACAAAAGATCTTTCATTTTTAATACGTAACACCTGATATTCCCCACATAAATGCTAAAAACATTCAGTTAAGATAACAAAAACTGGAAAATTAATCCAGTGTGCTTATTTAGGAAGTTCCTATACAAATTCCTTCTGTTTTCATTCAGAACCCACTGGTTATGAGTTGTGTTGTGATCCAAGACTCATGAATATAAACACTCTTTCACTCTGTCTCTATATATATATCTCATTACTCATATGAAAACACTTGTTATGTGTACGTGTAGATGCACAGCAGCGTACAGTATAATAATGAATTTCACCTAAAATGGTGTTTGGGTTAATAGGATTGATCTGTTTTCTTTGTATCACATAAGTCAACAGCTGAAGCAAAAGCTCATCAAATGTTAAAAATAATTCCAAACAACAATTGTATGTACTGGTACTTTAAGTGAGCACAATACTGGTCTGATCCAGGGTTTTCCCAAAATCGGAGGACGTATTCTCTGACTGCAAATAACTACATCCCCAGTAAAACTGGTTCAATTTTTTCCAAAGCTTGAAGAGGAGGAAACCAAAAAACTTCCTAAACAGCCTCCAGTGTGAGCAGAGAATTTGCATTTCGGAAGAAAAACTGAAGAAAATGGGTTTAGTTATATTGATACTCAGTGACAAGAACAAGTCTTTGAATCAGAGAAATGGAAAATAGATCACCCAAACTTGAGATTATTATTTTTTGTGTTTGTTACCAAGCAACGAGTCTCCGAGTGTAAAAGGGATAGCCTATATAGAATGAACACGAATTACTCTCAAACATAGCAAACAAACCAGGTTAATGTGGCGTAGTATCTTTATAGTTATGATTTCTGCAACCTTTTAACAAATATCATCACATAGAGTTGTATCACCTACCTGAAGTGGTTCGTCTCTAAGAAAAATGCAAACAAGGTTGTCAAAATTTTCACTAGCTGACGGTTCATTCCTCCTGCTTTCTGTGATGGTTTGGAAAATATCCCAGAAATGATTCCAGAGAGATGCAGGGAAAAAGTAAGCTGGTGCTGCCTAGATTCCCAAATTCAGCAACACTTTAATTTTCTTGACAATCAGGAAGAGAAGGTCTGGATCTCTACAAACTGGGGGTAAAAAAGAAGTGCCAGTCCTTGGAATCATGGTCAGGTCAAGCCTAGGCTCATCTCCAGCACCCAGCACAAAAGAGACAAAGCGTCAGACCTGGTCGTTCCCCTGCCTCGCTTTTGGTGATGGAGGGGGGGGGGGGGAAGAAAAAAAAAAAAAAAAAGAAAAAGAAGGAAAGAAAAAAGGAAAGGAAAAGAAGAAGAAACCTAACTAGGCGAGGAGCGTCATGCAAAAGGGAATAGCGCCAGTGCGTTTTATTCCCCTTTCGCTTTGAAAATTAGTATTTATGAACGGTGGTGTGGCTACTGGGTCGGTCTGCTTTTCCCCTCTTTGGGCAGGAAGGCGCTGCCGGGGCGGGAGGGAGGGAGGGAGGGAGGGAGGGATGGACGGAGGGAGGGAGACGGAGGGAGGGAGGGCGGTCCGGAGCGGGTGGGGGCCGCGGGGATCCCCGGCGCCGGTGCTGGAATGAGGCGGGCGGGAGCGCACCGCGCTGTACATTCAGCACTCGGACAGCTCCGACGCGGCCGCTGCGCATGCGCCGGGCCCCGGCGGGGACCAGGGATATAGGGGGGTGAGGGGGAGCGAGAGCGCGCGTCGGTGTCCGCGTGTGCGCGCCCGGGGGTGTCCGCGGAGTGTGAGGGGGACGTGTCGGGGGACGAGTGACTCCGTGGGGTGTGTTTGCGGGGGGGGGGGTGTGGGGGGGGTGTGGGTGTGTGCTCCGGGGGGGTGTTTCTGCGTGGCGCGGCGTGTTTCTGAGCGGGGGGCGGTGCGCGTCGTTGGGACGTGTGTGGGGTGGGGGTGTATCTGCGTGGGGTGTTGGTGAGTGGGAGAGGGCGCCACGTCGCGGCCCTCGGGGGAGGGAAGGGGAAGGGAAGGGGACGGGAAGGCCTCCCCTTCCGAGGCGGGAGGAGGACGGAGAAAAGAGACCCCGCTGCCCCGCGGCGGGAGGGGAGAGGGGGGGGGGTGTCGAAGGGCGGCCCCCGCCGCGGGAGCCGGCCCCGCTCCCGGGAGCTGCGCCGCGAAGACCCGAGCGGGTGCGAGGAAGGAGGAAAGGTTGGTCCTTGGGGAGCTTGCGGAGGAGCCAGAGCGGGGGTGGTCGCGTAGTTTCCAGTTGTTACTCGGTTTTACGTCTCTGCTCCGTGTCGCAGAGGAGCAGGTGATGACGGGAGGGTTGCTGGGGGATGTTTCCATCTGCAGACCCTGGCACACTTCTCTTTTTGTACACCGGGAGTGCAAACAGGGGGTGCGATGACCCGAGACCCGGCAGATGGCCAGCGACGGAGCAGGGCCCTTCTCCCGAAGTCTCAGTCTCAGGTCCTTCCCCCAACTTCAGTTGCTCAGTTACAGGTCCTCGCACTGAACCCAAGCCGTCGCTGGGGCGTCACGTTGTTCGAGAGAAGGAAGAGAGTAACTCGCCCCTCTGAAGTGCATACGGTGACTGGTGGAAGCTCTGCTCAACACGCTACGACACTCAGGGCGCTTTGGTAATATGATTTTAAATGGGTAGCTGGGGAATCTCATCTCGCGATGTTCAAGGAATATAAAATGCTTTCTTCTCTGCTACCACCATGGTTTTCCCTCCCTGCCTCCCTCCCTTCTTCCCTCTTATCCCTGGTTACTCTCAGTTTCTATGTACTCTGCAATGCCCCAAGAAGCAGCTGGATGCATCCCCACAAGTCTGGTTGGTTCCCAATGGAAAATCCTAAATTTTGTGTAAATCAGAATCAGATCTGTTTCAACAATCTGAGAACCGATTCATGCAAAGAAGTTGTCTTTGTTACCCATCCTGCACTCCCAAAATAAACAAATTACTCTTCTTCAGTTTTAGGTCCAGCTTGATTCCCCTGTCACAGAACCAGTCCACCAGTCCACCTTCACGCTTCCACGAAAGTACTTGCACGCGCACACATTTCTCATATTTCCAAGTAAAAGCCTTACCACTTCGTGACAGATACTCTTACCATGTTTGTAGTCATCTTCAAAAATTGCTTCTGAAAAACAGTTGTTCTACTCCCGTGTTAGCAGGAGATCAAAGCCACTTACCGTTCATTGAGTTAAGCTCTGTTCTTGCATTTTGTTTATTTTAGTTTAATACTGTGGGACATATCTGAAAGAAATGTACCTTGCTAGCTTTTCATAGGTGCAAATGCTAGATAATACAACATCTTATGTACAAAAGGTTGAAATAGCTGAAAAAAGCGGTCAAAATATGCAAACATAACTTAAATCACTTATTGCTTTGCCCACCAAGTCTATGTCAGTAGCATAAGTGAAGGTCCAGCAGAAGAAACACCACAGAATTCGTTTTCATTAAAACTGTCACTGTAACAGTAGACCTTGAGGATCACTGCACTGTAACATCCTCTAACCTCTTCAGAAGATAGGTTCTCCTGCTAACGTATTAAAGAAGTGAGGTCGTGTTATGTCTCTTACTGCAGTGTCTTGTTCTGAGAAATAAAGCTCACAAAGCTGCACCTGGAAAAAATGGAATAGTTTTGAGTCAACAAAAACATACTTTTCAGAAGTTGTGCCTGTCCCCATCTAGAAAGGAACCCGATAACACTGCTGTATGTTGTCACCTTGGGTGAAGACAAACGGAGAAATTGGAAAGTGACAATTGCTATCAGCTGCAGGAAAAATCTATGTCTCTTTAACCTACACTGCCACCTGCTTAAAAGCGTGGGGAATCTCAGGACTGCTTGCAGAGTTCCTGATGCAGAAATCACTGGATATGGCAGGTATCTTTCCGATGAGGCTGTGCATATGGATATTGTGACATGACATGCTTTTGAAGACCTATAAATTTTCATTTTTGGTGGAAAAAAGTCACTGAACATTTCTGTAAGTTTTCTAACTAAAGAAAACCTACTAGAAAGTCTGCTTTCCAAGATTTAGTGGCTAGCAGCCATCTTCTGCACTTTGTCGCTATTTGAAATGCTAGATAACTATATGCCTAAGTGAAATAAAAGTTGCAGGAAATTCTTCAAAATAACCTGCGCTTAACTAGGGTGGAGGTTGTAAAAACGTGGTGAGAGATGTAACAATAAAAATTTTTAGCATCTACTCCATCATTCCTTACACCTCCAAATGCCTAGAGACTTCGGTGAGATGTTACTGGGCCTGGTGGTTACATGCAAGTGCCAAACAAAACTTAATTATTGAGGACTGAAGATAGCGTGTTACTGATACTACCTTAAGTAATAGCAACAGTCACTCAAATAGCTCTCTTTTTGAAACTGAGGGCTCAGAGCAACCATTTTCCCTAATCAGAGCATTCCAGATCATGCTGGATGTATACTGGAGGGGGGGGAGGGTAGATGTATCCTTCACCTCTTTTCCATGAATTAGCACATATGAAAAAGTCCTTGCTTTCAGTCATTCTTGCAACACAGTCGCCCCTCACCCTCTTCCCATTTAAAAAAAAAAAAATATTTGTTGTGACTACTGTAAGCTGTCACTTGGCCACAGTTAAATAGTGTAATAAAATGTGCACCTGATGGTGAGGGGCGATTCACAGCTCTGCAGACCGGGGGGAACCATTTGGAAGCACCGTGCCCGGATGTATGCGGCGCTTCCCGGTGTCCGCTTCCCGCGCAGGGGCAGAGCTACGAGCAGCAGAGCCGTCAATCTGCCGCAGTTTCTGGATGGGCTGCGTACGTCAGGTTGCATGGGTGTGATTCTGTCCGTCGTCACTCATCTCTTACCTCTCACAAGACACTTCTGACAGCAGAAGTGTGGGATGAATGGGAGTTGAGGACTCGCACCTGGGGTTGGGACAGGGAGGCTGGTGGTGAAATGGCATGGGGAGGTGAGGAAAAATGAGAGGGAAATGCTTTTCTTCTAGTGAAGAGGCTAAATAACGCATCCCTGCAGTTCCCCAGGCATACACCAAAGCTTAACAATCGGCTAAATATGATATATTCTATCAAGTACGAATTAATTCCATCATTTCTCTATTTCACTTGAGTTTCTTAAGCACAGACTGCTGAGCAGAAAACAGGACAGAATCACCCTGTTTCCGTGTAAATGGTTTTATAGCAGTTAGTTGATGGCACATGATTTATGTTTGTTTGCACTGTGGATGCATTTCTGGAAACCCAAGAAATGGAAGAAATAAGGTCATACCACATTCTCAAATTATGATAAATAAATGATCCAGAAGCACGCTTCTGAGGAAACAAAATCCATCACTTCAAATATGCAATTAGTGTCTATAAGAAGAGAAAATTCAATATAGCTTTCAAAATGGTATGTCAGATTATCATAATTGCTGGATGTTTGTTAACAACGCCAAGTGTATTTCAATATACTGCCAAACAGAAATGAATAAAGAGTACAGCCTATGTAAAAGGTCCAATTATAGTGAAAGTAAAAAAGCCAAAACAAAAACCTGAACGTAACCTAACATGGCTGCATGATGAGCTAAGGATAAGAAACCAACTGGCCTGTTTGTTGAACTGTACCATAACAAATTGTGTAAAGGATCAAAAAAAGTAAACAAACTTGTCTTTAATTTTGAGACCTGTGGTAATGAGAAGTGGTTTTCAGTGAATGACAGTGATAGTCTTAGTTATGTTAGGACAATGCAGTAGCTAGTTCTTCAGCTGTCCAATGTGAAATAAAATGACATATTTCAAACATTTTTATATCTGACATTAACAGATATACCAAACCATTTGTCAGTAAAGCTCCATTTTGCACTTATTCAAAATACCATTCAAAACATCCTCCCTTCTTTTTTCTTAGTAGTTGCCTGAGTCTAAAGTTTTCAAAAAACTTACTTACTGTTCTCTATTTTTTTTTCCTCTTGTAAATAGTAACAAGCATAGTTGGAAAGAGACCATAGTAAATTTATCTTGACTGGAACTAAGTATTATAAATATATTTTTGTGTGGAGTTTACCTCCTATTTCTGAATTTTGCTTTATGAAAGTTTAAATATATGTTGTCTCTATTACATATATAATGTATGCATATATTTATATTGTAAAGTGCGTTTAATATAATTTCCTAGTGTGATTTTTTTTAAATTGCAAATATAGGAAACAAAGAATGCAGTAAATCTGATTTGAAAATTTGATCTTTCCTGTGTTAAAGGTCTGGCAGTTTCACAGTGTTGTTACGTAGGGAGTTTCTTCAGTTTTACCAGTTGGCTCAAGTGGGTTCAGCTATTGGTTTCTGACATTGACATCAGATTCTCAGTTTTCCCAAGAACCTCCTGTGCCACGAGGCTTGTTTGGGTGTTTGGTAACGCCTTGCTTCTCCTGTGGTACCGACGAAGCCACTACAGAATAGGGGAGCATGTGATGCAAATAAAATTACGTCTGGCATTCAGAATAGGATAATTTTGGAATTAAGGGAAAATATGGATATAAAATTATACTTTAACCTTTCCAGGTCTCTTTAGGGAGTAGGAGGAGGAAGAAGGGTAAAAACGAGCTATTCATTCAGTCCTTGACCTTCAGTCCCAGTATGTGGATCATACTGGAGGGGCTGGCAGGTTCCCAAATGGGAGAAAAAATCATACTCAGAAATATTGAATCATAGAATCATAGAATTCTTTGGGTTGGAAGGGACCTTTAGAGGTCATCTAGTGTAATCCCCCTGCAGTGAGCAGGGATATCTTCAACTAGACCAGGTTGCTCAGAGCCCTGTCTAATCTGGCCTTGAATGTTTCCAGGGATAAAGCCTCCACTATCTCTCTGGGCAATCTGTTCCAGTTCCTTACCACCCTCGTTGTAAAAAATTTCTTCCTTATATCTAGTCTAAATCTACCCCCCCTTAGTTTAAAGCCATTACTCCTTGTCCTGTCACAACAAGCCCTGCGGAAAAGATTTCCTCCATCTTTCCTATAAGCCCCCTTCAGGTACTGGAAGGCTGCTATAAGATCTCCCTGGAGCCTTCTCTTCTCCAGGCTGAGCAGTCCCAACTCTCTCAGCCTTTCCTCATAGGAGAGGTTCTCCAGCCCTCGGATCATGTTTGTGGCCCTCCTTTGGACCCGCTCCAACAGGTCCATGTCCTTCTTGTGCTGGGGGCTCCAGAGCTGGACACAGGACTCCAGGTGAGTTCTCACCAGAGTGGAGTAGAGGGGAAGAATGCCCTCCCTCGACCTGCTGACCACACTTTTCTTGATGCATCCCAGGCTATGGTTGGCCTTCTGGGCTGTGAGCGCACATTGGTGGCTCATGTCAAGCTTTTCATCCACCATTACCCCCAAGTCCTTCTTGGCAGGGCTGCTCTCAATCCCCTCATCCCCCAGCCTGTATTGACAGTGGGGGTTGCCCCGACCCAGATGCAGGACCTTGCCCTTGGCCTTGTTGAACCTCGTGAGGTTCACATAGGCCCATTTCTCAAGCTTGTCCAGGTCCCTCTGGATGGCATCCTGTCCTTCTGGTGTGTCAGCTGCACCACTCATCTATGTCATCTGCAAACCTGCTGAGGGTGCACTTGATCTCGCTGTCTAAGTCATTGATGAAAATGTTAAAGAGCACTGGTCCCAATACGGACCTCTGAGGGACACCACTTGTCACCGGCGTCCATTTGGACATTGAGCCATTGATCACTACCCTCTGGCTGCGACCTTCCAACCAATTCCTTAGCCACCGAACAGTCCACCCATCAAATCCATATTTCTCCAATCTAGAGAGAAGGATGTTGTGAGGGACTGTGTTGAAGGCTTTACAGAAGTCCAGATAGATGACATCCATAGCTCTTCCCTTGTCCACGGATTTAGTCACGCCATCATAGAAAGCCACTAGGTTGGTCTGGCAAGACTTGCCCTTGCTGAAGCCGTGTTGGCTGTCTCAAATCACCTCCCTGTCCTCCATGTGCCTTAACATAGCTTCTAGGAGGATGTGTTCCATGATCTTCCCAGGCACAGAGGTGTGGCTGACAGATCAGTAGTTCGCAGGGTCTTCCTTCCTACCATTTTTTAAAATGGGCACAATATTTCCCTTCTTCCAGTCACCAGGACCTTCACCTGACTGCCACGACCTTTCAAATAACATGGAGAGTGACTTGGCAATGGCATCAGCCAGTTCCCCCAGGACTCTGGTATGCATCTCGTCAGGTCCCACAGACATGTGTGTTCAGGTTCCTCAGGTGGTCCCAAACCTGGTCTTCCTTTACAGTGGGAGGGACTTTGCCCCTCTGGTCCCCATCTTGCAGTCCATCAACTGGGAGGGACGAGGAGAGAGGTTGCCAGTGAAGACGGAGGCAAAAAAGTTGTTGAGTACGTCAGCCTTCTCCTCATCTGTTGATATGAGGTTGCCATTCATGCTCATCGGAGGGGTACGCTTTCTTTAACCTTCTTTTTCTGGCTAACATACCTGTAGAAGCCCTTCTTGTTATTCTTAGCATCACTTGCCAAGTTCGGCTCCAGCTGTGCCTTGGCCCTCCTGACCTCATCCCTACACAATCAGGCAGCATCCTTATACTCTTACTGTGCACCAGTACAGGCTTGGGGTGGACCTGCAGCTCTGTGGAGAGGGACCTGGGTGTCCTGGTGGACGACAGGTTGACCATGAGCCAGCAGTGTGCCCTGGTTGCCAAGAAGGCCAATGGGATCCTGGGGTGTATCAAGAGGAGTGTGGCCAGTAGGTCCAAGGAGGTTCTCCTCCCCCTCTACTCTGCCCTAGTGAGGCCCCATCTGGAGTCCTGTGTCCAGTTCTGGGCTCCCCAGTTCAAGAGAGATGAGGAGCTGCTGGAGAGAGTCCAGCGGAGGGCTACGAGGATGATGAGGGGACTGGAGCATCTCTCCTACGAGGAGAGGCTGAGGGAGCTGGGCTTGTTCAGCCTGAAGAAGAGAAGGCTGCGAGGGGACGTAATATGAATTTACAAATATCTGAAGGGTGGGTGTCAGAAGGATGGGGCCAAACTCTTTTCAGTGGTGCCCAGCAACAGGACAAGGGGCAATGGGCACAAACTGAAGCACAGGAAGTTCTGTCTGAACATGAGGAAGAATTTAGGGTCCTGTCTATATTCCTTGCCTTTCCCATATCCCTCAGGACTGTGAACTCCACCAACGCATCACCACTGAAGCTCAGGCTATCTCCAGTCTTGACGTCACCAATGACCTCATTTGCATTGGTAAGCATCAGGTCCAGTATTGCATCCCCTCAGGTAGGGGTGTCAATTACCTGGCTTCAAAAGTTATCCTCAATGCATTCTAGGAATCTCCTGGATTGCCTACAGCTTGCCGTGCTACTTCTCCAGCAGATGTCAGGGTGGTTGATGTCCCCCAGTAGGACGAGAGACGGCGAACACAAAGCTTCCTGGAGCTGGAGAAAGAAGGCTTCATCTGTAGGCTCCCCTTGATCAGGCGGCCTGTAGTAGACACCCTCGACCAGGTTCACTCTGTTGCCTCTGTCTCTGATTCTTACCTATAGGCTTTCAACCTGCTCATGACTATTCTTCAGGGACAGCTCTTCACACTGTATTTATTTCTTGATGTAGAGCGCAATGCCTCCACCCCTCTTTCCCTGCCTGTCCCTCCTGAATATCCTGTAGCCATCGATAGCCACACTCCAGTTATGGGATTCATCCCACAAAGTTTCAGTAAGGGCAATCAGATGGTAGCTTCCTAGCAGCATGGTAGCTTCAGCTCTTCCTGTTTGTTTCCCATGCTGCGTGCATTCGTGTAGAGGCACTTCATTTGGGCTGTTGGCCGTGTCACCTGCACAGAGGAACACCCCTTATTTCCCTTGGGGTGTTTCACAGAAGCTTCCTTGTTGGCTCCTACTACCGTAGGGGCTCCCAGCTCATCTCTGCAAGACTTTGACTGTGCTGCAGTGTCCCCAGTATGCCTCTGGGCAACAGGCTGAGGGCCCGTACTAGCACTCCGTCCCTCCAGTCATTGTGTATCACCCCATAGTTTGTCACAGGCAAGCCTGATATGTTCCCCCTCCCCCTTCACATCTAGTTTAAAGCCCTGACAATGAGCCCTGCAAGCTCCTGAGCAAAGACCCTCTTTCCCCTTTGAGAAAGGTGAATCCCATCTGAAGCCAGCAAGCTTGGGGCTGTGTAGGGCATCCTGTTGTCAAAAAAGCCAAAGTTGTGTTGGTGACACCAGACACGGAGCCATGTATTAATAGATTGGATCCGCCTGTTCCTTGCTACATCACCCGCCGCAACTGGAAGGAGAAAAAATGACCTGTGCCCCGGATTCCCTCACTAGCTGCCCCAAGGCCCTAAAGTCTCCTTTAATCATCCTTGGGCTATGTACTGCAACTTCGTCCCACCCACATGGAAAAGCAGTAATGGGCTGCACTAGGCTGGGAAGTTTCCTAGTGATGTGTCTCACCCGGGCTCCTGGGAGGCAGCAGACTTCCCAGTGAGAAGGGTCTGTCCGGCATATTGGACCCTCTGTTCCCTTCAGAAGAGAGTCTCCTACAACTATGACCCTTCTTTTCTTCCTTGTGGATGTGGTAGTAATACAAGGGGTGTTCAGTTCTCCCCAACTCCTCTGGTGTGGATGGATCAACACCCACATCGTCCGCTGACTGGTCCTCCATAGCTAGAGACTCATACCTATTGTGCAGAGGCACCTGGGGAGGGGTGGTGGGCAAGGAAAGGGTTCGCTTGCTTCCCCAATTGCAGACTTGTTTCCTCTCTCCACTTCCCTTGAAGTCCCTGCCTACATCCTTGTGGGAGGAAGATACTGAATCACTTTGACCACAGCCTTTTTCTGGTGGCTGTCCCTGTTCAGGTTTCAGGGAGGTGAGAGCCTGGCTCCATCAGTCTGTCTCTCACAGAATTGTTCTTACACCTCCTTTTGTATTGCTTTCTGAAAATTCAGATGAGAATCTGAATCATTCCTAGCTCTTAGGTGTCATTAATGACTGAAATTCCTTATAACAACACATATTATATATCATGGATTTCAAGAAAGTATCCAAAGTGAACCCTTCCACCAAAGGCAGCCTCTACTAATGATGAAGAATCAGTCTTAAACTTTAAACTGGTGCTTTGCTTTTTAAGTCTTCTCTTGTGAAATCAGAACCTCCGTACTTGGAAATACAAGCTGGCTTAGTGGGAGGGACCCCAGTAGCCAGAAGTGTTTCCAGACCCATTCCAGCAGTGTATTTCTCCCTCTCTGAACTACGCTGCTTTATTTTATGATAGCCAAGAGGCAGAGAAGGTAGCATGGATTGACAGAGTAGTGTCCATTGTCCACCATCGTGTAGCATCCAGGTCTTTCCAACCTTAATGATTCTAAGACAACAAACAGCAAATACTCACATATGCTTCTGCACACTTACACTCAAAAGTATAGTTGAGCAAGTTCCGAGATAAGTTCTTATTTCTTCGTGTCTGTCTGGGCTTTGAATCATCACCCCTAGGTCATCATTGCTACAGGAAAAAAATTTAAAACTCTTGTTTTAATCTCAGTTGAACGGGAACTTCGTCAGATACAATTTCTGAAAAGTACATCACATGCAAATTGGTATTAGTAAGTGGGGCCACTCAAAAGAAAAATTAATGATGTGAACTTCGTTGGTTATGAGTTTGCGATATATGAACCAGTACTCAAAAAATTTATTGTAAATACATGCTTGTGCCCACCTCCCTTGTTTACTTTATGTGAGCTACCCACAGCTGTGAAAGACAAGTTTTCTGTAGGAAATCAACAGGCCATTTATTTCTTAGAATTTGGTAGCTGAACTCAATGCCTGACCAACATTCATTCAGTTTGGTATTTGAATTTTTTAAGTTCTGACAGAAACAGCGGCAAGAAAGACCTACACAAAAGATTTCTCTAATGTGTGTCTGGTAGGATTGCTAACAAAGAGTTCTGTTATATTAAGATGATTTATCTAATGAACACTTGCTTCTGAGATATATATATACACACACATGAAAATTCTGTCGCAATGCTTGATTTCATTTGCAGTAATTATTTTGTTCCAGATGTTATATATTAACCTGATAAACAAAGTATCTTATTTCTATTATAGCTTAGAGATTTCGGCAGACAGCAGAATTGTATAGTAACGATGACTAATGCTGCGCATCATAATCAGTTTAATCATGTCTTCACTTGATGCTTGCAAGCTGAACTTGCTTCTGTTCTGATGGTATTATTTTGTAAATTTTGGTCTTTGATATTTAATCAAGTATGCATTCTTCCTGGTTTACAACAAAACAATTTTTTACACCATTTGATGCTTATTAAGCTTATTCAAAATAACATTTTAAAATAGACTTTACAATATAACATCTGAAGTAGCCATAAGGATGCTGAGATCCAAAGTGGTGTAATCATTTATGCAGACTGAAGAAAAGCTGTAAAGCTTAATTTATTTCTAAATGGATTACAAGAGTTTCTTTAAACTGATCTTTTTATTTTATATGCCTGGGGAAGAGCATGATGAAAACAATCATAGCATAAAATATAGATAATTTAGATAATTACATGAGATAGTTTAGGTAATTATGTGTGTCCTGCTTGTGCTGGTTCTACCTTACCAGGATCAGCTATTCCCTAGCAAATCCAAAATGCAGACACATACTCATTTTTAGTACTGTTGACAAAAGTAAGAAAAAAAAAGAATAGCAAGGGGAAAATACTTCCTTCCGGGTGATATTTGGACACTTCCCTGTGGCATTTGCATGACAAAGTTCTTCAGTCAAAGTACAAAATGCTGTCACTATAGCGTGGAGTATGCAATAAGGTATCAACATCACAAAACAAATACTAATGTGTGCTCTGAAAAGTTCATTGTGTAGTTTTCCACACCACAGAATCGTCTCTTGTTTCTATTTTTCTCTCTAACGTTTACTAGAGGGGAGTATCAAGAGCAAACATGCGTGAATGTGTGGGTGCATAAATGCTTTCCCCCCATCTTTTCCACGCTTCTAGCTACTGGGAAGGAAAGTACTTTCTCTGCATTGTCTGACAAGCTCTTTGGTTTCTGTGGTGCGGCGTACAGAGGGAAGGGGTCTCAGTTTCTGCATTCAAGTGACTCACTGCTAGCTCTACAGCTGCCTGGTAGCAGGCACAGTTTGGGTATTCCCGTGACAAGGAGGCTGTTAAACTTCAAAAGCATAGGAAAGACCCAAAGCTGTGTTGACTCCAGACTCACAGGCTATGTGTTATTGGCATGCACATTCATAATCAGTTTTCTCTGGAATAGAGATATCTGCAAGGTATCCTCTAAGTAAGTAATTAACAATATCAGAGCTATGATTGTGTCTTAACTTTAGAGCATCTCTTTGCCTATGACAGTAATACATGCTGTGGCAGGGTCAGGTTCTTGGGACCTGGAGGAATTAAAATGCTGCTGAGTTATGTCTCAATCACCTGTAAGGCTGTCTGGGATCCAAATTGAACGGTGTTCCAGAAAGGGTGATTTATTTCTAAATTTATTCAGCAATATTATCATGCTTTGTGATTTTATATAAAAGACTTTCTTGGATTCTTGCTAGCATACACTGGATAATAGATAGCCCTAGAAAAAATGTGTAAATCAGTATTTAAAATTTGTTGAATAAAATTGTATTGTTCAATCAGTGGTATGTGATCAAATAATTAAAGGCTATATCATAATTCATTATTCTTTATGGTGTAAAATGAAGATTGTCCTTACATTTCCTGACTGGAATGCTTAACCATGCAAGTTTGTATTTTCTCACCTTGCTTTTTGTATGAAGTTTTTATTAATCCAATGTTTAAATGATCTTCTCACATCTGGTGGTATTCACTGACAAAACGAGCACTAACTGATAGAGATATAATATAAAGAAAAAAATATTACAAAACATATCTTGTAGCTAAACTCTTCTCTTTGGAAAATAATTAAGCAACAAGTTTCTATTAAATATTTTACCTACATTATTGCTACTGCCCCAACCGGAATTTGACTAATGCTTATTAACTCACTGCATTGAACAGTGGCCTATAGAACACTTGTAATAAGATTTTATGAAGAGTTACCTATTTAAAATTTCCATTCCCTCCCAGTGCATGCACATAATTAGTATGGACACAAATGTGAGTTACACATTCATTACAGAGTATGTACTGAGAGGAGAAAAAGGCTCCTATGGAGAGTGTGGATCTGTTCATATCTATCTCTCAATTGTTTACACTCTAGGGAATAAGCAAAGGTCATCCTCCCAGGCTTTTCTCCTTTCCTGCCAAAGTATGAGCCAAATTAAAGTCAAATGAAATTTTGCTGGAGCTTTCAGACATTAGACGTATTCAGCTTGTTTAACAGGTTTGCTTCAAAGCTCTTATAAACAAAGAAAAGCCTGCTTTGTTTTCAAGAAAATTTAGTGAAGGCTGCTTATGCCAAGGTTTCAGTCATCTCCACAGTTGTATTTTATAGTTAGGTAGTAACTGCTTCTTCTAAAATCATCTGTTGATAGGGTGTTGGTGTACCCTAAAAACAACATCCCTGAATCTGCTATTCATAAAGGAGTCTATTTTGGCAAAATTGGAGTGTTCAGCTTTTGCTGCTTCAATAATAATTAGTATAAAACAGGAGACAAAAAGAACAAAAATTGACAAACCTAAAGCCTTCCTAACAAAACGATCTTAAAATACTAAGAATGTCTTGCAGCTGTTGATACCTGTACTGAAAAAGACAAGATCAGTACTGATTTTTTGAAAGATATGAACCACCGACTAGTTAAAGTTGTGATGTTGTGGAATTAATCCTGATAGCAAGCTAAAGACAGACATCAATACAGAAAGAGAGCTTTCAAGTTTATTTAAGCAAATATAGATTGTGGAGAAATCAGCACCCAAAGCATAGCTACAGACCCTTCGTGATACGCTCTGACCATTTCCGTGGTCCAGTTAGAGTTGCAGGGACCATGGGCTGCCAGCATCCTCAGGTTTTGTCCTTTTCTCTTAAAATTCAGGTCCTCCAAGTTAAAACATGCAATTTTCTGCCTAATGTTGCGTTCCTCAGTTATATGAATTATACAGGGCTTTAAAATAATGGGAAAACACTTTTAGAATAAAATAAATAAAACCCGATAAATTACAGTTTCATAATGAGACTGAGGAGAAGGCATCATTAAAAAATTACCCAGCCTGGATCATTTCCTTTTTTTGGAGCGGGAAAATCCTCCCTATAGCATGAATAAAAGTTCCAGTACAGTGCAGGATGCCCTCCAAAGTTCATCTGGCAAAACAGGATGCAGAAAAACTTTGAGGCCTGTGAAGCTTTCACTGAGACTCAGAAAGCAGCAAGTTATCACCCAGGAAAAGGTAGCAACTATCTTATGTCCTCTAACCTTTCTCTGTTGGTGCAAGCCAAGGCAACTTTTGCGCCTGGCTGCCAGATCTGATATTTCAACAGTTCGTTGGCACTTCTAACTCTGCTCTCTCGGATGCCAATCAAAAATTAGTGAGGAGCAGTCAAGTAAAAGAATATTTTTACTGTAAATGCAGAGGAAATGCAACCACCACAGCAAATGGGTAGTTCTTGCATAGCATCTACTTAAACATATCCTAAAGGAAATCACAGAATCACAGAATCACAGAATGTTCGGGGTTGGAAGGGACCTCCGTGGGTCATCTAGTCCAACCGTCCTGCCGAAGCAGGGTCACCTAGAGCAGGCTGCACAGGACCTTGTCCAGGCAGGTCTTGAATATCTCGAGAGCTGGAGACTTCACAACCTCCCTGGGCAACCTGTTCCAGCGCTCCATCACCCTCAGAGTGAATAATTTCTTCCTCATGTTCAGACAGAACTTCCTGTGCTTCAGTTTGTGCCCATTGCCCCTTGTCCTGTTGCTGGGCACCACTGAAAAGAGTTTGGCCCCATCCTCCTGACACCCACCCTTCAGATATTTGTAAGTTCATATTACGTCCCCTCGCAGCCTTCTCTTCTTCAGGCTGAACAAGCCCAGCTCCCTCAGCCTCTCCTTGTAGGGGAGATGTTCCAGTCCCCTCATCATCCTCGTAGCCCTCCGCTGGACTCTCTCCAGCAGCTCCTCATCTCTCTTGAACTGGGGAGCCCAGAACTGGACACAGTACTCCAGATGAGGCCTCACTAGGGCAGAGTAGAGGGGAAGGAGAACCTCCTTGGACCTACTGGCCACACTCCTCTTGATACACCCCAGGATCCCATTGGCCTTGGCAATCAGGGCACACTGCTGGCTCATGGTCAACCTGTCATCCACCAGGACACCCAGGTCCCTCTCCGCAGAGCTGCTCTCCAGCAGGTCCGTGCCAAGCCTGTTCTGATGCATAGGGTTGTTCCTCCCCAGGTGCAGGACCCTGCACTTGCCCTTGTTGAACCTCATCAGGTTCCTCTCTGCGCAACTCTCCAGGCTGTCCAGGTCACGTTGAATGGCAGCACAGCCTTCTGGTGTATCCACCACTCCTGCCTGTTTCGTGTCATCAGCAAACTTCCTGAGGGTACATTCTAACTCTTCATCCAGGTCATCTATGAAGAAGTTGAACAAGAGTGGGCCCAGTACTGACCCCTGGGGGACACCACTAGTTACCGGCCTCCAACCTGACTCAGTGCCGCTGAAGACAACCCTCTGAGTTCTGACATTCAGCCAGTTCTCTATCCACTTCACCGACCACTCATTCAGCCCACACTTCCTGAGCTTGCCTATGAGGATGTTATGGGAGACATTGTCGAAAGCCTTGCTGAAGTCGAGGTAGACAACATCCACGGCTCTCCCCTCATCTACCCAGCCAGTCACGCCATCATAGAAAGCTATCAGATTGGTCAAGCATGATTTCCCTTTGGTGAAGCCATGTTGACTACTCCTGATAACCTTCTTTTCCTCCACTTGCTTGATGATGACCTCTAGCATAAGTTGCTCCATCATCTTTCCAGGGATGGAGGTGAGGCTGACCGGCCTGTAGTTCCCTGGATCTTCCTTCTTGCCCTTTTTGAAGATTGGAGTGACTTTGGCCTTTCTCTAGTCCTCGGGCACCTCTCCTGTCCTCCAGGACCTCTCAAAGATGATGGAGAGTGGCTCAGCAACGACATCCACCAGCTCCCTCAGCACTCGTGGGTGCATTCCATCGGGACCCATGGATTTGTGGGCATCCAGATTACTTAAGCGATCCCTCATGCAGTCCTCCTTGACCAAG
Organism: Opisthocomus hoazin; assembly: GCF_030867145.1. Classification (NCBI taxonomy): domain Eukaryota; kingdom Metazoa; phylum Chordata; class Aves; order Opisthocomiformes; family Opisthocomidae; genus Opisthocomus; species Opisthocomus hoazin. Next base: position 89,079,425 of record NC_134414.1, on the reverse strand, counting down.
GGAAAGTCATCCTCTCTGTAGGCTTCCTCTCTTGATGATGGATGTATTAATTTTCCCAGTATTTAAGCTCAGAATTGCAATTTACTTGCATGTGAACCCTTTGGGCACCTGAAGACAGCCTCCTAGAAAACCTTCAGATAAGTTAGCATCAGCCTGCCTTACCCTGTCCCACTTAAGCCATTACAAACAGTGAGTTCCAGCTGTGTCTTGTGAATACTCGTCCACTCCAAGATGCAGAAAGCTCAGCCGAAGGTGTATATATTCTTCAGACAGCTACTGTCTCAGAGCTGTGGAACTGGAAATCCACAGTATTTGTTGAGAAAGCAAGTCGTGTCTTTGAATTAAACCAATAGCTCGTGTTTCAGTTAACTGTCTATTCCTTCTTTCACTTTTAAGAAAATTTTGCTAGGTTGATGAGGTCTTCCTTGTGGCAGTACAATTATTTGGAATCTTTTAATGTGGGAATATCCTCTGGTATCTGTTGTGGGGATAACACAAAGTAACTGGAACACGAAAAAAAGTAGAATCACCAAGTTCAGATAAATGGTAATCAGTGCCTAATAAATGAATAATCTTCCCTATTGTGTTTAACCCAGAAGGTTAATCAAATGTGCCAGACTGAAGTGTGATATACTGTACCAAGTCCTGCTAGCAAGTGTGTGGGTTGCTTGCAGACTTTTAAAAACTTAGATTTATTTATCTAGTGAACATAACTGGTCACTTTAGAGTACTACTGAAGCTGTTTCTATGAATTATTCATAAAAGCTGGCTTTAGTATTTGGAGGCTTATAGTATATCATTGATGGTGCTTTTTTTTAAATAAGCAATGCAGAGAATTTAAAAGATTTATTTTATGTGTACTCTGACCACATCCTTCTGTTACATGGCTACCTAATTTCCATGCTGGAAATGCAAACTACCATAATTTCACCAGGGAAGTTTTACAAAGTTAAATTCACTTACATATTCCATACACCGCTCATGAATGTTGGCCTATATCAATGTTTGGTGTTGGTTTTTTTTTTTCCCAGAAACACTGCAAGGATATATTTATATGTTCTATTTATTTATTTTGGGGTTTTAAATTTAAAATCTCTTCCCTGATCTGCGTCACTGATTTCTACATGTCCTTGTACGGATTTCGTATTGATATCAAGAGGAATTGTGACTATTTAAGACATGATTTACCTCCTAATGCAATCAAAACAAATCTGCATTCTGACTTCAATTAGAACTCATGTTCATTGGGAAAAGCTGAATAAATATGCAGAGAAATGAAAGTGAGTGTTCAGAACTTTGCTTCCTTTTTTATTATAATTTCTTTTGAAGCAACTTTTTAGAAATGTAAAAATGATACCTCTCTGAATAAAAATGCTAGTCTTTTCTATTTAGCAAACATGGATCTTTTTGTCCTCGATTTTCTTTAGAGCAGTCTTACTTCATTTCATTTCTTTTCTTGTGACAGAACATTATTCATGATGTCTCTGGTCCTTCACAACAAATTCACAGAGCAGTCTAGACTCTTCCATATTATTTATTTGCTTTTGTTTTTAGCATATGTCCTCAGAGTAACTTCCCACTTAGTCATATGCTACACACTGGTTCAGTCTCACAGAAATCACTGGTACCTAAAATATCCTTCACAGGAAAGATCGCCCAATTCCTGCATGGCCATGAACTTCATCTGGGGCTTCCTGCTCTATTACAAATTCAGGACATTACTGAAACCCAGTCTGAGTCACTACATGATCTCAAAAAGTGGCAAATATCTGTAATAAGAAATGCCCCTTTTCCCAACACAGAGCTATAAGACACTTTTTAGGATGACTCCACATGAGACAAGCCTAGACTTATTTTACAAGAAAAATAGCTTAAAATGAAGATGATGTTCAAGCTAGAAGCGAACAATCCTATTTGGATAAACAAGGTAGTATCATTTATATGCGGGGTGCTATGTGGATCTGGGTAAAGATCTGTGAGTATTATACAGGTTATGCCATTACTAAGTCTGATGAACACAGCCAGATTGAAGAGCAGTGCTTCTCGGTCGTCAGTGCAATAATTCTCCGATAGAAATCTTGTTTCAGGACAGCTGCCTGGGAACACTGAGAAATCCAAACCTGCTATGTCCATACTACTTTCAGAGTCACTGAGGACCCTTGTGATACCGCATTACTGACTCTGAACCTCGAAAGTTCAGCTAGAGTTATTCAGAACAATATCAAATTAGTCATTTCTTTCAGAGGAAATCTAAAACCGGTGTGACAGAAGCAGTATTTTGCTTTTCAAACCATGTTTCTTTTCACCCACAAGACCAAATGAGTATCTGTTCTTTCTTCCCCCCTTTTCATCCAGTCCCACATTCAGACCTTCAGCGTCCAAAATGCACAAGCTGGTAGAGGATATTACCAGGAATATTCAATGAAGAAATGCAGCTCCAAGTCCATCAGCTTTGTTAAAAGGTATGAAGAAAAGCAGAAGCTGTGGACCCCATCTCCTTTTAGTGGTCAGATTAAGAAGGTTCTCAGATATGCTCAGTAGATCAAGGTCATCAGTCTTGGAAAGAGAGCACATCTCACTCTCCCGTAATAATTCTTTTGTTTCTTCACTTTCATTCATGTTTGGAGAATGTCTTTTCTAGCACTGTTTTGCAAATTTAAATATAGTCCAAAACGACTTACGTGGGAAAGAAAACCCATTGCAAAAAGAATAATGCCCTTTCTATTATTCCAGATATTCAAAGGCATCAGGAAAATCCAGGCATTCACATCACACATTTGCATGACACAAGTCCTTCATATGTGACCTGAAAATGATACAATATTATAGCTGTGCTCAGCAGAAGCATCTGATCCCTGTAATGGGACCGCCTCGATCTCTGCTCTAACTGCACTGGCAATGCCAGGGCACTCCGTTATCATCTGCTCAGATCCCACACCAGCCTGACCAGCACTGGAGGGCTGTCACCTATGCAGAGTTTTCAGCACCCCAAAGCATCCCCAGCCTTCAGCCTCACTCGATTCCATAGGGATCCATTTTAAAACTTAGCCCCTATGGCTAAAGAGAAAGCACAGGAAACTTCCGATTTTGAAATGATTAGTTTTATTTCACTTTGCAGACATCTTCTGGATTTTTGTGATCCCACTTGTCATTTTAAACTTAGCCACAACAGTAATATCCTGTTTGCATCACCTCGTGGAAGTGACGAATTACCTTGCCTTTATCTCCATATCAAAAGGTTACATAGAGTCTTGACTGACTGACGGTCCAGCTACAGAAATTGCTGTTCGACTTCCTCTCTCACCTGTGTGAAGAAGACACCGGAGTCTCTGGGGACACCAGTGGCTGAAGCACCCACCATGGTGCTGGATTTGTTGAATCTTCTGTAGAGTTATAAAAATATAACGAATTTAATCAAATATTTGTTCATACTTTTTTTATGCAAGCTGACATTTGCCACAAATATTTTGGAGGTATTTGCCAGTTCTAATCTGTTCAGTTCCACATCATCTAATAAAATGTCTCTGAGAATTGGAAGCAGGGGGGTTAATACCACCTGCAGAGCAGGAGGTGGTAAGATTTCTCATGAACCGTTGAAGCTAATGAAATAATAAGTTTTAGATGAGTGATTATTAAGGACAACATTAGTTTTCCTACATCATAAAACCTCATTTGCATTCTTAAAAATTAACGCTCATTAATCTAAAGAAAAACAGCAAGAAAACTTAAAAAATTTCATGTATATTCTGTCTATTTGCAGCTAGAATCTCAGTGACACTTGGGGTACTTCTAAAAAGGGGAGGGCCGTATAATCACTAATAGTACAGCTTGTCAAGAACGCTTCCATCCATCAAACCAATTTTATTTTTGGCTTCTCATCATATCTTTAGAACAATGAATGAACCTCAGGTCCTTTACACCTGTTTTTCGTTAAAATGTAGTAAGAAGTACAGATGCAGCAGGAAAAAGTTAACTGTAAAGATCTGACTTTATATAAGATAGACAAATTAGTAGCCACATAGTATGTTTAATGGACGATGTTCATGGAATTTCCATACTCAGAACAAATGAAGTTTTCAATCTGGTATTTTAAAAAATGCACATGTAGAAACGTGTGTACCACTTTAAAGAATAATACGGTATTTATACCTTTAAGTTTTAGTTTCTCAAATAATATTTAACATTTTTTTTAAAATAGAAGACCAGATATATTGCTTTTTTATTTTTTTTTTACTTTCTGCTATGCCATGCACACTACTAGAGGAGTCCACATATTTACTCAGCTGATGACTTTGCCAGACTCTCCTCTGTCATTAAGTGGAATCAAGCAGCAAAATCATGAGAGAGAAAATGACTGGCGTGCTGAGACAACTCTCTGCCTGGAGACCGGTCTCCTGCGATTTCCCCGCTGAGGTCTTCCCTGCAGCGGGTGAGCAGCTTCACCTCCTGCCTCCTGGGCTCCCCAGTAACAACCTCTGGCTCACTCTGCTTGTGCGTATATCTCAGAGTCAGATATCATATGGTCTTCTTTTTACCTGGACTCTGAGGTGATCTAGAGATAATATTGCAGGAAAGATTAATTACTACAACTGATCGTATGAAAAGGTTGAAATAGCAAACGGTCAACAGACAAACAGATTGAAAAAAAACCATCTGCAACAGATTTTGTATCAAACAACTTAATGTGATCAGTAAGGTTCTTTCTGTGTACCAGGAAAATAAACCTCCACAAAATAAACCGAACTAAGGCTGTAAATGCTGAGAATTTTCTTGTTTGATGCTCAGTCCTGGAATTTATCTTGTCCATATTGCTGGTATAGGTATTTGAAAATGTCAACATTGTGACACATTTGTTCAGACTAAAATTCTAGTTTGCCTTTTACACCCACAGGAGACAGCAAGAGCTTTGTGATCTATGTCTCTTTTTATTAACGACTCCATAACTATAGTCCACAGCCAACTGGTGTCTGTGAAATGGTCAAAAAAACGTGTTTTCAGTTCTAAGTTTGAGACGAAGTATGCCCAGTGGTCCTTGAAAAGTTAAGAAATTTGGCAGTACTGTAGTCAAGGATTCTGAGGATCACTGTTCTAGACAACTCGTGAGATGGATGGGAAGCTTTGCTTTTGCCTCACAGTTCTGTAGGATGTGCATGATATCAGCACTCCCGCCGTTTGATGGCTTTCCTACTCTCCTTTACACAGCTTCCTTCATCTGTATACCTTAGAAACAGAATGCCCTGCAGTTCTTTAAATGGACAATAGCTCTGCATCTTTCAGACCAGGATTCATTGGATATGCCCCATTCTGCCACAGATCTCTTGTGGACTGACCTCACAGTTCCCCCTGGTCTCAGTTTTCCTCATGGAGGAAAGCATCCAATGACTACTAATGGATTTGAAGGACAATATTTCATTGTTTTTTGCCATAGTTTGAAAGAGCTAAAAAAGGTTTCTGTGAGGCATCATTATTTTACCTAATCTGAAGTAATCCATCCTGTGCATAGCACTCCAGAGGCATTCCTGGAAGCATTCATTTAAGTGATAGTGTTTTGTTGGTAGAGAAGGCAGCATTTCAAGGCCTCCTCGTTATTTCTAGACATCCCTCAGAATATGAATGTTAACAATGGTATATGGCTGCAGAGAACATCACAGAATGAAAATTACACCTTAACAGTACAATAGCTAATAAGGAAATCCAACCAGGTACAGGAACCGTCCATTTTCTTTTTCTTACTCCTTTGCAATAAGTAGGAAATTTAATGTAGCCTGCTGTTCTTTCTGATAACAGATGACAAAATAACATCCAGCATTTGCAATAATTAACTGAAAATACATGCTAAGTTATTATTACTTAGCTGTAAGTATCCGTTGCTTCCCTTTCAGAAAAGGTCATATATATCTCTAGGACAGGGAGGCATAGAGGAAAGTCCATGTTCACATTTGCCTTTGAAATACAGTCTTTCTGAGTACCACAGCATTCCAGCCAGTAGTCTCCTGTAATTTCTGTTTGCTGCTGCAGAGAGCTGTATCTCACCAAAACACATAACAGCAATGTGATGATTTAAAAATGTTTGAGAACTGTCAGAGTGAGGATCATGCTTTAAAATGCTTACGGCTGAAGTTGTCAGTGATATTGTGCTGGTTTTAAAATGGTAAAATGGTATCATGATCTACAAAGAGGAGCATCGTTGCTAAAACAGTCCGAATAATCTCCATTCTGCTCAGCACTGGGAAGGGCTCACCTGCAGGACTAGGTCCAGGCTGGGGCTTTGTTTTCCTGAGATCCATGGACTCATTAGAAAAGGTTCAAAGGAAATAACAAGAAAGACCAGAGGCCTAGACCTCCTGTAGACTGAAAAAATCTTGGTTGTTTAGTCTAGGGAAAAGGAACCCAAGATAATACACAGCTGTCTTCATCTATAGAAAGGGTAACTGCAAAACAAATGATTAATGAACTCCTCTTTGTCAGCACTGGGTTTAGGGCAAAATAAAATGGGCTTAAATTACATCAAGGTAGATTTAGATTTGATGTCAAGAAAAAGTTCCTAATAGTAAGAATAGTTGGACGCTGAATTCTGGGAGGCTGTAAAAAAGTCCAGGGACAGAGAATATTCCCAATACTTCAGTCTTGAGAAACAGCAACAGGTGACATTGCACAGCGAGGAGAGGGACTAAATTTGTCCTGAAGCCTTGCGCAGTGCAATTCTCTATGCTTTTAATGTTATAAAGGTACACCTATGGAATCAAAGAGTAATTTACTTTATAAGAGATCTCTGGAGGTCATCTGGTCCTATTCACCTGCTCAAACAATGTCAATTTTTGTTGCAGTTGCCCTATTTGGTTAGATTGCTCAGGTCCCTCAAGACCCTAGTTTTTTTGCTGCTGCTTGAAGGTATCGATCATAGTTTGTATGGTCTTTTCTATAATCAGTATTCTGTGTTCCTGCTTTCATCCTGAATTCTTAATAACTCAGAACTTTGTGTATCCTTGTGTACTGGCCCTCCCATCAAAGTGACAGCCATCTTGCACAATCCATGCACATGGATACTAATGTAAATATATCTTCAAATTTTTGTGTCTGGCACACCAGCAATGGACACTATTGCACATGGAGGTAGAAAATTTATCAAAGTGCTATGAAGAGGGTAGTTTGCATCCAATGATGTGTGGAAGCAGTGTTTGAAATCAGTGTACTTCTGAATAATTATTTTTCCGAATGCATCTCACAATATTCGTATCTTTAAAAAAAAAGATTTAAAGGCCACAACTCCAAGGAGCAGCTCCAGTGACCAGTGAACTGCTTTTGCCAGAAACGTCAATTGCTAGATTAATGGAATGGCTGAGGAGAGACCCATCCTGCTGATTTTCAAACACTGCTCAGCTCTACGCACACCAGGCACAAAACACTCCAGCAACTCCTCTCCTAAGTTGCCCGTTCTCAAAGTGTTAATTGTCATTACAGCCAATAGAGATAATACAGGTTTCATTTTAGTTGCATAACTTTCCTCCACAAATGCAAAATCTGTAATTAATAATTTCACCAACCTGAATCGTCAGCTAGCTTGGAGCCTAGAACTTAAGAGCATAATAATATGTACAGCTGTCATCAAGCAACCGAAAGGTTTCCTTAGAGCCTTCCTGTTCCTTTTTAATAAACTCTATTAAGAACACCACAGAAAGTAAATGTTCAGCTATGGGGATTTTCAAGTTTGCGATGTGAGCATGCAGTGTATGAGAATTATTTCTAGGTGGATAACATCTTCATGTGTTAAAGATTAGCTGGGTTAAGAATTAAAACTTGGCATCTTACCTCTTACCTTGAGAAAAATAATGTCCTGATTTTCAGTAGAAAAGCAAAAGACACCATTGCTTTCATTGCAATTTCTAGGCACATAGCACTTTTGGGACTCAGTCTAAATGAAGTTAGTATGTGTTTGTCCTAGAAAATGCCAAGGCAATAGCCTCCATTCTTGACAGAAATCTGGAAGTAAACACTGCTACACATTGCCCTGAAGTCTTCACCATTAGATTTGGGTGTAGGCAAGGCAAATGACAGTTAGGAATGATGAAAGGTAAAAACTGTCTCCCTATTCTTTGGGAGAGGGATTGGACTTCCTGCCCTTCGAGTCTTTGATGATATTCTCAATGTATACAGATTTATGCAGTCTGATATTTACTTCCTTTGCCTCACAGAATTAAAAAAAATTTGAAATACTAGAGCATTATGGAATTTTCAGCTTCCTAATTTGATGTGTATTCTTGGAGTAGATCTTCAAGGTAGTCTATAGTTAATATTATACCTTTTGCAGAATTATAATCTAGTCCCAATGAGACAGAATCAATTTGAATGTACTCATTTTTAATTTGCAGAACACTGAATTTGTGAAGAACAATTTTGGTATTTTTAAGGAACTGGAGGTATGCCAACACTACAGCTAGTAAGGTTTTTTTTGTAATTACAATGTTGAACATGGTTAATTTCATACCAGTCATGAGATTTTACAACACATTGTAATATACTGTGAACCTACACTTCCACATTATATCAGAATCAGAAGTGATAATTGCATTGTATCTTCCTACAATAATGGTCCAATTAACCTATCATACCCTCCTCTAGTAGATCCCATTTTGATGCAGTAGCTTTGTCTAGTTAAAAACAAAAAAATAGATCAGGTTCACTCTAAGCATTAAAGAAGTAGATAATTTCTCACTTTCTATGCTAGAGACAGCATTAAGTCCTAAATGAATTGACTATTCTTCTCCTACAATCTGGGTTGTCCAAGGAAGGGTACCCTGTGGTATTCTGGAATACCACCAACAAAGGTCTATCTGCGATGAAGATGAAGTAAATAAAGAGAAAATTCTTGCCAGAAGCCTTCCTCTGTTAGTCTAAGGGTCACACTGAAGAAACCATGTGGAGTTTCTACAGCTGCTACAAACATTTTGATTTTGGGTACCAGTTCCTCCCACTGAAAGCTGATTTCCACAGACCAATTTCTTGGCATTTCCTCATTTTCTCACAATATCTTTTCCTTTTTGGATTTCTGAAGTGCACTATGTTTCAAATGAACTTCCACTAACATGAAGTTCCCACAATCTGCCAGAAGTTCACAGTGAATCTTGTACAACATGGCTCCCATAGGCGAGCCCTATCATCAGTGTTCCCCTATTCATTTATGGCTGCACCTAAATGAGTGTTTGCTGAGCATGTCCCTTACATAAAATTATCTTGACTTTTCACTCAGGAACACATGTTAGAGCTTCCATAGGTAAAGAGAAGAGGAAGGACATTGGAAAGTCTTTTCCAGTGGATAAACATAGAATGAGAGAACCGGAACAATTCAGTTCACAAGGAAAAAGAGATTCGAATTTATATAAAGCCATTTCATACTGAGGAAATCATGACAGACAAACATCTGTACATTGTGGCACAAGAGTAGGTGGGAGGAGTGGTGACCTTAGCGTCATTTCCGTGATTTCCCCTCCTCAGTTCAATTCAAGGTTAAACTGAAAGCCATCCTGCTTGACTTGCACTATTCCAACTATTATAACTATCGTACTGTAACCCACCCCTATCTCCGTGAGTGGGATGGGTTCAGCGAAAGGCTACAAAAGCATTGACTCTATTTCCAGATGGGAGCTGCAGAAGGAATTCATCCTCCTGCTGGTGGGAGACTGTGAATGATTTCACTGAAAACAGGTTTTTAAATGGTTCTTGATATAAATGTGGATCTGCGCTCAGCTGATGGGGATTTTTTTTTTCAATAGGAACTGAAACTTAGAAATAATTGCTGTAAAAAAAGTGAGAAATCATTAAGGGAGGATGAGGACTTCTACAGAGGTAGAATAATGTAAAAGGAAACTGGCATGCACTGGAACTGTTTTGGGGTAAAGTTAACAGATAAGACAGAAATAAAAGTGAAAATATTTAAGAATTAAGGGTGACTCAGAAGTAGGCAAATTAAGCTGCTGTACTAAAAAAGAGAGTTAAAAGACAAAAATGGTAGCATTTATGCTTTACAAAGGCATACTGACTTGAAATGTGGAAAAATGTTTTCTCGAAAATAGAGATGATAAACTTGTTTTTCGTATTACTGTCACTAAACAGTATCTAAACTCAAGTTTGCAGAGCATAATTGGCAGATTTTCATTTATACAAGTTTCTTGTTTCCTTCACATTTATGTTCCTGGTATCAGCAAAAAGAAGTGCTAATTAACCTCAGCAACAAAGCAATGGAAGACCATGCTCTGAATTCAGAATGTCTGCTGACAGCAGACTGCAATCTGCAGTAAATTGTAAGTAATGCTGGCCCGTCAATTAAACAGGACAAGATAGAGAAAGAGGGCAGAAGATCTTCATAGTGTTGTCTTGAAATGAAAAGATCAACAAATCAGTCAGTCAGAAATAACTGTCTAAATGACTGCCTGCAATTACTTTTAATGGGACTGTGATAATATCTGCACGCTGTGCCTATACAATATTGTGAGCCAGAGAGATGAAACAGCGTTTGTTTGGCTTTCTGAAAGAGATGAATCAAGGATAGATGTTTCACGGCAAAACTGTAGGTGTGCTTCAGAAAGAAAAGCGCACGAGAATGACGTTCTGTACATTGTCTGGAAACAAGCACAACAAACTTCTGAAATGGGTCAGAATTATTCAGGTGGTTATATTAGGCTTGGATAACAACAGTAATGTTGTGCATGGGCTGGCCAAATAAAAGTAACTTCATTGAAGAAACCTCTGTGTAATTGCCTTTTTTGATTTTTGTGATCATAACTGTTCTTCTGCTCTTGAGCAGCTACACAAATTCTAGGAAAGGCAGCATCATGCATGAGAAGTGCTGCCTTTCTGTAGAGGAGAAATTTCAATTCCAGTGAAAAACTTTTGATAAGGTGGATGAAAAGTGACAAAGACCTGCATGTTTCTTACCTGTTGTTTACTTAGTAGAAATTATTGTTTTTAGAAAAAATTTTTAGAAACACTAGAAATTATTTTTTTAAGAAAACAGATTTTTCTTGATCTCCTTATAATTTTTACTTTTTGTTTCATGTTCTGTTAGATTTTTATGTGTTTTTCATGAGCAGTCGATGTTTGCTTTTTTGTTGCCTGCTCTTAAAGCTTGTACCAATCAGAAAATGGAAAAATAACATTTCTAGAAATATCTTTCCAAAATTCCAATGATATTTTCAATATGCGGTGTCAAGAATGACTGGGGCATGTGAGGGTTTTTTGTTTGTTTGTCTGCGGTAAATAAGCATTTAATTATAAGTTTGTTCATTTATCAAATTAAATACACAATAATTAAAATTGAACAGCAAGTTAGAAAAGATTATGAACACCACAGGCCTCCTTAGTTTTCTAATAATGAAAGTTTCACATACACAAACAGAAGTTTATTAAAAAGCACACGCACAAAAGTGTATAATTATGGATGGCATACTTCTCCATGACTTAAATAAAAATGTCATAATGAATTTCAATGGATTTATAATTTTTTCCTGTGGTATTTTCTTCTTTATTCTGCTGAGGTCTTCTTGCTTAAAGAATCTGCAGCTTGCTGTGCAAATCATCTCATGATTTTGCTGATTAATAATAACAGAATTTCGGTCCTGAAGTTGAAAACTGTTAGTCTTGGTTCTATACAGACATATTACTCCAAGAATCTAAAAAAATTCACATTTGCTGAGCAATGATCTGCACTGTTGTCTCAAGGGTTTTCTCCGCTTACTGTTCGAATCAAGTTCTTCCATCTTCTATTACTCTTTAAGGAACATACTTCATTCCTGTGGGAGGGATGCATAACATCAGTGCACTGAATTTAAGATTTCTACTAAGAAAAAAGATCCAAGACCCTTTGCACTGTTTGACCACTGCCAAAACCAAACTCTGCTTTTCATTATCAAGGCCCCACTTCCAGGTTCGTGTTAGAAGTATGAAGAGAAATTCTTTGCCATACACTAACTGCAAATAAATGCCTTCTGGCATTCATATGACCACCCTAATATCTTACCTTCCAGAAACAATTTGCTCACACGTTTTGCAAGAGCAAGGAAGCATGAAACGACTTGTGCCTAACCTCATAGCAGTGTCAGGAGAGTTCCCAGCTTGTGCTAGATCTGTCATCTGTATTTCAAATTTAAGGAGCTGATTTCCAACACGATCAACTCTTCCCCAGGAATTATTTACAACTGCTTGCAGACACTTGTGTTTTTTTCTCACTCTTAACACTATGGTGGACATTCTGCTTAATATAATTTCCAAGTTGCAAGTACTGCTCGCTTTCTCCAGTCACTAGGATGTCATTCAGATACTACTGTGTAGCAGCTGCTCTGCAGTCATTTGAAAAAATACAGTGCTGCACTCTTGCAACCCAGGGCAACAAGTTACACTGGAATAATCCTTTTAATAACTGATGGAAAGGCAGGGTGATGGGCCAGCACCACCCTCTGGTAATCCGGGACCGAGCTCAATGAGCCCCTGTCCTCCCGTGACACACTGAGTGAAGGAGGCATTGATCCATGCCTGAGGAAAGATTAATTGCTACTTTATAATCCTCATAAACTGGTACACTGCCATCTGTTTTCACTACAGTACACATATAGCAGGGAAGATTATCCCTTCATTTTCTACCTCCCTGCACTGTTGTTTTACAAAGACTTTTCTTTTGGAAGCTTTTGGAGGGTTTTTTATACGGATTGTGGAACCACTCTGCTTTTGGACTTGACTTTCAGACTCAACTTTCGGACTCAGCACTGTTAACAGTGGTGAGCATAGACATTTGCTCAAAGACCTACTGACCAAGCGTACTGCCCAGTGTCCGACCTCTCTCAGCTGCTGAGTCCAGTTTGTGTAGCAGACTGCTGTAAATCTCCAGACCCCCACCTACTGCTGTTGCCTAGAGCCCCCATATCTTCTGTCAGTCCCCAGCAGCCAGCAGACCAGCACAGGAGGGTATCCAAAGGCCCCAGTCTAACACAGCCACATACGTGCAACCAGCTTCACCCAGGTTTACAGCTCCACTGAAGCCCACGGGGTTGTGCTGACTGCAGTGGTAGCACTGATCTGCCAAAGCACACTGAAGGTCCAGACTTTTAGCTAATACCTTTAGGCACAAAAATGCTAAGAATACTGCATTTTCTGTCCTACTTATTGCTACTGACTGAACTACGACTACCAATTTTTGAAATGAAGAGTATGGATAACATATTTCTTCAGAGAACTGAAAAGCAGCAGTAGTAGCAAAGATCAAGTACCACAAGTACTGAGATTTTCTTAAAGCAAAATTCCAGATGGTGTGGCAAACTTTGGCAGTTACGCCTTTGCTCTGGCTAACTGAGAAACCGATGAAATGGCACATGTTTAATGATACTCCTATTTTCAAACCATAGTTCTTGTGTTTTCCAGGGTCATAACAGACTTTGCTATACTTTTTAGCTATGACAGTAAGCAAGGAGTTGTTTGTTTTGCTATATCTAGAGGTCTCATGAGCTCTATTAATAAAACACCTCTCTAGCACTGAAATAAAAGCAACAAATTTTCAGAGTGTCTCCTCATGTCCGGGTATTTTATTTTCAAGTTAGCTGATCCCACCCTACAGAGATGACATTTAGTTACAATTTACCTAAGAAAAAAGAAGATAAAAAACAATAGCCCAAAGCAGATAGGTGTTCAACCTGTGTGTGCCTGAAGTAAGGAGGGCATATACAGTCCATGCAATCTTTCACAGCAAAACTGAAACATACAAATATACAAAGGCTAGAAAAAGCATTGCCTACTTGGTACAAAATAAAAAAGTGATACAAAATTAGGAGAGGTAACCTGGAAAAACTTTTGCAAAAGCCTTTAACCACATACTTTTAACACAGTCCGTTACTAGTACAGTGTTTATTTGATGGGCACGGATGCAAGTAGCAGCAGTCAGAAGCAAAGTGCAACAGGCAAGGACAACTTTTAGAAATTTTTAGGTGAGGAGAAAGAAGGATCCTTCAGCACAAACTACCCTCTGTCCTGACCTTTGTACTTTTGATACTCTCTCTTCATGTTGTTCTCTTTTCATCCATTAATTTAGACCTGCAAAAATTCATCATTACAGAGAATTTCACTATTTTTCATGATCTCTTAAAACTGAATACTGCTGAAATTTGTCCTGCAGCAGCATCTAACTCAAAATGTCTCTATCGTACTGCCATGGTGCTCAACAGCAGCCCCAGGGGCTTCATGTTCGCCATCAGCTAGTTCAGCCCTCGAGGCTGCTATATGGACTCCCCCGAAACCCCATCCTGTGCTCCCTCCCCTTATCTTGTTCATGAACCCAACAGGGCCTTTGTGAGGTGATCTGACTCTTTTTCCTGTGGCAATGTCCTTGCACAAACATGGTAGCTCATGGGGGAGATTGAAAGGGGGAAGGTGAGCTCCTTCCAGCTGCACCCAAAAGTAGAGCCATACTGCTTTTCAGTCACAGCATAAAACATGTATTTCTATACAGTGACCCTAGAGAATAAGAGAAGATCATGCATAATCACACCCCAGAACAACAGGTCATCACTGATGACCCGGTGCACTGTGCACTAGGTTGACATATAAAGCACCCTGAAATTTTATAAATCCTGCTACAGAGAAACAAGATTCAATCCCAGTTGCTTCTAGAAATGTCTTTCTTCTTTCTAATTATGTTGTTAGAAACTTATCCCATTCTCTACACAATTTAACAGTGAACTTCCTTTTCTATTCTCAGCCAAGAAAAATTGTTCACAGGAAGAAAGCAGATGCTTGAGACAGTCAAGTCTGAAATACAGATCAGCAGGGTTGAGCAGGAGACTGGAGCTAGGAAACTACTGAAACTATTTGTGCAGGGAAAAGCCTTTAGGATTACAGAAGCTTAGAAAAAAACATTGATCACAGAAGTTAATTTTACCCCTTTTTCTTCTGTGGTCCGGAATTTCACTTCTTCTGTATACAGTTGAAAATACCTATCAAGTAATTTTACTTGTCACCAGAGAATTCCTATAAAACACCACCGTCTCCATGTCATATAGATAAGTGCTCTGGCTTACTCTTCTCTGAACTAGATGCTTGTCTGTTAAGCAACGCAAGCAATGAACATCTACCCCAGCTCATTTTCAGCTGAGTCACAGAGAAGCTTGCATCCCTGCTCCTAAGCTTTTCACCCCACCAAAACAGAGCAGCCTTATCCATATCATCTAATGGGAATGGTGCACGGCTCATGCTGTTCCCTAAGACACCTTTGGCCTTGAATGAAGAGCACTTGTTCACCACTAAAATTGTACCAGAAGATGTGCTAATGATTCGACAGGTTTGGGGTCTGCTTACCTGCACCATGCCCTTACTTAATGGACACTACGCCCTGCCATGGACATATAGCCAAAGGTAGCCCAAGATCATGAAGTCCAGCTACTGCCAGAATACAGCAACTGCGTCTGACGGGGCTCTTATTAAACTCATTGGTCTCCATTTTAAAACTAGTGTGGGCTTTTCTCTCTCTGATGATGAAATGGCCAGAAACCTGGATCAGAAAAACTGTCTTCTGCTCAAAGTGAGCATACCACAAGGCTTCCAAGCAATATAGTTTATGACCAGATGGCTCTTTAAAGAGGAAAATTCAAACCACAGAAGTCTGAAAACAAGCCTACAGCCAGCCCATGGAAGAAAGCCATGTCCTTCCTTCCAATACTGTTTTCCCAGCCAGCAGTATTTTGTGGCTTTTGGGCTCCAGCAAAACTCTGGCATCCATATCTCTTTCTTCCATCATCTTTGAGGCCTGTCTGTGACTCTGTTCCCTGCAGGAAGCAGTCACTTTCTTCTCTCTTGTAGTCTGTCCCTATACCGCAGGCTCCCTGCCTGCTCTGCCTCCTCCTCCAACCGCACCTGCTGCATCTTGGCTCCAAAAGCTTCTCCCAGCTTCTCCCAGCCCAGCAGCGCTCAGAGTAGAGGGAACCTCTTTTTCTCTGCAACAGCTTTGCCAGCCAGCATGGGACAACCAAACAGTGTTCCACTGTGCTGCCCGGCCATGGGCTCTTTAAGAGAATACATAAGATATGGACTAACAGAGTAAACAACAGAGTAGCATCTGTTGCATACCCCCATGTCTCATCTGCAAGTCTACTCCAGAACCTCACTGCTTTCCTAGTTAGTCAAGTTCCACCAATCTTCTACCAATCTAATTCTAAGGTTAATTCTTGGTCCATTCACATCCATTTCTTTTTGTACCAATATTATCTATGAGGTCATGCATAAGAGCCAGACACTGGCCAAAACTCATTTCCTGGAGTGTCACATTGCCTTGAAAATCTCTGGATGCTGAGGAACAGTTGCAAAGGTTCCTGGCTGTTTTCCAACCAATCTCTCCTAATTGGAATGGATCTCGTTTTTTGTTGAGGTCCTCCAAATCTGTCACTGGCAGAGCAAATGCAGGGTCCACACCAGCAGTCTGCTGCTAGGTGTCAGCTTGCAAGCTATGGCAAAGCCCACTACAGAGGGGCACCTATGGCAAATAACCTGGTTTGGGCCGAGCTATTCCCACACTGCACTGCCCACTGACTCTGCTATGCCCTAGATGGCTGCAAGCAGCAGCAAGGGCCACCTTGTCTCTTCTCCAAGACCAAGAAAGAACAGGCGACCAGACCAAATGCTTAATCCTCCACATCTTCAGATTAACTGGATAACTGACCCTTCACCAGCTAAGATAGAAAGTGGTGATGCTATTTAGCAAAGGTGGTGAAAGCCAGGAGAGGATGAGTTCAAGAATTTCAGCATGAAATAGAAAAAGATCTGTCTATAATGATCTGCTGGAAGAAGAAATGGCATTGAAAACCCTTTCTCATGCCTCTGTGTGTTGTCATAAACCAATGCACAATGAAAGGCATTCAGAGTCAGCTTTGAAATGATTTTAAGCTTTATTGCAAATTTCCCTGAAGATACTTTAGTATCATATGGCATAAGTTTGTAGCCCATGACATTTGTTTTAATTCCTACAACTTGACAGCTTGCCATAGAGTCTGCAGTGTGATTCAAGAATGGAGCAAAGTGCAAACAAATGTTTATGTGCCATATGCAAACAACATTTAAATTTGTTGTTGGCAGCATAATTTGGAGCATTATACAGGAAAATTCCAGCCATGACCCTTATTAAAAATGTCAGTCTGCAGTGAAGTACTTTTGCATGTATATGAGAAGAACTAAATATGCAGGCTTTTTAAAATTAGCTTTGACTGGGATATGCGTAAACTCTTTTACTTATTGCTACTGACCCCAGCATACACCTTCTAATCTTGACAAAACCTACCTTTATTAATAAAGTATTGAATCATATACTTTATACTGTGAACAAGATGGGCTTCATCCATTACAATAGTTTAAGGACCAGAATGTTAATTTCAGAATTTTACATCAAAATTGAGAAAAGTTAGCTCAAAAAGAGGGAGACCTACAGTAAATTTAGTCTCAATCCATGTAATCACTTCATGTTCGAAGGACCTTTTGTCCAGGAAATATCACCTAAACCAACACACTGCTGTAAGATGTCTGGCTTCTGATGAAAGTCCATTCCAGAAGAATACTTGTTGCAACTGCAGATACATCTTGAATTAGAAGAAAGACCTGATATGTTAGTATAGCCAGCAGAATTTATGCTCTTTCTAATAAAACTGAACCAATTCATTCTGATAACCTCAAATAACAATATAAATCAAGGTCCACAGTGTTCAGCCTACTGAATGCTAAACTAATAAGGCAGATTCCTGGGAAAATAGGCAGGGAGGATGATCCAGCAATTGCAGCCCTCTTTTTTGTGTCGAGCAACAATGAAGAGGTCCCCAAAATGCTCGGACCTGTGTTTCCTCTGGGAGTGAGGGTATAACCACAGCCCTGATAAGTATTGTGCTAACTGTAACTGTTGTAATACACTACACTCATCAGATACCTACCTTCTGATGTCACCAAAACAGAAGATTTCAGTCTTTTCAAGATAGAAAGTAAACATTAGCATTTTTCCCAATGGCTTTTGATGACAGTATACCTATATATGGTGTGAGCAATAGATATACTTGTGTATGTGCCATATGAGCTTGTATATATGTTTGTGTGTGTTTGGCCAGATAACTCTTTCATCCAAAGTTTTTTAGTTACCAATAACAGGTAATTATTAGCTCCCTTTGGTCAGATTCTTCTAATGTTGTTTTGTTCTATCCAAAAGCAAATGCAGCCAGCCCGCTTAGTCCCATAAATATTTGTCACAGATGTCTGTATAGTGTTTATTCCTAACTGGCTATGCTGAGTAGAGGAGTATTTGCTTATGTGTTTTGTATTTATCAACATTGTGGCATTATAAATTAGTCTTTAAAATCTGGCAAGTTTTTAATAGTTCAGGTAGGTTTTGTTCATACTATGACGGTTCTGTAATTACATTTTACAGTTTTTCACTCTACTGGTTTCACTAATGTGATTTTTAGTTTAGGAAAGAGAAGGTGAGTCAGTGTTCAGTATTATCATTCCAGGTAAAAGCACAACGTCCTAACAAATATACGGTTCTTGATTTTTATGTCTATGACTAGTGAACTCACTTGCATGAATCAGGTCAGCAGAGCTGGACACAAGAGGAACTGCATTTATTGATTAAGGAATCTCACACAATAGAGACCCTCATAGCTTGCTGAATTTTAGATTCTAAAGGTTACCACCAAGTAATCTTAACTTTGCTTTTTTGTTGCCTGAGGAAAGCTGGCAGGTAGTTGTAGTCACCATACTTAGTCCTAATATACAGCAAAGCAAAATCCAGTTCAAGTGATGACAATAAAAGAGAATCAGATTCTAGAGGTTGTACTTCCAGAAGAAAGAAGCTAGTGATAGTGGTTAGAGCTATAGTCAAATGTGCAATATTCCCAGGCAGCTGTATGTAGAATCTTGTACTTCATGCCCACAGATACTGGGTAAAGTTAGTAAGAAATACTTGCTAAG
Source organism: Opisthocomus hoazin (assembly GCF_030867145.1). NCBI lineage: Eukaryota > Metazoa > Chordata > Aves > Opisthocomiformes > Opisthocomidae > Opisthocomus > Opisthocomus hoazin. Next base: position 89,060,450 of record NC_134414.1, on the reverse strand, counting down.
CATGGCTGGTCTTTGGATTAACCCTTTTCCTGTTTACAGCAATATCACTTCATGAAACGCACAGGGTTGCCTTGCTTGGAATACACAGTAACTCTGGGAGTATTTTGCTATTAATTTCTCAGGGATTTCATTCTCGCATTTATGACAGCACCACTGCAACCGCACTTTGCTCATCTTAGTAGGCAGCTCCATTTGCTCTGCCCTTGGGGCCCCCCACTGCTCCCAGGCCCACTCCTGGCTATCTGTGTGACAGCGCAGCCCTGCCTGATCCCTTCTGCAGCTCACTCAGCTTTAAGGCTACTGAACAAGGGCCTGAGCAAGCTTTAGATATAGTTGCCTTTGAATCCTTGTTCAGCAATTGGAGGGAGTGTCAGTGAAAAGAAAAAAGTGTGACCTCCTTCAGTCCCTGTCACCTTGTGGGCATCAGACAAGAACATGCATTAGCCTTACAACATACAGAATTAATTTGTACAATTGCAGCTCATAATGATTGCATGGTGCTTTACGTACGTTGTTCTTGAGCTGCCCTGAAACAACATATGTGTTCTAGCATAATCTGTACTTTTAAGGACAGTTTCAAGAGCCTGTGGTGTATCAGCTCTCTGTTGTTCCAGTTAGACAGTTAGGAACAGATAGCTGAAGCTTGTAGGAGTTGTCTATTGTCCTTCACCCAAGCAACGTACATCAGATGTCACCATTTATATCCTAGCAGCACACTGTCACAGGGCACAAATGCCTTTGATGCCTGCAACTCCCAAGTTTATTAAAACCGGTGAAGAATAAAAATCAATTAACCAACTCACAACTCAGATATCTGGCAGCTGTGACAGATCTTGTCTCACGTTATATCATTTTTCTAAGCGATCTGAGATCCGTATGCACATGAAATGTGCCTGTTCTGTGATCCCCCAGTCTTTGCGAAGGCTATTCAAGCAATCCTTTGGACTTTCATTTGCATGACGTGGCAAGCATCTTCTGTTATGCAAAAAGAGTAGGTGTTACCTGTTCAGTGGGTAACATCCTTTCCATTCATCTCTCACACCTCGAGACCTGTGGGAGCTGAACACAAGGGAGTCTGTTCCCCTCATCACATGTAACTGAGAAGGTAAGCCCCTTCACCCCTGCAGATGTGGCACACATGGACTGGAAGACAAGTGGCCTGAATCCCATTCTCACTGGTGGTATTTGTCTTTTGTTCAGACCTTGTACTTCTGACAATTGCTGTTTTTTCTTTGTTTTTAACACAGCCCAGTGATGTTTTCCAGTTCCATTAAAGTTCACATTGAACTAACTCTTCGTGCACACACTTTTATCTTCAGATTCTTCCCACAGGGTATATGAATTGATAGAATATATCAAGGATCAAAGTGGCACCTGATTTTTCTGATTGGGGGCAGAAAAAGACCCTTGAAAGACTCACTTTTCCACCAGAAAAAAGCAGTGAACAAGCTTTGGTTAATGAAGCTGGGGAAACGACTAATAGAATTGATGAAAGCGGTGGAAAACTATTTCCGTGAACAACTGTCTCTTCACACCATTTCCCATGAAACATTCCAATACACATATTTTAGTGGCCATGAAGCAAAAAGTGGAGGTCCAAAGCTTGCTTCTCATGTTGGAGGATTTGTTGTAGAAAGGAAAAATTCTCTCTGGTTTTCACTTTCTTAGTTTAGAAGTCAACTGTTTTGAAAAGCTTATTTTTTGATTTCTGATTAAAGACTCCCTAAAGTTCTTAAACAATCTGAATCTGTCTTTGTTCTTGAGTTGCAATTAGTGTTCTCCTTAGTTAAAGGAAATGCATTTAAAATTATTGCACTGTTACAGAAAAAAAAATCTTAGATTTTGGAGATCAAATACCTGAAGTAAAACACTGCCTTTCTGCAAGTCAGTGGGAATTCTACTGAGGTACAAAAGTTACCAGAAACAATGGAATGAACAAGGTTTATTTGAAACTCTTCCCTGAAAGACACCCAGAGGAACCCTCCTCCAGACCTGCTTTTCAGCCTTCAACTTCAGGAACAGAGGCTGATACCCTTAGAATACCTCAAGAGTCTTTAAGTGAACATGATGGGAAAAGAGATTACCTTCTGAATGCTGTGTCTGAACATATGCAGGTATTTGTTATTCGCATTCCAGGTAGTCTAGGATTACAGATTGCACACTTTAGTCTTACTTAGTTCAGTTTTTGTTACTTAAACCAAAGTTGTTGCCAAAATAACCTACCACAAAAGTTCCTTCATCTTCTTTCTGCATCTCATTATTGCTCGTTTATCACTTCTGAAGAACACAATGTGTTCTAGCTCTGTTAAATCTGAATAGTGACTCAACCTGCAATGGCAACAAAGTTAGAAAATTATTTCTGAATGCCATACTCAATAACATGTAATAGAGAGATCTCTAGTAGCTGTAAGAAGACAAGAGCCCAGAGAAGCTGATTCATCTGGCTGCCAGAGGACCGGACTGCCACCGTTTCCAATCTCATTCCCATATAACTACAAAATGCTTTCTAAACAAGAAATTCTACTAAAATATATTGATAGAAACTTTAACACAAAGCTAAAAATGGTCTGTTTGTGGCATTTCTTTCATTTCCTTTCCAGCAAGCCCTGGGGTTTCGGCCCTTGGTTTCATAATATTGTTGGGCTGCATGAATTCATTTTCACTCTTCAAAGGAGAAAGTTTGTCATCAGTTTCAATCAAAAGGTAATTTAACTGTTGTGTTCTGCCTCGTTAAAATATATCCAATCAAATAGACACAATCCAGCACCATTTTTTCTTATCATTTTCCTGAATTTCCTCTACCACCCATGAACATTTTTAAATATGTCAAATTAGCTTATGTTTGGTAATGACTAAGAGCTTCTCATTTTGGAGATACTCCAGCAACAACATCCTAAATCTAATTTGGGTTTCTTGCCTCTTCCAAGAATCTTATAAACAATCGGTTTATTCTTATGGGAAATCAGCTTAAAAGGAGCAACTGCAGAGAAGTTGCTTTCGGAAGTGTAGGAAGGTGCTCTGCAGAAAGAGAACACTAACCTCACTTTTTGCGTAGCTGGAAGGTAGTGGAGTTTGCAACTCATGAATAAAGTGCTTGTGAAGGCTCAGCCAACCGAACTCATGTTCTCTTCTTCGCAGCTATGTCTCTATCTGAGGGAAATCAGGTCAGCTCCCTCAGTTCCTCTGGCAGGTGAACAACTTGTTCCCTCCTTTTCCTATCGTTTGGAAATCAAAAGGAGCAATTTTCAGAGAGGAAGCTGGTCACATATGCATTAATCATAGTTGTTTGCAGGCGAATCTCCTCTGAGGCCATACAAGGAAAAGAAAAGGAAGCACCTACTTCAGGAAGGAAGCCCTTAGGGAGGTGCTGCAAAGACAAGTCACAGTGAACAGTTGCCTTGCTGGTGAGGGTAGGCTGAGGAAGACCTTGCTGTAACACACACCAACAGTGGGATGTGGAGAAAGCTTTGTTGGGCAAGACTTTTCAGAATATTTCAGCACATAAAGATGCAATCAGGGGCTGCTAGAATTTTCCAAAGTATTGAAGCAACTGGGGTGCTTTACACCTGCTTACTGGAAACCCTATCTGGTTCTTCTGGTGCTTTAAAGTTTGCAAATCTGGTTGATCGTCTGAGCAATGAGTACCCACAGATGCCCAGAGCTAAGCAGGAAAGAGGCAGCCCCAGAAATCTTCCTTAGATCCTTAGATTCTTAAATGTAGAGCTAAGTTAATTGGCCAAACTGCAGCAGCAGCAAGGCATCTTTCCTGGCCAAGTGCCTCCTCTGAGCCCATTGCCACAAGTTATGTACACTGTGGCAGGTGAGGGGATGGGTTGAGAGTATTTGAAGAACTACTATCAGTTCTTGCAGGGAGTGAGGGGAGGGCACAGCACCAGAAGAAATGTAGGTCTTGAGTAAGTATCAGCAGTTTACAAGTTAAATATTGAAGCTAAATTAAAATGGAAAACTTAATATACCTCTCTAGGCTCAAGAGTTCTGAGTATCCTACTCTTTCACACATCGCATGCAAGCGTAGTCACTTACCTTCTAACATCCAAACAGAGCATACCTAAGTGGTGACAGGCTCATTTTTTATCACCGGCACATAATTTTTCCGTTCACTCTTCCATAATTTTATTATGTCATGCTTGCTTACCTTTGTTTTACCCTTTGTCTTCCAATATTGAGTTTTTGCCAGTACCAGAAAAGAGCCAGAAGACCCTAAGCTTAGAATAATATATTGAATACTGTTAATGTTAGGGGCTGGTAAAATGATAATTCAAAGTATATCCTCCAAGAGCAAGAAGAGGCGTATTGTCTGCCATTGTCATAACTGACAACTACTCTAACCTCAAAACCCCTGACTACTGAGAGGGATGCCTCCTCAGTATGCCCCACGGACTCCCCTTCCCACCACCCTGCACCAACTGCGATGGAGCATCCTGCAGCACTGCTGGGAAACCACAGAGATCCAGTTTTCATTTGGGCTTCAAAATACCTTTAATGCATCATAGCTGCATCTTGGAACCCAAAGCAAGTCTCAAAATGTCCCAGGCATTCTCATTTTTAAAAGAATTTCATGTCACTCTTTTTCTTTTTTTTCTTTGTTTCTTTTTTTTCTTTTTTTAAGAAGTGTTTGAAGGTGCCCTTGCAATTGTGCGTGGCCTCATACAACCACTGTTTCAAGATCACTGTGGTTTCGTATTACCATTAATCAATACAACACATATTAACTAAGTACTTCATTCTACTCTTGCATGATCTATTAGGTCTTCCTTCATTTATGTGTTTGATCAGAAAACTAATTAAGCAATGAACTGTGACAGCAACACATACTTTGCATCAATTATTAAAAGCAGGTTTTTTTGAAAAAAATTTGGTAATGAATATTGAGTTACCATGAGTTACACTTTATTTCAAATTATCTGAACTGTTGTTAACACTAATACTTGGTTTTCCCATTTATGATCAAACTACATATAACAGTGTTAAAGAGAAATATACTAAGTTTGTTTCCAACACAGATACTTTAAATATCAGCAAATAAGGAGTGAGTTCCTAAACTTGAACTACTGCACAGGTATGTTCTGTGTATTAACATATGCTTTTTGAAACACTATGAGGCCTCATTTGTCATCTTCATTACCAGTCACTCAGTATACTCAATAACGTATCTGGAATTTGCTATGTTGAACACCGAAGATATTAGTAATGTCTCCATGAATAAAGCAAGATTCAGTTCCCCTAGACAGAATTTTAACCTAACAAATTTCAAAGCTATTTGCTCACTTCTTCAAAATGGATTCTTCTTGCACTATTGTGGTTCATTTCCCATGGTTTATTAAGCTTGGTTTATGCCAGTCAGATTACCCATGCTGTTAGTTATTCAGATCTTACAGGCAGCAGAGCCGCTTACCTACCTGAGACTCATTCCACTCACATTTCTCCTTCGTATACCGAGAATTACTTTCACGAGGCATAGTCCATATTTGTTTCCCTCACGATTATTTCTGAGGACAGTCTCTCATATATCTGTGTAATGGAAGAATAAAAAAAAAAACACTGAGTAAAGATCCCATATCCCTAAAAAAAGAAGCACTCAGTATCACTCTTCATTAAATGCCATATCGCTGTTTAAGGCTCCTGCTCCCTAATCATAATTGGGGATTGAGACAATAATCCAGCAACCACTTTATTTCGTAATCTTTATGGATTCCTCAAACCTGGGAGCCAGACGGTTTTGAGAAATACTGCGTCCCTAGAACCATATATTCATACTGGCCTTATTAAAATGTACAGTTTCAAGAAGCCGTTTCCCCTTTATTCCCAGTTCATCACACTCTGGCTTCAGCCTTCTGCAACATCATAAAGCACTTGGAGTGAATGTCCTCAGCAGCAGTTTCAGATATTGCTCAGATCATCTCCCAGATGTGGCTGGCCATGAGCTAATTAGCTTTTTGACCAGCTGGACATTTGGAAGAATACATTTCTGTAATGGGCTTTAGCTTGTTCCTGGGGAAGTGAATATTTCTGTGAGTGGGAGTTTACCACCTTTCCTGAAATCGGCTTACAGAGTACTGTTGCCATCTGACTTACAAAAGGCACGCTCCCTTCCATCTGGATGAGTTAGAAAGTTATCTGCCTGCACCTCTCCTTCACTTTGAGCTGACAACCACACATTATGCAAATCCCTGTGCTCTGATGGAGAACAAAGGTAAGCAATAAGAAATCAGAGGTTTTCATAATCAGTGTACATTTCTTCTAAGTTCTGTGTTCCCGAACAGACCTTCAGCTTTCCCACTTCAGTCAGCTGAGCATAGCAATGATCCTCCTCTAAATAACTACTTACTCTCTTACTCTTACCAGCTCCTACTTTCCTTTCTTAAATTGGTGTCTCACTAACAGAGAGGTGCATCTGTCTTCCTTCTGCCTTATGCAGAAGCCAGAGCACATGAATTCCATACGTGCAAGAAGTAATAAGAGCCCATACCTGGTTCTGTAAGTGCTAAAAAGAAATGGGCTGTCATTTCGAATAAGGGAAGGATTTTGAACTGAAATTGTTTTGAAATATGTTGATTTGTTTTGGTTCTGGTCCCATAACCTTTAAGTTTTTTCCATTATGAATTCACAAACATGCATATTCTACACATACTTTTAGCATTATATGAAAATTTTAACAAGGTGCAATTAATAACAGAGCACAGCGCAATATTCATTACATTAGAAACAGGCTTTTATGCAGGATTCTCTAACAGATTTCACTGCATTAGACTATGGAGTGAAAGTACCAGGATCTTTTGGAACATTTTAATGTTATACTATAACATGCTTTCAGACACAAAGATTAATTTTAAAAACAGCATAACTGAGAGAATCGTCAACCTGCAGTATGGTAAATATATTATACAAGATTTTCAGACTGACCAGAGCTTGACAGAGCCTCACAGCTCCCTGATTTTGCATATTTTAGGAGTTATCATTAGTTTTGATATGGATAAAAGGACACTATTATTTGTAGGTGGAAAAAAATACCAGACAACCCCCAAAACTGCTAACCTTTCTGCATGCAAAATGCACAATCCTTTTACTGAAAGATAATTTAAGGACAGCCTTAGCCTTTATCTGAGATAAAGACTTAAATGGCAAGCTGCTATGAAAAATTAACTGTGATAAGTAGGTAGACATGCCTCTACCTGACCCACAGCGCTCTCACTTGTTTCACCTTCCCTGCGACTTGCTGTGACGCTAACTCCCATGTTCTGCGTTATCAGCTCCCAACCTTGGGCTGAGCTTTCAGGCTCTGGGGCCGTTTGAACACCGTTGGCGTCATACTTCAGAAAGTTGCCTGCTGTTATCTCAGGCCCTTTGTGAAAGTCCGATTGTGGATGTTTTTCCCAAGTGGGTGCTGGAAATAGCATGTTTTGTTTTATTGTGTGCCAGCTTAGCTACAGCACGTGCTCTCTGTGCAGCACTCGGAGAGGGGTTTTAGCTTGTTATGTGCTTTAGAGCTCATTCGGAGCTCAAAGGCCACAGATCTGCTCACTGTCCTACAGTTTGTGCTTCTGCGAGGGGCAATGCTGGAGTCACCTTTAGGTGACATTCATGTATTTATGCCTTTACTGCAATGCCCACTTTGCCTTTACCGCAATCCAAGGCATGGACCTCCAGAGCCAAAGCGATTTCACATTGTTCTGACATTGTCCACCCTTCATGAGATTGAAACTTGCAGAGTACATCTAATTGCCTTGGGATACAGTAGAACAAGGTGAAAAATGTTTCAAAGGAAATTCCTAATACTGAACATTTAGTCCCCGTTTAAGGTTTTGGCACCAAATTCCCAAGCTACAAATGGGATGAAGAATGACATCATATGGAAAAAAATAGCCACTTCAGAGAAGACCACATGTAGATGTCAGGTTATGACAGAATGCTTCTGCCATGCCAGTTGCCCCAGCAGAACATCTGCTCCAGAAGCCCTTCTCCATGGCAGCATTTTCCTCTTCAAGTTGTTTTAACTCAGTAGGTTTTTGTCCTAGATTTTTCATCTCTGCCAGTATTCAAGCTGACCGTGCAAGAGCTGAGCACCCAAAGCCACTAGAATCAGTGATTTATCCTGCTGTTATCTCACAGGAAAGTCTCCAAATTGCTGATAGAAAAACACAAGTGGAATGTGGTTTACATTTCTAATTGCATTTTGCTAATTACTGCAGCAATTGAAGCTGTAAGGCTGCTGAAACAGAGGAAACACAAGTTTTAAGACCCATACGCTATGAAGAGTGGTTGGAGAGAGACCTCTTAAAATGAAAGAGCAGAAGCTGCTAGTTTGCTAGGCATTGCTTTCAGACAACTGCTTGACAAGCCTTTTTTTCCCCATAGCATTTGATGAGGTTTTAAACTATGGTGCTTCTGGCAGTGATAACTCTAAATCTATAACCCATCTCCTCACCTGTGAGGGAGGCTACTCGGTGTCTCTCTGGGTATGCGGTATCACTCCAGGGCGCCAATTATCTGTGCAGCTGAAGATGCGTGGATCTCATAGATCTCCCATACCCTTTCTCTGCTATAAGTAACGGGAAGAAAGGGAAGTGTCCTCTCACTGTTTACTGCTTACCTGTCAGGCTAATCCCTTGACTCTGAAGACAGGCAGCTCAAAAGCACAGTAGATTTGTTCCTTCTCAGAGTTACTCATGTAGCAGCCTGGCCCTCGATTTGCATCAGGGTGGCAGAGCAAATGTCTGTACTTTTTATTCCCCTCTGATACAAAGTATTTCTTGTGCACAAAGACAGCCAGCCTTCTGTCACTACACAGAAGACACCCAGGCTCACTTCAGAACAAAAAAAAAAGCCCAATTTCACGTGGCACAGAGTTATTTGCAGGAACACGAAGATCCCATAGATATAACCCAGCTGCTGTACATCGATATTTCAGCCTTCAAAGAGCTCTTCTCCTTTCTGTATTGAGCCACTGTGATTGCAAAATCCCATGCTGGGAAGCTTTAGATGGATTACTCACGCCTTTCCAATGTCCCTTGAGTTCCCATACCGTTGCGTACTACAGGAAAGAAAAATTGTGCCAGTTTTGGGGTTTGATTATGTTTTTTTTAAAGGACTGAAAAAATAATGTTTTCCAAGAGAAACATTTTCTCACACACTGAATTATCCTGAAACATTTGTACTGCAAACATGACTCTAATTAGATCTCATACTTTTCAAGTCATTACCTCTCCCTTGGCTCCCCAAGCATCATTGAAAGCAAAAGGCAGATGTTGCTGGGTAGTGCCTGCGTTCTTGAACCCTGACTTGGTAACATCCTTCTTACCACAGTGCAATCAAGAGTAATGTATTCTTTTGTCTCTCAAGTAAAAGTTCGATGAAAATAAAGCCTAGTACTCAAAAGTGAGTGTTACTGAAAGACCTATTAGACTAGAAGCAAACTCAGAAACCCAGAATAGTTGCTAAAGCCAAATGTACTTTATTTGACCCAAACCAGCCAAACCCACTTTCCCTGTCATTTCTGTGCACTTCTGTAACAAGCTCGGATGGGTGTATCCTAAAACACATGTGAGTAAAATGCATATAATGCCATCACACCGCTGTTGGAATTATTTAGAGAACAGAGATTGAAAGACCAGACTGAAGAGGACACTTTCTAGCCTGTGGAAACTTAGATAGAAACCTGGCCCCTGAAAACTGCTCTTTCAGCCTGTTGTTAATTTCTGAGGCTGGCAACACTAAAAAGACACTTGTGTATTTTCTGGATCCGTAGGTCTGACTGGAGTACCCTCTAGTCTGCCTGGTCCTAGGCAGGGTGATCCTGTTTCTGTCCAGATTTACTGGCTACACGTGAAACAACAGAGAAAGCGGACCAGTGAACTGCAGTTAGTGCCACCAGCAGCTGAGAAGCAGAGGCCCATAAGGAAGACAGAGATATTTTGCCAGGAGGTATTTTAGGCCTGAGTAAGATGAACACGTGAATGCAGAACGCCTGTGCCTGAAAGCGGCGCAGCAGCCTGCCAGCCTCCTGGCACGGCATGTGAGGGCTGGTCCAGCACTCCTCCTCCCACTCCTCATCACCATCAGCCAACCATAGACCTCTGTAGCCCTACACACACCTGCGGCATGCCAGATGTGCGCAGGCTGCTCACCCAGAAGGCAGTGATGCAAAAGTCAGAAATGAACCAGCAAATCGCACACAGCAAAAATATTTCTTTCATGTTGCTATCAAATGGGCTCTGCTGAGTAATAGTTGAAAGGACAAGCCTGATGAAATAGGCAACTGATCCCAAGCTTGCTGCTCGAAATGTTTTATTATGTGCCTCCTTTTAAATTCCTTCCCCTCATTTTGGAAGAATTTGTATCATCACAGAAAACCCCAGTATTTTCTTTCTAAGTGAAGTGTAATTTTTCTTGGGTATATGGGAGGGTATAGCCTTGTCTCTGCTCCGGTATTTTACTGAGTTTGAATGACTAAAAAATTCAAAGCAAATGTAAATTGTCTGAAGGCATTTGACCAAATTTTTTTCTGTACATTATTCTCATACTTCAAGAAAAAATACTGCTTATCTAAAATTTGCTGAGACAATTAACTTCAGTTCTCCTCTCCAGGTACTTCTAATAGGTACTTCAAATTGTCTTTAAAATCTCAAACTCGGAGAATTAATTGCAAATATTCCAGGCATCTCTTCACATTCAAAGTTCTGGAAATCTGTATTTCCTGTGAGCGTTGTACTGCAGATATACCCCTCGAAGGGAGAAAGGAGTTCTTACAGGTCTGCGGGTGCTCTACGGTATTGTCAGTTCTACAAGATTAAGTTCTGAAGTCTGAACATAAGCAAGACCAGGAAAACAGAAAAAAATTGAATATTTTCCTCACTATTTTCTTCCTTTGTACCTCTACAATTTTCGCAGCCCGTCATAAATTATTCCTTTTGGTTCTCTGTCCATTCCTTTTGTAACTATACCACAGTTACCGTAACTATAACTACTTTTATAACGCACCAAAGAGCAATGCAAACACAAATTAAGAATAAAAGTTTCCAATTAATTGCAGCATCAAGACTTTCTCATGCAGGCTACTGCAAAGGTAATTCTGAGACTTTTTTGTCAGTAAATGCTTCACAGCGTAATAAAATGAAATTGTTTAAGGCAGGCAGTCACAGGCTGTAAAGGATATCACATGTAACACAATGACATTTAAAAAGGCTTCAGAAGTTCTGTAAGTGCAACCTGTATCTAAGTCAAGGCATTATATCTCAAACTTGCAGCTGTACATTTTACTATTTTGCTTCAATATGACATTAACTCCCTTTGTCATCTTTCGAAATCATAAATCCATACAAATCAAAAGTTTAAATATTGTCAAGATAAATAAAAGTGTAATGATGTGCCTGGAGGGACTCTTAAGGTCTTTGATTCCTTTTAGAAACTGTCACCAAGTAGAGGAGAGGTTGGCACGATTTTCCTGCTTCTTATGGAGACAGCTCAGTGATGAATACTGCAAGAACTGAATCTACAGGAATGGGAAATGCACCGCTGAGTTTACTGCCCTGTTTAGCTCAGTGTATGTCACGCTTCCACCCCACTCATCTCATCAGCTTTATAGTATTTTAACATGAGCAGTTCTGCACAAGACAACAGGAAAACAATGAAAACCCTAAGGAGGATATCTCCATATTGTCCCCAGTCTTGATTTCGCCTGTACCAAGTAACCATCTGGTAACACTCAACAGGCTCAGACTTTCCTACCTCGTTACTGTTTAGCAACAAGGTGGAGGAGCTTCCTGCAGAAATTGGACCACTGCCTACTACTCGGCCTACAGGATTTCCTTGGTCAGTGGATCAAAAATCTAGATTCAGAATTGCAACTGTTCCTTCACTCAAATGTCTTTTTGTTGTTGTTTTAATTTATTTGTATGAAAAGGTGGGGCATCTAAAGAAAACATCTTCATAAAGAGAAAAAAAAAGGAGTGGGGAGGGGTTACTAACCAGCTCTAAAGTCAGGCTCTTGCACTAAATGTGGTGTTATGCTGTGGGAAGAAAGCTGTCTTCTTACTCAAGTGTAAAATACTTCATCAACTTTTCATGCTATATTGTCAATTAATTAATACAATTAAAAAGGACACAGTGACAAGTCTACTGCTTTTGTTATGTCTTAAATAGGTTGCAGCTTCATTCACGTGTCACTGTACTCAATGGACACCAAAGAGATTTGTATCAGGCCGTCAAATATTGTTGATTTTAAATGTAGATCAAATAGAGCTGTCTTGCTTTGAAATAAAAACTTCTAGGGTCTTGAAGGAGATACAGCATTTCATGTCTTGTTTGGACCCCCTCACAGTATTAAAAGGGCTGGAGAAGCACACATGTGCGCACACACGCATGTACATCCGTATATAATTGCATGCATATTTTCTTCTGAATGTGAGAACCGAATTAAGAGAGAGGGAACCGTGAGTGAGAGTGAGAGCAAGTGAGAGTCTGCATCCTTGGAGATGTTCAAAAGCCATCTGGACACGGTCCTGGGCTGTAGCTGGCTCTGCTTGAGCAGGGAGGTTGGACCAGATGACCTCAAGAGGTCCCTTGCTGTCTCAGCCATCCTATGACTCTGTGGTTCTGTGAATTCTACAACTAGGAATAAAAATAGTAGAAAAATAACAACAAAAATCCTTGCATCCCACTCTGTTAAAATACGAGTTAAAAATCAATTCTTGTTTCCCTCTGAGCAGTATTATTAATTCAGGAGTGTTAAGAAGAATAAATGACACACACAGAAGAAGTCCTTCTCTCCAGCCATCCATCAGGAAAGCACTCTGACATCACTTGTCTCAGAACATGGGGGGGATGTAAGGATGTTGAGAAGATTACTTTTTCTGTATTGTCTTTCCAGCCTCCACCCCCAGCCCTGACCACAATTTAATGCATTAGTTTTCTTTCTGCTCTGCTTTTGTGCATGTAGGATTTCAGTCCTTTGTCCCAAGCTGAAATGTCAGCCTTCCTGTAGCTGCTGTGCACGTCAGAGGAGTCTGCTGACTGCCAGTCACTGCCTTCAGTTATGCTTTATTTTGATGCCATAATTATCTCATGAAATACTAAGGTCCACAGTGCAAAAGTAAAAATATTGTTTTTCAAGAGTGCCTACGTTTCTTCCAGTGAGTTTAAAATATACTTAGTATCTATCCACACGTTCAGTAACCAAAAGTTCAAGTGGCAACTTACCAACTCCAAGAAGAAAAGGATCTTAAACTGAAATAGGAAGATCCTCTGAGAGTGGCCTTGCAAATACACAGCCATTAGACCTGAAGGCTATGTAAACTGTAAGTGAACTCACCTGTAAACAAGGACTTTATTAGCATGTTTCTTGGGCATGAGGGCTAAATATTCATGCTTTACTGATCCCTGCCCCACAAAAAGAAAGGAAAAAAAGCATCTGCAGAAAAAGCAGCTGAGCAACAATAAGCAAAGGGCAGAACGGTGCACCAGTGATGCAGACAGCTGCTTGTGTTAAAGCATCACAGAGAAAAGGTCATGAGTAAGAATGAGGTCCATCAGCCCTGCCACCAAACTCAGCCTTATGCACCAGTGTTTCAGAAATGTTTGCTCTATCTTGCCTGTGGTACCTAAAGGTTAAGAGGCTAATAAAGACTGTATAGCAGAAGTGGCTGGTTGAATACAGTGTGTAGGGATGGCCAAGCCTACCAGAGGTGTTATTCATCAATTTCAACACCCTATTTCCAAGAGCGATGAGTGCCATCTGTTTCAGAGAACACTACAAAAACAGTCTGTCATGGACAATTAAGGATATTACTTCTTCATGGAGGGAATCATCTTTCAGGCCCTGGGTTTTAATCAACAGAACCAAGGATTGATCAGTGATTCTAGTCCCCTGCTATTTTAAGCAGCCACATCTTGTGGTTCCCTTCAGGAACTGATCAAAAAGAATTGGTTAAACCCTGAAGTGTGAAAGTTTATCTCATTACTCTAAGTGGATCTGTCTCCAATGTAACTATGATACATCTACACATCTCTTTTTCAGTCTTGAATTCTTTGCATCGCTGACGTTTTACGACAAAATGCAACACAGGCTAGGATCTTGTATTTGTTAGAAGGCTTTATTTTACAGCCTTTCACAGGAGCAGGAGTGGAGTTCAGTTCACATTCAGACACCTAAGCTCGTATGACCAAATGTAGATGCTGTAGATGCCGTAGATGCCTAAAATTTGGGGGTTGAGCGCCTACTGACCCCAACAGTAAATTTAAAAATTCTGAAAATACAATGTAAAGTAGTGAGAAGGACAGAAGCTGTATTTGAAGGGCCTATTTTGAACCTGGTCGAAGCTAAGACGTTTGTCTTCAGAACTGAGAAAGGCCAAATCCACCCACACAGTCAAGACACCCTAGCTGGGCTGAGAGGGGTTAACTCGTAAAGCCACTGCAACTGGTATAGTCCTGATTTTTCTCAAACGCTATGTATTGAGTTTGCATGGCAAGGTTTTAGCAGCAGATGGGCTACAGAAGTGGCTTCTGTGAGCAGCTGCTAGAAGCTTCCCCCATGTCTGATGGAGCTAATGCCAGCCAGCTCCAAGATGTAGCCCCTGCCAGCCAAGGCCAAGCCCATCAGTGATGGTGGCAGCACTTCTGGGATAACATATTTAAGAAGGGGAAAAATAAACCGAAATGCTATGAAGCAACAGTCAGAGAGAGGAGTGAGAATATGTGAGAAGAACAACTCTGCAGACACCAAGGCCAGTGAAGAAGGAGGGGAGGAGGTGCTCCAGGCACTGGAGCAAAGATTCCCCTGCAGCCCATGGAAAAGATCATTGTGAGGCAGGATGTTCCCCTGCAGCCCATGGATGTCCACAGTGGAGCAGATATCCACCTGCAGCCCATGAAGAACCCCATGCCAGAGCAAGCTGTGAAGCACTGCAGCCCATAGGAAGGACTCAGCTGGAGCAGTTCATGAGGAAGGGACCTCACGCTGGAGCAGGGGCAGAGTGTGAGGAGTCCTTCCCCTGAGGAGGAAGGAGCGGCAGAGACAACGTGTGAAGAACTGACTGCAGCACCCATTCCCCATCCCCCTGCACCGCTCGGGGGGAGGAGGGAGAGAAATAGGGAGTGAAGCTGAGCCTGGGAAGAAGGGAGGGGTTGTGGGAAGGTGTTTTAAGAGTTTGTTTTATTTCTCATTACCCTACTCTGATTTGATTGGCAATAAATTAAATTAATTAGTGACCTGTCCCTGTCCTTTTCCTAACCCATGAGCATTTCATTGCATTTTCTCTCCCCTGTCCAGTTGATGAGGTGGAGTGATAGGGCGGCTTTGGTGGCTTTCATCCTGGCTCAACCACACACTAGTTGTTGTGGTTGTCTCAATCACTTCTCAGTGTGCCTTTCTCAAATTGACATTCTGGAGCAGAGTAAAGTGTTTCTTGAATTATTGTGGCATTGGTTTACATGCCACAATATTTTCCATGCATTACCTACAGATACAAACAAGCTGTTGGTGTGCCTGGGCCCAGCACTTGGAGGACCTGGATGATGTTTAAGCTGTGGGTGGTTCTTTACTGAGTGACTGCTCCTCATGAAAAATTCAGCAACATTTCTTTTTATAGCTCAGATGGCCAAAGAAGAGATATTTAGCTTCTAGGGCAAGCTCTGCTTATTGGAAACACCAAGTTTAAAACTGGGAAATGGTAGCTAATACCTTACACATGTGCTTTATGTGAGTTATTTTATATTAAATGCTTGACAGCTTTAAGACTGAATATCATATTCAGTGAACTTTTCTTGATTTACAAGTCTCAAAGTTATTAAAATAATGATTACTGATGCCTGAAATGTTTATTTTTAAGATTTTTTTTAATTTATTCAAACACAACTGTTAGAGAATCTTATCAACCCACAGAGAGCTCATTTGATTACACTCAGTTTATTTTAGAATCTTTGCACTGAACAGTCTGAAAGTAATAAATCATTAAATAAAGAAAGTTTAGAGAAGAAGCTAGAATCTATAACTAAATCTCTGAGTGTAAATTCACATCTTCCACAGTGCATATGTGTGCCTTATAATACTCCACAATACTCTCAAGAAGAGAATCCCTCGAATGGTACATTACAATGATGAGTGAGGTTTTAAAAGGTGAGCAGAGGGAGGGACTGGTAAGAAAAGAGTAACAAACTGTATTGTGGGTCTGGAATTTAAAAAGGTGACAAATGTATCGATCTGCACAGGTGTGTGAGGGGTAGAAGATTTCTGATGAATCTGTTTTCAGTATCCAGCAGGATTTTGACAAAAAGTATGTTTTCCAATTAAAGAAATAATAGCAATACTAAATTTATTTTGAAATACCGTTCCTCTAGTTCAGAGAAGTTGTACTTGAGTCATGTTCTGTCCTAGTTCTCCCCTGCAGGCTGCATTCACTGGCTCAGCATCACCTTCAGGCCATTGACATCCAAGATGAAAAAGGCCTTTTTCTTCCCAGAAAGGTGGCTTTTGCTTCTGGGTATCTGTAGTTTAACCAAAAGAGTCATCTACATAGGAATGGGAATTTAAGGTAACCAAACTACAGTCTCCACAAGACACCATGGAATTATTTGTGATTTGAGGAGCTATCAGCTCTAAGTATGATGGGGTTCTTTTGGCCAAAATATTAAAGCTTTTACTTGGCAAAACATCAGCACTTTTAAATCTTTTTTGTTTTGGTAATAGCTTGAAATGTATATAAACGCTAACAGAAAAAATATGTGTAGCCCAGCGTCAAACAATTGCAGTAACCACTCAGCTTTATAAATGCACCTTTTCCACATGAGCAATGGAACAAGGTGTGGCTCTAAGTAACTAAAAGTAGTAATTAATGAACACTCATCTAAAGAACAGAGCTATAGCTATTGAAGCTACATGCTGTGTTGTAGGTATGCGTTCTACTAACACATAGCTCTAGTAGCCCTGCCTCTAAGTAGCATCAAACCAACCAAGAAGAAACAAACTTTTCTGGCATTCATACTCAGTCACCACGAGCACGTGTGCATCCAGGGCTCTGGACAGATTTAGTCAAAGGGCGGAAGAGAGCATCCTCACAACCAGCAGATAGGCATTACACAGCTGGGGGTGGGACTGGGCTGTGACCTCGCACTTCTTTCACAGCTACAATGTGCTACAGTCACTAGCAAGCTCTGGTGGGTTTACGCTCCTCTAGAAGCACAAAGCAGCTGTCAGCCATGCTTGACTAGACAGGCTTGCAGTTGTTTGGCATTGCCTGAATAAAGAGAGGACCCAGACTGAACAAGGGAATCAGCCCCAGCAAGTTACCTTTCTCACATTGTAGCAAAGAGTAGAATCATAGAATCATAGAAAGTTTTGGGTCGAAGGGACCCCTAGAGGTCATCTAGTCCGACCCCCCCGCAGCGAGCAGGGACACCGCTAACTAGATCAGGTTGCTCAGAGCCCTGTCCAACCTGGTCTTGAATGTTTCCAGGGATGGGGCCTCCACTACCTCTCTGGGCAACCCGTTCCAGTGTTTCACCACCCTCACTGTAAAGAATTTCATCCTTATATCCAGCCTAAACCTAACCTGTTTTAGTTTAAAACCATTACCCCTCATCCTGTCACATAAACACTTTATTTGTATTCACTTACAAAAGGTCACATTTCTTGTCCTTTGTTGAAGAAAAGCATCGTGAAGAAAACACACAGGCCCAGCTGGGGGCCCAGAAGCACTGTGCAAAACCCCTGAGACGCACCTGGCTGCTCTGGCAAGTTTCTGACAGCTTCTTAAACACAGAGCAATGCAAGATCCAGCAGAGAGACTGAACCCTCTAAAGGAAGGCTCTTCCGTTCCCATTCATTACATACAAAATTGAGGAGTGACTGGTACAAGAAGTTTTTGTCTGTCAATCATGGTCCAATCTCAAACTGACACAGCAGAGTTTTAAAACCATTTCTGTTTACAAGCCCTGAAGTGTTGGGGTATACAGCAACGGAAAGGACATACATAATAAAAGTAACGAGGTTATCACAGCTATGATATCTGTTCCTCTGGAAGCTGGGCAATTTTCTCAGCACAGAAACATTAAACTTGCAACCTCAGTTCACTGCAACCTTATGATCTCTTGGTTCATAAACCTGCCACTATGGCTTACTTCCACAAACTCTGATTGAAATTGCTTTAGTGCAATCATGTCTGGTCTGTTAACTCACAAATTGTCTTGATCCTTTGAAGATGGCAGCAGTTGCACATCCTCAACATAGAACAGTAAAATAAAAATAATGCCCTCTCTTTCTTCTTGTACACAAGATCTGTTAACCTACTGCATAGTATCTGATATGAACTCTGCAGCAGAGGGAAAGAAAGAAATCTGTGTTTGGTCTGTTTGGTAAATAAACCCAGAGCTCAGAGTATGGCTGAGCCACAGGGATGGGCTTATAAATCAACAGATCATAAGGTTTCAGGCAAAAGAGGTGCCAAGTGTGATGATTATCTGATGAGAAAATTGCTTATGAAGAATGAATTTAAATTTGCCTTAAGTGAATGTTTGAGGAACTAAGTTTCAAAATCATTTTCCATAAATGCTTACGACAGAAAAAAATTAATCACATATATCTACAGAAAGGGAAAACAAAAAAGATTATGAGGTTTTATCTGAAATTACAAGTTAAGAACCAAAAGCCTTCTCTGTAAATACTGTTCTAAATTTATTTTCTCCAGTAGTTACCCTGTCCATTCTTGAAAGTACACAGTAAGCAAATAGGACAAATAAAGGAGTTTACATACACCTACACAGAGCATTCAGCCACCATAACACAGAAGAAATCAAACTATTATTCTCTTTCTGTATTTTTAAATGCAAGTGCAATATTCCCAATAGCAAACAAAGAGCAAGAGGGAACAATGACAAGCACAGCATGGAAAATGAGGTTAAAAGATTCACCACAGGTAATACAAGAATACCAGAAAGATTGTAAAAAGGTTTTCCTCATTGCAGTTTCCAGACAAGAAACAAAACTGACCTACACTCTCTCCTCCAGACTGAGCCCTGTTGCTTGCTCCTGATATAACTTCTTTCGTGTATATACAATGCATAAAGAGAAATAAATCCTCCCTCCTACTCCAGAGGCCTGCAGACATTTTCACAGTCAGTTCGACACAGAAGAGGAGGTTTTCTCCGGTGCTGATGCTGGCTGGGTGTCCTGCCCTCTCCCTTGCCGGCAGACGGCTGAAGCCAGGCTGCTCTCCCCCAGCACAAGACAGCACCCAAACACCAGCGCAAAAAACCCTCCTCTGCACCCTCCCGCAAAAACGTCCCACACCCACTCCCTGGGGGCTACCACTCGGGTGGCTGGGGGCTTGCAAGGCTGCCTGCCAGCAGACCAGGAAAGAGTTTCACTGGGATCCGTGGACGTACAAGTGGAAAGGCAAAGCTTAAAGCACCAACATGGAATAAACCTCACCAGGGCAGCTCATCCAGCAACCAGGCTAGGTATTTCAAGGTTTAAGCAATGACAAAGCTGTTTCTGGAAAAGAAACATTAAAAAGCTACAGACAGACATTAAAATGTTAGATCCATTCCTTTGTGGACCATCCTGTATGACTTTTAAGAATAATATCATGTGTTTACACCTTTTCACAAATCGGAAATATGACTTGTTCAAAGGTCACTCATTCATTTCTCCATAGTCGCTGTTTGTTTTCTCAACAGAGCATCTGACGAGTGTAATGTCCTTCTTCATAAGTCTTGGAGATTAAAATAGGGATTTTTCTGTTTCTCCAGTTCAAATTCCCCCATAATACTGGGCTTGAAGATGCACTGCAATGAAACTCAGAAGAGACATCATGGGTAATATCACTACACCTTTCGGGACATTCATTTGCATAGCAGTCACTTAACTTACATTAGCTGAAGACAAATTATAAACTTTCAGCAGCTAGCTTAAACTGAAACAATCGTTGTCATCATATAGAATAAGAAATAACTTTCTTATTTTTTTGAGTTGTCTTCTTTACTTTTATTTTCTTCTCTACCAATGCTTTGTCCAAAACACACGTCAAAGACGGAGCCTGTGATAATGGATATCTGGCATGATTCTTCTCAGCACTCGCTAGAGTTTTCCTAGCATCTCCCAGTTGCTTCTTCCTGACTGTATTCATTAGCTGCCTTCAAAGCGTTTCCTCAGACCTCCCTTCTCAGCAGGATCTAAGAGTTCTTACACAGCCTCGACTGTGCACTGGTGAAATCTGCTCAGGATTGTCTTCACCAATTTGTGAGAGCAGCTTTGCTTCATATATTTATTTGAGAGTTTTGAAACTTAAACAGTAACTTTGGTGTATTCAGCATACACTCCTAATTAGTTCCCTCACGGTTCTTTTTTGCCTCTTATTTCCAAGTGGAAAACAGTCACTCAAAGACACACTTTGTTCTAATTTAGGAGTCAGGCTCTTCCAAATCACCTGGAGGAGTCACACTGAATTTGGATGAGCCTGCCTCAAAGGAGAAGACTTTCCAGTCTTCTTTCAACTCCTTGCCAACTTTATTCTGCACTCTTGACTGTTTAAATGTGCGTGTTGACTGATTAACACCAATGCACCAGGGCGGAGTTCCCAGTTCATCAGTGAGATGCTCATTCCCCATGTGACACCCCAAACTTCTCCAGTCAGTCAGCCTTCCAGGGCATGATCAGACCACCCATCCCCACTAAGGAGAAGGCTCATGCAACTACACTGCTCTTCACATCGTTTTGTACCTGTAAATCTGCTTGCCAGCTGCGGAAAGCTAACACTAAACTTCTCTCAGGAAGCATTTACTTATGCAAGTATGAGACGGGTTGCAGAGTAAAGTGCCTAGCTGCAGAACCAGGGCTGCCGCCTCACTCATGATGGGAAAGGACATTGCTATGAGATTTTACATGATGGAAGTGTGTGCAGTGAAGCAAAGCTCTTGGAATAAAAAATTTTGAAGAATTAATCAGCTTGGTTTGAGGCATGTTGATGGCGAAGGATTTGACTCAAGGCTACTCATGTCTGGCATTGTCTTTTCTCGCACTGAAACTATTCACACAGAAAGCAGTGTTTTGCCCAGTGTAAGTAACTCACAAAGACAACCAAGACCAGGGTATCTCAGGCTGAATTCCCCTCACTCCTTGTGCCTCCTTTGAATAAATGAACTTCCTTACACCCTGACAAACTAGGGAGATTAATTCACAATGTGTGTGCACAGCACACCTGGCAGACACGATAAAGCCTGGCTTGAAGAGCTAAGATGAAACAAAGGCATAAATAATACTGGAAAAGGATTTACAAAAGGACAAAATATGGACAGCCATTTAGAGGTGACAGTAATTACTTAAGTAAATGTCAAAATTCTTCAAAGAAACAAGGAGGAATTATTCATGAATATTTAATGCTGAAACATGTGAGCATGTTGATTTGCCATTTGAAAGGTTATGTTCCCGTCTTATCTTCCCTGTGATAGCTAAGGGAATGGATATTAAAATCTGTTGCAGGACAAACGCTTACTGTTTGAGAGACTATTGATTCCTAGATGTATCGAAACCAACGGTCTTTTAATTCACTCGGCACCTAAAAAATGTTTATATTGTTCCCGAGCCTAGCCACGAGGATGAAAACAAGCAAATAACAGAAAGAACTCCAGAAACCTGCAAACATGTAGAGGCACTTTCTATGCTATAGCCAGTATCTCCTGGCCACAGTGGGTCAAAAGAACTTCACTGGACCTCATTATAATCTTTTTCTCTCAGCCCCATCTCAGCTTCCACCACCAGAGGCAGAGGAACAGGACAGGTGATCGTACAGCTCGCAATGGTGCCCACAGCCACAGATGGGGAGAATTGCAACACTGCTCTGCTACACACTTTCCTCCACCATTGAATGCATTTTTCTACAGAGCTCCTTACTACCCCACTATCTCTGTCTGACCGTGAATGTGGGCATACACCAAGAACACACTAATTAGCTGCAACAAAAGAGTTTATGAAGACTGAACAACATCTCCAAAGATATGCATTAGCCATCAAAATTGGCAGAAGAACCTTATAAATTCAAGTTATGGTAAATAAAAAAGCAGATGAAATTCAGTATATTGAATTCTATATTCAAGAGACGCATGTGGAAGAAAACCCACCTATTCTAACTCTGTTTAAAATGATGGGCTCTGGGATGTCTGATACACACAGGAGGAAAATCTTGACTTTATCATAGATAATTCCATGAAAACTCAGTTCAGTACCTACACCAAGTCAGCGTTAGAATTAATTAAGAAAGGAATAGAAAAAAAAAAAAAAAAAGAACATTATTATACCCCTATGTAAATGCATGGTTTGCTTTGTGCAATCTTGGTCCTTCTATTTCAAAAGTGACAGAATATAACTAGAAAAGAGCTGGAGAAAGGCAAGGGGGGCGATCAGAAATAAGCAAGGGCTTCTGCACGAAGAATGGCTTTGTAAGTTAGATCTTTTCAGCAGAGTAAAGGGATGGCTGAGGGGAATATGTTAGAGATCTACACAATCATGGTAGGAGAACAAAGGTCAAAGTGTAACATGTAGCCATTCTCATGTTCAGTCCTCTGGATACCTGCTTTTGACTGACACTGGAAACAGTTTTTGGGCTAAGAAGCTTGGATCTTATTTAATTCAGTCAGACTTAAGTTTTTACATAATATTTTACATAAAATGTAGCAATTGTGTATGTATATAGAAGCTACAGAACTTAATGCCGCACAACAGAAATATCCACTGTTTAAATTTTGGTTTTCTGCCCATTTGATTA
This sequence comes from Opisthocomus hoazin, assembly GCF_030867145.1. Taxonomy (NCBI): domain Eukaryota; kingdom Metazoa; phylum Chordata; class Aves; order Opisthocomiformes; family Opisthocomidae; genus Opisthocomus; species Opisthocomus hoazin. The sequence continues at coordinate 89,037,678 of NC_134414.1, read as the reverse complement.
GTTCATGATTAAGCCATAAACAAGTCCACTCTACCTGAACCTGGAGAGCCGAGCCGCATGTAGAAGAAAAAGTGAATGACATTTTATATTGCAGCTAACCCAACCTCTGAGGCCATCCTCAACTGGTATAAATGACATAATCCTTAGTATTCTCTCGTTTGTGCTACAGACAAAAGCAGCAGCCTCAGAGATCCATGGTTAGAAAAAAATTTTACCTCTCTGCTTCTTGTGGAATTGAGCCAGGCACATGAATATCTACAATATGTGAAGTCTCCAGTAAAGTCCATAAGGAGACGACCTTTAAATCCAGAAAGTGTTTTATACTCCTTTATATTGCAGATATTTTTTAAATACAATCTAGACAATGCTAATCACAGAGGTATCCGGCTAGTTTCATTTAATGCAGTGACTGGTGTCAATTGACACTTTTACCCAGACTAAAATTAGGCAATGAGCTAGCTCTCACTCAATTTATCTTTAATGTTCCTGATAAATGCTGAACAGCAAGACATAGGCTACTTGCAGTAAGCCAGAAGGTCTCTTCTTTGTTCTCACATCTGACTAACCTGGGTTTGATATCAAGGGAAATCATTTAAGTTATTCCATGTTGGAGAAAGAGAGATCATTTTAAGTAAAGGTGGGAGAATTCAATCTGATGACAATTGAAAACTATTAAATCTTATAACCTGCAACACAGGACAGTATGAAGAATGTTTCACTCTGAAAAACAGTGAGACATTTTTATTCTAAATTATTACCAAGGATGAAGGAAATCATGGTTAATTAACATCAATAAATGTGATACTAGCTTAGGAAGTTACCAACTCCAGTCAAATCCACCAAGGATTTACATTTTTTGTAGAAATTTGAAATAGGAATTCTTCTACAGAAAGTAAAGGAATAGTCTAGAGAAACCCTGATAGTAGGCATTAAAATATTTGGCTGTACAAGTTATTTGCTCTAGTGTAATGAGCTATATCCCAGTAACACTCACAGGAACTCAGCACTGGAAGGGACAACCTAATCACCAATGACAACGACAGTTTTCTGCAAGTGTCAACAACCATTAAGTACAAAAGAGATCACAGGACATCTGCTGCCCCTAATGTCCTTATTGACACAGCACCCCCACCAGCCTGTATTAATATGAAAGCCTTCTCACTTCTGGGCTAGCTTCTAAGTTGTCCTTGAGAGGAAGAGATGCTATTCTTTAAAACAGTAACAGGCTAGTAAAAAGCACAGGAGTAGGGGCAGTCTGAGTGCAGTAAAAACCAAAACAGTAACTTTGAGAAGAAAATGTTTTGCTTTTCTCATTTAAAAAAGTTCAAATTTGCAACTGAGATGTCAAAATCCAGCTCACGTCTATCACAGAAGGACCAGAGGACAAACTGCTAGCTCTGTGCATGACATCGTCTGCTGCTTCCACCTCCAACATAATACACGATGTTTTGTGGCAGTCTGGCAAGATCAAGCAGAAGGTGGGTTATCCCAGTGATGTTGAGTGAATAGTGGCTTTGATCCTAGACATCCATAGTCCCAGGTTTTTCCTCCTTCTGTTCCTTATGCCTTTATTGCCAGAAAAGAATAATCCATTAAGTTCATAGCCAGATGACAATACTTATTTTCTTGCATAGGTACATGCTGCTTAGCTGCTTTCAGACAGGAGCATTTCTTATTTCCTTCAGATATTGCAAAATCTGATGTCTTTACCATATGGTTCCAGTCTGAATCTCAGGGCTGGTTGTGTCACTGGTTGCGTTATCTTCCATTTTCTCTCAACAATTTGCCATTCAGAATCCTCAAAATAAAAAAAAAATTTAGACACCCCCACACTCCCCATACCCCCACCACCCCAATCCAATGTGAAGGGCTCCAAGGAACTTTGTCGTCATCATGTGAAATCACAGAGAATCACTGAATTGCTTCTTTGTGCCTGGGCTCTTTTAACCCTAGAAGTTAAGTGTTTCTCAAAAAAAAAAACAACCAAAAAAAAAAAACACCAGACAGGTTTCCATGGAGGCACCAGGGCTGTTAGGGCCTTGCTTATCCCTGTAAGTCCTTCTATGCTTCTGCTTCTCTAGCAACCAAGTCAAGTATTGCTCCACAGCACCAGGAAGTTTTCTGCACACTTAGAGCCAAACTGAGCCAAACCAGTGTCCTCCTTCCCAGCCAAGGTCTCTCATGCCTTCTGTTACCAACTGTTATTATCGTAAGTCCAAGTGTGCATTTGTGCTTTCTGCTAAGTACCCAGCCATTTTATGATTCTATGATTTTGTTCCAGGAAGTGAATTACTGCTACTTTGTCTTCTCTGCCATAAGCTGTAGCCTCCATCATGCTCTTCATATATATATTTGGACTTGGGTAGGTTTTGTCCATGTTTATCATATTCAATGAAAGATAGACGTATTTGTAACATTCTGCATATAAGGTGACAGCTCCTTTCTCCATCGACCCTTAGAGGGACTGAGTACTTCTATATTGCTTCTGCAGGCTACTGTAAAGACTCTACCAGCTGTAGTAGTTTAACAGCCTATTGGGTGGGCTTGCTACAGTTAGAGCACTAACACCTAGTTGTTCCATACTTCTTCATTTTACATTCCCAGTATAGGCCAGAGTTAGGATCCTCCAGGCTGGAAGGCAGCACGTAGGTCCACCTACCACTATAGAAAGGAATTGCAGTGTCATCATATTTGAAGTAATTTAATTCTTCAGCTACGTGAGATTACCATTCCTTTCACTCACTGTCTCAGGCTGTACAGTCAACTCTGAAGAACACATCCAGCTTCATCTGATGAGAACTTCTTGTGCCTTTTACTCTGTATGCAGAGCCATGCTCCAAGACATCCAGTTCTATAGGTGCCAAGAGCAACTGGTCTGAGGAAACACCAACCTCAACTTCCTTAATTCCTGGTGCTAACAAGAATTGTAGTGCTCTTTATTTTTTACCCTTCATTACATGATCACTTTCAAATGGTAAATTCCTGATAACTTACTTGTTCCATAAAACATATTACAGATTTCCAATAGATGATCCATTTTACATTAATATACATTTATTTTTTTACTTGTCACTCAAAAAGTGAAACTTGGTATGTTAACAAGATTCAAAACATCTTCATTTAAAATCATGTTCACTCATCAGAATTTAATGAGCTTTTCTACTCTGATCTATGTATTGATTCCACCAAGTCCTACGGCTTTGTTCACTTTCACATTTTCTCCCCCATTTTTCATAGTAGTAATTAAAAATGTATAAATCAGACTCTCTCTGAAATGGGAATATATTAAATTCTTTTTTTCTTTATTGTATGATGAAGCAGAAGAATGCCTCTAATACACTGCGCTTGCCATAACAAGCTGTCTTGTGATTTACACCATTCTTGGGAAGCTCTTGTAGTCCAAATGCTACCTGTGTATTTGCATAATACCTACCACAGTCTAGCCACAGATTTGACGCATGCTGTGAGTAAAGAAGACACTCATGTCTTCCACACTGGGTGTGAAGGTACAGGATAGAAAGGTATCTTCATAGTTTTCACATTAGGAATTAATCCACATTGCGAAAAGGGGTTCTTCCCATCGAGGTTAAACTCTATGCTCATTTGCAAGGAGTGGTGAAACCTGGGCCTGCTGGATCTTCTTGGCTTCCAGGTATGCAGACAATTCAGCTGCCACCCATCTGGATGTCCACGTGGAACAGTGAGCTGTAGAGTGCAAGTACAGGCCATCTCCAGTGTCCACCCAGCCAACAGCACTCACTGAAATGATAGTTCGTGGCCACTGATCACATGTTTAGGTGGTGTCCCCAGTTTCCCTAACCTCTCATGTCTCAGAGCTGTTATGGGGTGTAGGTGCAGTGTGAGACTATATTTCATTCGTGTGTTCTGACTCCAGAAGGATGAGACAAGTTCCTTGCACAGGTTCCTCAGAGGCATCCAATTCCTCTGAGAGAAGTTTATAGATAGGGCAAAATAGTGACTGCCTCTCCCAGGGTTTCTCATCCTCTTCAGCCAGAAACACTGGGGCTCAAACAGAGATCAGCATTGATCACAGCACAAGACATCTCAAGAAAGCCAAGTGGGATACTTCAGTTGCCCTCTGTGGTCTAACACATCTTTCTTAGTCCTAATAATAGGGATGTTGCACTCACGAGGATGAACTTGTGATCAGTGAAGGGCAGAACAACCTGGATATTAATGGGAGGAGTTTCTTCTCAAAAAAGCCATCCCACCTCTGCACTGGTTCAGGCCTGACTCTCAAGGATGATGGACAGCTGAGTCCCAAAGGATGAAAGTGGAAAATTGGTTCAGCATTCCAATGGATAGTCAAAATCACAGATGCGAAAAGATCATTTTCGCACACTACTGTATAACCCTATCCTCACCTCTGGTAACCTCTCACTTCCGCTGGTGAATTACCCACCTTTCTTTCCATGTCACAATGACTAAAAATCTCAACTTTTCTTCCATCGCTAACATCATTCTCTGCTCCAAAGGTGTCAATCATCCTTTTCTCTCAATTTTCATATGGATTAACATAATTAACTTAAACTCAATTGTTCCCAGTTTGCTCTTAGCTTGAAATTTGATGCTGCTCCTCCTTCAGAGATCAAGAAGGGCTATTGCATTCAAAAGCCTGGGTGTTTTTTGCAAATTCTGTCAGCTGGAAAAAAAAAACTACTACCTGTCTTTTCAAACTTTTCTTCTGTAAAGCCCTGAAAGTATTTCAGTAACGTGGTATTTACACAACTGACCGTTTACCTGACTGTTCTGGCTCAGTCTCTAAGGACTTGCCTGAACAAGGTCCTGTGCAGCCTGCTGTAGGCGACCCTACTTCGGCAGGGGGTTGGACTAGATGACCCACAGAGGTCCCTTCCAACCCCTACCGTTCTGTGATTCTGTGATTCTGTGACCTTCTCTTCTTGGCTCTTTCTTCTTGCTACAAGCATATCAAATTACAGTGCAGAAAGCTCATGTTAACAAAAGCAATGACAAGGACAAAAGCAGCTTCTAAGATGGGTATTCTAAGGTGGGAGATGTTTCAGAAGTAAAAAAAAAGAATTTGAAGAATTTATCCCACAGCACCCCAAAGAAAAATTCCCAGAAAGACTCAGCTATGCGTGTCATTCAGGAACAGGGTATAAACTCTACAAGCACCGATTCTGCAGAACATTATGTCAGGTATTGCATGTGTACAGATAGGCTGTATCTGTATCCATTACAAGCAGCAACGGGGACAGGCAGAGGATAAGTTAGATGACATAAAATTTAAGGTTTTGTCAGCAGAGGAATAGGTATATAACTATACAAGTACAGCCTAAGAAGTGGTTACCCAAGTAGTCAAAAAATGGCAAGACTTTATGTTTTGTTTTAGGTCAACGGAACATAGAGGGCTGTGTGGTTGTTGGTAATAGCTGCACTCATTATTATGGGACCAACTTGTCTTTCTGTAGCTGTAAGAAAATAAAGTCATACGGAGAAGATGTTAAGAAACTGTGGACACAGATGTTAAACCGAATAATGGAATTAAAAATTTTTATGGATGTTTATTTAATAAGAATTTGTAGTGATAGACAGAATACTGTTACCTGCCCCTAAGACACCTCCTGGTGTCTATGGCATATGTGAAGGCACAAGCAGAAGTGAGGAAACAAGAAACATTTTCACTGTAGTCACTGCATTGGGTCTGCAGAATGCCATCAAATGTCTTCGTAAGGGATGAATGGGGATACATTTTCAAAACCACTACATTTGGCAAACTGTTTGAAAAGCTAAGTTTACACAATCAAAGCTGCCTGAAGCATAGTAGCAGATGGCATTACAGACAGATGCTAGAAAAAAAATGTTATTTTCTGCAAACACACATAAGCACTGAAAAGCTGTTTAGATGAAAAGGTTACTCCCTCATGCACTAGTTGTTAGCTGCTTTTGCAAAAACAGAGGTGCAAATTTCAACTTTTCTTTTTCCTTGACAAATGGATAAGACAAAATAAAAGCATGTTTTCATTTATGCAGTCAAAGGAGGTATTAAGAGAGAAAAATGAACAACTTGCTTTTGAGTTCCATCTTCGTTTCTCTCTCTTTTTTTTAACCTTAAAACAGTGTATTAGAAAGAAACACTGCCTTCTCAAGTTTAACAGTGCTAGCTTAATCCTTTGTTGAAGACTGCCAAGTACGTGAACACAAACAGACTAGAGCTCTAACACTGAAGGATACTTCTCATTCTAGGAAGCAAGCCCATCTGCTACAGAACTTTATTTACATGTAGAGCTGTTCATTGTTTCTCTCCGGAAACAAATCTTGCAATTAAAGTCACACTGAAACGACAGGTAAAATTTTCCACAGAATGAAACTCAGAATGCTCTCATCCCAAAGTACCAAATTTATTTTTAAAAAGTTGAAACACTTTAACAATGTCATATTATACGTATAAAATCATGTGAACATGGTGCATATTTCAAGTCTACTGTTAACATACAGCACAACAAACTATATACTTTTTTATTGAAAATAAAGTTGAAATGAATTTATTTTCAAAACTTTCTTAATGAAAATCCCTGTGAAATATTCTTGATTTAATAGTCTTCATTTTCTGATGGAAGATGGTTCCGTAGTGGTGTTGGCTGAACAAGATGAATACTTCATTACAGTAAAGTCATGTTTATTTTTCATAGCCTTATGTAAAGACATCTACTTTCCTCCTCAGGTCTCCTCCTGCCCAAAATCAGCCAAAACCAAAAACAAAACAAACAAATAAACAAACATAAAATGAGAGTGTATATACAGAAATTGAATGAACATCAACCTATGCAGCTGTCCAATCTCCATTCAGGCAGCAGATGACTTTTGAAAGTAATTCCTCCCACAAAATACCTCTCTGACCTTCAGAAGAAATCACTGCTGTGTCTAACAGCTGTGTCTTTAAATACACCTGTGACTGGAGAGTACAGTGTTTTAGAGGAAACACATGAAAACCAGTCCCCTTCACTTTTAGGGTCTCGAAGGGAGCAAGCTTTCCCCTCTTGCCAGCTGTTACTTTGTGTAAGCAATCAGTTACTGGCTGAACACTGAGCAGCGACAAAAAGCCATCAGCTTGTTTTAGCTTGTTTTTCAAGCCTGCCATTTTAGAACAGAATGGTGAAAATACTATGCCAAGTTCTTTCAGTGGGTTGCTGATTTGAACACAAGCTGAAGTAGTACAGTTGAGTTTTCCATTAAGTAACTGGGCAATTTAATTATAAAACGTGTTAATTGCATTTTTTAGTCATGGTAAGTAGGAGAGACAAAGTAGAAACTTCAAGCAAGCTTAATACACTGCTAGGAAAGACAGAGGATGATAGTGGTTCTAATTAGTAAAAGGTATCACCATTTACAGAATTAAGCTTTTTGTAACAGCCAAAAAATCAGTTTGATGTTCACATTCATCTACTCTATTGGTGCAATTTAGTATTTTTCTTGTAAATACCACCGCAAAAAGAAAATTTAAGGCAGTTTCAAGGTATGTGGGGGTTTCCAAATGGTCTCCTGTCGATTTCGAACAGAGATACACTGGTCTTAAATCTTTCAGGAGTAAATATCTCTAAGCAAGGGTCAAGAGGAATCAATCCTAATACAATTAAGCAGAAAAATGCATGAGATCTACTCATTCGGGGAGAGAAGCAAGCCTTCTGGTTAATATGTGAAAGCTGATTCAGAAATATAAAAGACATTTTTAGAGCAAGAGACTTATGCGTGTCAAAAGTACAGTTCTTGAGATGTGCTATGAGTTAAATGACAAACACCATCAACTAGTGTTAAAATATCAATACACATTTTTGTTAATTTGCCTTAAGATACATAGCAGTATATCAGAAGCAGGTACTTTAAGGCACGTATTTTAGCAGCTCTGGCAGATGTTTTGTTTTCATAAACCAAGCATATGGCTTACATTTAAAATAAAGCAGGTGTGCGTCATGCACAGACTAATTATACTGCAAAGCAAAACCAGCATGTTCCTCTGCACAGAATTACCAAAGCCATCATCCTTGAACTAGATCTGGCTACTTAATACTGTTCATTAGTCGGGAACCGTTCCCAGAGCAGTCTGCTAAGGCCATTTCCAAACCACCTTGTCCCAGATTAGGAAGGAAAATTAGCACATGTCCAAACAAAAACTGCAACAACTTATTCTGTTCCCAGAAGAAAAATGAAACGAACATAATTGAATTTTCTCATACACGACATGAGAGTACAGTACAAATATAATAAGCAAACAAATAAGAAAACAACAGCTTAATTACCCATGAACAATTCCTTCTTTTGGTTCTATCAAATAGAAAACCTCAGCATAATCAGCCTTCCCCTGACTCTGTGTCAGTGTGAGGATTAGAAGAAACAGCATAGAAAGATCTATTTAAATGTATTTTTATGAATAAAGGTGGTTAAGTCACTTCATCAGTTTTTGTAACACAGTATACTTGCTTTTAGTGAACATCTCTATGAACAGTCTCCACTTTGAGCAATCCTTCTGAAGTGCAAAAGAATGCCTCTAAGTTTCTAAGGCCAACAGATATCTACACGAGTGCTCACTCACAAAGTATCCATGCCTTGATGCACTCAAGCTTCCTCTTCTCCAGACCACAACTCATGTAGGGCAAGTATCAAGTTTTCAGAGCAAATGTGGTAACAACAACTCATATGCTGGAAGGCACACTCATAAAATGCTATGTAAAATTCGATGAGCTTTCATATTAGCACCTAGAGCAGAGATATGGGCCGTCTTCCTAACCTACGAAATACATTCTATGAATACACGTACAGGAACCTACCTTCTCTCCTCTCCACCCTGTCCTTTCAACCACAAGGCACTCACCTGAGAGACAATCTAGACAGCAATCTTCCAAACAGACACAGGACATACATTGGGTGCCAACTAAATCTCCCCAGATTCCCACTTGGCCTACAGCGTTCTGTCTAAATGGGTACAGGTCTCATTTAGGATCCATGACTTATCTGCAGCCTTATGAATGTCTCAGGTGCTCCAAGGCATCTGAAAACCTACTAGACACTAATCCATATGCACTCGAATACTACCCCATGATTTGCAACGTAAAAATCTCAAGAGTAACAGGAGAATGCTTTCTTGCAAAATATCATCTTCAGGTTTTGTTTCCTCTCACCAACTGCTTCATACTTTCACATATATCAGTGTTCCTTGGCCAGGAGGAAAAAAAAAAAAAGGCAATGGTGATACACATCTTCCATTTCTAAGCCCCTGACAAGCTGAATTTCTAGCATAGACTGGAGAAGTACCAGCACAGCTCTTTCCAATCGCACCCAGCTGCAATTGTGCCAAAGGACTGCCCTCCTGAACCCACGTATTGTCAGAACACAGAAACACCCTAGATGGAATTCCTTTCTTTTAAGCCAAAAGTGCAGTATTTCCCATATTACAATGTTGATTGCTACCAGAAATAATGCTAACAACTTCCAGAAGGAGCTAAGCCAAGTAACAGCAGGTCAAATTGCAAAACAAAAATTACAAGAGAGGGAAAGTGTAATTCAAGGTTCCCTGATACTCTAAATAAATCCTTGGAAACAGGAACAAAACAGTGTTTGTATTAATGTTGAGAGGAGCACAAGGAAAACTGCATTAAAATAAGTGTCTCAGAATTTACTCATAACTTTGCTCTTTGCAAAATTACTGCTTGCTGATAGAACAGCTCTTCTGATGGACTATCTTTCCTCCAGGTTCATCTGTTAAAGAGAGTTAATTTATTTAGAAATTGTAATACATGGTAAGTAAATGTATGAAAGAAGATAGCCTAGAGTTCACAAAACAGAACAGTATTTTTTCAGATAGACCCTACTCAACAACTAGAAAAACATTTTTTTTAACTTGAATAGACATTTAAGCTGCTTTTGTATAAAATATGTGTTCTAGTAATAATTGTAACATACAACTCTACCTGTATACCCCAATGAGCCACACTGTTAGAAGAGTAATGGACTGTGTTTACAGCAGGACTAATTTTCTAGGTTGCATTTGCACTGTATCCTTCCTGTGATAGTGAATTACAAAAGCATTTAGCTCGATATTCTGAAATTCATTTGTGCATGCCAAGTAGCACTGTGAATACAGATAATATTAATCAAGTATCTATTCAAGCGGTAGCTTGTCAAGACAGATAAAGTTCATCACTATTTTTTTTCTGCATATGCATGCATACTCCTATGATTTCATCAGAGCTGTCAAATTACGTCAGCTTTGAAATTTGGAGTATTTCCTGGCTTGAGGTTGCTATCATCAGAGCTCTCTTTCTTCCTCCTTCATGCTGCTTTGTCAATTTTATTACGTCAAAATCTGCTTCAGATTTGTTTGGCAGTGGTAGGAAGAGATTGTCATATCTTTGTTCAATTCCTTCTTTAATGGTTCATTCAAAAAAGAAATGGAATGTAGAGAGAAGTAAATGTGACTGTTGATTACTTCCTATATTTCTCTAGAAATATGATGTTTGCTTAAGTTTTGGCTAAGGAAAAAAAAATTTTTGCTTAGAGTAGTACAGTTTTCTCCCTTGACTTCCCTGTCAGTAGGCCAGCCTCTCATTTGAAACAACTGTTTGAAAGGGTCACTTATGTATAGATTTGAAGCCAATTCTGTATTAGAATTTCCTGCCGACACTAGAAGGATGATATCTTCTTGCCTGTTAACAGAGATGGTGTCTTAGCATTTTGGACATTTGTTCTCCAGGAGTAGGATGTGTACAATAATAATCACAGTAATTAGAGACTTCAGTGAGCAGTACAAAAAAAAAATTTAATTTGGAATAAAAACCTGGCCAGCTCTTAAATAGCCATATTATGAGGACAGGTGTCTGATTCTAAACAGTCTGAAGGAAGCTGCTTAAAAACATGAACGAGAGGTCATTATTCTTTCTGGTATCAGGCTATCAGAAAATAAGCAACACTCATCTCTGACTGGGAATTGGATCTGATGTAGCCTGACCCTTCACACTGTGACTTTACAAAGCAGGCACGAATCAAATTGCACATGCAACATGGCAGAGCAAACTTGCCACAGCAACAAAATGCTGAGTCCTTCAAACTTTAGAACTAATGGAAATTTGCTGAGTGTGAGTGTTTTCTCTCAAAGTTTTAGCAGAAGGAATATTTTAATATGTTGCAAATCTTCAGCCCAAATAAGGCAATGAGATTCAGTCTAGAGGACGGAAAAGCCCAAAAAAAGTAATTTTAACAAAACCAAAGATGTTGGATAAAGCCATTGTCATAAGTTATTTCTTAGGGGTCATCCTCTATTGATACTGACACACTGTATTCCATTGGAACAACTACTTTTCTGTTCACACTTTAATTATACTCCATATTTCTGCCTACAAACTATTCCTGACTCTTTTGTGTTCCTTTTGATTTTTTTCTTTATTGAAACTTGGCCAATGTATTAATGAGTGTAAATGTTTCAAATTTCACTGTGAAATAAGGTGGGTTTTTTGGTTACTGTTGTTGTCTTTGAAAGATTCAGCTCTAAGGTCCATGCTTGGACAAGAAACTTGAAAGTGGAAAGTAGAAAACAAAGAAAAACTGGGAAAAAAAGGGGGAGCAGGAGGCATTCCCAAGGGCAGGGTGGGGGGAATCCCGAGGGGCTGACACGGTGTCCTGGGCAATGGGCAGCGTGGGGGGACCCACAGTCAGGGCTGGTGGTGCCCATGGGGCCCAGACATTCCTGCCCTGTGTAGTATCTAGAAAACTTACCCTACAATATGCTTTTGAATTGTTATAATCCATGATTCAAGTTGTATGTTATAGGAAGAACTATAGCAGGAATCACCCAAAGCAACCGAGGACAAGCCTTGCAGGAAGCTGGGGGAAGTGCAGCAATGACCTGACCTGAGCTGGCTTTGGTGCCCAATAACCCCACAAAACAGATTGCCTCTCCTGTCCCCAGTGACCACCGTAACAGATGGAGCTCAAGTCATGGACTAAATGAACTCAATAGACATTTTATGGACATTTTTACACCATTCCTCATAGCATTCTCCTGCAGAAACTGTCTGCTCATGGCTTAGACAGGTGTACACTTCTCTGGGATAAAAACTGTCTGGAAGGCTGAGCCCAAAGAGTAGTGGTGAATGGAGTTAAATCCAGTTGGCGGCCGGTCATGAGTGGCGTTCACCAGGGCTCAGTGCTGGTGCCACTTCTCTTTAATACCTTTATCAATGATCTGGATGAAGGGATCGAGTGAGCCCTCAGTAAGTTTGAAGACGACAGCTAGTTGGGCAGGAGTGTTGATCTTGAGGGTAGGAAAGCTTTATAGAGGGATCTGGACAGACTGGATCGATGGGCTGAGGCCGACTGTATGAGGTTCAACAAGGCGAAGTGCTGGGTCCTGCACTTGGGTCACAACCACCCCATGCAATGCTACAGGCTTGGGGAGCAGTGGCTGGAAAGCTACCCAGCAGAAAAGGACTTTGGGGTGTTGATCGACAGCCAGCTGAACATGAGCCAGCAGTGTGCCCAGGTGGCCAAGAAGGCCAATGGCATCCTGGCTTGTATCAGGAATAGTGTGGCCAGCAGGAGCAGGGAGGTGATCATGCCCCTGTGCTCAGCACTGGTGAGGCCTCACCTCGAGTACTGTGCTCAGTTTTGGGCCCTCACTACAAGATGGACATTGAGTTGCTGGAGTGCGTCCAGAGAAGGGCAACGAGGCTGGTGAAGGGTCTGGAGAACAAGTCTTAGGAGGAGCAGCTGAGGGATCTGGGACTGTTTAGTCTGGAGAAGAGAAGACTGAGAGGAGACCTTATTGCTCTCTGCATCTGAAAGGAGGTTGTAGTGAGGCAGGTGTTGGTCTCTTCTCCTAGGTAACTAGTGATAGGATGACAGGCAATGGCCTCAAGTTGCACTGGGGGAGGTTTAGATTGGATGTTAGGAAAAATTTCTTCACCAAGAGGGTTGTCAGACATTGGAACAGGCTGCCCAGGGAAGTGGTTGAGTCACCATCCCTGGAGATACTTGAAAGACATTTAGATGTGGTGGTTAGGGACATGGTTTAGTGGTGGGCTTGGGAGTGTTAGGTTTACAGTTGGACTCAATTATCTTAAGGGTATCTTCTGACCTAAATAATTCTATAAGTGTATTTTATAGGTGGCCCATAGACCAAGGGAATGATATATGCAAATATATATCAAAGGATGGAAGGTGGGTATTGGATAGGAAGCACCTGAGGTATCAGATAGTGGGGCACCTGAGCATGATGTAAGCGGTACTGAATAAGAGATGGAGATAGCACTGGGCTTGGCAGGGATGGAGTTAATTTTCTCCGTAGCAGCCTGTATGGTGCTATGTTCCAGACTGGTGACCAAACCAGTGCTGGTAAAGCACAGTGTTTTAGGTATTGCTGAGCAGTGCTTGCACAGCATCAAAGCCTTTTCTTTTTCTGACTCTGGCCCCAGAACAAGCAGGCTAGGGGTCGGAAAGGGGTTGGGAGGGGACACAGCCAGAACAGCTGACCCAGACTGTCTGAAGGGGTATCCCGTACTGTATGACATCATGCTCAGCAACCAGTTTTGGGGAAAGGATGAGGAAGGGGGGGATGTTTGCAGTCGCTTCACCTGCCTTCCCAAGTAACCACTATGCATGTTGAGGCCCTCCTTTTGAGGAAGCAGCTAAACATCTGACTGCTAATGGGAAATTGAGAATAAATTCCTTATTTCCCTTTGCTTGTGTGTACAGCTTTGCTTCACTTCTTAAACTGTCTTGATCTTGAACCCTGAATTGTTCTTACTTTTGCCTTTCTGATTCTCTCCCCCATCCTCTGCGGGAGTGAGCAAGGGACTGGGTGGGGGCTTAGCTGCCAGTCAGGGTCAGCCCACCACCACACTCATAAATCTAAGGGCTTTTAAATAGAGCAAAACCAATAAAAACTTCTTCTCCTCATGATGTTTGTTGCTATGCTTAAATAAATATAATGAACTAGGAGGGAGGAGCTAAAAGATTCTTGTTTTCATGTGTGATGTTGAAGGTGCAGCATACTGAAAAAATCATTTTCAACACAGCCTGCTGACGTGAAGCTGCATTGGACAGCAGTGTCCAGAGTGGGTAACAATATATGCAAGCATTCAAAACTCATTTGAGTTAGCCAAAATGCCATCAGGTCATAAGATACACATGATTTCTTCTGGATAAACCACTGTTTGAGTAACCTTGTAAAGCTGTTCTTTGCAATTCAGGACAAAAACTAACCACCCTGAAGAATGCAATCTGCTCAAACACCCCTGGGAAAGCACAGAAGGCTGTCTCTCCCCATCTGTGGGGACTGCTGCCCTTCAGAGGTGACACACAGGACACCTCAGAAGGCACGGAGCAATGCCTGGGAGAGGGGTGTCCTGCCTCCTGTTCAGGCAAGCAGGCGCAGAAGGAGAAGCACAGGCAGCCTGTCCCTGCTAGGTCCAGCTGGGAAATCTTTGATGGCTTCTCTCCTTCCCCTCTCTCTCTTGCCTCAGGTGTCTTGTTTTCCGTAGCCAAGATTAGGCTTTCTCTTTTCTCCTTCCAGACAAGTATCACTGCTATCCTAGACCTGGCAATCATTTCCTGACTAACTTCTTAGTAAGAACACTTACATTCAAAAATAAAAGTGTCATCAGCTAAAAAAACCCACAAATTCATAAAAAGATTTCTGTTTAGATCTTGTCCCTCTCACGGTGTTTCCTGTCTACACAGGGACTGCATTGGCAAGAGCCCTTTGCGGCTGGCCTTGCTGTGGCATCCTCTCTCCACAGACACAACTGAAGAGCAGAAGTGTAGCAGTGGAGCTGCAGTGAGAACAAACCTACCTCAGTCTTCCATCCTTTGCATGGGCTGAAAAGTGACAAAAACAAAGAGCAAAATTTTGCTTTCAGTTGCTCCTGGTCATCCTTTCCATTGAACAGGCAAGTAAGACCACTAAACCTGTAGGAGGAAAACAAGTTGTCATTGAAGACCAAGTTTCAGGCCATGTACAATTGAAAATGCAGTGCTTCTTTGGATCAGAGCGAGGAGGAAGCTTGTTAGGGAATTTGTCAGATGGGAACGAGAGGTTACTAGCAAGGGAAAGCCAGGTGTAGGACATAGTCTAAAGGAGACCAGAGCTATCCACAGTATCACCTCATCAGTATATGCCATTAAAATTTCTCTTCAAAAAGCATTGCAAAAGACAAAACGCAAACTATCAAGACTTTGACAAAGTATCTTCTAAAAACTGATGTTCAAAAATAGTTCAACTCCAAAATTTAGCTGGCTGGTGTTGGCAATGCTGAGAAGAAGCACAAAACCCTGAAGGTGATGAAGAACACAGAAGTCTGGTGTCAGTGGAGCCAGCTGCAAGCAAAAATGTACAATGCTGCTCGGGCACCTTTCTCAGTCAGAATAAGACTTCCAGGCCAAGCTGGTCTTCTCTGGGGGTGATTTGCCCACCTCATTTGTGTAGCTGGGTGCTGACCCTATTGTGTCGGAATAAATCCTCCTGTTGAACTGGCCACTTGTAACTGCATCTCAGACACATTAAAGTACTTGTTATCCACTTGTTAACATCTGCTGGCACAGTTTCCACAAAGCTTGCCTCATATTGTGATCAGGTATAGCTCTCGTCTTGCACAACTGCTTTTCTACGTTGATGTTACTGTAATAGGAAAATAGGACAATGGGTCCAGAAGTGAGCCTAATTTTAAAACAATTGTAATGTTATTAGTATTCAAACCCCTAAGCAGTTCCCACAGCTTTATAGACTTCATATCCCTCAGAACAAAAGTTTTTTTCCTTACTGCTGTTAATTATTTTTGTTAATTCTTACATACTATTGATTTTATTACTTGCTGCTACACATTTTGCTACAGTGTGAGTAACTGAGCACAGCAGTCTGCATCTTGGTGACCTTTCTCCCTAAGAAGGATCTCTACCTCTTACGGATTGTTTTAGCAGATCAAATTATTTTCTGTCTGATTTTGTCACTTCAGCCCAGCATCTCCTTTTATTCTTTCACTGGCTGTGCTTAACATGCCTGTGCTAGATTCTGTAAACCAGCACTGCCAATTTCATCCCTTGTCAGTCTGGATCATGACCTCTCCTGGCTGCTCTCCGCTCCTGAAAAAGGATTTGTCACTGAGATTACAATTTAGGATATTTATCCCCAACTTGACTCTATTTTCATTTCTGAGGAATCATTTTCTTCCCACTGTGTTTATAAGCCTGAAATGCAGTTGAGGACTTTCAGGCCACCAAACAAATTTAAATTTAATTGTTTCATGAAATAGAGCTGCTCTCTTGAGAAAACACTGGCAGAAACCCTGTGTGTGATATTAAACAAGGATTTGGATGGGAGATTCAGGAGCATGACTGCAATATGATCTCAGTGTTAATACAAATAATTGTTAGGCAAAGGAGGAAAATTTACACTGCCTTTAGAGCCCATCTAAATAGCATGAGAGGAGGCAGACTATTTGTTAGACAATGTAAATCCTTATTCCAGCAGCTCTTTCTGAAATTCTCCATTTCCTATCTGAAATTTTTTACTGAAGTTCTCTAGAATTCATCCCAACTCTTTTCCTGTTGTCATTCCTGGCTCTACCACAGACTCAGCTCAGCACCGCCTGCAGGAACCACCAGTGTGAAGATGCTCCTTGGCTCCACATCGTTCCTAGTCCTGCAGTAAAGCACAGACATCTATACCTCTTCCTGGGATCTCCATTTACACAGGCGTGGTTATCACTGAGCTGACCTTAGCAAAAGTTTCCAGAGCACAGTTCATTACCCCATGAGGAGACGAGACATAAGATGTCTCCTTTGTCCTTCACTCTAATGCTAGCAAGCCTAGGAACTACTTCTAAATCACACACTGTATCTCCCATGAAGACAGACACCTCCACCTGTGAAGTGAGAGGTCCAAGTACAGAACAGGTCAGATGCAGGTGTATCCAGTCTTTAAGAGTGATAATCACAAGGACATATCCTGGTTAGCAAGGGTTCCCCTCACGAAACTAAACTTAGCTTGGTACCTTGTTTTTCACTATGTGTCATTTTTTTGTATCTAAGCTGGAACTCAAGGAGGGAGATGTCTGTTTCTTGAATTTTCAGAGGAGTTGCCTGCCTAACTCTGGCTTTTGATCAATCTTGTTTCAACCATCACTGTTTACAAATGTTTTCAAGCCTCAGCATCACCCTAATCTATCTGTTTTCCTTATACCAGCAGTCCCTGATACACAGTATCACACTGCATCTAGGTATAGCTGAACAAAAGGTATACCTAATTATTTCAAACAAACAAGTACTGGAACATCTTAGTGTAAGTAATTCATGGAGCCAGTCGTGTGTCAGGAGTATGTTCTGTGAATCTCTAGCTTTTCACATAAGAAGTAACTTTAGTACAGCAGTTACATCCATGGATACCTGGCAAATTTCTAGACTAATCGGTGAAAGAGATACAATAAACTACATATAAATAGGACATGAAATCCACATGGGGGACTGACTTGTGACAGAACGTGAGCTGGCAACAAACCAAATAGGAATGCAGAGTTTAGCTCAACAATGCCCATGCTAAACCTCCCCTGAAACTGGCTGTGGGATACTCAACAAGGAATAAGACCCAAGCTGTATTCAACCTTTATTTTTCTTTCTTTTTCTTTCTTTTCTCTCCTGTCTAGAACTTAGCAGCATTTCACTGCAGAAGCCATGCATTCATGTAAGGCCAAGTTATAGCTCATAGCAGCTGTATCTCCACCCTTAGACCATTAATTCTGACTTTTAAAATCAAATAAAGGGACCACCTGAAGAAGCAGATTGCAGATGCAATAGCAGACATCCATGTCATATGTAGGGGACACCCCTGACTGTTAGTTTTGCTGGAAAATGATCTCTGCAAATTCCTAATATCAAAGCTTCACGGAGAGTGAGAAAAGGAATACGTATTTGACATTCAAAATACTTCTCCACCTTCTTCCTGCTGGTTCTCTGGTAGCACCTACAGTCATCACCATTTCAGATCCAGCCTGCTGCTGTGACTCTTCCTATGGTCACAAGTTTTTTCTGTCTGGAGTCCCAAACAATTCATCTGGTGGCATTATCTATGGTGAGAGAAAAATCCACCTGATATCTCTTCCGACACCCTGGATATGTCTCAGCTCTGTTTCAATCTGTACCATTTGACAAGAGCATACCAGGTCAAATGACCCCTGGAAAAGGCATAGGACAAGAAAAATGTGCTGTTACAGCTCTATTTGAGAACAGTCTGCCAGCTCTTAAAAAGTGGAGAGCAAACTCATTATCCTTGAAATTGGATTCACATGCTATCTTCTGCCCTCTTCCATTAGAATCAAGAAAATTCCCTGGGTTTGGCTCAGGAATCAGCCATCCAAACACAGACAGCCCCTTTCAGAACAGGAGAAATAAAGGTGACCCTAATACATATTATCTGAAAGAGAGTGCATCTACTTAAGCATGATATGTAGGCCACTGATCACAAACCACAGTTTAGCCACATCTGGCAGGATAAATCATAAAACCCAGTTTTGCACCAACCTGTTGCATAGTTAATATTTTTCTATGAGATGATCCCTTACAAATTCTGATTAAAGGTCAGAGTTGCCACTTTAAATATACTACAGTATCTTTTGCAGGTAAAACACCTTCCACTCTTCCTGAGCAGTAGTGTTAATCATAATTATTTTCTTGAAAGTAGGATTCATTCTATATTAAGATTTGTTTAAGAGGCTTCCTGATGCCAGATATCTTACTATGTCATTCAGTATTGTATATACACACAAAAGCAAAAAAGAAAAAAAAAAAAGAGTTTGCATGCTTTCTTTCCACTTGATTTTGCATAAAGAAGTGCAGAACATGAATATTTTTCTTTACCATTCATTTCTCATTTCTGAGATATTATCTGCTGACTTCTCCAATTTTTTTTAATGTCTTCTTAGAGGACTGAGAAAGTGGTTTGTGGAGTTTTCTCAAGCCCTGAGTGTCTGACAGGTGCTGGAGTTAATTAAGAGTCAACAGAAACAGACAAGGAAAAGAGTTTTAAGCAACCTGGCTAAAAATCCATGTCCTCTTTCTCACTTCTCACTGCTTTTGTTCTTCTGATGATATAAATGTGTGAGTTCTTCAGTTATCCATATCACATCCCTGTTTTCTCTGGGGAAAAAAGAGTAGACAGTGTCTGTATTTCTAGTGGGAAAGGAAACTGGAAGACAAATAATTTAAAAGAAAAGAACAAAATAGATACTCCAGGCCTACTTTCTCTAAATAAAGAAACAAAAAGGAGATCATATGACCTAGACATAGTGTCACTTTAAACCCTGTTAAAATTTGAAATATTTGAAATAAACTGCACTTACAAAGATTTTCTTTGAGCTATACAGCCACAGCAGCCTTCAGCTGGAAAACCAGTCTCCAAGCTGTTAAAAAGGGCCTTTTATCCATACTGCCCTGAGGGCAGAAATGGGAAGTGTAGGAGCCTGAGTGTACCCAAGCTCCTGCAGAGGTGGCACTGCAGTGGCCATGTGACCTGTGGTCCAGGTGGGCGATGAATGGGGAGCAGAGACATCAGAAATCACAGAAAAGAATAATTTCTTCTCCTTCAGAAGCTTGTCTAGATCTGTTTTGGCAACAAATTGGCACATTTACCAGCAACTAAGGTTGTTGCCTGACTGCAAAACCTCACTGCTGTCTCCAAAACATCACTGTTGGCTAACTCATCCAAAACCCAATGTGAATCTCCTCCCGAATGAACCCTGTGGGGAAGAGCCATATACCTTTCGCCTCTTAGTCCTCCCAGTATCATTCCTTTCTTCCTCCAAAAGAAGTAACACTGCTGAAAGGGTTACTTACAGAGAGCTCAGATTAGACAATACATGCTATGGCTGACTACCTATACAGGGCCTCCAGCAGAAAAACTTTCAGGAAAATTACAAGGAGAAAAACTATGAGAAACATTTTTTTCTTTGACTAATGAAGTAAGCACCCTGACAGGAGAGCTATATGCTATATTTATTCCAGCAGCGCCAAGTTATCTTCTCTAACACACGAGGCACGGGGGAAGGCAGATAGCAGATAATGCTGGAAACGGTAATAGGATGTGGTGTCAAACGACAGCTGAGCTCGTGGTGCGTGTTCCTCCCAGATCAGCTCGGAGACCATCGGGGGTCTGCCTGGCAAGGACACGGGCACAGAACGTCATCAGCCCCCCTCATACTGTAGCAGGTTTAGAAGAGACGTGCAGTCACAGCCAGCTTAAGCTTCTCAGAAAGATATGAAGTCCTGCTTCCCCACTGCATTGCAAATTACCATGCGTCTCAAAGCAGTATAAGCACTCTCTGACCCATGGGATATGTGTTGGTTTTTATTCACCTGGTACTTCAAGGGCTAGGACACCAAGGAGGGGGAGAACAGGGGCATAGGGCCCCTGGCAGGAGCACTGCCTGCCTCTCTCATCCTTCAAGGCATGCTTGGACAGACTGAAACACCATGGCTGCCTTCCCAGGCATGCTGAAGCTGTACTCCTGCAACGTAGATGAATAGGGTTACCCTGCCTCTCCATGCCTGCAGCTGAAATCGGTAGTAGGAGAGCATACGATGTAGCTGAATTATTCAGGTAAGCATCGTGTCTGAAAGGGGAAAACAGCAGAAGGAAAGTGTCTTTCCCGCTGCTCAGGCCACAGTGAGTCGGGTCTGTATTGATGGTGGTCCCTGAGGGCTGGAAGAAGCAGGAAATCGGGTTAGGGAACACTTTATGTCTTCTTTGTATTGGACTAATGTGTGCGCTGTAGCCAAGGGTGAGCCAGGAGATTTGTGTGCTGGCTGACTCAGCCCGAAAAGTAGTCTCTGACTGGGGACGCTACACCCGTGCCCACGGGTCCCACATGCTACCAGCAGCCAGAACAGTGGTACACTGAGTGCAGAGCTGTGGAGAATCGGATGGTCTTTAACAGTACAGCAGTCTAAATAGTTATACAATAGCCAGGATAACTTTGGCTGTGTCAGGAGATTGGGCTTTTTTCCACAGGTAATAATTCATTGAAAAGCAAAATCTTCCACGATCCAAAATTATGTCATGTCAAAGAGCAGAAATTAGTTTATTTTTCTGAGAATGATGCTGCACCAGCAAGTGGATGGTTAAGGAGGGCAACCTAATGCTTCCTTTTCCCTGAAATTTTATTTTCATATGGTCCCCAGACACAGGCAAATAGAAAATGCATTCCCTTCAGGCACAGTGAACATCTTACGGGGCTTTTGAACCCTCCAAAACCTCCTTCCTCCCCAGAACTCAAATGAACTGCTGACCTTCAACAACTGCTCTGCAGAGAGAATGTGTGAACCATCCCACATGATCCTGCGATTTTTCCAGGCATTCCCTTCATATATCATGTACTACCTCATCGCTGGAAATGTAAATATCCTGGCTGCTTTCAAAGTCAGCTTTTACTCTACTGTGTTATTTCTGAGAAATTTCTTGTTCCATGAGTAGCATCCTCCTTTTCAAACAAAAGACTCACATCAGGAGGGTACACGATCCTACACAGAAGGTGGATTTATTTATCACTGAAGAGATACACATTAAACCTCCGCATGTTACTTATAGCCAGGAAGATAAATTATTGTGACTGTAGGAGAGAAACAGCTCTACTGAAAGAAAACGAAGCTCCAGCTAATTTGTTCTAGGCTACTAAGAAAGCCAAGGAAGTGATCCTCAGTTTGTCATAAGACAAATTCCTCCCACTCATTAGCAATATAATTCCTCTATTGTACATGCTTTCAAAAAGTTTTGTTCTAAGAAATACCATGCACAATGTCACAAGAGCAGATTTTGTGTGATGTTCCTAATGACTTCATTTTCTGAGAATATCAGCATTTTTCTGAGAGCACTTGCCCTGCAGTATTTCCTTCTTACAATTTCTAGTCGCAGCCTGCATCTAAAACGTGAGGGATCTGTCCAGGGCCCACAGCTCTGTTCTGCCTCTGGCTTACGAGGTGTCCCTCAGCAATTGTAGCAGAAGCATCGAGTGAAATCCTACCTCCCAACTGGCTGTATGCAGACCTGACTGAGGTTTTTTGAGAAATGCTGCTTTCAGATCTTAATTGTGTCTGAACAGATTTGCCCATACTTGGTATGAGTGAAAACAGACAACCCCTGTCTAAGGTTTCTGAGTTTGGGAAATAGGTTGTTTATGAGAGCAAGTTCTCCATGTGGCAATTGAAAATGGAAACAGCTGATACTCTCACAGTGTGTGAACTTGTTGGAAGCCTCACAGCGCAATCTAGATCTCTCTTCCAAACTCATGCTCCGCTGTTGCAATTATTCAGACAGCATGTCTGCATAACTGTACAGAGAGAGAGAGAGAGAATAAAAAATAAGCCTTAAAAGAACGGTAAGCTATAAATTATGGAGACCCATATTTGCATTTGAGAAGTAGAACAGCATGCGTAAAATAAAACCTGTCCTCCATCATCTTTCCAAAGAAGTTGGATTGCGTGTGACCGCACCCCCTGCTGCGCAGTGCCACGAGTTATACAGGAGCACTGCTGTGATTCTACTGATCTCTGAAGTTCTGGACCTCTCTGCGATTTTCTTTATAGGTTTCCAAATCTATAAAATGACCTCTACATGGAACTGCACAAATTTGTTGGTTTCAGGCTGAAATGACAACCAGAAAAAGAAAATGGCAGAGAAGCTGACTCTGAAGGGTCCTAAATACTCCCAGCTTCCAATTTTTCTTTAAATGTTTTAAAGAGTGTACAAGTAGTTGCTCTCCCTTTAAAAACGCATTCAAATCCAACAGCATTAAGATAAAGGAGGCTGAGGCCCATATGCCTGAATAAGCACTGAAGGACTCGTTACCTCCCGGGCAGCCCTTAGCTGTTTGTGTAGTCAAACCCACAGAGCCCTCTCGAATCACCCTGAAGGGTGGGGGCAGCTTTATCTCAGCGCACTGGAGATGTCTTGGTTCTCCGTGCTCTTGTTCAGCAATGTTTCTTCCAAGGAGGGTAGGACCAGAAACTTTACATTCCTGCAGTAGAAATGTCTTTCAGAAATATATAAAGCATGAAAACAAGACATTTCCCTTCAAATCCATGTTAAAGATTTGATTATTTAAATTAGATTTTCTCAGAGTTTAGAACTCAATCCTTTTAAACGGGTGTTTGGACATGATAGATTGACTGCTCCAGGCATCTGATAACCAAATTTCCTAAGGCACTATTCTTATTCACATATTTTAAGCTAAAGAAAGATGAATAACAAATAGCAAATTTCTTGTCTGTGGACAAATATTCAGCTTCACATTAAATCTATATAAAACTAGCTATTCCCAAATGCTGCACAAGCAAAACCATATTATCTGCTTGTTTGCAAACAGAAAGTTGCAAAATATCATCGAGCCTGGCAGCTATGAGGCATTTAAGTGAAATTGTTATAAACTCTATTTTGGGCCTATAAATTCAGTAAAAAGTGCCAAAAGTTGGAAACTAACCATAGTTGGTGGTTTTATCAGCCTTGGTTCAGAAAAAATGTATGGTAACACATGCTTAGCTTTGGGCCTGCCGACTTCTGGGCTATACTCATCAGTACCAAGCTAAACTTGCCAACACTCCCTTTTCATCTTGTCTAAATAAATCAGGCATAGGAGCAACTATACCAATAAGGTTACAATATTCAATAGGAAAGTGTGGGAAAGTAGAAACAGTCTAGACACCAGCTGCTACTCAGAAAGGTTTTTTTCTAGACAAGGTTTCTACATAACCTTTGATAAAATGGGAGTTTGTGTCTTGTGTGATCCCAGTTCCTTACATCTTTCTTACAGTAACACTATAACAACTAAATTACTTGGTTTTGCTCTTTTCTTAAAACACAAATTTGCTACTGTGTCATTTCAAAACATTGCAATGTTGCCCTTTGCAAGCAGCCTTTCCTGCTCTGATAACAGTCTTGGATTTTTCTTTCTAGCACAATTGCTGTTGCACCACATACAGTGACAACTTGTTATCCCTCGCTCAAGGGACATAATCTTCCTTTTTTTGGCCTTCTAATCCACCACTGAATCACTGCTGCACTCCTGAAAGAGGAAAGTTAGCAAGAATTTTCTATTTGTTCCACAGCTTTCAATTGCTGCATTGAATAAAAATACAAGAACAAAAAATACGTAAGACGTAAAAATTATGCTATACAACTTTATATATAGAAATCACTAATTTATGTTTTTATACTGAATTTTATAGAATTATGGGGGAAGAAGCCAATATAAACAAGTTAGATTCATAATTTCATATGTCATAATGTCAGTCATCGCTACATAGCACTAACACTTGAAACCATCTTTGAGAAATCATTCTTGAGGGCTTTATTCTTTTGTATGCAAGAATAAACAGGCAGACTCCATGTTATTTTTCTATACCAGATTCTTTCGGGATTCTGAGAAACTTTGAATTTGTCTTACATCTTATCGTATGTAGGATGATCAACACAGAGTCTTCCCCTGCAAGACACAGGATTGTTGGCTGCACCTTAGCCTTAGTGGAAGGTGAGAAAATATGCTTCCTGAACTTTGGGTATCCTGAACAAGGGCACAGCACTAGCATGTGTGAATTTCATCTACTTGACTGCCTGACATATTCCTATGGGTTTCTTCACAGATGACAGCAACCAGAAAAGTCTACAGGCCAGTAACCTCTTCCTCCAGTCCATTCTTCTGATATGCTTTTAGGCCAGAGACGGTACAGAGAATGAGAGCGAGCTTTGTGACTCTATTCCCTGTGAGAATGTTCTTTTATGTTGTCAGAACAAAAAAGAAAGCATTAGGGGGGTCCAAATGATGGCACAAAATGCTTCATTACACACTTTCCTTCTTTAGCATCTTTAGCATGGCTTTTCTGCTCCCACTTGGAAACTTCACAAAGATCCCTCTCAGCAGATGGCTGTCTCCACTGTTGGGAGTTGCACAGTTAGAAGTATCTGTGGTGTAGAGCAAAGGTTTCAAGTAGGCAAACCTTCTCATCTAGAGCTTGGGCATAGAATGGAGTTGATGTATGAGAGTTTCTGTCTCTAAATGATTCTTTGATCAATGTTTTTCAGTCTCTCAAGGACAGCTTTCAGATCGCAGAGGTAGTAGTGATGTACAGAGATTTCACTTACCTTTCATGTGGGGAGTCAGTAAGAGCAAGTCCACGTTTCAAGCACCTTTGAAGAATGGCCTGCTCCCCCTCCTAGTGTCACTAGGATTCTACCTTGCGGTAGCACTCGCTGAAGGTTTGAAAAAAACATCCTTTTGGCTAATTGTAGCTGAACATGTGTCTTCAACTTCACTATATTCCTGTGTAAGGGTTTTGATGGCAGAAGAGCAGCAAAACCCTATATCCTTGCAATTCTGCAAAAAGCAGTGAGAGCCAGAGGCTCAGTGAATACAAAGCACTGAAGAATCATGGTTGCTGCAGAGTAACTTTTTTCTTAGAAGTACTCTTGACCATATGTCCTATTGTAGATATTCACAAAAAAAAGATGAGCAAGGGACCATCCGCTGTTTCTGCTGAACACTGATCATTGTATTGCCCTCTTGAACTTGGCACCTTACCCAGTGCCTAATTCCAGTGCTAACATTCTGTAAGGATTGGTGACTTAAGCTGTGTCACTGCTTTGCAGGTTTCTGATTTGGCATATTTTTGAAACCAGAAGAAAATGACCTCCGAATTCTGCCTCAGTCAGCCTCGCTGTCTCACTGGAGAGCTGCACCAGGTACACTACTATACACTTTTCAATCCATACTGATATTCTTTGGGATGAGATAACTTGACCTTTAGGAAACTCATCTACAGCTGAATGTGCAAGAAATGACAGCCTGGAAAGGTATGTTCTTGTCAGCGTAATAAAGCCAATCTCCAAAAAAGATCTAGTGTATGCAGATCCCTTTTCTTTCAGTGGTGACTGTAATTTCAGGATTTCAGGGGAAAGGCAAGCAGGTGATTGATTTGTTTATAGCAAGTCATGAAAGCACATGAGAGGTGAATTTCAAGCGCGCTCTCTATTAGAGCTGTGGAATAATGCATGGGTGAAAGGGTCAGTCGCAACGCCTGTAGCTCAGGTGTAGTCCTGGCTTCCTGCTGGGGTTCAGAAAAATAGTTCAAGGTGAAAGGATATGATGAGCGTTCTGGGAAACATTCAAAAAGATAACTCATAAGATGTGGGGGGACAGAATTGTTAAAATTGTAATTCTTTGGAAAATTTTTCAGTACCAATGACTAAAAGAATACTGAGCACAACTACACCAAACACTATGTAAAGCTAATTAAATGATGAGGGTCTCTTTACTGTGATAAGTACTCAACAATTTTTTTTTTTTTTTTGAGGAAGTCCACATGTTATATGGTTGCATTTGTTGGAATCACTTCCATTTGAAGAACTTATTCTCCTGGAAGAGGTCTTCCTGATCTTCCACACAGTTTTCTGGGCCTGTGAGAAGTACTTGCTCTCCCACCAGATGTCTGATGCTGCCTTTGGGCTTGTGCAAGTCCACGGCAGTGAAAGACAGTGTGTGAGTATATTGAGTACTGCCTTGGAAGGTGAATATCTGATGTATATCAGTCAGGCAACACTGCCTCAAGTCAGGGTAAGAGTAGTTTTTCCTTTTTGATTCTAGAAACTATCATGGGAATTGGAGAATTCATTGGAGACACTGGTCTATGTTTCACTGAAGGAAAAATCAAACAAACCCATGACTCAGGGTTTAGGCTCCCTCCAGAGGAGAAATTCAGACATTTCTTTTAATCCCAGAGAACATGCAAGCCTGTCATAGGGGATTCCTATGAAGCATGGTTCCTTCATTATTAGTCATAGACAACCTGCTTAGCAGTTGCTGACATGTTGAAAATGAGGGAAATACGAAGAATTTTTCCAAATATCTATGCTACATATCATGGTGGTGATGGCACTGTGGCACACATTTTTCAAAACCATTCTTATGTGATTTGGAGATTTGCTGGCAGTAGTATGTGAATACTGCCCAAATAACCCTTTCAGGAAGATAATGAAAGGAACTCAAGCAAAGCAGTGATGCAAGCACAGAAACTGGAAGGGAGTATTTATGGCTATCCATGACCTTGCAACGGACTCCTAGCATGGCACAGGCGTCCTGCTTGTTTGTGTTACTACTGATAGCACAGCCTGAAAAACCTAGACATACAAAGATAATGGAAATGAGGAAATAACTAATTCCAAGGCATATCTGCTTGAAAAATTCTAGAATGATGACTTATTCGCAATATCAAGTAAAGTACAGATCTTTTGTCTAACTGTCATCTCAAAATGACAGTCAACTAAACCCTTGGTAATGGGCTCATTTATCCAGTCCAGTTAAATTCCAATTCATCTTTCTAATTTGCACTACAGCATCACAGAAGGAGCAGTTCTTAGGGTTCAGCATGTTGCTGTGAATTATTGAATGTGAAGCTGCCAAAGCTTTTTGTATCAGATTCGTAGTATATGTTTGCCACAATTCTATATTTATTGTTGGCAGAAACAATGTAATATAGAAATTAGTTAGATTAATTTAAATCAATTTGTACAGATGAAAGATGACCTTTGTTCTCTTTCATAATTTTGGTAAAATTTTTGCATATTGCTGACAAACAACCAAATATGAATGTGCGTTTTTCTCTCACACAGGAACTGTCACACTTATTACTTAGTTATACTCCCAGAATCTTACAATGATAATGGATTTTCTCAGATTATTTGCTAAGAACTATACAGTGTGATATCTGAGGCTAATGTTCTTAATGTTAATACATATCATATTCTTATAAATAGCTCATGTGAAGAATCATGCTTACCCCCAAGGGGGTGCTTGGTTAGGGAAGACTACAGCCCCGCTGCTGTAATCCGATGTTTCTCAAGCCTGCAGTACTTTAAGTGCAGGAGAATGATCTAAAGAGAAATTCGTCATTTCAAGCTTTATTTTGAATACATTTATATCATATAATAACTCTGTGTTTTCTGAACATGAGGCCTCGTGAAAAATATATCAAGTTTCCACAGAACAGAATTAAAGCTGATTTTGGACTTGTAATGCCGGGCATATTTTGGAGCACAGCTGTTTTATGCAGCTTTTAAATTGGTGATGTTCTCAGGTCTGTGGAATCTGAGAATGATGATGGGCCTGAAAAAAATCTCAGCTTCACAGTGCCTCTGTTTCTCCACCTCTTAACACAATTTGTACTTTGCAATTTTGTCACTAGCCATGACAAACAGACACGATTCACTGTTGCAACTACGAAAAAAGCTCTGGTTATGCAATACTTTTGGGGGGACAGACGTCATCTAACTTTTTTTTTCCCCACTTTGATCCCAAATACTCAGTTTATGAGTGTTTGCAAAAAGATATGGTAGATGCCCATTAAAGCATGTGGTTACTACTACATTCTCAATACAGCTAACAACTTTCTGACCATATGGAAGTTTCTCGTAGTGGCAACAGAACGTACGCGATGTCTTGCTCTCTGAATCTTCACGGAGTAAGTCTTTTGCAAAATTGTAGACAGTCCTGTTTTAAAAATCTAATCCCAAGTGTGATGGCTGAAATTAGATTTTTTTGCAAAAGAAAAACCCAGTCTTCCAATTTGGTAGAGTTGTGTAACACATCATTTCATATATAAAATGAAATGTGTTTGTGAGGTACATCAGAGAAGACTCATTCATACAGGAAACAATATCTGATCAAAGATACAGCATGTTCTCTCTGTATTTATTCTTATAAACAGTATTTTGTGTGGAAATGATGTCTTGAGTCAAATTTCAGCACATCAGAGTTTGCATTGTTTGTGGAATATCCACTCTGGAATATATTTATTTCTCTGGAAACTGCCCATATTGCAACTGAAAAAGTAAGGAACAAGTTGAAGCACAGACTAAATCACACGTATCTTAAGCAGATGATATACACATACAATATTTCGAGAGATGAGGGATAAACTGAGAACTGTGAGGTTTCTCTGGATTATGAAATATTTCATACAGTAGATACTTTCCTTGAGAAAGTAGTATTTTAGTCATCACAGCCTACTTTTTTCCCACACACTGTGCCATTAACACATATCTTCCTTTCACTCAATGTCTTAAATGTAGACCAGCAAGAACAGTGACTGATATATTATACTTTCTGCCCACTTAATGTGTGAATGCATTTGCAAGCGTACCTGTATGCACAGGAATGTAGAGCATAAAGACCCCTCTATTTCAGACTGACAGGAGAGCTAAAAAGGAAAGAAATCCTACTTACAGCCCCCTGTACATGTAGTCTGTTGGTTTAAATGAGCAGCAATCTCACAGCAGCCAAACCAAATTGAACCTGCCCCCTGTCAAGGACTCAGCATCCTGAAGAACAGACAGAGCCGGCACGACGTCTGTGCTGGGGAGCTGGTTCATCCCCTCACAGATGACAAGGGCCATCTGCAGGGGTCCCCAGGGCAGAGCCAGCCAGCAAGAACGCTGGGACCTCAACAAGATGATTTTTCTTGCACTCCAAAACACGGTGGTAGCACTGAGCAAGTTTGCAGCCTTCAGTACACAAAACCCTCAAAGTATGTATTTAAGTAAACTGAGCACAGGCGTTTGTACATATGCCAGGCCTGCTGCCCGGCTTTTCCAGCCTGAGTGACAGGGAGAGCATCTGTGCATAACTGTAGCAGAGATATCATGCCCTGAGGGCCACAGTGCTTAGCTCTGCTGAGCTCTTACACTGTTTCTTTGCAAAACTGTCCTTCAGTTCCTCTGGTCCTTAAGCAATCATCAGACCCAACTTTTCTCCCCCTTTTACCTTGCCAGGTCCCCCTTTCGCCTTGCCAGGTCCCCCCTTCTTTTGCTGAAGGAAGCCAGCTGTGTCGAGGCTCTTACAGATCAAGAAAGCAAGCATTTAGCAGCCTACAAGAGCTGGCTGTTCATGCGTTTCCTTGGTCTTGTGCCATGATAGGGGTATCTTGTCCAGGTGCCTTCCGTCCTTCAGTAGCTCCTTTCCTACCATGCCTTGACTCTCTACCTGCTCCAGCAAATGTCAAGACTGACAAGGCTTCTCCCAAACACTTCTTCAAGCCAGCATTCCACTTCCCGGCCTGCTCTTCTGCCTTCTCCCAAACATCCACAGATTGCCATGCCTCTTTAATTCAGGGACATACACACAATCCCTTGTTCAGAAATACCATGCACAAATGCTTTCAGCGATGGCTGGTGGTCCACCAGAAAGCATCCTACAACAGCAGTTTTTACCACAACATAATAAAACCATCATGAACTTGAAATGGAACATGGAATGGAGTGGGATATCGCATTATTAGTAAGTATGAAAATCCTTTACTTGATATTGTAAAATGTAACATGGTAAAATGAAATACAGAATTGAAGATTAACAGCGGCCACAGCAGAGAATACTTACAGTAGAATTTTAACTGTGGCTTCAAAGAAAAAGACTTCAAGTGCCATCATACTAACAAGACAATGTCACTGTCTCTGAAAAGGGGATGATTTGGGGCTTTTTTAAATTAGCTCTTTTGTGTATCAGTAGCATTAGCCATTTGTTTTTCAGCTTGCATATTGCATAGCTCACTGCTACCTAACGATGGATCACCATTCTGCGAGTTTTAGATTGCCAGTCTGGCTTCATTGCTCTTCATTCTATTGTGAGCATCACTAATAAAACACTTAGAAAGCTGCCTGGTTTGTATGTCAGTGAATAGCTAGGTTCTTATATTCCTGTTGACAGGCACTTACCTGTCTTTTTACCAGAGTACCTGAAATGCCTTGTAGCACACAAAGGAGATTTAAAAAAAAAAAAAAAAAAATGAAAAGGCCAGTCCGAAGGGAAGGGCTAGGAAAACAAATGATGTTTAAGCAGTTGATGGTATTCAGAGATGTTCCCTTACTCAGGACTGGCAGAGTTGTCAACACAAGCTGCTGCAAAACACAGAATAGGCTGAAGAGTTCATTGTCTCAGTTCCCAGAAATGTTAAGCTTGGGCACATACTGAGATGGTGAATCTTTATACTTCATGTTGAATGCACACATGGATCTGACTGGACCAAATGGTGTCCACTTCAGTTATGCAACTAATCCAGTTAAATTCCACTGGGATACTGCCCAAAACAAGATGTGCCAGGATTAGCCTTCTGTTACAAAAAAAACACAGAGGCAGAAATAACAAACAAAGTCAGTCCCAACATTCACCTACTAGTCCAGGCTCATGCAATATGTTCTCAGTCAGAACTGTAGATATGTAAGACACCTGAAAAATAATCAATTTATGGTTTTAGTGGCATATTAAGGCATATCAGACTCTGAAAGAGTTAGGGAGCCACTACTTATATCTGCCAGAGGGAAAGCAAATAGTACTTAGAAAGCATTAAATCAAGTGCGCTCTTGAGGCTGCAGTTGTGAGCCCTTTTTCTTACAGAATGCCTTAAACTAGTTGCATAAAGACTCACCAGCTTCTGTAGGACTCTATTTTGAACTAAAATTGAGTTCAGTTTAAAATTGAAGAAATTCTTACAAAACTAGAGTTGTTACATTAGTATTACTATGTTTAGTGTTACTAATATTAACTGTTATTAGTGAAGTACATGGTATCTGCTCAGGCCAGCAATTAATTTCTTACTCATACATATCTGTCCTGTGGCTCATGCCAAAACCCCATGTCAGTCGGCCACCATGGCCTGCCATTTAGCTGATAAAAGTGCCTCCACAATCTATTCATTCTTCAAATAATGCACAGGGTTGTCTGTGACCACAGCCAAATCAAGAGCATTTGTGCTTATTCCAAGACTTCAATCCCATGCACAGTGCAGAAGTCACTAAGGCAGACCGGGCCATGAAAAGCAGCTCTGATGACAGCAGTGCCTTCTTTAAGTGGCCATGGATCCATCCTGGTCCAAGCTTCTTGCCAACAGAATTAAGCTTTGGGCTCATACTGACCACTAAGCACAGAGCAGATCCAGCAAGTATCACTAGGCCTGGTAAGGCTAATGCAAACAGGCACTACAAGGCATCGTGGTACCAGAAGTCATCAGAACAGACACACAGGGAGGTTGTCTCTTCTCGAGACCCCTGGTCAAGATATAGGGCAGTGATTGGCAGTGTCTTCTGGATGAATGGCAAGATTCATGGACCAGAATTAAGGTTATTTGTTCTTCGGAGAAGAGAGACATAGGTAATGACATCAGTCTCCATGTCATCCCATGAAAGTTTGCTCCAGTATCTGCAGGAATTTTGCCGCTGACTTCAACAGCGGCTGGGAGAGTTGCCACTGCTCCTGTCAAAGAAAACTGAAACTTTGCTCTAATTGTTCAAAAACTCTAATGTAAGACAGATAATTCTGGTCTCAGAACCCTTAATATGCTAATTTCCCATTGATTCCTTAATAAATCAATAAAGTCAAAAATCCTCAGTAACCCTCGCCTGTTAATTATCAGACAGTGACACAATGTATTAAGTCTATTGACTCACAGAAGTAGGTTGCATAATGGAAATGCCCTTGGAAACTCAGGCTTTTGTACCCTTCATGTTTCCCCATTGTAATTCCATAGATTTATACGTCATCAATGTGCTGTTTTGGGCTAATATATTGCAAGGATATTGGGGTGGTGGCAGTTTATCAATGACTTTTTGTCCTCCTTTTTTTCGCTAGTGCTATTTAAGAAGGCAAGCTATTTCTGTCAGGAGCTTCCTATAAACATAATGGATTTTACAGTATAACCATAGTAGTGCAATATTATGCCTGTTCCTTTCTTGTATTAATTATGATCATATTTGCATTCAGGATGCAACCTTATCTGAATCCAATGCAAATTACCGTCTTTGAAGGAGAAAGGCTTTAGCACAGCAATTGTTAGAGCTGTCCCTGGAGGTGATGTGACACTACCGCATGTGCTACCAAAGGGCCAGAGCAAATGCCTTCCTTGAGCCACACAAATATATCTCGATCTCTGGAAACAGAAAATGTGCATCGTAATGTGGATTTGGGTTTTAGTCTAACTTTGTCCTTTTTTTTTTTTTTTTTTGTCTGTACATTACCTCACTGACTTTCAGTCAGTGTTATGTAAGAGATTTATGTGAAAGAGATATCATGTGACACCCCACCTGGAGTCCTGCGTCCAGCTCTGGGGTCCACAGCACAGTAAAGACATGGACCTGTTCAAGCAGGTCCGGAAGAAGGTCACAAAAATGGTCAGAGGGCTGGAACACCTCGCCTTGAGGACAGGCTGAGACAGTGTGGGTTGTTCAGTCTGGAGAAGAGAAGTCTGTGGGCATACCTTCTAGCAGCCTTTCAGTACTTAAAGGGGGCTTATAAGAAAGACGGGGACAAACTTTTAGCAGGGCCTGTTGCAACAGGAAAAGGAGTAATGGCTTTAAACTAAAAGAGAATAAATTTAGATTAGATATAAGAAAGAAATTATTTGCTATGAGGGTGGTGAGGCACTGGAAGAGGTTGCTCAGAGTGCCCTCTCCCTGAAAGTGTTCAAGGCCAAGTTGGATGTGGCTTTGAGCAACCTGGTCTATTGGAAGGCATCCCTGCCCATGGCAGGAGGGTTCCAACCAGATGATTTTTAAGGTCCCATCCAACCCAAACTATTCTGTGATTCTATGGAGACCATACCCGTGTTCATTTCAACATACCTTCCTTTTCAAATCAGTCAAAATAGCCACTAATCCATTTTTCATACATATTACTTTTACTAAGAGAGATTTCATCTTACTCCTTTGACTGGGATCTAGCCAAAACAACCTGGTATTTTTCATCCACCTACCTCACAAGTGACAGATACATAAGCCTTTGCTGTTTGCTGGGCTCCTAAGTTAGCAACACTAAATCTCAAAGGCTCCAGCTCTGGCAAGAACTGAAAAGGCACTTAAGTACACTCATAAAGCCCTCTTATTTGGTGAGATTAAAAGCATGGCTTATGTCCATTTCCATAAAGAAAGCATTAACTCGCAACTTCAAGGCCAGATAGCTATATGTGCTTGTGTATAGTCTCCTGTTTAAAGCACGTGCATAAGAGCCCTGCTAAATCTTGACCTTGGAGTCACATATGTACCAGAAGACCAGTGTGCTGCCTGGAAATGTGGGTATCCATGATGTTAACAGCTGGAATAAGCAAATAAGAAGGTCACTGACTTCAAAAGTACATAACGTCAACGATTTTTTTCTGTTTGATAAGAGAGGTGCATAGGCTATGCAAAACTTCAAAACATTCAGTCCTTCTGCAATCTTTGCCCTTGCAAATGAAAAGCCAAAAGAAAATCTGAAAAAAAAAACCACTAAAATGTAGAGAGTTGCCATATCCAGAGAAGATTTATTCTTTTCTTCATTGGGATATTTTTGTGAAAGGGGCATTTAAAAGGGTTTAAGCACTTTTCTTCTTGATACTGTATGCCAGGTAGAAGTTCTCAGGTAATACAATTACTTATGGTGTGGGTGACTGATAGACAGTCACAAAGATCCTTGCAAACTAAAGCTCCTAGATATTCTGGGGCCATCAGAGCCAATATATAAAATGAAAAAGTGAAGATTTGTCTTGGTTTTCTGGGTGAACCATTCAATAGATATGGGAAAAGTATAGATCAACAGCAGGAAACAGTCCTTAGAAACAGAGATCTCCCACCATGCAGTGCACCAGTAGCTGCAGTGAGAGCCAAGAGGGCCTCTCAGTGTGCCTTATTAACCCAGCAGCTCATGGGACTCTTTCTCCCGCAGTGTATTTTCAGGTAATATGGTCTTTCTACAGCATCATTTGGGGCTTCTCCACTCTGCCCAGGTAAGAGAAGGCAGGAAGGATAAAATGTTGTTGACACTTCATCAAAGAATTATGTACTGCAATGTTTACAGTTAAAAAGAGGGCAACTTCTGAGACAAAATATTAGAAATACGTCCGGTCATATTGCTTTGTGTAAGCTGAAGGTCATCCCACTACAGCTCTCTGATTTCCAAAAGTAAGCAGTGATATATCAAATGTCGGGGCCCTGAGGGCACCAACAGGGCCTGAGTACCTGCTCCCCATCACCACCACCACCGCCACCACCACCACATTTCTTGGGCTCAGGAGTCCCATTTCAAAGCAGTGCAGGGCCATTCATCTCTAAAGTGACTCCACAGCAGTGCCAGTCTCTCAGGGAGCAGCCAGCCTTCGCTGCCCCCCTGACAGTAAGCAGGCAGAGTTGGCAAGAATTAGATACCTAAGATGTATGTGTGTCTGCGGCGTGCTGGCCATGTGTCCATCAGAGCAGTTTGCCCTCAAATGGCAGCTCTCTTTTGCCATTCTCATTATGAACCATCAGAAAATGCTCAGTTGTTAAGGATCTCACAGTGCTCTGATGTATCTTTATAAGCTGCACACTGAGGGAATTACACCTGAGAGACAGACGTTGAGGACACAAATTCAGTGGCTTCACAATATCACTGGAGTTTTCCAGCTGCTTTTCAACCATGTTTCATGAAGTATCCATTCATTAGCTTATCACTTAATAAAAGAAAACAGTCAAATGGGAAAAAAAGTTTCAGAAAATTATATACATATTTATCTGTACTGATTGATAATAACAGTTTTCAAACATATTTAAGAAAAAAATCTAATTTTCTCCTTTGTATATACAAAGATACACACACACGAGAAAATATGCAAGCATAGGCAAGTGCACCCAGACTTTCTTTTCCAAACAACAAACCAGGCTGCTTGAGGCTTTCCAAATTCATTTAGATGCCCTTTGCATTGCATAGCTTCCTGGACCCATCTGTACAAGCTTCTGTCACACAGCCATCCTCAAAGTGCATGTATTAAAATTTAAGCTAGGTTGTTTACAAAATAGTTCTAAGACTGTCCCTTTGTGGAAGTACTGGTTTGCAGAACATCTGTTGCTTTCAATAGTCAACACAGAGCCATTTGTTTCATCTGAAAGAAATGGCATTTCCCTGTGCTATAACCATGCTCCCATGAATCAAACAAAATATGTTAAGACCATTCAGCCATTATTAATGTTTTATCTGGGGACTCTGTTTGTCTCTGATCACATATTTATCAGCATTAATTCTGGCTTGATTTTTAATAGCATTTTCTCTGTGATGATTTCCTCTAAGTAGGAAGACACTCAGAGTCTGGATGGGTAGAATGGCTCAGTGCGGATTTATCGCTGCTTTTGGCTTTATTTCTGTATGTCCAAGTTGATCCATTGTGCTGAAAAAGCAAATAACTAGCAACTGTGTCATCTTCCCTTTGGCTAGCATCAATTTATTTGAAAAGGACTTTCAGCAAGCAATGCCAGTCTGGCCCACAGAGGTTTACTCCCATTTTTCTTAAAACTCTCTCTTTTTCTGTCTTACAAGTTTTGCTGGTGTTAGTCAGAATTCAATATAAAACTAGACAACATTTCTATTAAGCATTATTTAAGTTACATCACTGCAAAGACAGGCAGGCTAAGGGTCAGATGTGCAAAACATGATTCAAAACCTTTGTTACTAAGATCTTTTATGTACAGATTTATTTTTCTTATCCATATCACACCTCAGGAAAGCAGCCAGATTACTGAAGATGTCTGAAAAGTATGAAATTAAGGGCTTGATTTTTCTTTTGGACAAGTTTGCAGAAAAAGTATTGCATTAGTCCATTCTGACTTGGTAGATTCTCATATAATAAGTCACCAGGATGCAAAGCAGTGGGAGTTCAAGGAAATCCCATCTTGAAATAGTGTCCTCAGTAAACGTCTCATTGTAAAAGCTACTGCAACGTCTAAATTCCAAACATCAGGACTAAAAAGATGTAATGATGTACAACATTGGTAAAACAACAGAAATATTTCTAGATCATGTGGTGCTCTCAAACTCTGTGCCTCATATAAAGATCATCAGAGAAACTACTCGTGGTGGATCGGCCCTGGCTGGATGCCAGGTGTTCACCAAAGCCATTTTATCACTCCCCTCCTCAGGTGGACAGGGGAGAGAAAATACAATGAAAGGCTCATGAGTTGAGATAAGGGCAGGAAGAGATAGCTCAGCAATTACCATCACGGACAAAACAGAATCAGCTTGGCGAAATTAATTTCATTAATAACCAATCCAGTCAGAGTAGGGTTATGAGAAATAAAAACAAATCTTGAAAACACTTTTCCCCACCCCTCCCTTCTTCCTGGGCTCAGCTTCACTCCTGTTTCTCAACCTTGTCCCCTCCAAGCAGCACAGGGGGACAGGGAATAAGGTTATAGTTAGTTTATCACATTGTCTCTGCTGCTCCTCCTCCTCAAAGGCAGGACTCCTCATACTCTGTCTCAGCTCCAGTGTGGGGTCCTCTACGAACTGCTCCAATGTGAGTCCTTCCCACAGGCTGCAGTTCTTCATGAACTGCCCCAGAGTGGGTCCTTCCCACAGGGTGAAGCCCTTCAGGAACAGGCTGCTCCAGCGTGGGTCCCCCATGGGGTCACGAGCCCTGCCAGCAAACCTGCTCCGACATGGGCTCCTCTTTCCACAGGTCCACAGCTCCTGCCAGGAGCCTGCTCCAGCACAGATTCTCCACAGGGTCAGAGCCTCATGTGGGGACATCCACCTGCTCCAGCGTGGGGTCTCTTCTACAGGCTGCAGGTGGATACCTTGGACCTCTGTGGGCTGCAGGGGGACAGCCTGCTTCACCATTGCCTTCTCCACAGGCTGCAGGGGAAAATCTCTGCTCCAGTGCCTGGTGTACCTCCTCCCCCTACTTCTGCACTGACCTTGGCTGTCTGCAGAGTTGTTTCTCTCATGTATTCTCACTCTTCTCTCCAGATAAATTTGCCATTTTGGTTTTCTCCCCCGTCTTATCTTCGTTGTCCTAGAGGTGCTGTTGCCATCACTGATGGGCTTGGCCTTGGCCAGCAGCGGGTGTATCTTGAAGCCGGCTGGCATTAGCTCCATCAGACATGGCGGAAGCTTCTAGCAGCTTCTCACAGAAGCCACTCCTGTACCCCATCTACTGTCAAAACCTTGCCATGCAAATCCAATACACTCCTAATCATCATTTTTATGAAAATTTTAACTTTCAGGTTTAGGAATTAGTTGGGGTGAACGAGTAAACAGATTATATGGCAGGAAATTCCCTCTAGCTTCTGAGATGCGTTACCATCTCTGCTTTTTACCCTTTGCAGGAAATGCTTTACATTCTGGGAATAATGAATCAATAAAAGAATCAATTTACAAGAAGTGTATGAGAGTCTGGGGAATTCCTCCTGACAGACTGCACAAGCTGAGATTGGATAACCCATTTCTTAGGAGGCATGGACACAGCATCTGAAAAGATGGATGGTAGTGTGAACTAGCCTGCTAATTTTGGTCTCTCAGAAGACAAGTCATTGGAACATGTTTATGGTAGAGATGCCTGCAGTTAAATGACATGGGGACAACATATTTGGAGGGGAGGGATCATGACCTTACCTATATCCAATAACAAAACTTTTAAATTAAAATAGAAATATTTCTTTTTAATAGGAGCTTTAAGAAATTCCTTTTTAAAGCTAAAGTAGGGAAACGTTAAATATTACATTGAACAACTGCCCTACTTTTTTGATTGTCCCCATTACGAATGACATGATAGCATACGTTTTCTACTTGACCCTGGGATGCATATAGCCCTTTCTGAGTCACGTACACACAGTCAAGCTGCTTTGAAACACTTTATTGGAGTATAAAGACGGTGTACAAATTATTGAACTGATAGCAGGTGTCTGCTGAACAGAATTTAGAGTCTGGCAAGCTTCATTGGAGAATTAGATGTTTGTGGAACCAACACTTGTAAATGGATGCAACATCTGCATGTGCGTTCTGGTAGGTAGGTTCAGTTCCCCACCTCTCTTCCTTTTTCCACAAAAATCACAGCTGGTTGTTCTTCTTCCACTACAAAGCAGTCGCTTCAGGTCTCCAGTGAACTTGTGCTTCATGAGATTGCACACTGTTGTGCTGAAACATGGTACTGAATTAGACATTTAAGACACACTAATAGATTGTGCACAGGTACCTTTTAGATTTTGACAGACTTAGGCCATTAAATATGCAAAAAAATGGCATTAAGGCAGGGGTCATACAATTAGGGTAAGGAAATAAAGGCCTTTAAATGTTACAGTTTGAGTGCTTGCGTTAGTCTGAAGGATTCTTGTTGCTGTAGTATTTTCTGCTCACTTGACTTCACAATGGAAATCCTAGTAATCATCATTCATTTCAATTGCCCCAGTTATGTCACCTGAAGCACAGAAATTTTTCTGCTTGCTTTCTCAAGCACGTATCAGACTGCAGAGGCTGTGAAAGGAGTGCTGTGTGATTCCACCAGGAAAGAAGAAGAAATAAGATACCTCGAGGGAAACCTGAGTTGCTTCTTGATTGGAACAAATGCTAAAAATACGAAACTTCCACCAGCCAATAATATGGAAGAAAAACAGCCCATGAAGATTCTCTTTCAATTAGTGGTTTTTAATATTTGTTTCTAAACTACTACAACTTAAAATTAATAAGGTAATTTTTCACCTAGGAATATAAAAGCAGGAAGACTGCCATTTCATACATGTATTTCTTGAAATTTTTTTTTCCAATGAGAAAAGCTATCAAAGCCAACTCACTCTTGTGGCCAGTATTCTTCTTGAAATAGAGGAAGGAAATAGATCAAAACAATTTTGCAGGAAATTTTTGAGTTTTATTTGGAAAAAAACTCTAGCTGGATTCCCTTCTTGACAGTACCTCAATTTCTACATGCCCTAGATTCAGGAAAAAAACATTAGTAAATACCATTTTCCAGAGGGAAGAGATTAATCCAAGCGAGATGGGATACAAAGAAGATGTCCACTTTGTACAGCATGTATAGCGATTGGCTACAAGTTTAATCTCCATCTTCTTCTGAACACAGATGACATCTCTCATGGATGTAGGGAGGGTTGAAGATGCAACATAATGAATATCGGCGCATTCATCCTTTCTGAACAGCAGCCACTCTCTGTCTGTCTGTGAAATGATTTAACTTTTGCACGACTTTTGCAGGACTTTTGCAGGGCAACACTTTGCAGGCATCGTACAGGCCAGCATTTACCAGACACAGTGCAGGGTAGGTATGCTGAGATTGGTGAGCTCCCAAAAATAGTCAGGGAAACTCCCATGGTGAAAACTGTGGTTCTGGACATGTTCAAAGCAGTTGACTGATGAAGCTGAGCACTGCAAAGCTTTAGCATTTAGAATTCTGAAAGCAAACTGTCCAAAATCTCTTTTACTCATATTTATCCATTCCAAAGGTTAAACTTTTGTTTCTTACTTATAAATGTCCAAAAAGTCAGTGGTTTTCTCCACTAAGCTTTATTTTTCAACTGAGACGCAGTGGCAGAGGTGTAAACTGAATGAAAGGCTAGTGGGAGGAATGAACTGTCTTCATGTTATAACCATTTGGATTTTTACTTACAAAGACCTTTCCAAGAAAATAGATGGTAACTTACTTTATGATTCATTATACTGTGATGAAAATGAGGAGAGAAAGAAAGTGAGAGCTTGTTCAGTTTTCAGACTTCCATTGGCAATTTTATTTTGTTGTAAATATATCTCTTTCCTACCTCTAGCTCAGAAACCAGCTTGTTAAGTACTCAGAATTGCTGTAGGGTAGAGAAACCTGTAGGTTATGAAGTAAGGAGCCCTTGTGGGTTTCTGTTGTTGCTCAGAATAACAAAGCTAGAAAAATAGATCTCTTAGGCTAGAGTTGAGGTTAAGAAAGTACTCCCTTCTAGGTATAAGCACAAGGTTGCTTTACTCTTAAAAATCACAAATATATGTGGTTTCTGAGTAAT
This sequence comes from Opisthocomus hoazin, assembly GCF_030867145.1. Classification (NCBI taxonomy): domain Eukaryota; kingdom Metazoa; phylum Chordata; class Aves; order Opisthocomiformes; family Opisthocomidae; genus Opisthocomus; species Opisthocomus hoazin. The sequence goes on along the minus strand of NC_134414.1, from coordinate 88,996,856 downwards.
TATAACAAAAGGTCATCAGTAATCTTTGGGAAAGTTATCTAATATTTTACACGGTAGATCTACTATGCAAGTAGCATTACGGATTCTCCATCTGGCTGAACATGTTCACATAGAAAGCTTTACAGAAATTGAACCAGATAACGACCTTCAGCACCCTGTAGCAATCTATAAATCCAGAAACTGGTTTTATACGTGTGTGGTTTCAATGTTTGGGTTTTTTCTCCCTCAGTATTCATCCTTCACCTTAAAGGTCACTGTCAAGTGCATTGAATTTTTTGCTGTCTGTAGAAGTTGTTAAAGCTGACTTCAGGGTTACTGCTTTAAACACTTTATGCTGCAAAATCTCTCATTTCCTCATCTCCTGACGTTTCCTCTCCAGTTTCCAGTGATGAAATCCATACTGAACCTTAATTAACAGAACCACGTTTACTGGACTGAGCAACATGTTTTCTAGACAGCTAATGATTAGTTGGGTTTCCCCAGAACATTAAAGTTGGATTCTTCTTGTCATAATGGAAATACCTTAAAAGTTTATCCTCACAGATAAAAATATATGATAAATAAAAATGTAAAATACATAATGAATGAAAAAAATAAGCCAATAGCCAAGGAATTTAGGTGGATAAGTAGCAAAGTTTAAAATCTACTGAATTGCAGTTGGCCTCATTCAGAAGAATCTGACCCAAGAGCAGTCAATTGCGAAAATACGAAGCCACCACTGACAATGTGCAGGAAAGAAGACAGAAGAGCAAAGAAGGAATATGAAGAATAGTTGCCACATGTAAAGCAAACCTGATAAAATTCTCTCGCTATTACAGAAACAGGAAGTCATGAGTGAATTAGTAAATACCAAGACAAGATGAGCAAAAACTAATAGAAATAACAATAGAAATAAACCAAAAGAATTCTTTGAATAGTCCCTTTCCACCATTTTGCAGCAAAATTATACACTCACTAATCCAGGATCAGAAATTTCAAATAGCGAAGACAGGCCACGAATAGAGACTCAAGATGAACAGCAGTACAAGAAGAGAAACTGGAACAAACTGGCAAATTGAACAGCAACAACTCACTAAGACTGGTTGGTACCTATCCAAAAATTCTGCAGCTGCTGAAGACAGAAGAGATTTAACAGCTAATAATATAGGTAATCTATGGTTAAAAAGAGCAGCTGTATTGGAGGCCTGCAGCGTAGCAACTGTTCTAGGTCTAAAAAAGGTAGTAGGGATCTGGGGAATTACAGATCACAGGGCTTTATGTCACTATCAGTTAATCTTTTCAGAACAATAGTTAAAAATATTATTTTGAAAAAACAGTCTAAAACACCTCGAGGAACATGATAGAACCAATGTACGGTAGAACGCCATATCTTTAATATGTGTAAAATCATTGAGAGAAGATGAGAATGGTGAAGCAGGCAGATTTGCAAATGGCAGAAAATTATTTCATTTGGCAAGACTGAGAAGATTGTAAGGTGTTCTGTAGGAACCTCATAAAGGTGTGCTAGTAAGAAGCATAATGTCTAAAAATCAGTACTGGCTGATATCCAGGAGCAGCAATTGAAACAAACAGCTTAAACTATTTGCATGTATAGTTACCCTGAGCAATATGCTGACTCAAATTGGTTTTGGAGCCAAGAAATCCACAGGAATTTTTTTATTTATGGAAGGCTGTATGCACTGTGAAAGATCTATGAGGTTTATAAGATCTTATGGTTTAAGGTATAGAGCAATTATTAAGCACCAGGAGCTACGGAGCAGTAATCTTTGTAGCAAGTCTTCATCCCTCTTCAAGAAGGGCAAGCAGGAAGATCCAAATAACTAACTAAAGGCTGGTCAGCCTCACTTCAGCCCCTGGGAAGGTGATGGAGCAAACTCTTGTCATCAGTGGTGCAAAGTCCAACTGGCAGCCAGTAACCAGAAGCATACCTCAGGGGTGGACATGGGCTCTACCCCATGCTCTTTAATGTCTGCAGTATCAATCCCTACGGCAGGACAGAATGAATTCTTAGCAAGTCTGCAGGCAACCCCAAATCAGGAAGAACAGTCAATACACTAGAGGGCAGGGTTGCTACTCAGAGAGACCAGCACAGGCCGGAGAAACGGGAAAACAGGAACCTCATGAAGTCCAACAAAAATGTGAGATCTGGGACGGAATAACCCCATGCAGCTATACAGGCTGGAAGGAGACTGTCGGGGAGGCAGCTCTCTAGAACTGGACCTGCAGGTCCCACTAGGCAACAAGCAGGACATGAAACAGCAGTGTACCCTAGCAGCAAAGAAGGCTAATTGGATCCTTGAATGTATTAGACAAGACTGTGGCCAGCAGGTGGAGGGATGTTATTATTCCACTCTTCTGAGCACTGATAAGACGTATCTGGACTCCCACTGCAAGAAAGACATGGACATTCTGAAGCAGGTCCAGCAAAGGGTCACCAAGCTGATGAGGGACTGGAGCACATGACATAGAAGGACAGACCAAGAGATCTGACTTTGCCTGTCCTGGAGCTTACAACAACCAGGGGGCACCTGCATTGCTACCTACAGCTACCTGATCAGAAGATAAAAAGAAGGTGGAGCTAAACTCTTCTCAGAGGTCCACATCACTAGGTAGAAGGCAGTGAGCATGTTGTAGTTTGGCCCTGGCCAGCAACAAAAGACCACGTAGTCACTCTATCGCACGTCCCCATGCTGGGGTGGGGAGGAGAACGGAAAGAAAAAGGCAAAACTCGTGGGTCAGGACAAGGGCAGTTTAACAGAACAGCAAAAGAATTGAACAGTAACAACAATAATACCGATAAGAAGGATATACAAAACAAACCACGGAAATGCACAGAGCAACTCTCACTGCCTGATGCCCCACATGCTCCCGAGCCACTATTAACTTCCCCCAAGCCAGCTCCCCCATTCAGAACCGAGCATGACAGCACATAGTATCTAATATCCTGTTTTATTTGGCCAGTTTGCTTCAGCTGGCCCAGCTGTGTGTCCTTCTGGTTTCTTGTGAAAATTAACCCTTTCCTGGCCAATTCCAGGACAGGGCACAACTTGTAACATGGGAAACTCCATTTAGATATAAGGAAAAATATTTTTACCATGAGTGGTCATGTACTGGAACAAGCATCCAGAAAGACTGTGGGATCTCCAGCCTTGGAGATGTTCAAGACTTGACTAGACACGTTCCTGAGAAACCTAATCTAATTAGAAATCCTTTGAGCAATTAATTGGATTAGATGATCTCCAGATGTCTCTTCCAACATAAATTATCCTATGTCTCTGTGATTCCAATTGCTTTCAAAACTTTTCACCACTAGTAGTCATGAACCTTCCTTTGAAGCATCTGATACCCAGCTGTGTAAGAGATAGTATACCAGCTACTTTACACCTCTTTAAATCCCACAGTCTGTTCTAAATGAGTGAGTAGTGCAAGGAACAGAGTCATGCTGACAGTTTGCCTACATGCAAAGGTAGGCAAGGTATGCAAGGTGCCTGTGACCAAGCATGAGAGTCCACATGGAGCAGCATACTGACAGTAAGGCAGCTTTAAAGCTTACCTCAAAAGATAGTAAAGACTTAGCCCTAAGGCATCTTCTGTCTAATCCCATATTGCTGTTGCTGTCTGTTTACCAGAAAAACTCTTCTAGTGGGATTTTTAAACAATCCGCAAGATAGTTGGAAATAAGGGAAAAGAAATAACCAGACACAAAGAAATTCAGACATTCACCATTTTGACCACATGTCATTTGATGGCCCTTCTTTGATGAAGCTGCTTTTGTTGTAGCATCTCAATTTGAAAGTGTATTCATCCTGTTATTGAAAAATCACTTGTACATTCTCAAAAGTACGGAGGGTGAAAGTGAAAAATGGCTGAACTCATTAACATAATCTAAAATATATATATGAGCAAGTTCTTTGAAGATGATGTCTCTAATTGTTGTACTGACATGTCAAGTATGATGTAGTTGCATCAATCTAGAGAGGCAATTTAGACCTTTAAAATTAATTCTTAATTAACCAGTGATGTTTTCTTATACTTTTATGAGCTCATATTCCACTGATATTTATCTGTAGTCATTCCTGTAGTGACACAATTCAAAATCTTTTTCTCTGTTTAAGAATACAGTGTAATAATTGTTCTGAAGAGTGAAAATTATTGTAGTTTGTTTTGCATGGAATGGCAGGTTAGAGGAAAAATGAACTTGATGAAGGACTATACGCAAAGAGGAGCAATATTGACAAGGTGTCAGTATGGATCAGAACAAGGCAGAGGCATATTCCAGTTGAGTGCAAGAAATGCTGTTCAGTTGTTTTAAATCCGTAACTAGATGAAAGAGTCAACAGCGTGTCATAGGTTATATTAGAATAGAAAATATTGCAGTCACTTATGAAATGGAGGGAGAAGGAATCAAAAAGAATGAGAAACAGAAAAATGAGGCCAGGTTTTAAGTGTGTAGACTGACGTCAGTGAGGGGAATAATTCAAAACATAGATATTCACTTGTGTGGAATATTTCAATATATGTAGAGTTACAAATAATCTAACTTGTGCCTAAAGATCAAAATAGATATCTGCTTGCAATGCAATATTGCTGTATAAAACACTGCGAATGAGGGAAGTGATAGTCTTGTAACACATGTCAAGGAGGTAAAATCTTCTGTTTATCACAGTGGCAAACATCAGCTACCACACTGCATACATATCCAAGCACTTCTGCAGAAGAAAGATGTCTGTGAAGGATTTCTGAGAAACGAAAAGAAGAGGAGGTGATTTGGATGTTTCTATTAGGTGAAAAGCTGCTCAGAGCAGGATATTATCACTGTGTTTTATAAACCCTCCCTTGTCTTGGTAACTGGAAGACAGGAGGACACACTAGGAGACATGAAAATCTGTATTTCAAGTAGTGCTACATAGCTAGATCTGCTTGAAATAAGAACCCTTCTTTCTTTCTCAGGCCTTTGACAAACACAAAATTAAACCTGCACTCCACATGTATTGACATTTTTAGTTCCTGAACAAATAAGTCTTGAACATATATTCTATCTAATATGAGACAACATACCTATGTCCTTTCTCCCACCGTTTTTCCAAAACTCCAAATTTTTTGTGCTACTGTCTATAGAAACATGCAGGTGAGTTTGAGAGAACTGTCTTTGCTCAGTCTTCAGATGAGAAGGCTAAGGAGGATATCTTCTTACTGTCTTCAACCAGCTAATGGGAGGCTAGAGAAAATACAGAGCCACACTCTTCTTGAAGACACATAGTGAAAAAGATGAGAGCCAAGAGACATCTGCTGCAACAAGGAGAATTCTGATCAGATGTTAGGAAAAAATCTTCTTCTAACAGAAAGAGTAGTCAAACTCTAGAATAGGTTCTTCCACAAAGGCTGCGAGACCTCTTCCTTGAAGATATTCAGAACTTGACTGGTGAAGGTCATGAGCAATGGGATCTAACCTGTACCTGACTTCAGTGTAGGCCCTGCTTTGGGCTGGATGTCTAGAGAGGTCCCCTCCATCCTAAGTTATTCTGTGGTTCTAACAAGGATCTGGAGGAGAAACCCGCACGCCTGATACCCTTCTTAAGCCAACAGTGCTCACAGGGTGAAAGTGAATGACATATCTGGGAGCAGACATGGCACCAGTTCAGCAGACAAGTACATCAGTCACCGCACCTCATTGCCAGACTCCGCATTTGCCATAGCTTTTTCATTAATGTATTCAGAGTAGGATGATGTCTTTTTGCCATGGTGGTGGGAACAGGATTTGGAAAGTGATAATCAAAAGCTAAACTATGTCCACAGGGAAAGAGGAGTACTCCTCTTGCTGTCTGTCTTCAGGCTTATTTATTATTAATAAGGCTTCTTAACTTAGAAAAAAACCCAGTTTCTTTGACAAACATATGGTCTGTTTTCTCAGTGAGGACTTCCTATAATCATTTATAGCTTACTTCAGAATATTCATTTCTTATACTTTCTTTTTTCTCCTACTGGTACCTTTTGATTTGTAGGTGACCAGATGCAGTAAGGTCTTATTAATAAGATGATGCACATCTGAGATACTTCTGCTGATTTGAAGTAGCCTATCAAAATAGCAATAACAAATTTTACTCACGTATCATAAGTCTAATACATAATCATAAAATTAGCCTCTCCTGCCAAATGGCAAGGGCTCTGCCTGGTATCAAGTTGAATTCAGCATAATACTAAAAAGGAATTTGCAGGCAAATGTTCCAACAGCCAAATGTTTATAGATGTATTAAAATAGCAGCAAGTGTTCCATGCAAAAGTGGATTTAACAAAGAGCAAGAAAAAGCTCACAACTCCTTCTGCCACTACATTCAAGGACAATTTATACCACCCACACATATAAATACAAATGCCCATATCAAAATAAGCGCAAGGTTATTTCACAAGCCCAAGAGGATGCTTGTGTTATACTGGAAGTGAACTACAGGGATGGCATGGGCTTCAGGCACTAAATAAAGTGATTTCTGTGTCATTTTCCTGGCACAGTAGGTGTTTCGGCTTTGTTCCTTTTTATCTTGTGCAGCTATAGAAGCTAGACCCCTTGTTGTTCCCACCACTACAGCAGGTACATGGGCAGGAATTTTGCAGCAGTTCAGAGCCGAGCCCAGCCTCCCACTCCCACAGGTACAGGAATGGAGCTTGGAAACCCCAAACACATCTGACAAGAGCTTATGATCACAGGAAAGGGAGAGGAAGCTCTGCTGTCACTGCTCTGCTGCTGGAAACCTCTGGATATTAGAAATGGTGGCAAATGGGAGCCAGGGTCAGACAATTCATTCCACATCTTCTGACACGGCATTGGGTACCCACGCATCCCTGGACAACCATCTTGGCAGCCTCGGTTGCGCCTTGTAATTGTACTGTGCCAGCCAGGGACAAGAGGGAGAGACAGCCACAAGGCATGTCTTTTTTTCCACATGGCAGCACCTCAGTACAAGCTGCAGAATCAGCAGAAGCAATCATGACCTGAAGAGGAAGGAAGGTACAAAGTACATGGGACCAGGAGGGCAGCAACCTTAGGAAGCGGGACAGCAGTGTGAGATGAAGGATCTGATTACTAGAAGAAGATTGCTGCATCAGAGGGAGGCACTGGGTCAGAGAGGTTGTGGGATCGACTGAAGGACCAAGCTTGAGGTGCCCACCACGAGGAAAAAGCAGGTTTTGATGGCAGCTGTTGATGATGGCTCAGTGGCTCAGACCTCAAGGGCTGCTGTTTAAGCAATGATCTGCTAACTACTCTGAGAAGGTTGAAAAGGAGGAACTAAAGCAACAGTAAAGTAAGGCACAAGAATGAGGAAAAATAAGCCTGGCTTTTGTTAGAGTATTGTGAAGTGTTCACCATCTGACATAACTGTACTCAGGATAAGTAGCTTGATATGTTTCTTTTCCAACCAGGACACAATTGGCCACTCTCCAATCTAAAAAGAACCTACGAATCTATCAATGTTGCGACAAACAAAGGATAAGATGAAACATTGAAAAAATGACTGTGGTAAAAACCTTTGTTGCCTGGACTCATAAATTTGCTGATGTTTCTCTACCTCTTGTACATACAGTTGATGCACTGTGGGATCAGAGCAGCCAGAGACCTGTGATGCAGGTCACTGCACTGAAAAATACAATACTGACAGGAATCTGTAAGAAAGTATTTTATCTCCTTCCATATGCCTTAAATACCCATGAAAAGCTCTAGGAATCCTGTAGGCAGCACATGGATGAAAGAAAGGGGAGCCGAGTTCTACTTCTGCTAGTCACACTGTAAATTTTGTAAGACACTTTCTTCCTGTGTTATAAAACAGGGTTGTCCTTAGGCCGCTCTGCCAGATTAATTGGCTTATTGGCACTGAATCAAGGAGTCACAACGAGTTTCTCGGCCCTATTTTTTCTCTTCGGTGCTCTCCACACACTGCTGCATCTGCATGCAGCTGAAACAGGGTGGGAAAGGTAGCCTCCAGTTAACAGAGGAGAAAACCAGGGGCCTGCTCGGTTCCTATAGATATCAGTAGGAGTAATGACACTGACTCCAATGGACCCTTAATTATCAGGAAAAGAAGGCTTTTGAAGAGATAATTACTGATACAGGTCTCAGAGTGTTATTTAATTACCCATGATGGTAATCACAGGCACTATGCACCATTTCATTCTTCCATTCCACAGTATATATCGAACACTTCACAGAACTGTGAGAACAGGAACAAAACACAAACAAGTGTAAAGAGATCTAATTAGTGAGCTGATGTCTCAGTCGCTCACCAGGCTGATTATTATCAAACTTGGTAATTTCCCAGGTTAATCTATTGTGTTTTCCGAAAGAAAAAAATAAAAAGCACACAGTGTCCTCAAAACAAGGGACGGATTCTGCCACACTTACTGCTACGGAGTAATACCATGTCCCACAAGGTCTTCATGCAAGTCAACTGAGAAAAGGGATTTGACGCTTCTTACAGGTAACAGGGCTGCAGTAAAACACGTGTTTCACGCAGCGTGAGCAGAAGCAGAAGAATAAACCCAACACAAATCTAAATTGTGCTTAATGACCTCTTTTACATATGACAGCGGTGATCTCACTGGCTACCTAGACATGGAGTACACAAATTCAGAAGTATCGATGTGAGAACGCCAGGTCTTGATTGCAACCTGTCCTAATACATGACACAAACAAAAGTATTGCTGTATCTCTTTGAAGAGGTGGTACGACATAGCACAGTTTATAAGATCATTTTAACTGCTGCATGCCCAGTTTGACTTTGTGAGTGAAACAATGACCTCTTTCACAACACTTTTACATCCTGCTAAAGAAAAAGATAAGTTTTTCAAGCTCTGAATAGTTGTAAGTCTGGAGAAAACTGGACCTTCAGACTAAGGTGTTTCTTCCTCCCAGGCAATTCCCAAATCCAGTCTTGTTCACTGGTTCAGAAAGATCCTGAATATCCTGCTTTCATACTGAAGACAATTTCCTCAGCATTGCAAACAGAGCATTCAGAAGTCTCATTACAAAGAGGGTCTCTGAGCAGCGGAGCCTGTAGCCTCACACAGAATCTCAATTCCTTTTATAATCTGCACAAATAACTGAGAACCTTTCAGGAAACGACTTTCAAATTTTTTCTCCTTCAGTATTCCTTCAGCTGGAAATGTTAATCTCAAAACTCATCTGTTTCTATTTTTAACATCTTCTGGAGGGTTGGGTTTTTTGGTGGGAGCTTCTGAAATAACACTGTCTTTTTACCAATTAATCTTTGCAATTGTTTTCCCAAAGAGTCTCTTTTTAGATTTCTTTCTGTAGTCAATTTCATCGTAACAATATCCTAAATTTGATCTCCAGCTATGCCTTCTTTCTAGGGTGATGCTTCAGGGTATACCGCTAAGCTTTTCAATAAATTAGGGAGTCAGAGGTAGGAAAATGTAGATGCTGAGTCTCTCCCTTATTTTCTGACATTCTGACAGCAGATAAATTCAGATTGCTTCATTTCCTTTCGGGGATGCTTGGGATACTTGGCATTCAGATGGATGGAAGGTTTCTGCAGCATCAGTCCAGCAAATAATCTATCTGGTTTTAACACAGCTGAGGCTACTAGCAGAGTGGTATGGGGGCTTAAAAGAAAAAAGTCAAAGGTAATAGGTAGTTATTTACAGAGCTGCTGAGCTCTCATGGCCTTCTACCAATGAGACTTCACTAGTTTCTCTCTTACAATGACAATTTCAATCAGAAGCACACAAACCTCACACCCTCCACAAACCTAAAAAAAATATACTGACATCTGGATGTATAAGGCAATGACCCACAGATCTAAAGAAAATTATTTTTTCCGTATCTCTGCATATGTTTCTTACTGGGTTGTACGGATCAGAGGAATATCTGATCAGAGGAATAGCTAATGGGAATGGCAATTGAAGGAAGGCTGGAGAGTTTCCCTTTGAAAGGAAAACACCATTCACATTTTGGAAGTGAGTCTTTTTAGTATTAACACCATTATTTACACATACTCACTGAAGAGATGAGTTTCTTGATATCTGACTTCTGACAGAAAAGCTGATTTGCACAATTTTACACACCCTGAGTTCCCAAATACACTGTTGAGGTACATGTTTATATATTCTTCTTACTGAAGCAAACGGATAAAGATATCTCACTTTTAAGGGAAAAAATGAAGTAGACTTTTTATTTCATCAAGTAAAATTTTCCATTCCAGTGGTCTCTGTTTAGCCAAGGTTTTCCCAACTCTGTCTGAATGCTGGGTAGATAAACTGGTTTAATTCCGGTTTTAGAGCGACAACGTCTGACAAAACAATTTTCTTCTTTCTGAAAAATTCACTCCTGCTTTCTGACCTGGAAAATCCTGTTGTATTCTCAGAATTCATACCTGTTTAGACTTATTATTTCTGTTTGGTTTTACACTGACACCCAATCCATTGCTAAATATGTCTTGCATTGGAAAAGACAGTAAGTTACAAATCCATACCGCTGGTAACACCAACAATATTTGAAGTGTAATTTCATTGCAATTGAAAGCTTAACATCACTCAAAGTTTGCTTTCCTGTGATGGAGATACAATGAATTATGTCCGTTAATGAAAGAAATGGGCAAATGGGTTTTGCTGAATGCCAGAACAGCTCTATGCCGCCAACTGCTGAAAACCATTTGAAGATTGCTGTCCTCTTCATAGAGATGGCTCTCCCTTCATATAGGAGGAGACCTAGAAACCATGTTATTGGTTATTACACTTCAAAAAAAATCTGTTTCCTTTTATCCTGACTGAAAGTCTCTGCTACATGAAATACGGTTTATGTCTTGATGATACCATAACATTATTGAAGTTCCCTAGTCAAACTCGCTGCTGCTGTGGATATGCTAAACAAGTTTGGTTGCCATTTGAGAAATGATTACACATTTCTCTATACGTTATGAAGAAGAAATTTATATGTTTTTTTTCTATTAATTTTCAATGAATATCAAGTCTGCATTTTCTGGTATGTTTCTCTCATCTGCAAAGCAAAGGCATTTTCAGGGTATCAGTGATGTCAAAGATTTTGTAAGGGTGAGGTTTTGACAGCCGACCTCTTAGTAACAGTCTTGCCTCTCCAGACACTTTCCTGCTTAAAGGTGCTAACATTTATGCTTAGTAAAGTAGCATTTATACTGACCCAGGGGAGCTGACTGATACTCCAGCCCCCAGGTATTACATTTCAGGCCCAGTGAGTTCTGAGAAAGGCAAGGAAAAACTTCCCATCTGTCTACAAAGAGAGAAAATTTACACACAAGGTCTTGCAAACTCTGGCTTTAGAGAAAAAACAGTAAAATCCAACCCAGATAATTATCAAATGCAGAACCCCTCCACCTGCTTTAGGAACAGATCTTCCAAGAGAATCATCATCACAGAAGCACTTTAATAAAGTTTTACGGTGTTCATATATTTTTGTATTAATACATTCCAAAAGTATTTTGAATGACCATTCCAGTTCTTTGTGCCCTTGGTGGATCCTTTTGACATTTAAAACTCAGTCTTTGTTGAGGATGCACACAGATGAAATTTATTACATAATGAATATGAATGGCAATAATGCTCCAACATATCCCTACAAGTCTTTATCCTGAAAAAGGACATTCAGAAAGTGTAAGGCAAGGTGGAAAATGTTTGCAAATACTAAGTGATACAAAAACATTTCCTCTTCCTCTTTAAATTATTTGGCAATAGATTAAACTAATTCTTTGGAGATATTTTCTGTTATTTACAGCAATCATTTGGGACTTTTTTTAGATCATAACAGATTGATTGGGACTCTTATTGTTGATACTGGAAAGCATGAAAATATCGTTTTCTTGGTTGATTTCCACACTGCTCCACTGAGTGAAAGCGTTAACACAACACAGGCAGGAACACAGAAAAGTAATGTTCTGCCAGAGTTCTCAGAGCCCCATATGTCTTCAGTCTGATTCATCTTTCATTTTAGATCAAGATAATTTAACTAGGTGAGAAAATTAACAAGAAGAAACCACTAATAGGACTAACTGCTGTTCTTATCAACCTCTTGGCACAGTCCTATTATCTCCATTGTATCTTTGCAAATCTCGGTATTGCAAGATCCTTCAGCAGGTCTTCATAGGCAGCAATAATTTTCATTATGTTGAATAATTTTATGCTTTTTATAATTTTATTTCATCCGACTTTGTCACCTCTTCATTCATGCCATTTTCCTGATCATTTATAAAAATGTGGAGTGGCACAGATCAGAGTGGGACCTCATCCTCAACCTTTCTTTCTGCTCTGAAAGCTATCCATTTATTTACTTGTGTTGTTTTCTGGCTTTTAAGCAGTTATTCATTCATGACAGCACCTTCCTTTTTTGTTCTCCGACTGTTTCATTTCTTTAAGAGCCTGTGCTGACAGACCTTGCCAAAGCTTTTTCAAAATTCGTGTACACTAGATAAACCAGACACTCTTTTTTGTTGCAGCTCTTGAGCCTTTCAAAACTCTGAAGATTATGTAAGGTATTGCTTTCTTCTACAAAATTCTAATAGAGTCCTCATCTTATATTAATATTTATTTATGTGTCCATTTATTCTATGCTTTGCTATTATTTTTACCAACCTGATAGATATCATCCTTTCTAATATGTAGTTCCCTAGAACCTCCTTAGACTTATTTTAAACAAAGTAGTACCATTTTTGTCCCTTCATATTTGTCTGGTACTGAGGTTCTTTTGACTAGAGGCCATACACTGCTACCTATTGCAATCCAGCAATTCTCTATCTGAACTCCTTTCAAATCCCCAAATAGATATTATCTTGTCCAAGTAAAGCCTTAATATTTTTGACACCTTATTCTAAAGTATATGCCATTGATGCTTTCATTTCAAGTGAGTTCTTCAAACTCCTGTCCCACTAAATATTATAATCATTTCAGGAATATGACTACCTTTTTGTATAACAAACAGCGAGGCAGAGAATTCATGACATTTTTTTGCTCTTGCCTTATTGTCCTTGAATAATCCTTTGATGCTTATGCCAGCTGTCAGCCCCATGGACCTCTGTCAGGCTTCCTGCTTCTGATGTATTTTTTAAAGTCTTCTTTTTATGGCAAGTTTAAATCCTTTTAGCAACTTTCTCATCAAAATAATTTTTGGCTTGCCTTGCTATAAATTAACTTTCAACTTCCCCGAGTTTATATCTATTCCTACTTCCCTCGTTTGAGCAGACTATTAAAGATGTCTTCTTACTTTTAAAGATGCCTTCTTATCTTCAGGAGCCTCCTTCTTTCTCTTTTAGCATGGCCTTTTCTCTTTTTTAAGATCCTTTTCAAGTCCTTTCTGATTTATGATACACTTACTCTGAACCTAAAACATTGATTTGCGATGCACATTAGCTCTGACACAAAAAATTAGTCTGAGCCTTCAAAGAGTCTCCATGCTGTCTGCAATATGTTTATGCTTTTAGCCACTTTTTAGTTAATCTTGTCACCTTTCCATAGTTTTACTATCATGCCAATTTTGGGGGTTTTTTTCACTTATTGGGATATTGAATCTGACTACACTGTTATAGGTGACTGATGATTGTGTCTTAAACCAGTCCCTGTACATTATCCAACATTAAATCAGGACCTGCTTTTCTATGGGCAGAACAATGTGGTCTAAGCAGTATATCTAATGGTGTTTGAATAGTTAACCAGTGCATCATGGTGATACAACTGTCCTGAATCTAAAATAGACCAGGGAAATTACAAACATTTGATATTATTCATGTGTTTTGTTCTTTGCCTCCATCTGCTGACAAGGTCTGCCAGGCATATGGGGAAAGATCTCGTACCCTTTCTGGGAGGAAATCAGCACATCTGAGTGCCCCTCTGAAGCACTGTGCACTACTGCCCGCAGCATGAGGAACAGAAGGAGTAAATGGAGGTCTGTGTGCAGTTGCAGGGCTCCAGTCTTATCGGCATGTGGTGGGATAGCTTACACAACTAGAGTCCTTCAGATAACTGGAAGAAACCTCATGTTTGCAGACCCTGATAGCTGCTGAAGGGATGATATAGTGTGACATAAACAATCCAGAAAACTTCTGGAATGCATTTATGACAACATCTCAATACAGGTGATCAAGAAGCCAAGAAGCGAAGATACTGTTCTGGGCGTCACACTTGGAAACAAGAAAGAGCCAGTCAGGGACGTGAAGGTCAGGAGCAGCCTTGGCTGCAGTGACCATTAGATGGCAGAGTTCAGGACCCTTAGAGGAGAAAACAAGGCAAAAATGCAGGATCATAACCCTGGTTCAGATATGTGCTCAGAAGAATCTCATGTGATACAGCCCTGGAAGTACAAGGGATCGAGGAGAGTTGGTTGATTCTCAAGGTTCACCTCCAAGCTCAAGAATGGTCCGTCCCAGAACGCAGAATATCAAACAAAGGTGGCAGAATGCCTGCACGGATGAAAAAGGAGCTCCTGACTAAACTCGGACATAAACAGGATGTACACAGGAGGTGGAGAGAGGGACAGGTGACCCAGGAGATGTATAGAGACACTGCTCAAGTGTCCAAGGGATGGAGTTAGGAAAGCCAAAGCCAAATTCTGGGGGTCAATCTGGTGACGGACATGTGAGGCAACATGAAGAGATTCTACAGGTATGTAAGTAGAAAAAGGAAAATGAGGGAAAATATAGGCCTGTTGCTGAATGGGGCAGCAACCCTGCTGAAGAAGAACACAGAAAGACCAAGGTTCTCAGTGTTTTATTTGCCTCAGTCTTTCTGGGTAACACTGACCATTAGGAATTAATTCCAGGCTCCTGAGACCAGTGGGAAAGTCTGGCGCAAGGAAAACCTACCCCCAGTAGAGGAGGATCAGGTTAAAGGAACACTGGACATACACAAGCCAATGAGACTTCATGGGATACACCCATGAGAGGTAAGGGAGCTGCTCAGTGTCACTGCAAGACCATGCCCAATTATCTTTGAAAAGTGGAGCAAGTTGCCCTAATAGGCTGTGCCATCTCCATCCTTGGTGGTTTTAAAGACTCAACTGGACAGAGCCCTGAGGAATTTAGTATGACCCTAGAAGTGGCCCTGCTTTGGGATAGACACCTTCTGAAGTCCCTTCACATCTGGATGACTCTCTGGTAGGTAGCATCCCATGGTCGTTGGCTCTCCACTGTCACTGTCCCCGCTGGTTACATGGGCTGTCATTCACACAGCTGTCACGTTCTGCTTTGCCTGTTTAGGTGTGGGGTTTCCAGCCACAGGAATCCCATGGTACAACTTGTTACATCATCTTCTTTGATTTGTATTGTCTGATGCTTTCTGTAATCTATTCAACCTCTTTCCCAGTGGAAATGTCTGTTCTGTCATTCCTATATAATTTGTGCACTGTTAGTAGTGACCTTCTGAAATTCTGCTTTGGATCTGCTTTCGAAGATGCCTACAAAGTCTTTTTTTAAAATCCAGGTATCTATTTCACCCATTTTTAACTTTCAGACTTACAGTCCAAGGCTGCCACCTCAAAAATATCCCATGTTTAGGCTCTAAAAAATGGTCTATGTATTTCAAAGGTGTCAAAATACCTCACAGACGTGCATGGGAGCTGCTGACTGTGCTAGTGAAAACAAGTTCGTCAGGCACATAACTATGGACTTTAAGCATTCATGTCTGGCAGAAGAGAGAATACCAAACAAAAAATGAACTGAGCTTTGGTAGACATTGTTTTGCAGAGAATACCACTTCTCAAGCTAAGCTGTAAACTTGGCACACTGTGGGCAATAAGGAGATGGGCTTTATAAAATATATGACTCAAAAATAGTTCCCACAAGCCCAGGTTATAGGACTTTATGAATCCTTTCTGAGTTTCTGCCTTTGAAAATGGATGTGCAACATCGCCTTCACAGAACAGATTTGCTCATCTGGAAGTGGTAAGATTAGTAGGTGGTAAATAAAAGTGGTGTTTAAATATTTCTAGAAACTGAAAGGTTCAAATTTTTTCACCTTGAAAACACATGCACAATTGTAGCCATTGTTTACATTTTAATATACATTTCTATGATATGTATTTTTTACAACAGTACTTGTTCATATAAAACTGGACTTTGTTAACACAAACACAATACTGTAAGACAATTGCAAAAAAAAAAAAATATTTTAAAGGTAACCTAACAATAGCGTAATATGCATAGAGTGTCTGTAGGTAAAGTTTGAGTGCATGGGCTCCAGGAAAATGTGTTTATGAGACGGATCAATATATTGTTCCAGTAACTAATCAAACCAGATATTCCTTTCTGTGGCTTGCATAAATCAAACATAATTATTTTGATGGAGACTTTTTTTGTTGTTTTTGCATTAACTCCTTATATACCATACTGTTCTGTTGCCTGACAAATACTTAGTATGAGATTTCCATCCTGCTGTGATTTTTGTCTTTGCTTTTGTCTTTGCTTATTTGTCCTTACACACCGAGTGGAAGAATGCAGACTCACAGGAACTAATGAGGTAATTTGTAAACCTGTCAGCAAAAGACATCAGAATTAATCTAGTGGTGGTTTGGTGAAAAGGCGGATGAGGATTACAGAGGCCTCATTTCACCACTGCAGCAAAATCCTTATTTCTGTCTGGATCAAGCCAGGCTTTTACTTGTGTAGGCAAATCTCAGATATTGATGTTCCTGCTCTTCAGGAATTTATGATTGCCAATCAACATGCATCAACCGGAGGCTGAAAGTAACACCTGAATTCCCTCTTCCCTTAAATCCCACATGAAACTTCGACATTTGCACTGAATATTTCCCTCTTTGTGCTTCCTTGCCAGCAGTGCTATACAGGGTATAAACTCTGCAACAGATGTGATATTCCATCTCCAGCACTCCTATTCTTTGCATAAATGTCTGCTTGGGGCCCCCCTGAAGGAGACTTCTCAAGGATGAAACTGTGAAAAAACCCATAAGGGCTGTTTATTGCCATATTACTTTTACTCTCTATGATTCTTAGCAATGATAGAATGTTTTCTAGAGAGTATTAAGCGACAAAGCAGGACTTTATTACTATGTTTTGTGTATTTTATTTTGTTAAGAGGAACCAAGGAGAGCAGTCCTTCATAAAGCTTCTGGTTTTCTAGTTTTATTCTGCAGGGAAGTGAGAGGGATCTTCTACATCTGTTGTTATTCTCTGTTTTTCATGGAGGAGTAAGATGTCTTGCCGGCTTTGTTGTTGCTCTATTTTTCCTACTCACATTCTCAGGAAAGACATCTAGGGAGAAGGCTATGAAAATGTGTGGAAGCAGGAAGTCTAGGGAAGACAAGGGAGATGGTTTTAGAACAACCCATGAGGACAGCTTCCCAATGGGAAAACAATCTTTGGAGGGGAAAACACTGTATGAAACTTAATGATCAGGGTTCTCAGATAATTCTTGTCTCACTTGTGTTATGAGTTTCCAGGTAATTCATGAGCTATTATGAATAAAACCAATCTGTTTCATTGTTCTATTACTTGGCATGTTTTCAATATCTGTTCACACGGTGCCACACTGTTGCTGATCCCCACTGGCTGTCTGATGACTTATCAATGCCATGCCGAGCAAAGGGCCATTGGGATACCAACAACCTCTTGCCTTGCAGTGCCCAGCCAAAAGCGAGTTCTGTTTGACCTTTACTTGACACATATGCTCATGGCGCAACCACTGTCTCTTCTAAGACGAGCTCACCAGAGACAGATGAGACTTCACGAATTCTTACAAATTTGAATGACATACGTAGTGTATACTTGACTTGATTGGTTTATTGACAGCTCTCAGAATAATGTTTAGACTCCTCATCCCATGCCATATTCTTGTTTTCTCAGGTCCTTGAAGACTGCCAGAATAATAAGGATGAAAAAAAAAAAAAAAAGCGCATTACAATTTAATGAGAATCTTCACATCTGGTTTATACTTTAGATAGTAGCAAGCTGAACAGTTGTTCTCTTGCCCTGTAAAGAATAAATACATGGGTTGTGACTGAGGCAATGAGTTTGTCAAGGATAAATCTTGTCAAGCAAATCAAATGTGCTATCACAGGACAAGGTTTTGGGGGGTAAAAAAGGAAGCAGTTGTTATCATATAAATTAACTTTAGTAAGGTTTTAAGGGTGGAATCCAGAGGAAAGCAGAAAAAGCCTTCAGAAGTCTAGAAAACATGACCTTCAAGGAAGAACTGAACAAACTCAGGTTTCTTGGCACTAGGAAGAGAATGTTGAACCGGGTGTATGAGAAAAATATGAAAGTATATGAAAAGCTGGTGCAAAGAAGAAGGAAATAAACTGCTTCCCAAATACATAGGAATACAAGACACAACTTAAACTCATGCGTAGAAGGGTTCACGCAGTCATGAGGAAAAATGAGAAAACCAGGGTTGTACACTGGGATGTACTGTTGGATGGCTAAATGGTATCTCTTATCATCAGAGAATTTCAAGAACAGGTTAGACAAACAGTAGTCAAGAATGACACATCTTGATCCTGCCTTCCAAGGGGCTGATAGGGTAGATGATATCTGAAGTCATCTCCTCACCTTTCAGTGGTATAATATATATCTTTGGCTTTAGGTACTGAAAATAGCTGAACGCTTTTTAGTAGAATAGACTTTTCTTAAACAGTTCTGAGCTGATGAAAAGTATTTTAAGATGTCTTTCCC
Source organism: Opisthocomus hoazin (assembly GCF_030867145.1). Lineage (NCBI taxonomy): Eukaryota > Metazoa > Chordata > Aves > Opisthocomiformes > Opisthocomidae > Opisthocomus > Opisthocomus hoazin. The sequence goes on along the minus strand of NC_134414.1, from coordinate 88,978,203 downwards.
CCAGGTAAGTTATTTAATTAATGCTGCATTCTTGCATATTGTTATTTTGCCTTTGTTTAACCATCTCATTGTTTTTCAAGGGTCAGTTTGCTTTTGACTAAGGACTCATTTTCCAGTCATTAGTAAAGCTTTTAGAAAACATTTTGTATAAAATTCTGCCAGTAAAACCAACAGCTTCATGTAGGAATTACAGGAGCCTGCCTGGAGCTTTTGCATCAGGAATTTCACTTATAAGAAATTTTCAGAGACTTTAGGGTGTTCTGTTCTTCACCCTGAAGAAGTCATGCAAGCGCAGTGGAAATAAAAGTTACCACCATGACATCCTGTTAATTAGCTGCCACCTTGTTTTAAAGATAAGGTGTAGTTCAACTACTTCACCTGTCCCATTCATTATCTCTTTCCTGAGCTTGTAAAGCAATAGAATAATGATTTCATTTGTGTGATGGTGATAACTGTCCAGCAGGAGCAAGTCTGAGACCATCATTCAATTTCCCGAAAGCCATCCATTACTTAATCGTAATGACTTAAATACTGGGATTGAGCTGAGTCAGATAAAATATTCATATTTTGGTGTGCTGTCTGGAGTCTTTATTAGGCAATGTTTACATTATTTGTACATAAAATTCTGTGTGTCGTATCATACTTCTATAAATAATCTAAAAATGGACAAATATTGCAGAACAATATCTGTAAATGTTTATTCAATAAATTGTTCACTTTTTACAAGATTTTGAAACTGTGTTGCATGGCAGATTGTGAGTAAAAATTTTTGAAGACAGGGCTGCTTACATTCTCTGGACATGAAGTTGCAAACAGAGGCTTACACAAATATGTAGGCACACTGGAAACATACACATCCATCCTGAAAGCCCTTTGTGGATTTCATGATCCTTTGAACCAAGAAGCAGATATAACACACATGATTTGGATTATCAGTGACACAGTACACATTAATAATAAGGCTGAGAGTCACAGCAATTAGTTCAAAGGCAACTCAGAGCTTGAGCAAGCACTGTGGCAAAGCCCACTTCCAGATGATTCTTAAATAGAAGACAGTGAACAGATCACAGCTGGTGTCTTCCGAAAAAAGTTTGCCAAACTCTCTTACTGCAGTTCTTCTTTTCACTTTCCCACATCCCCTTGTATCTCAGTTCCCTTATCCACAGCAAGGCTCCCCATTATCTCCAGTGCATGGATCTGAACAGAGATACTGGTGGCTATAGCTTAAATGGAGTTCATCCATGCTATGTGAGAAAGGATAAAGCTGGGAAGAAGCTTAAAGCTTGTGGTTATATTACCTGATCATGAGAACAGAATTTGGATGAAGGTCAGTAACAACTATAAAAGAAAAAGATAAATGCAAGAAAGAAAATACATTGGATTTGAGAAAACAACCAGTCGTACAAAGTGACCAAAAAGAATGAGAATTTACAGATAGAAGATCGTACTTGACAGATATTTGCGACTCATTCTAATATAGTCAGTGAAATGAATTGCAGTAAAAACATTTGCATCAGTTTGAATCAAATGCAGAAATTAACAATGATACGTAAGAGAGGCAAAAATATTATCAAAAACATTATCTGTGTAAAGCAGTAGTTACAAAACCTAACTAGAAAGAGTTAACTATATGGAATACCACAGTAAAAATCTGTTTATCTTTGTAAGAAAAGACAACAGTAGTCACATCAAAAACCTTATAAACAGGAAAATAATAACAAAACCTTTCAGAAGACCTGATATATTCACATGAGCAATCGTATCTTAATACACTGGAATACTTATGTGAGTAAAACCCCTTCTATAAGCCTTGAAATAGTATTTTGGGAAGTATTTACTCTGGGCTCTCTAACTCCTCATATTTTAAGTTCTTTCATCTGTTCGTTCAGCTTCATCAATATTAGCAGCAGTAGGAGCATCAGTTGATGTTCTGTAGTATCACTTGTCCACACTTCATGTGTTCTACAGCAAGCAGAGGAGCTGCTGAGCTAAGGTGGTCCCATTGTGGATGCCCAGAGCCACCAGGAAGGGTGCCCTGGGGTGCAGTCATTACTACTTGGTTCTATCATCTTGAGGACAGCCTCTGATATCCTCATGTACATCAGGCTATTCTCAGGCTTGTGTTTGGGAGAGAGGTACCCCAGCATCTACACATAGAGATTGCTCAAGATACTTGCTTCTGATATGGGTGTGAAAGATACCCAAGGAACTTGTGTCTCTGCTCTTGAGAGCCTTTGTTGATGTGTGGGAGCTGTGATTCTGTCTGCACCACCTCTGTCAGGTTATGCAGGCTTGGACTCTTTCTCTAGCACAAGTGTAGAGACCTCATCTGATGTCTTCTGTTGCCAGTGTGGATATTTTGCCATTGCATACCCTGCTTGGCACTATTTTCCCACCTGCTCAAGGCCTCCCTTGTGAGGAAAGATGTGAAAATGGGGCAGGATGACCTTCCTTCTCACAGGAACTTTGATGTTTGCATGCCTTGGGCTTTTGCTGCCTGATTGTCTGAGGTTGACATTAAGGGATGTAAGTGACCATTGAAGAAATACACCCTGACAGCACCATATTTACAGAAAGAATTAATAACTTACAGGGTGGAATTCTGGGATGAGTGAATATATCTCTCCTTTCTTAAAGTTTTGTATGCTTTATTTTTGCAGCACTCCGTCTTTTCAGCTGTCCTTTGTCTCCTGGCTGCTATCACAAGTATTACTGTGCCCATTATGTGTACCTGTCAGTGTCTTCTCCCTCCGCCAGCCTTCTCTTCCAACCTTCACAAAAACACCTGCTCCATCTTAAAGACATCTAACCTGAAGTTTTCAGTCCTAAACACTGAAATTACTTCTGTCCTTTCTCATCCTCCCTCCCCTGCGTGATGTTGCTACCTTTCCCCCCATTAGACCATTTGACTGCATGAAATGTTTGTCTTTGATCTTTAAATGTTGAGTAGATATGAGTGTCCAAATACATTTATGAGGAACCCAAACAGCAAGCAGAATCTTCAGTTTCTTATATGAGAAGATCACATCAGATTATCTGATGAAATAGTAGCTGAAGAAATGTCCCCCAGAGCTTTCACCATGTCAGTGAAAGTCAGCAAAGATCAGCATCCAGAAGAGAAATCTCCAGGGAAGAGTAAGTAAATCCACCTGTGGTAAGAAAAGTCATGCTCTTTCCCTGAGCAGGGAGATCTAGGAAGTATTCTGTATCTGAGAATAGCTGTGGAGTGAGACCACACCAACACTGGGGCATCCACATTGAAAACAACTCCTTGCAACATGCCATCTGTCGTGTCCCAGCTCCAGTGCTACACAACAGAGAAGCCACAAGGAAGAAAAGTGTTATAAAGACAAGGAACATGCTGACAAAGGGTGAAAATGTTGCAAGACAAAGCACAGGAGAAATAATACACTGAAATCTTCTCCACTGTTTACCTGTAGATTGCCCTTTGAGAGCCAGTCTACCAACCCTAGACTAGACTGCAGTACTTCTCTCTCACTTTTCATCCTCTTATCAATCATAAAAGCAAATGCGCAAGTTTCTCCTCCCTTTGCAGTATGTTTTATCCTAGATATTCGCGTCATGGAGTGGTTGTAGAGCAATCACTGCCATAGTAGAGGAAGCTCCTTTCAGAGACAACTTGAAGGCCAGACTCTACAAAGACCAACTGTCTCCTCAGCCCCACCACTCCTTGCCCACAGCATCACATACCCAAGCTAGCTGTCAGCAGGCAGCAAATACTCCCCAGCTTTTGCTCCCTTGAGATTAAAGATCAAGGTGATCCCCACTGAGCAGGCAGGTGGCATTTCTGACTCCCTTTCAATGCTCATACAGAGCCACCATGGAGCAGAGAGAGTGGAACAAAAAAAAATCATAGAATCATAGAAAGTTTTGGGTTGGAAGGGACCCCTAGAGGTCATCTAGTCCAACCCCCCCGCAGCGAGCAGGGACACCACTAACTAGATCAGGATGCTCAGAGCCCTGTCCAACCTGGTCTTGAATGTTTCCAGGGATGGGGCCTCCACTACCTCTCTGGGCAACCCGTTCCAGTGTTTCACCACCCTCATTGTAAAGAATTTCTTCCTTATATCCAGCCTAAACCTACCCTGTTTTAGTTTAAAACCATTACCCCTCGTCCTGTCACTGCTGTCTCTACTAAAAAGATTGTCCCCATCTTTCCTATAGGCTCCCTTTAAGTACTGAAAGGCTGCAATCAGGTCTCCCCGCAGCCTTCTCTTCTCCAGGCTGAACAAGCCCAACTCTCTCAGCCTGTCTTCATAGGAGAGGTGCTCTAGCCCTTGGATCATTTTTGTAGCCCTCCTTTGGACCCGCTCCAACAGTTCCATGTCCTTCTTGTGCTGACGGCTCCAGAGCTGAATGCAGTACTCCAGGTGAGGTCTCACCAGAGCAGAGTAGAGGGGCAGAATCAGCTCTCTCGACCTGCTGGCCACACTTCTCCTGATGCAGCCCTGGACACAGTTGGCCCTCTGGGCTGCCAGGGCACTTTGCCGGCTCATGTCCAGCCTTTCGTCTATCAGTACCCCCAAGTCCCTCTCAGCAGAGCTGCTCTCGATCCTTTCATCCTCCAGCCTGTATTGATAGAGGGAATTACCCCGACCCAGGTGTAGGACCTTGCACTAGGCCGTGTTGAACCTCACGAGGTTCACACAGGCCCACCACTCCAGCTTGTCCAGGTCCCTCTGGATGGCATCCTGTCCTTCTGGTGTCTCGACCGTACCACTCAGCTTGGTGTCATCTGCAAACTTGCTGATGGTACGCTCGATGTCGCTGTCCATGTCATTGATGAATGTATTGAACAGCACCGGTCCCAGTACGGACCACTGAGGGACTCCACTCATCACTGGTCTCCATCTAGACATTGAGCCAGCATCCACTGTGAAGTCCGCTATTCATTTGTTTAGCACCTGCAACTTATTTGCCATTATGTAGGGCATCACATCCACTCTTGCAGGCAAACTACAAAACTCCCCTTCACATTTTCCTAATGCTGTTTCTTTTAGTGCTCTTGCCCCACTTTTTTCTCTTTTGAGGGCTCTTGCCCCACCTGCCTTGACGGAGAGTGGAGAAAAAGGTGATGAACAGAGCTTACTTGTGTGAATCTTTGGTAGAGATTTATGGTGCTTCCTCTCATTTCTACCGTTACTCTGTGTGGGTAAAATCAGTGATACTTTCTCGCTTGTCAGAGGTAGCTCACACGTGATATATGGAAATTATTGGCTGGGTGTATGTGATCTGAACTCTAACAACTTTATTTCTTTCACCTCACTCCTCTGTATTGCAGCCAACTTTTCCTTAACTGGTTGACATTGTGCAGTTACAGTCAGAACAACAGTTCTCAGTCTGTATTTAGCTTTGAAGGTCAGTACTAACTATTCCACCACCATCATCCACTGCAGATCTTCAAAGGCATTGTATGCCTTCTCTGTATTTTCTCCAGTCAGTCCAGAAAAAGATATCACTTCACCTTCCAAATCTTGCGAGAGGGGCATTCTGTCATTCATACAAAGCAAATGGTCTTTCCCATCTACTGCGTAAAATTTTTTTCCAACTTTGCACTTGAAAATTAAACCTGTGTTATAAGAAAAGTAATTATGCAATTATCTAGGATTCGATAACATTAGGTCAGCTATAAATCTATGGGAAACATACAGTTAACATCCCTGGCAACACAACATAACAGCATTGTAGTGACAGAGGTATCTGATTATAGGGAAGTTATGATTAAGCTTTATTTCAGTACAACCAAAACTGTATTACAGACTTCAGGAAATACATGACAGAACAGAGGTCCTCCTCAATGCGCTTTTAGTGCCTTGTACACACTTTTTTAGGTGGAGTATCCCAGGAATCAACACTGGGGCCGATATCTCCTAGCATCTTCATTAATGACATGGATGTTTGGACAGAGTGCACCCTCAGCAAGTTTGCAGATGATGCAAAACTGGGACAAGTGATTAACATATCAGCTGGGTGTGCTGCCATTCAGAGGGACCTGGAGAGGCTGGAGAACTGGACTGAGAGGAATGTCATGAAACTCAACAAGTGGAAATGCAAAGTCCTGCATCTGGTGAGGAATAATTCCAGGCATCAGTATAGGCTGGGGACAACTGGCTAGGAAGCAGCACTGCAGAGAAGGACCTGGGGGTCCTGCAGGAGAACAGGCTGACCACAGTCCAGAAATGTGCCCTCACAGCAAAGGTCAACAGCCTCCTGGACTGCATTAGGCAGAGCATAGTCAGCAGGTCAAGGGAGGGGATCCTTCCCCTCTTCTCAGCACTGGTGATACACACCTGGAGTGCTGGGTCCAGCTCTGGGCTCCCCAGTATGAGACATGGAACTACTGGAGTGAGTCCAGCAAAGGGCCAAGAAAATGATGAAGAGGCTGGAGTATCCGACATATGAGAAGAGGCTCAGAGAGCTGTGACTGCTCAGCCTGCAGAAGAAAAGTTTTAGCGGGATCTTACCAATGTGTATAAATACCTGGTAGCAGGGAATGAAGAAGAGGGAGCCAGATTCTGCTCAGTGGTACCCAGTGACAGGACAAGAGGCCATGGGCACAAACTGAGCACACATGAAACTGCATCTGAACACAAGAAAACACTTTTTAACTGTGAAAGTGGTCAAACACTGGAATAGGTTGCCCAGAGAGGTAGTGGAGTTTCCGTCTTTGGAGATATTAAAAGCCCAATTGGATGCAGTCCTGAGCAATTTGCCATAGCTGACCTTGCTTGAGCAAGTGGTTGGGCAAGACAAGAGGTGCCCTTTCAATCTCAAAGATTCTGTGATTCTATAAGTTGTCTACAAGTCTATCTGAAATTCCTCTTTTTGGAACCTTACCAGGAAAACATTATGGACGATCCCACATCACATCATTACTAATCACAGAATTTCTCCCCTAAATAGGATATTAGGATCTAACACCAAGACAGTTTTATTTTTCAAGACTGCCATCTTATAAGCAATCAAGCATCTTTGTTTTGTGTGAAAGGCTACATCCATTCAATCCGGAGTTTACTTTAAGAAGTTTACTCCATTCTTCATAACTGAATCACTACATTAGTGATTCCAGCCTCACTCTAAAGGTAATGCGTCTTTTTTTGAGTGTCAAGAGATCTGCCTCTGGGAGTTCACAAACCACATTTGTAGACTAGCTGAAATTACAGGAGGCAAATATTATTTGCTACATTGTTCACTTGCATGGCACTCAGATCAAAGCCTCCAAGTGGATATGGTCCATGCCCTCCAGTTACTGTCTGCTGTGTCCCACCACCAGACAACATGTCAGAAAGTCGATGCAATGCTCAGAAGAGAGTTGTGGTGAAGCTAGATTCCCATGATGGGTTATTCTTCATAGTTCTTACTGAGTAGACTAGTTTCAACTTCTTTATACATTAACTCCAGTTTTTTGACACCTTGTGCTCCCAGTAACAGCCCTGCGCAGGACAACGTGTTTCTACTATGCCCTCTCCTCCATTCTCCAGGAGACGCCCTTCATGGTCTGTCTGAAGTCACATTGGGCTCTGCTGGTGGCAATAGGTCCTACGTGTTGTTCTCCCTTCAGTGCCATGACATTGACACCTGAAGCTTGCATGATGCTTAACAGAATCACAGAATCACAGAATAGTAGGGGTTGGAAGGGACCTCTGTGGGTCATCTAGTCCAACTCCCCTGCCGAAGCAGGGTCACCTACAGTAGGCTGCACAGGATCTTATCCAGGTGGGTCTTGAATATCTCCAGAGAAGGAGACTCCACAACCTCCCTGGGCAGCCTGTTCCAGTGCTCCGTCACCCTCAGAGGGAAGAAGTTCTTCTTCATGTTCAGACGGAACTTCCTGTGCCTCAGTTTATGCCCATTGCCCCTTGTCCTGTTACTGGGCACCACTGAAAAGAGCTTGGCCCCATCCTCCTGACACCCACCCTTCAGATATTTGTAGGCATTTATAAGGTCCCCTCGCAGCCTTCTCTTCTTCAGGCTGAACAAGCCCAGTTCCCTCAACCTCTCCTCGTAGGGGAGATGCTCCAGGAAGGTGGGGCGAGGCAATCGTTACTCTGAAGAATTTGAGTACAGAAATGTTCTGGAGAAAATTAGGTCATTTCTGTTACCCTGGGTAACCATAAAACATAAACAAATACAGAAGAAGGCGTGTGTTATATGGACTCTACCTAACATGTGCTAAGTGTAAGTAGGGATGTGCCTTTTAACTATTTCACATATTTATCTAGGCTTACTGACCTCCAGATTAACTAGGTGTGCGATTTTTAGGTGTGGGATCTGAAGCCATTGTTGCTGTCAGTGTGTGAGGAAAAACATCAAGCACCCTGATTTGAAACAATTATAAAACTGTCTACCAGAGTTTAAAGGCAATGAGAAAAACAGCAAGAAATCTCAACTTTGAAAAGCATTTTTGTAATACCGTAGAAAGTAAGATGCAAGTGATATTGTTTGCTATTAAGTATTATGCAAAATAATCTCATTTGCATTACCTACACTAATTTCATATTGTATGTTCAAACTTGGCCTGCAACGCTGGTCTACAGCCATCCACAAAGTCTGCCAAAGTCATTAGCGATGGATTCATGCTAAGAGGTTTGAAAGTACGTCTCACCGAGAAGGTCTATTTGGATGAAATACTGTGCGCCTTGTCTGCACCTTTGATCACTTATTCCAAACCCCTGGCAGAACAGAAAAGCACAGGGGGTGGCAGGGAGCAGCAGGGCACCCTAGCAGCCCACCAGCATGGGTGGCTGAGGGAGCACAGTTGTGCTAGGTGCTCACAAAGCCACTAGTGCTCTGGATATTATCGGTGAATCTTTCCTTGACTTCAGTGACTTGAGTTTGGATAGGGCACTTTTTTAATTACTGTTACACTTAAAAACACTTCAGATAATTAAGGTTAGTACAGCTGAGGACAAAAATTTAGTTTGGCTTGAACTCATGGAAAACAGGAGTGGTTCATAAGTCCTCCGTAGCAAGACATAGTCACTACAACATCAGCCCTGATGCAAGCTATCAAATGAAAAAGCAGTGATCTATATTTGCTGCCATTTTTCCTGCCAGAAAAGTTCACTGTGACAAGGCAACCAGCTAAGACTGCAGGTAGACCTTTAAGTAATTACTTCAGGAATTACTGCAACAAGAGCAAGTTATAAAGCAGCCAGAGGCACTAGTATTTGGATTCAGAATGCATGAAACCACTACTTTCTCTGTTAATGTGAAGAACAATAATTTAATATACCAACCTACTCACTTTTCATCTTTTCGTCTTTCTCACTTTCACCACAGAGCTCACAGAAAAGCCTTAAAGATGGGCAGATCTCTCCATTCTTATGTGACTGCCTTCTCCCTGAGATCAAGTACTTAACTGCCCCCTCTACATTAAGATATGTTGGGGTAGAGAGGAAAATGCTTGGGCACCTCTTTTAATAGAACCTTAAATATATGGTTTTTAATTCACCTTTATAATTTGTTAACTTTTAGCACAAGCAATTTTCCTGAATATACCCGGTGTCCCAACTAGTGCTTTATTGATATGCTTTTTCTGAAACCCAGGCTTAAATGAAGTGGCTGCAAATTCATGTGTTTAAAGCTGAAGAAAATGCACAGAGAATATTTCTGAATTTGCCATTGAGTCACATGAAATGAGGCCTGCTGCCAGGGCAGTGGAAATGTGCAGCACTCTGGGTTATGAGCAAACCTCTCTGTGAGGTGAATATTGATGGAAGGACTGTGCTTCTCAGACAAAGCTATTACATCAAATCCCAATATCTTCATTTTTCAAGGTAAGAGAGATTAAGAGCTGACATTTCAAGACCAAGTCAAAGAACCTACTGATTAAACACTAATCCAAACTGTCCCTTCTCTGCTATTGTCAAGGAGGAGAGAGAGCTATATTAAAAGGAGAGTATAATTTTGTTGATTGATTTTCTGACTCCTTGCATATTTCTCAAGGTTATGACATTACAGTTTGCAGTGAAATATGGAAGTCTAGTGTTGGTTTGTTCCAACATGAGAACAACAGAATATACTAGCTATTCTAGTGATAGCTTGTTACCTTTGTGTGTATAGATCACTTTTATTCTCACAAATTTTAGTCTTCAGATATATCACCCATTCACAGATCTGTTCAAGGAAAGCTTGAAAAGAGAGTTTTAACCACTGTTAGGCTGATTAAACTAGTCATGTTAATATATTTTCTTTTCTTAAAGGTAGCATGCAACCCCCTCTGAAGTAAGAGTACCTTCTGGTAGATGAATTGGTACTCATAGTTGATTCACCTGTATTACAGTTCTGTAGTTACTATGGTCAGCATTCTAGTAACGTTAGCCTAGGGATTAATTTTGCAGATAGTAAAATTTGAAAAATTAGATACTAAAATGGCTCTTTGGCTTCACATTCATAATACATCAGGTTCAGAAGTTTCTCAGTTGTTTTCCAAGTCTGTTCTACTGTTTTAAGAGATACATCCAGGTTTGTTTCAAAATAGGTGCTATCTCAGTACAGACCTGTCCCCTGCAGTGCATTTTAGCAAAAACCTTACACTCTTTGGGGACTTAGAATAGATTAATCACTATAAAACTAAGCAGACATAAGAAAAATGACAGCTGAAGATATTTGAAGCAGTCCTCTGCAGAAAATCTTGTAGAGTATTATTCCCTCATAGAAAACTCTTTTATGTGATTTCATTCAACTCATTGCACTTACGTTCTACCAGGAGAAGATGTTCTTTTCTCATCTCAGCTAAGACCAGAAACCGTGGTAATATCGAGATGTTTGAAATATTACCCCTGAAGACAATGTCCATGATTTCTCATTCTTATTGCAGGTCTACTGATGGAGGAATTGCCCAGACAGCAGGGACTTTGTTGAGCTTCCTCCTTAGCCTTAGAGTGTTTGCACCAAATCACCTACCTTTCTGTTGAGTATGCTAAGCATGGGGCTTTAAGAATGGCAGGAAAGGGATGTAAAAGTACATACGCACACCAACTCACCCTCTCTTGCTCCTGTTTTATTTTTTTTTTACTTTAAAGAACTTGTGCACGCAAATAACACACAGCACTTTTTAGAACACATTGGTTGTGTGCCTGTGTGTTTATTTTTACTATTAACAATTAATGAATAAATTGCTGAAAGAATTTGCAGACTAAGAATTCGAGCCACACAAAGAATTGGAGCCAGGCAAAGTCCCTGATCACAAGGCTTCACAGATTTTCTCTTGTTCACATTTGCTCACTGGTGAGTGTGAAGCAACTCCATACCGAGTGGCTCAGCAGCAGGATCTGCCTGAGGTAGTGAAGCAATGAGATGGCCCTTTCTCAATTCTTGGGCTATTTGGGGCTGAATTTTACTTCCCCTCTCCAAAGACTTAAGTCAATGTTGAAGTCAGCATTTCTGTATACTGGACAAGTGTTCCAGTCACCTTAGCCAACAGTTTTGCCTTAAAAGCACATAGAAGTGTGCTGGAAGGTGTCAAACACACATGCACAGAGCTGCTGGACATGACAGAAGGACCCACAGACCCAGCTGGAGCAGTAGCATGAGCTAAGGAGTGATAATCTAGCGCACCTCAACTGACATCAGGTCCCTTTGTGTGATGAAGTGATTCAAGTCCCTGGCTCCAACATGGACGTCTACATAGAGACATCTAAATTCAGGAAAATAATAAATATTTGGAAGTGGAATCTCACCCTTCCTGTAAAAATGTTATACTCTTCAGTGCTTTCTTAAGAGCAGGAAATAAATTCTCTAAAGATAGGATTTTGATTAAAATTTGCCACCTCCCCATGATACTACAGAGCCCCTTCTCTACTACCAAATTCTTCTACCCTTCTGTGTGGAGAAGGGAAGAAGGTACACTGCAACCAATACTATCCCCATTAGATCTTGATACTTCTTGCAAAATGTGATAAAGACTATACCCTAAAGTGTCAAGTCCCTGAGGAGGAAGCAGCTCTGTTTGCAAAATCTCTTTAGGTTGCTCCTGCTCTGCCCTCTCGTTCCCACCTGTGCACCATGGCTTGATGTAATTTCTACAAGCCCCACTAATGATTGCACTGACACAAGTGGGGGACTTACCAACTGCTGCAGAAATCAGAAACTGGAAGGATCACCTCTTAAACAGGTTTTACTAAAGACTATGTTTTAGTGCAGACCTCTGCCCTGAGAGCTCAGGTTTCTTAGGGAGCTGCAAATGAAATTGCCTCTGTGGCACGTCTGTTCCCTTGAACTCTTCCCAGATCACAGCAGATTTGAGAAGAAGAGTGACACCTGATGACTCTGCTTCTGCCCCCCTAAGTGTGGGGTTTTACTCATGAGGTCTCCCATTTAGAAGTAACCAAATGCAATCTTTGCTTCAGCTATGTGATACTATGAGATCAGTGTCTGAGGCAGCTTGTCTGACAAGAAATCTCTGGCTTTAAGAAAAAGGCTAGGTGTGATGTAGATTTTTTTATTATGCACATCTGTTACTTTTATCTCAGTCTGTGAGTGATTGTCATGTTTTCTTCATCTGCAAAATTCAAAATTTCTGCTTTTGCCTTGCAACAAATTCCACTGGAGCCACAGATAAGGTGAAAGATAAGCATGCTGATCATCATGTTCCCCCAGATAGAGGAGATGCCAGTGGCACAAAAAATGTAACATTCTTTGGCCTCTTTATGTTTCAAAATATAGGAACAACTTCTACTATCAACGAAGTGGCTTTTGAAAGGGCATTCTGTTTTTGAAGAGAACAAAGCCATACCCCTGCGTTATCCAGTGCATGAGATGAACCAAAGATACATACATATTCTGCAATTCACAGTGAGGTGCTGGTTCATACTATATAGAGAGTTTGTTAGATTGTTTTCTTAAAGACTCTTCCAACATAAGGCAAGGCAAAGATAAGAGATACATAAAATGAATACATAATGTGCACTTCAGTGAAAAAAAACCAGCCAGGCATACTCTGCCTACAAACAACATCGCTGAAAGAGCTGATTGTTTAGGGCTCAGCTAAGGCCACTTTGCAATAACTATAGTGTTCCTGAACAGTGATTAAAGAGAGCTGGAATTTATAAATATGATCATTCTTTAATATTTAGAGGTTAGCAGACGGTATGTGAAAAAACTTTATAAATAAGAAGACCCATTTGTGTTTCCTGCAGTCTGCTAACTTTGTCAGCTGCTCACCTCCTAACTGTATACAGGTGCTCTTAAAGACAGTTGCTATAGTTTAGTTCAGACAATGAGTATGAGTGAATACATGGAGAATATCCAGACCTGCAGTGGTGTCTGGTTTGTGCCACTTTCATTGGCTACAAAGAAGTCAGGAATGGCCATGGCTGAAAGACACCTTTAGAGGGGCTGGCATTTCCCAGGTGAGCACTAAAAGGAACAATTTCTGTCTTCTTCCTTTCCCTACATGTAAAATCTCCTCTTAATTTCTCCATTTGATTAAAGAGAAGGGGAATGCAAGCTCATCAAATATACCTGTAATGTATGAGGGTACAACTCTCCTGACTTCTGAGAGATTGCATCTCTTTCCACTAAAGGTGGATTTGGCATGCAGGTTTGCCCAGAGTACAATTTATTTCATAATTGTCTTCCATTTAATCAGAGCTGTAAATTGAGTGGTACAGGAGAAACATCAAGCAAGTCTTAAAGGTGCAGAGAACTAAGCAACAAGGGTGCCAAGGCTGTTCTGTTTTCTCTTGTCTCCCCAAATGCTATATTTACTTTCCACCCTCCCACACTGAGTAAGCAGTGATCATGGCTACAAACAGCTGAAGTGGACTATAAAGACAGGTCAGAAAGGCCACCTGAACATTCAGACTGATCATGACACCTCTAGCAGAAATGTCTGAGTTTGTAGCTTTCATCCCCTTTCTCTGGAAAATGTCTGTGAAGGGAGAGCCCCTCATCCCCAGGAGTTACATTTCCTGCAGCTGGAATTGCCCACTGCAGATGACCACTGGTCTTTTTTCTAAAACACTTCTAACTTTCCCTCCTCCAACAAAATGGCACCTTTCAACCCATCAATAATCTGTATTGTTTTCTTTATTTTTTTGGAAGTCGCATTTTTCAGGGGATGAGGAAAGGGCAAGAGGAGAAGTAGGACATGCAGTTAACTTTCTGCTGAGCCATACCTGTAATGCACTTTATGGGATCCTGTTACTCTAGGCAGCCACTCAGGATTAAAGAGCTGCAGTGTGTCACCTTTAATTGCCGTATCATAAAATAGTTTTTAAAGCATTGAACGTTAAGGGATTTAAATCTCTTTAATGCTCCGGGATGGCAACCTCTCAAGGTTCATACTGAGGCCAGCCTCTTATAATAAACAGAATGTGGGAAAAAAAAGCAATAACATAAATTAATGATACGCACTGTAGCAAAGGTTTGAAACAGTTGAAATAAGATCTCTGTGAGTTTGGAGTTTCCAAATAAGCCACAGCAGGAAGTGGAAGGAAGGAGGGAAAAATTCTATGCCTTCACCACGATGAGGTAAAGTCATTTATTACTCTCCAAGGAAAAGATTTTATATCATTCAGTGCAGGTAGATCCAGATGTGTGAAATCAAACCTACACAAGGAAAGACCCAATCCAGCAATCAGATTTGCATAGACCAAGGTAAAGCCATATGAAAACCACGGTATTGCTGTACCCAGTAGAAAGTCACTCCTGAGGATATGACAGTATTATCAGCAGAGGCACAGGCAGTGTTTTAAAGGCACTCAGGTATGCAATGCAATGTAAGCTAGCTGGGGAAATGTGGTAGCTGTCTCTTCCCAGATATCCTTAATAACCACGTGATTTTCAGAAGTCTGTGGGTGTCTAAGAAATGTGCATAGAGGCAAGTATGTTATTGGAAAAAATGGTCATTTTAGCTAACTCCAGCATTTGCCTACCAAATTCGCTGTAAAGTAAAAAGACCCAAGATGTTTATGTAACTGAGTTTGCTCAAGATGCAGGTATTTGAAAGCAGTAAAAAGTTGTTATGTGGGTACTGTGTATCATTAATGAACAGTTTCAAATATTGGAAAGCTGTGTCAAAAATAGCCATCCACAAACTTAACAACACACACACATCTGAAAAGAGGTTCAACTTGCACTTCAGTGCACCAGGTCTGGAAGGAGGAAGCTCCTTTTGATAGCATTTTTACTGTCGAAGAGTCTCTTGTTTGAATTTTTGTTTTAGTATCCAAGATAAAGGTGTATTACACAAATCTATGTTTATTTTATTGAATCTTAACACAGGTGATAATGATATTGTTTATTTTTATTAAGATTTAGTTTAATGGCTTTTTACTAGGTTTTGATGTCTGATCTAAGTTGATGTCATTAGTTTGCAACTATTATTTTTATGCCTTGTACCTGAGTGCATGTATTTGTACATACTCTTGTAAATTTGCATGATACATAAGAACCAAGAATTTTCCATAATAAATGCTCGTGATTGGAGTAGCAAATTCCTTCTTGGTTATATAAAACATCTTTCTTCACTCCATTTGAATTATTCCAGTGACTTAACAGCCTTTTTTTGCATATGTTATAATGCTAAACAAGTGTGTCACCTGTAATTACTGTAATTTTTCTGTCCAAAATCTCAGTCACAGCTGATCACCTCTTTGAAGTTCTGGAAACTTCAGTTTCAAAATGAAAATTTATCCAATTTCACATTACTTACACACAAACTACAGTTGGGAAGTTTCTTTCAGCATTTTATAGCTAAAGAAATCCCAATGTTTCTTTTTCACAGATCTTTCCTCCATTCTGATTAACATCATCCATAGAACAACGACTCCTGTATTGAAGGAAGTCCATCTGTTAGGTATCAAATTAATTAACTGGCCTTTTTTCTCAGACTAAGTTTGTATTTAGTCGTTTTCCAGGAGCAGCATCTGGCTTTCATCTAGACCAAGTCTATAGCTGGGTGTGATAAAGTCAAGGACTCTATATTGACCAGAGCAAGGTTGAATCAATACTTTGTACACTGAATCAGTATTTTAAAGTTAAACTCAAACTACAGCAAACCCGAAGTGTGGACGTCTGCCCTGCACTTCACAACATCTGAATGAATGGTATCATAAATGGGTTAGATAAAACTTCTAAGAGAAAGAAAAAAAAAAAAGGAAAGAGGGGATGCAAATCCACAGCAAATGGGGTTGATTTAAAGACTTTGCCTTTTGGCTATGTGTTGTAATATGTTTACTTCAGCAATTTCAGCATGTACTCTATTTACAGCTGAAAAGTATTATTTCTTGATCGAAATGAATAGAAACAAAACAAGACCTTTGAAGGCAACTTGTATGGAAAACAGCCAGATACAAAATTGCAGGAGACTGATCTCGTAAAAAAAAATCTTGAGAGATTGGAAACACTTGAAAAGCAGCCCTGGTAAAGTTTCGAAACTCCCATAAACAACAAAAAATTATTGACTGCCTGATCAGATAGAACCAGTGTAGCAAGAAAGCTCATCAACCCAGTATGAAAAGGAGGTTGTATTGTCTGGACACTAAGGTTAGGAAAAAGGGGGACTAAGCAGAAAAGATTGAGATTTAATAAACGCATAGAGAAGAGGAGGAGGAAATGACCAAGTGCAGGGATAAAGCACAAAAAGGACTGAATATAGCTGAGATTCTGCCAAGCAATATAATTAGAAATGAGTAGGTGACTGGGGAGATGAGCTTTATTAGCCTATCAGCCATCTAGATAGGGATGGCTGAAAGTAAAGAAAAAAGAATCATCTTAACCAAAACTAAAACTTAGTGTTCTCTCTAATGTTTCTCTAACATAACCACGGCCAAGCTGTCTTCGAGCAACTCTAAAATCATGCTTGCTTTCTGGTTAGCGTTATAAGAGACTGAAGTACCTACACTCCAGCATAATGTTTCAAGCCAAAACCGACTATCAGGGTACAATCAAGGATCTGAAGTCAAGGACAGGAAAAAAATACTAATCAGATGAGAAGCCATAAACAAGCAATAAGGGCAGGTGATACTCAGGGCTTTGAGACAAAGGCCACAGTCCTCAACTACAGACCTGCTAAATAGTAATTACACGTGCTATTGCCTTGCATGGACTACTGCACTTCAGCAACTCCAGAGCATGGGTAGGCTATACCTGTGTTCACCTGAGCCTTCTAATTACTAACAAGGCTTCGCAGGGGACATACCAGGAGAAGAGATATTAGCCTTAAGCCAACAACAAATGAAAATCCTTTTGTGCAAATGCATTTGTAATGCTGGATGCACAAAGATTCTCTTCCAAGTAAATAAAAGGTACCATTTAAACCCTAGTCCTCTTTTTGCACTAAAACCATCTAATAGGAGAAGAGAAAGCCTGATCTATTTCCCATAAATTGACTTGCAAGGTCCATAATATGACTTAATTGCATATAAGGGCATGGGTTCCCTTGGCTCTGGCCCTGAACCTTCAGCTTGAATAGAGTGTTACAGACATGTCATTTGAGATCAAAAGGCAAGTGCTGTGACCATACAGATCACACTGTGAGTGGTTTACAGCCTTTAGTGCGGGCATGCATGGCTGTACTGTACCCTGGACCTTCTGATTTTGTAAGATGACACAGTCCAGGCCTCTTCCACTGCTGCCGAGACCTTTCAGCTCTAATTTGATCTGTTTGATCCATGCTAAATCTGCTTCATAAGTTTAGCAATCCCTCAAGTCACCAACAGGAAGCTGTGTGGGGTACTCTCAAGCCTGCTCCCACTGCCAACAGATGCAATAGCAGAACCTCAAGTTCTGAAGGCAACACTTATGTCAGGGTGATTTTATTCACTTTTACTTAGGATCAGCCTGATGTCCTGACTGGTATCCCAGACATCACACTTTGCAAGAGGATTCCACACCTAGAATACATAGGTACAGCACTGTCTCCTTGATAGGAGCCTAGGTAACAGGTGAAGGCCCTTGGCTGCAGTGTTTCCTGTCCTTGCCACATCATCAGCCTCACAAAAGCCCTCCAGAGGCACTGATATGCGCTTCTTATTTGCTCTGCAGTGACCAGAAACAGCTCTGTCTACAATTAGAAATATCCTGAGGCCATCAGGGTGTTTTACTTCAAGTCGCTCTTCTGAAAAGCAGATCTTCAGACTATAAGCCTCTGTAAGAGGCTTTCCTTTCAGAACAATTTCTGTCTCCTAAATAAGTGCCATAGCAGTACTCTTCAGAGCAGGGAATAGCTGTATGTTTGTTCAGCATCTGCCATAATGATTGTCTCCAAGGTACAAAAGCTATCATGTACAATAGTACTATTTGATCTTTCACTAGAAGCAAAACTATTTACTCGCTGAAGTAGTTAGGAGGGAAAGCAGCATTTCAAAAGTCCCAAAGCCATTCAGTCACAAGCTTTAAGGGTGCACGTCTGTAATTTGGAGTGTGTGAGACACAAAAGCATCTTAAATGGAACCTGCCTTCCAGGAAGGCATGTCAGTTTGACTCAAAAAGTCATGCTGAGACTCTCATAGAAACAGGTATACACAGCTCAGTGCAGAACTCATTTCCTGGCAGTAAGTCTGACATAAAGGTTATGTTAAAATATACCTTTCCTATGCTGGGCTAAAACAGCCAGCCTGGATCTCTGCTCTGTGCATCAGTCCCAGCTGTCCATGTAATATTGCAATGTTTTAAGTTTCCTTCACAATGGCACCATGTGTGGGGCTTTACTAATGCCTCATAAGTTTAGTGTGCACTGAGTTGTTGCAGAAGGGTAGCTGTTTAGTAAAGACCCCAGGACATACAGTAGAGGAACAAGGAATTTTGCCTTGAATGCCCTGAAATAACATGGTTGCACAGTTAGCAAACTTTACATAGCTTCTGCAAAATCCAGGTACAGATACTGCTTACGTGACCTCCACAGAAAATGCTTTGAAGATGCTATAGTGGTCCTGACTGGAAGACCATTGTACATTGAGGAGTTAGTGATCCACCTAACAGTTAACCTGAGCAGGTCCCAGCCCTTGCTGTGCTGTGCTGTGCTGTGCTGTGCTGTGCTGTGCTGTGCTGTGCTGTGCTGTGCTGTTCTGCAAGTCCAGCCTGGCCTCAGATCTCTTGGCTGCAGGATAAACTCAGTCAGCTTGCTGTAACAGAGGAGCCTGTGGGCTGCTTCCACTTGGTACCAGGGACTATGCCATCAGTCTGACCTTGTCTTTATCTAAAAGTACAGCAAGAAATTCCCTAGTCTGACAGTAGAAATGAGGAATAGAGTTGGTTTTGTGTAAGAAAATTGTATAATAGCTCAAATGACCAAAATGGGACAACCTCTTCCATGGACAAGGTCTGAACAACAAGCTGCATATGGATGAAAGACCTCTTCAGTGCTGCACAAACTGGGGTTCCCAGCAGCTAAAGGAATGTAATATTATCTTCACTATTCTCTCCTTACAGCATTAGCGCTAATAAATAGCATTTTAAATGCTACCCTATGCAGTCCTAGTGCCTTTCTTACCAGGATCATAATGGACCAGCACCTCCTGGTGCAAAACAGATATATTTCAGACTCCAGGACAGGGCTGTTAAACTGTTATGATCTCCAAAATAAATAAGATGCCTACATCCTTTTTAAACTACCCAGAACAGTTAAGCTCTGCCTTTGCTAACTGCAAGATATACATGAGAACAGTAATGCATGGGAGGCTTTAGACAGGTCTTTAAGACATGATTCCTTTTCTCTGTAATCAGCCATCTGAAAATTACTCATACCACCTTAAGCCAATGTTTAGATTCACTATATATTCAGCAAAGAGAAAGAGGTGATTCAGGCTAGCAACCCACCCATCTCTAAGACAGCTATCTGGAAATGGCAAGATTAAGCTTCCTCTGCAGATGCACTTAGAGTGTCCATAGGAGCCAAGCCTGATTTTCAGTCAGCTTAAACTTCATACCTAACTGTTATGGGTTTAAAGTCAAGTGAGGTGATTTCTACCTCCAGTTGGTACTGACAGGGAAATCAGGACAGCTCAGAAGCAAAGTGTTTGTAATGTACTGAAGACAAGATAGCTGTAGCTATCTGTTTTGTTATATTAAAAAAAAAAAAGAGAATTCTGAGAAATATGTATGTCCATCTGATACGGCTGCATCCATTTGCTTTGCTATACTCTCAGTTTGTTCCGCACAATTTTGTAGCATTTCTTCAGATTGTAATGAATGATCCATCTGCTGACACCAGACCAGAGAGATGTATTGCTCTGTCGGTGACTGTTACAACCCACCTCTTATTTATGCCCACGAGTGCTCTCCGTATGCTTGCAGGCGGTTGTTGTGACCTCAAGAACTAATTGTGAATAGGTGACAGGCAATTGATCTATCTTCTGAGAACAGCCTTAACTTCATCAGTAAAATTAGGACACCAGGGTATTCTGTAAGGAGCAGTCTGCATGGGAAAAGCCTGCTATAAAACAATTGCAGACAGAGTTGAAGCTAAAGGCGTAGACAAGTACAAAAGAATCGTGGTGTTGTGAATGCAACAGGAATGTGTTTGCATAGAACACATTTGCTACTATGTCACGTTGTAAGTGTGGGTCTTGAGTTTGTGCTCCAGTTCAAATTTTTTCAGCTGAGGACCAAGTCAATGCGCACAATTCTGTCTGGAGTTTGGAGGGGAGATGCACCGCTGGGGAAGCACAGACAGTGAGCTACAGGGAGAGAAGGAAGGACCTTTGGAGGCTTTATGGCACAGAATCACTTGGCTTGGGGAACTTGGCCCCAAACTCAAGCAAAACTACCTGCAGCTATATGTGTGTGTGTATATATATGTACACACACATGAATACATGAAGGGGCTGGACAAGAAAAAAGACATTAGTTACTATTTCTCTAATATTACAGGTATGTTTTCAAAGCTTTCCTCCTAGTTTAGTGACTGAGTTACCTACCTGCAGTTTGCTACTATCTGGCCAACTCCAAATGAAGATCTATGCACACACAAATATAAACACACAGATTACTTCAATCTCCTATTTAAATAAACTATTGAGTCTCAGAACCCAAGGGGAAATAGTCGGATTAGGACTCTGCAGTCGTCTAAGTATTTATAGATGCCTTCTCTAACTTACCATCTTAGATCAGAATTTCTTAGTGAAGTTTGAATGCCATTCACCCTTGCTTCTTGTTTTCTCCAGTTCTTCCTTCTTTCTTTCAAGAAAACAAATAATAGAAAAGCGCCATGGCATTAAGCAGCCAATTCTTTGCCTAGGTACCTCTGTTTCAGTTGTTCTACTGAAGGGTTTCGCTTTATTCAGAAATGCTAGAATTCACCAGGCTTTTGCTTCTTTCATCAGTTATTTCCCACTTATAAGAACAGCTACTGGAAAATCCTAGCTCCATCTGCCATGAAACACAAACAACAGCTTCAGAAATATATGTAAGCATGTCAGTCACATGGGCTGGGCACTTGCCAGCCAGACTGTTGGGTATTTCCAAGCCTGAACTTGGGTCTACTGCATCCCAAACAGGCTGGAGGACTGAGCGCAGAATACCTACTGGGAACCTAGACTGTCACATGCTCAACCAGACCAGGTCGTGTCTACTCATCACATGTGAACAAGAATCTGGTGGGATGCTTGATCTCTTAGCCTCAAGAATGTTTCAGAGGTCAGTCTAAACCTGCCTCTTCTTGAATGCTTCCAAGCAAAAATTTGTACAGGGGAAGACTGACTTAAGAAAAGCTCAAGAGGATTAATTGAAGTGAGTATAGTATTAATTTTTTTGCACCTCTCTCTGCCTTTCGGTTTCTGCAGGCTAGAAATGGATTTGATCCTTAGCCTGAGATATAAAGTAAAAGAAAGAGAGTGAATTTCCCAATGGAGATGAAAGTAATGGACTCAACAGATTTTTATTAAAAATCTTCTGATTGCAACACTACATTTACCACTTGCAGTTTCTCTGGAAACTAAGTAGGCTCAACAACCTAGCACTTAAACCCTCCTCTGTGCTCCCAGGACAGCTTTCATAGATGAACCAGAATCAGAAAGAAGGTGTAAATCCTCCAGAAGGAAAAAGAGAAATATGGTGGAAATACTGGATTTTAGTTATGAGATTCAAAAAAAAAAAGAATGCTATCCAGGACAAAGAATTGCAGAAAAGTATACCTAGACTTATGACCTTCTCTGAAATACTGACAGTCAAGTAAAAAAAGCAATCACAGAGATTTGCAGACCAGAAAATCCCAGGATCATGCTCACTTAAGGAGCCAGGTTTTTAATTGATCGTCTAAATTCATAACACAACTGAATGTATTTTAGAAAAAAAATCGTTAAAAAGATTGTACCCATCTCCTCCAGTAACAGATGACCAAAGAGTACAAGGCGTGTTGGATGTCCCTAAGTGAGCCTTTCAAGGGCTGTGTCAGCAGCACCGTCCTGGGTCCCTGGTCACCCACCCCAGCCACTGGGGACCTTAAGGCTACTGCGCTGCCTGCTGTCCTGGCTCTGTGGCAGCACCCAAGCTACCTAGCCCCTTGCTCAAGGTGCACCAGCACAACCCAGGGGCAGCCCCCAGGGCACCCTGCTCACAGTGTTACTGCCAGGTGGGACAGAAACTTGTCCTTGTGGTGGCCCCCCAGCAATCCCAGCACCCAGTTTGGGCAGATTCTCCTTGGCAGCTCAAACACATTCATGGCAGAGATTGCAGTGACACAAAACCAGGACTTACAGTATCATCTACAATGCCATTTGCAGCAGCATTTATTGTAGTATTTAGAGATATTTTATTTTATTTTATACTGACATCTGGAAAAAAAAAATAATTTCCATATTCAAGGTCAAAAGTGTCTCAAACAATAAGAACCTACCCCTTCATGCAGCAGTCCCAAAAGGCATACAATTCATTTTGCCGTTTTGTCTGCAGCAAGCCATTTTTTCTGTTCAACAGACTGTTGAACTGTTTGCAGCCTTTAAGACCTATTTGGTTACTATGGTTACCAGCCCTTCAAAATATCACTACTAGATCAAAAAAACCCCATATGTGAGGTCTGATGACTCTCCCATGATTTTGCCTGATTTCACAAGCAAATTGTTCTACATTTAGGATCTTGAGAGATAAACAGTTGTATAAGTCAAGATCAAAACGCTGAAAGGATGTTTCCTTTGTGTCCTGGAGCTTTAAACTGTTATATTAATCACTCTAGCAATCTGATTAGAACACAAAACGGCTGAAAAGCATAGCAACTTCAGAACTGCATGATGCTCAAAATTTTGTAGCAGATTTTTTTTTAATTTCTACATAAATGCAATATTAGCGTTTAGGTCTTCAGATGGACTATGATTGGTTAACATCAGTGGCGACAGTGTGAACTTCATCAGTGAAAGATCTTGGCACAGATATGAAAAATTTTACAAGTTTTGCCGACCTTTTTATCAATTTGTATTAATCAAATCATTTTACATTGTTAGACTAAAGATGATACTTACTACAGACATTAAACTACACTGTGGAAAGCCTTATAAGCACAGATATAACATCATCTGAGTGCTTTCATTCCTCACAAGTTTTCGATTAAGGTGAATGCCAGGAAGCCCAGAGAAAGCAATGATTCTGTAAGATGGAAGCCAAAAGCTAGGCCTTCAAATGGTAACAATATGCATAATTCCTTCAAACCACATAATTTATTCTAGCTGAAGTTTTGTCCCTGACAGCATTGCCCCAGCAATCTTCATATTAAGAAATGAGTTTTTTCCTAAATACAGAAGTGAATTACAACATCAAGTTCATTAAAGGTGATAGAATTTTTTTAAATCTGTTATTAGACTGTTCCAGATAAACTTCTCACATGCTTTGAATCAGAGAAACAAGGACATCCTGTTGCTCAAAGGACAATAATTGAATACACTATCGAGTGATATTAAAAAAGGTATGTTATTAAAAGTAGTTTGAAGCATGCGAGTAAGCGTAAGTGCTATTTTCTTTTATATCCAGCATTTAATATTCAGAAGAAGTACTGACTACCAAATGGGCTTATTACCTTTCTAATGAATAAACAATTTAACAGGACAACCAAGCAGTCAGGCCCAGTCAGCATGGGTTTATGAAAGGCAGGTCCAGCTTGACTAACCAGATCTGCTTCTATCACAAGGTGACCTGCTTAGTGGATGAGGGAAAGGCTGTGGATGTCATCTACCTGGACTTTATTAAAGCCTTTAACACTGTTTCCCACAGCTTCCTCTTGGAGAAATTGGCTTCTCATGGCTTGGACAGGCGTAAGATTCTCTGAGTTAAAAACTGGGTGATGGCTGGGCCCAAAGAGTGGAGGTGAATGGAGTTAAATCCAGTTGGCAGCTGGTCACAAGTGATGTTCACTGGGGCTGAGTATTGGGGACAGTTTTGTTTAATATCTTTGTCTACTATCTGGATGAGAGGATCAAATGCACCCTCACTAAATTTGCAGATGACAGCAAGTTGAGTGGTAGTGTCAATCTGCTTGAGGGTAGGAAGGCTCTGCAGACGGATTTGGACAGGCTGGATTGATGGGACAAGGCCAGCTGCATTAGGTTCAACAAGGCCAAGTGCTGGGTTCTGCACTTCGGTCACAACAACCCCATGCAATGCTACAGGCTTGGGGAGGAGTGGCTGGAAAGCTGCCCAGCAGAAAAGAACCTGGGGGTGTTGGACAACAGCCAGCTGAACATGAGCCAGCAGTGTGCCCAGGTGGCCAAGAAGGCCAACAGCATGCTGGCTTGTACCAGGAATAGTGCGGCCAGCAGGAGCAGGGAGATGATTGTACCTCTGTACTCGGCACTGGTGAGGCCGCACCGGGAGTACTGTGTTCAGTTTTGGGCCCCTCACTGCAAGACAGACATAGAGTTGCTGGAGCATGTCCAGAGCAGGGCAACAAAGCTGGTGAGGGGTCTAGAGAACAAGTTTTATGAGGAGCGGCTGAGGGAACCGGGGCTGTTAAGTCTGGAGAAGAGGAGGCTGGGGGTGTCATGGTTTAAAAAGTTCGAACTCCTGGACAAGAGAGGATTTGAACTCATGGAAACAAGAAGAGCTGATTCCTACCTGCACCGGCCAACCCCCGTTCATAAACTGAGCATGACGTCTACGGTATGGAATGTTTCCATTGACCAGCTTGGCTATCTGTCTGGCTATGCTCCCTTCCAGCTCCTGCACACTTGCTCATTAGGTGAATATGAGAAACTGGAAAAAAGTCTTTCTTCACTGAAAGGGTTGTCAAATACTGGAACAGGCTGCCCAGAGGAGTGATTGAGGCACCATCCCTGGAGGTATTTAGAAGACCTATAGATGCAGAGCTTAGGGACATGGTTTATTGGTGGAATTGACAGTGTTAGGTTGATGGTTGGACCAGATGATGTTAAAGGTCTTTTCCAATCTAAATGATTCTATGCTTCGGCAGGAGGGTTGGACTAGATGACCCACAGAGGTCCCTTCCAACCCCTACTATTCTGTGATTCTGTGATTCTAATTTCAAACCATTAATGTGGAAGTTCGCTTTTCTGTGTTACTGCACTGAGTTACATTACCCAATTAAAAGTGCACCAGATGTAACAGAGTCCACCCATTTGAAGACAGAAGCTAGGCAGTTACAGAAATTCAAGCAACAAAGTTTTCCCTCATGTTACATAGCAAGACTTGAGAAACCGACAGACCATCTATAATAAACCCCATGTACTTTACTGGATGTGAAATAGTGGAGGTTTTTCTTTCTTAACATCAAACCCATCAGCATTCCTTCACCCAACAACTATTTTCAACATACACTGCAAATCGAAAGGTGGCAATGAAGATAAATGTGCCATTTTTCTACAGATGGGACATTAAAATGAAGCTGTTCTTACAAGGTGAAGAACAGAGCCTCACAGAAGAGTAAGATGGAATAATGCAGCTCTTCAAGTACTTTCCTGCATGGGTGAATATGGACATAGAACTGTCAATCTCTTTTCTAACTTCTTGAGAAAACACAGGCAGGCAGCTGCAAACAGTTTCACGGAGTATTAAGTAATTGAAAAGAGGAAGAATCAATAGGACTGATAAAGCCATGGTTTACACAACACAATCATTGCGAGCTCATATGCTGTTTTATCCCCCCACAGTTACCTGATTACGTGCAAAAGTTTTTACATTACTGATTTTGCAATGAAAAACTAGATAAAAAATCAGTTTGACCAACACACTTCTTTATAAGCTCTAATACTTATTAGTACACTGCTTTCAAATTTAGTGTTAAATTTAAGCTTGGAAGGGAGTAATTATCCATTTACTATCACAGTAATTATAAAAGAACAATCAGATCCAAGATGCATCACCTTGGCTCCGTATCTGTATGATATATCTCCAGTTCACATCTAGAAACCTCCTCATTCTTCAGGAGATTAGCAAAAACCAAACAAAATAAATTATTAGCCATGGTTAGGTTTCCAATTTATGTTCAAAACCTAGCGTGCATGTCCATCCAATACTGTTGGTCAATATTTGCCTAAAATGTTTTCATCTGTCATCACCAAAAGCTATTCTTTTTAAAGTTGTTTTTTGAAGTGATAAAGACATTGGCTCCACTAGATGGAACAATTGACTCCAAAGCAGATTTTTTAATGCCAATAAATGTTCTTAATGTAAGTGTTCTCTCAGGAAACGTGACATTCAATTTGATATTGATTTATTTACATCTAGTTCAACTCTATGGTTATTTGCTATTTGAATTGTCATGCTGCTGCAGCACTCCAGTCATCAGCCATAACCCCTCTGACTAAAGACTGAATGAACAGGATACAAATCTGCCAAGTGGCCCAGAGAAAATGAGTTTGCCTTCAGTTACAAGTAAGTAAAGTGAACATTCAGAAGTGGATACCAAAGAGAGAAACCAGGATTTTAATTTGTAGAAGAGAAAAACTGGTTCTGTCTTTGTGTCTTCCTAGAGACTGGAGCTGAGTTTTTCTGACAAAATTATCTGAAGACAATGCATGCAGATAGCATTGTAAAACAGCTATCAAAAACCCGGAGGAGGTTAAAGCAGTTGTATCCAAAAAACATTGATTAGAGAGCCAAGAGAGAAGCCCAGAGAGGACATAGTCCCTGGGGAAGGGCAAGAATTCAGGTAGAGAAGCCTGGTTACACATGCTGCAAGTGCCTGATAATTTGAAAAAGATAAGCCCACTGTTCTGGATCTGAGATGCAGCTCCAGTCATCAAAGGCCTTGGTGAGAGAAGTTTTAGAGATGTTGCAGGGGTGGAGGAGAGAATGGGCATGGAACGAATCACAGAATCACAGAATGGTAGGAGGTGGAAGGGACCTCTGTGGGTCATCTAGTCCAACTCCCCTGCCAAAGCAGGGTCACCTACAGCAGGCTGCACAGGACCTTGTCCAGGCGGGTCTTGAATATCTCCAGAGAAGCAGATTCCACAACCTCCCTGGGCAGCCTGTTCCAGTACTCCGTCACCCTCAGAGGGAAGAAGTTCTTCCTCATCTTCAGACGGAACTTCCTATGCTTCAGTTTGTGCCTGGTGCCCCTTGTCCTGTCGCTGGGCACCACTGAAGAGTTTGGCCCCATCCTCCTGACACCCACCCTTAAGACATTTATAAGCATTTATAAGGTCCCTTATAAGGTCAACCTTGTCTTCTTCAGGCTGAACAAGCCCAACTCCCTCAGCCTTTCCTCATAGGAGAGATGCTCCAGTCCAGGCACATCCTGACTCCAGGATGAAGTCAGAAGACTGTTTAGAATAACAACGAGCTTAGAAACGGTGTGAAAGGGAGGTCTGGAAAGCAGTTAGAAAGGTAGGTCAGGGTTGTGGATGGGCCTCTTAAGAGCCAAAAATGGAGAAATACTCTCAGCAAACAGATAGGGTGCAACAAAGGCACCCAAAGACACTGGGAGATAACATGGAAGCAAAATGGAGAAAAGGTTTGTATTTGTGACAAGAGGAAAGAAGGAAGGAGTAGTAGGAAGCGAGATAAATCAAAGGCAAGAAAGTAGCTGTAGCGTCTTAAGTCTTCTCTTTGAAGAAATGAGTGAGAATTTGTGTGGAGAGGGAAGTGGAGGCAGGAGAAGCAATATGGAGTCAAGACAGTAGTAGTCCTGAGGGGATGAGTCTTAGGTGTCTTAATTTTCCCAGTAGGGCTATCCACAGAAGAAACATACTTGACCAGGTGAAGGAGACTTTAGGCCCCCATGAAGCGTCAGTTTCATACACTGGCCACTGGACACAATAACACAAGAAAAGGGACTTCTGCCCACATGGGACAACCTCAGGCACTTTCACTGGCACAAATCCTTTTCCAAATGAATTTGACACATCTATAACATGCCTAAGTGTAGACACGAGTTTCTTTCAGTAAACTGACCAGTATGTCAGCGCCTAGGTCTAGGAAATTCTGTATAAACCCTCTAGACTTGGTACTGCTCTGCTCCAAGAAGATTTTTCAAGCATTTTGAGTAGCATTTACAGGATATACCGAGCACTGATATGTTCTCTGATATGGTCTTTATGATTCAAAAATATTGTCACAATAGTGTCTGACCTAATGGTATTCACATACGATTTGGAAGACACTCCCTCCATTTATGGTTTGCCCTCTGAAAAAAACAAAATCGATAGCACACAAATATTTTATTTCACACAAATGCAGATTCCATGTTTTGTTTCAGCTCCAAAGGCAGGTAAAAGTTTATTAAAGGTGCAGATTTGGTGTCTGTACTAAAGAAAATATAAGTCACTGTTACATCTTTTGCTGCTTAGAAGCAGCAGGTGGACAGAATCACAGAATCACAGAATGGTAGGGGTTGGAAGGGACCTCTGTGGGTCATCTAGTCCAACCCCCCTGCCGAAGCAGGGTCACCTACAGCAGGCTGCAAAGGACCTTGTTCAGGCGGGTCTTGAATATCTCCAGAGAAGGAGACTCCACAATCTCCCTGGGCAGCCTGTTCCAGTACTCCATCACCCTCAGAGGGAAGAAGTTCTTCCTCATCTTCAGACGGAACTTCCTGTGCCTCAGTTTGCGCCCATTGCCCCTTGTCCTGTCGCTGGGCATCACTGAAAAGAGCTTGGCCCCATTCTCCTGACACCCACCCTTGAGATGTTTATAAGCATTTATTAGGTCCCCTCGCAGCCTTCTCTTCTTCAGGCTGAATAAGCCCAGCTCCCTCAGCCTCTCCTCATAGGGGAGATGCTCCAGTCCCCTCACCATCCTTGTAGCCCTCCGCTGGACTCTCTCCAGTAGCTCCTCATCTTTCTTGAACTGGGGAGCCCAGAACTGGACACAGTACTCCTGATGGGGCCTCACTAGGGCAGAGTAGAGGGGAAGGAGAACCTCCCTCGTCCTGCTGGCCACACTCCTCTTGATGCACCCCAGGGTCCCATTGGCCTTCTTGGCAGCCAGGGCACACTGCTGGCTCATGGTTAACCTGTCGTCCACCAGGACACCCAGGTCCCTCTCCACAGAGCTGCTTGCCAGCAGGTCCACCCCAAGCCTGTACTGGTGCATGGGGTTGTTCCTCCCCAGGTGCAGGACCCTGCATTTGCCTTTGTTGAACCTCATCAGGTTCCTCTCTGCCCAACTTTCCAGCCTATCCAGGTCATGCTAAATGGCAGCACAGCCTTCCGGTGTGTCTACCACTCCTCCCAGTTTGGTGTCATCAGCAAACTTACTGAGGGTACATTCTAACTCTTCATCCAGGTCATTGATGAAGAAGTTAAACAAGACTGGGCCCAGTACTGACCCCTGAGGGACACCACTAGTTACCAGCCTCCAACTAGACTCAGCACCACTGATGACAACCCTCTGAGTTCTGCCATTCAGCCAGTTCTCAGTCCACTTCACCGACCACTCATCCAGCCCACACTTCCTGAGCTTCCCTAGGAGGATATCATGGGAGACTGTGTCGAAAGCCTTGCTGAAGTCGAGGCAGAGAACATCCACGGCTCTCCCTTCGTCTACCCAGCCAGTCACGTCATCGTAGAAAGCTATTAGATTGGTCAGGCATGATTTCCCCTTGGTGAATCCATGCTGACTACTCCTGATAACCTTCTTTTCTTCCACTTGCTTGATGATGGCCTCCAGGATAAGCTGCTCCATCACCTTTCCTGGGATGGAGGTGAGGCTGACCGGCCTGTAGTTCCCTGGGTCCTCCTTCTTGCCCTTTTTGAAGACTGGAGTGACACTGGCCTTTCTCCAGTCCTCGGGCACCTCTCCTGTCCTCCAGGACCTCTCAAAGATGATGGAGAGTGGCTCAGCAATGACATCCGCCAGCTCCCTCAGCACTTGTGGGTGCATTCCATCGGGGCCCATGGATTTGTGGACATCCAGATTGCTTAAGCGATCCCTCACACAGTCCTCCTCGACCAAGGGAAAGTCATCCTTTCTGTAGGCTTCTTCTCTTACCTCCGGGGCCTGGGATTCCTGAGGGCCAGTCTTAGCACTGAAGACTGAAGCAAGAAGGCATTCAGTAGCTCTGCCTTCTCCGCATCCTCCGTCACCAGGACACCCGCCTCATTCAGCAGCGGCCCCACATTGTCCCTAGCCTTCCTTTTGCTGCTGATGTAGTTGAAGAAGCCCTTCTTGTTGTTTTTGACATCCCTTGCCAGCTTCAATTCCAGGTGGGCCTTGGCCTTCCTCGTCTCATCCCTGCACGCTCTGACCACGTTCCTGTACTCTTCCCAAGTGGCCTGCCCTTCTTTCCACATTCCATGGACCTTTCTCTTCCACCTGATCTCCGCTAGAAGCTCCTACAGGCATTTTCTGTCTGCTTGCTTCCTTGAAGCTCAAACGGCCATTGATTGTTTCAGAGCTTTATGTAATGTCTTCCTGGGTGCAAACCCCACCTTGGCGCTAGCAGGAAATGTCCTTTTTCCTATCATCACTGTCAAGCACCCTCGAAACATTCCCTTGTTTTGTTCACTGCATCTGACAAAGCTTCTGTTATACTTTTCAAGGGAAAGCATTTAGTACATTTACAATTCTAACATTTAAAGCTAAAAATATGTGACTTCATCTTTGAAGCTAATTATCATTTGCAGTTCCATATGATTCCTGAAGGATGTATAGCTGCCTAATGCACCTAAAAGAGTTTATAAATTATGTTTAAAGATACAATTGCCCATATTAGAGCTAATTGTCTCATATGTGCATTCAGAAACAAAAGGAGAAAGCAAAACTTTCCTCTGCTCTTTCATTTCGGACACCAGCGGTCAAATCCCAAGTTCAGATGTTTAGTTAGTGCTGAATTGCAATCGTGCCAATCACCCATTAAGCTCAGTGTGGACAGGAGAGATGGGATTTGACTGAGCCAGTCACCTTAAACCTCTTTTATAATCAACACAGAGAAAGAGCCACTTAGGTGTGCTTCACCTCATCCCAAAGGAGAAGTCTAAATAAGTCAGATGATTCATGCCCCAGAAATGCCTATTTCTTACCAAAGACTTTCACAGGAGCTATGGAGGGCTACCTTAGATTTAGTTAACAACATTTCTGAGGTCGAAAGTTAGGTAAGCTGAATCTCTTCAGATGTGTCTATACTGCTGCCTACTCACTCTGAGGAGAAAAGTATGAAACGAACACAAGTAGTTTCATTAGCAGTCAAAAAATCATGTTCACCAGAAAATAATTATTTTTGAAATAAAAATGAGATCCTCTAGATGAAGCATACTTTTTATTACATATTTTTATCATGCTTCTAGTGACTGGTTATCAAACTACAGCTTTCACTTTTGGGTTAAAAGTACTGCAGCAGCAAATGATCCTAGTGACAGCTAACAGCTATTGAGTAGAACTTGAAAGAAGCTTGAACAATAATGTAACTTTTTTATTCTAAAAGTCCTTTGGCAACATAATAGGTATACGCAATGAAAGCACTAGGGGAACAGACCAAAGCAGGGTGCTGCTGGCTAATTACTGCCTGCAATCAAAGGAAAAATATTGAGAAAAACACTAAACAAGCAAGCAAGCCAGGGTGAGCCACAACTCCTCCCTCCTAGATGGGAATGTGCTAGAAAAATACACTGCACATCAGAAAAAAACTAGAGTACTAAGGAAATTAGGTGAAAGCAAAGGAAGGCAGTGAATTTGAAAAGAAGTTGGGAAGGTTTTCTTTTCACGGTTATAGGCTGATGGAAAGTATATTCCTCATCATCAGTTTGATGTGTCTAACAGCATCTACCACAGTAGCACAGAAAAAAAAAAACAGCTGTCATACCATTACTTCTGCTCATTTATCCAGGGACACTGAGATTATATGGCAAATCCAATGCATTCCTCGAAAACTAGGTTATATGTCATTACTCATAAAAATTGCACCCTGCCTTAATGAAGTAAACAGCCAGCAAACACAGAAGAATTAAAAGAAATCTTCACTTTCTATTTAAAATGGTGTCGGAAATGTTCTAACCACTTTTTACTACTTTTCAATGTGCTTTCAGGGATGGACACAGGAGAGCTCTTTACAAAAAATGGTAGCCTTTTGGCTGAACTGAGTAGGAAACTCAAAATTTGACCATTGCTATACTATGTTATGAAAGCCTTCACTGTTTTCCTTCATGAAAATTGGCAATGCAAGAGGAAGTAAAAGATAGCTGTCATGACGTATATGTTTGATAGTGACAGGGCCAGAGTATGATCTGATAACAAATAACTGTATCTGCCAAATACTAAACTATTTTAGAATTTGATACAAAACTCACCTTCTGTCTTTGTTTTTTCCCCAGAAATGCTGAGACTAGCAATCATATTATTTTCCTGTCAGGTCACATAATATTCACCTCTTTGGATCTTTTTGACTGTGTCCATCTGATCCTAGCAGGGCATCTCTAGCAACACCCATAGCGGTTAGCTCTTGGACTCCCCTCAGTGTGTCATAACAGCTGCCTTACTCATAGAAGAGGGATGAAATTGTGGGAAAATACATGGGTAACTGGCTGGAACTGGGCTGTACCTGAACTATTCATTGTGGATGCAGTAGTCAGCATAGGATATGTATACCCTGACAGAAAAATATATATTCTGTTTTTTCACTAATATCAAAAATATGGCTGGAAAAGGACATTCACAAATTTCTGGAGGAAAATTCCCAGCTTCTGAAACACACAGACATAATATGCATGGTAA
Source organism: Opisthocomus hoazin (assembly GCF_030867145.1). NCBI lineage: Eukaryota > Metazoa > Chordata > Aves > Opisthocomiformes > Opisthocomidae > Opisthocomus > Opisthocomus hoazin. The sequence goes on along the minus strand of NC_134414.1, from coordinate 88,945,140 downwards.
GTGTGTCTGGTGTCAGCATGCATAAATTACATAGTGTGATCATTGATTACCCAAGTGCAAGATAGAAAGATACTCCGCATGATTACAATAGTCACGGCTTCTCTCAGAGAACACTGGATATGATTTTTGACAACATTATAATATTGGGCATGCCACATTTCTAGAATGAGGTATGTACTAGGGCCATTAGTGGTGGTGTCTGTTCAGGGCTAACGATACACATAGGGTTTTGCATAACTCATCACAGCAATTGTCACAGCAGGCTTTTTCACCACACTGCCACAGCTGGACAACAAGAGGATAGTAGTGCCAGCTTCCATCTAGAGATGAGCAGATGCTTCCTCACCACAACTGGGCAATTGAAATCAGTGTCCTTCTCCTTAAGAGCCTGTACCACTTCCTAGCATGTGGTCAGGAAGGATGTCTTCTGCAATCATAGGTTACTAGCCTACTGCAAGTCATTCGTTCAGCCTCACATTCACAGACTCTGGCCCTCATGGGGGTCTTTAACCACCCCAAAATCTGCTAGAGGGACAACAAAAAGCAATCCAGGAGCTTCCTGGAGTGTATTGATGGTAACTTCCTACTCCAAGTGATGGAGAATCCAGTGGAAAAAGGTACTCTGTTGGACCTCACACTCACCAGAAACAAGGGACTTGTTAGGAATGTGAAGGTCAAAGGCAGCCTTGGCTGCCGTGACCATGAGATGGCAGAGTTCAGGACACCTCAGGAAGTTCAATAAGGGGTAGTTGCAGAGTCCTACACCTGAGGAAGTACAACCTCATGCACCAATATCTGCTGGGGACAACTCAGCTGGAAAGCAGCTTGGCAGAAAAGAGGTGCCCAGTGCCAGGACCAGAGGCAATGGGCACAAACTGAATCACAGGAGGTTCCCTCTGAGCATCAGGAAACACTTTTTTACTGTGAGGGTGACCAAGCACTGGTGCAGGTTACACAGAAATCTTGTGGAGTCTCCACTTGGAGATATTCATAAGCTGTCTAGGCATGGTCCTGGGCAACTGGCTCTCAATGACCCTGCTTGAGCAGGGGGGTTGGTCAAGATGACCTTCAGAGGTCCCTTCCAACATCAACTATTCTGTGATTCTGTGACTCTGTGATTCCCATCTGGAGGACTGCAGGGTGCCGTCATTGATTGGTCAGGATATATACACAAAATTATCAACGTGCACTGGGTCTGAGCATAAGGCTGATCTCCTGTGACTCTTCCCTGATGTTGGTGTGTTTAGCTGAACCAAACCTACAAGTGACATTGCTCAAAACAGCATTCCCCTTCAGATGATCTGCATGTCTAACATGAATGTTGACAGATATGCCTCTCCCTTTGCCTGAAACTCTCTGCAGAGTTGAGCGGTGAGATGTGTCTGCAGCTGCCCTGTGAGGGCACTGGCAGCACGGAAGTATACCCAGTTTAGAAGCTCTGGCTTCATCTCTCTCATGTGACACTATAGGTGTGACCTTTGCCATTTGCTGGTGACTTCACTGCCAACACAAAGCAATATCATAACTACTGTGCAGGATTTACTGGCACATTTTTAGTTACAGTGGAGAGACTTCATTATGCCTCAGTGAACAATGCAGTTCCCCAATAAGTTGGTGTATGGACTTCCTTGCACATGGGCTAGAAGACAGACAGAAATGTCAGCTGTGAATCATCTATTATAACCAGAGCTATTTCTTCACTTCCTAAGCAGTAAAAGTGAGTGCATACCCTGCCTCTGCAGCAGTTGTGCACAGCAGTGCTCAGACTTGTCACTATTCCCAATTCTAACATTAAGTGCTGAGAAATTCAGCTAAATACTGTTCTTGTTTTCCTTTCTTCTTCACTTATAGTAGGATTGTTATCCTCTTAATCATGAGGTGGGGTCTGCATTACTATCACTTTTGGATTTTTTATCATATCTGCATTATTTTACTACACTGCATGCCAGGATCTCACTTGGCATGAACACCAAACTAGTTTGTCCACTTCTCTTGAAGAAAAAGCTGAAATTCTGGTGCCGCTAAAATAGATGGGAATTTAGAGGCCAAGGGTTTACCTCAAATGTCTTTATCTGCTGCTGGATCTGGATAGCCAAAATCCGTCTGTCAAGGACAGGCAAAGTGTATCCTATTATTGTAAGTCTGCTTTACTGTGTTGCTTTGGTAACAAATGTTCCTAGTGTTAAAGTGATGGTTCAGAAAACCTCAGAATGGAGATCATTGCTAGTAAAATCACACAAACTAGCTGTTCTTAAAATACAAGGTCTTTCCTGATAGCAATATTTTTCCTCCCACCAAAATTATTGTCAAACCAGGATGTGATTCAATTGCATGAACATTGTCATGACATTTAAGATGCCCTGAGGCAGCTTGAGATATCCAGGGAATTAGCAGGGTTTATTAGGCAGTGCTTTGAGATGATCAGAAGCAAGATGGCAGAGACCCGGTAAGGGCTGCGCTCTGTGTCAACCAAGAACCATCCATGTAGCCAGACTAGCCTGGGATAAGTGGAGGCTGCCATCCGAGCAGAGCTTCTGTCATGGTTTAACCCGGGCTGGCAACTAAGCCCCACACAGCCTCTCGCTCTCTCACTGCCCAGTGGGGTGGGGGAGAGAATTGGAAGGGTACAAGCGAGAAAAATTGTGGGTTGAGACAAAGACAGGCAACTAGGTAAAGCAAAAGCTGCACATGCAAGCAAAGCAGAACAAGGAATTCATTCACTGCTTCCCATCAGCAGGCAGGTGTTCAGCCATCTCCAGAAAAGCAGGGCTCCATCACATGTAATGGTTGCTTGGGAAGACAAGCACCATCACTCAGAACGTCTCCCCCTTCCTCTCTCTTCTCCCAGCCTTTATTGCTGGGCATGTCGTATAATGTGGGATATCCCTTTGGTTGGTTGGGGTCACCTGTCCCAACTGTGTCCCCTCCCAATTTCTTGTGCACTCCCACGCTCCTTGCTGGCGGAGCAGGAAAGGTCTTGGCCATGTGAAAGCACGGCTCAGCAATAGCTAAAAATCTGAGTGCTATCAATACTGTTCTCATCACGAATCCGAAACAGAGCATCGTACAAGCTACTACAAAGAAATGTAACTCCATCCCAGTGAAAACCAGTAGAGCTTCCTATTGAGGAAGCTGCTGTCCAGGTGGAGGACTCTAGAGTCAGTATCCCACTCTCCGAAGGACAGGAGGGTGCCAGCTCCGCCTGCGCCAGCTGTGCTCTGGTGGAGCCTCTCAGGCAGCAGGTGGAGGAGCTGCAGGAGGAAGTCAGCAGGTTACGTTGTGTTAGGGAGGGAGAACGAGAAACAGATAATTATTCAAGGTGCTGCAAGAAGATAATTATTCAAAGACTGCACCTTCAGCAAGCTTGCAGATGGCAACAACTTGAGTGGTGCTATTGGTATACTAGAAGGACGGGATCCCATCCAGGGAGACCTTTACAGGCTTGAGAAGTTGGCCCTTGTGAACCTCATGAAGTTCAACAAGGCCAAGCGTGAGGCCCTGCACGTGAGTTGGGGCAATCGCCAGTATCAATACAGACTGTGGGACAAATGGATTGAGAGCAACGGGATATTGATAGGTGAAAAACTGGACATGAGCCAACAGTGTGGGCTTGCAGGCCAGAAAGTAAATCATATCCTGGGCTGCATGAAAAGAAGCATGGCCAGCAAGTCAAAGGAGGTGAATCTCCTTCTCTGTTCCACTCTCATGAGACGCCACTGGGAGTCCTGCGTCCAGCTATGGGGTCCCTAGAATAAGGAAGACATAGAGCTGTTAGAGTGAGTCCAGAGGAGGGCCACAAAAAATGATCAGAGGGCTGGGACACCTCTGCTATGACAGACAGGCTGAGAGAATTGGAGTTGTTTACCCTAAAGGAGGCTCCTGGCAGATCTTATTGCCACATTTCAATACTTAAATGGGGGCTATAAGAGAGATGGAGAGAGAATTTCTAACAGAGCTTCTAGTGATAGAACCAGGGGTAACAATTTTAAACCAAAAGAGGGTAGCTTTAGTTTAGATATGAGGAAGAAATTATTTCCTATGAGGGTGGTGAGGCACTGGAGCAGGTTGCCCAGAGAAGTTGTGGATGCCCCCTCCCTGGAAGTGCTCAATGCCGGGTTGGATGGAGCTTTGAGCAATACAATCCAGTGAAAAACATTCCTGCCTACAGCAGGGTTGTTGGAAGTAGACCACCTTTAAAGGTCCCTTCCAACATAAACCACGCTGTGATTCTGTGACTTTATTACCCAAGACTCTTATCTGAGTGGTGCTAGGAGACCTATACCTTCTGCAGAGAAAAACCAAGAAGGATGTCATCTGGATAGGATAAGAATCTAGCACGTCAGTGCATAGCTATACTTAACACAACTTAATCGCATCCCCATTGAAAACTTGCTTTCCTCCAAAACAGGTAGGGGTTGATGTCAGCCCCAGCCTGCAGCTGTTAAATTTAGGAGTTGCAATGTAGGGGTATGACTCAGCTGCCTAACCATAGGTACCTGTTGCTATTTGTGGTACCCCAGGACACCCGCTTCTTCTCCAACTGCCCTTACAGAGTGATGCACGTCGTATGTTATCTGCCAGCTCCATGTGGATATGACAGATGTGTAACCAGTTGCTAGATACAGGACAGAATCCCACCATATATATTTACAGGAGAGTTAGGTGTGTAGGCTCCCATTACAGTCAGGCAGATCTGATCAGTGAAGCCAGGAGAACAACTTAGCCCTGTCTGAAATACACAGTGACAGAATCACTTTCACTGATTGCAGCAGCTAAACTATCATTATCTATAATGGGACTCTAAACGTGTAGCTCACCTATATGTGGACATTGAAATTTAGGTATCTTCATCTGCAAACTGACTACCTCTCTAATGTTAGCTTTGGAAAATAACTTTTGGACGGAAACAGAGATGGACTCTCAGATCCTGACCAACAGCTCTAAATCTTTAAAAGAATTACAAGTGAAAATGTGCCCCTGCATATATGTTAGCAGTTAGGTTCTTGGACTGTATCAGTATTAATCATATTTGACAAAAGGATTTCAAATTCTTATGCTTCAACATCAGAGAAAACATTTTGGCGAGACACAAGTGCACCTAAAATGGAATGAATGCATATAACCCATTTCTCATGATCTGAAATTTACCTCTCACTGAAAGAATTGTTTAAACTCCAGCTATCGTCAAAGTAGATATAGTGGAACTATCAAATGGAATAGACGATAATGAATGTTTTTCAAGAAGGCATTTCTCTAAACAGCTAGTTTAGGTAGATCCGTATTTTTAGACAGATAAAATCTTTTACCATGAGTCCACTTCTACTGATGTAACTCCTTATTCATGATGAGGTTTACAATACAACTTAAGTGACAGGAATGTCGCTTAAGATAGATGTTAGCATCACAGAGTAGTTATTTCAACTAGAGTCAGCAAATAGGATGTTATTTTCTATATTTGTCGAAAGTAGTTCCTGCCCATAAAGTCCTGGCTCAGTAAGCTCAGAGACACATTTGGCTTAAGAAATGGAAGAAACAAAATTGCAAAGTACAGGAGATAAATCTGTGCAAATGTTACTAATGTCTGAATTGACTAAGAGAAGTTAAGTAACAGGAAGGTATAATAAAACTTCCCCCGCTTCAGCTAAACTAATCATCTGTACACATTAAGACGGCATTTAATAAATTGTGCCCTGGGAAAAGTAAAAAATCTACTTGCTAGTGAATGCTCTGCCAACAGTAGAGTGAAGCCAAGATTAGAGTGGCCTTTTAACACAGATACCAAAGAAATCAATAGATTTTTTTTTATTAAATTACTATCACTGCAGAGAATGACTGAAGTATGTTTTCCATTTATTCCATAGAATCATATCTACAAGGAGCTTGCAAATAATTGGAGACAGAACCCTTCTGACAGAGTGGCTCAGATATCTTTACTGTTGGAGGGGATGCTTAATGCACTGCCTTCCAGTGGCCCTTTAACAAAGAGGAAAAAAATCTGAGGACTCTATAATTGACTGTTGCTTCAAAAAATTAATAAAAAGCACTGCACGTAGAGAGCAGTTATAGCTATGAATGAACTGTGCTCTCAGTAGCTTTGTTCTCCTAGAAAGCCTATCAGAATTTCTATTATTAAACAAAGTGCATACAGCTTCAACAGGGGAAGCAGAGAGGGGAGGAGAGATGTCGAGATAATGAATATGAAACATGTTCTATTCCAAATACTACTCTCTTGAAGTTCGAATAGCCAGACATCATTAAACATACCCTGAAGGAGCATAGATCGTCAAGATGTACATTTCCATTTCTAACAAAGGTTTCCACTTCCACTTATTCTTTACCATACACTCTTTCTGGTCTCTTTCACATTTGCCTGCAAAGTAGTACTCAGAAGGCAAGACAGGATGAAGGACTACCACAGAATTTCCTGCAAAAGAATCCTGCAAGTCCACCTGCCTGACTGTGCTGAGGGAAAACTCTCTTCCAAACACAGACTATTCAATGATTTGCAACCCACCTGGAAACTAGCCCTACACATTTTCTGCAAGCGACATTACTCCTTGTGCTGTGAATTTACACTTTCTTCTGCAATTTTTCACATACCTCCAGGGATCCGCAAATCCCACATAGAAAAATCACTGCCTTTTACACAGTTTATATGAGACTTGTTCCTATCCCAGGTGCATTAGGGGTGACTGAAACAGGAGGGCTTCCCATTCATCATGCATACCAACTACCTAGAGCTCTGCAACAGGTAATGGCAACACTACCCAGCCTCTTTGGCTCTTCTTACACTAAACACACAGGCCAACAGTGCTAATGTATGCAAGGCAATGCAAGATAGCTGGGATGAGCCCACCCAGACTCTAGGTATCCACAGTGGGGTAGGATGGGATAAAGAGGGGTGCACTCTGCACATACAATTTCAGGGATCTTTACTCACCTCAAGGATCCTGAATAAGGGTGAGATGGGAGGGAAGTTGTGCAAAAACAACCAGGAGAGAGGCAATTACGGAAAAGCAATAACCTCAGAATAGCTTTTCCCTGACCGCAATGCTGACCTGAATATAATTTCTTTTTCATAGAGAAAGCATCTCAAAAATTCATTTCAGGTCTCAAAAAAGTAACAGTAGCAGATGCAAAATACAGGCGAGACCAAATTTAGTCAGGAGTAAAGAAAATACCATTTTCAATCACATTCAGAAAACAATGGAACTGTATTTTTAATAATCTCGAGGTATGGTGCCCAAAATAGTCCTGTTCATTCACATTGCCGTACAATTATACCTGAGAAAATCAGCTATGAACAACTCACAAGATCCATAACTAAGAAGGTAGGAATACTTCTATCGAACAGGCCCAAAACTTTCCTGACTCTCTATCTTGTCATCTACAATAGTCAAAACAAATGCCTGTGGGACAGTAGGAACAGGTCAAGCACATATCACAATTCTTCTTAATCCGCAAGCCTCCAATGACTTTCATCCCAGGCATTTCCTGAGCTGTATATGATAGCTATACATTTATTAATCCTCAGTTCCCTTTGAATCCATGCAAACCGTTCCAACTGATAGCATCCCTTGGCAGGAGTTCTCCAACTCTGCTACCTGTTGCCCAAAGAGACATGTCAGTTGATTTATATTGAGCAATGTTCCTCCTAGCTTGACCTGAGGTCTCCTAGATATTGCACAGAAAGGCATATGGCAATGGTGGTTTTATAGACCTGTGTTGTACCCTTCAGTTACCTCTTTTGTATAGTGGAAAGACTTCGTTTACTAAAGCCCAAAACTGCATGCAGTATTCAAGACAGAAGTAAACCTTGCATTTTCATAATGATATAATGAGGTTATCCTATTATACATTCCTCTTCTAAGAACTCCTAACTTTAGGTTCTTTGTTTTGACCACTACTTAGTGCTGAGCTGATATTTTCTGAGTCATCTGTCACAACCCTACGATCTCAGTCCAGAGAGGAAATTATTTACTCAAACCTTTTTAACGTAAATTTGTGGGGCACAGCTTCCTCAGCTGCATCTACTTCTACCTAAATAAGGGGCCTGATTCTCTAGCAAGCAGTATTATTAGCTATTTACTCATCTGCAAAGGCAGCGTGATCTGTGTGCCATGTGAACAAAGTGGCATTAAACAAAACCAGAATATCAAACCTTTGTCTTCGATTATGAGAAGCTGCAATATATTACTGACTTTGACTGCACTTAGGAAAACTTCATGTACAATAATCTTTCTAGAAACAATGATAGTGCAAATAAATTTTCTGAAAATTTATAGTGGAAAGATTGAAATTCTCTTGGAATAGCTTCTGGGTGGTCCTGCAATAGGTCTGTGAATAAAAATGTGAATAAAAAATCAGTACCATCTTACAAAGCTGATGACCTGTGAAGAGGAAACTACACTATACAACTTTGGTGAGCATCAGCTTTGACATTGTCAAGTATTATAGGCTTGGTTATGCTACCTATTTAGGATTATGTTACAGTTATAGTAATGATTCAGAAAGCTATGAAAAAATCTAGTGACTTGAAAGAAAGCCTACACTAAATCCATCAGATGCATTTTCATTGAAAACCGTGTCTCGTTTTGTCTGTGGTATAGTAGCATGATGACAATAAGGAAATTATAATATTTATATCAAAATGATTAGTCATAATTTTCCCAGCAGTCCATAATATTTCCAGGATTAAGCAATGCTACAGGAAATAATTTCGAATTTGTCTTCTCTGTGATTGTAGCTTCTTTGAATATCTCAAGATACACCTTCAAGATTTTTACTTTCCCACCCTCATCTTCACCCTCCCATAGAAAATATCATATCATTTAACATGTCTAAATACCAAAGTATTGAAATATCACAAGTTAGAGGGTACACAATATAAATGAAAAGCAATTTCTCGAAAACAAAGCAATCCCTAGTCACATAGTATTTTATTTGATCTGAATAGGAAAGGCAAACACAAGGAGATACCATAATCTCCAGCATGATTCAATCTTGTAACATAAAGCTTTGCTATACAGTGATAAAGAAAATGAAAAACAAACAATGGAGCTAGTCTTAGACCTTCTCTACAGATTGAATATCATTTAAATCCTTTCCACAGAGATATTTTAAACTATATAAGCACGAACCCGAAGAAACTGTTATTTATACTAAAAGATAAACAAACTGAGGGAGTGGGAGCGTGATGCCTCACAAAAAAAGTGAAGCCAAGATGACATTTCACCAATGCACAGGTCTCATGTAAGAGTTTTTGTTTCACTTCCTTTTTGTTTCTGTGGACACAGCTTTTTTTTTCAGAGGTGGCTCGCCACTACATGTGCTTGTGAGGAGACCTAAGGCAGAGGAGCAGTCCATCAAAGAAGATAGCGTGTAGAGAGCAGCCCTTGGAGGCCACGCCAGGCCCCAACGGCACTGTGGGCATGGGGCCCTGCCAATGGTTGCCGCAATTCAGCACCATTCTGCACCCGGACCCTGCCAGATCCTGGCCCCAGCCCCAGCCCCACACCTGGCCTCATGCCCCAGCCGGCAGCCCAACGCCCAGCCCCACCACAGCATGGCCTTCTCCCAGCCACTCGCAGGGCCCTGGCATGGGGATGGATGACATGCGTGGAGCGGGAGGAATTAGCCAAGCTTGTTACAGCCGAACCCAAGAGGCTGGGCTGAAATCTACATCGCTAGTCTGTTTTCCAATGTAATTAAATGAATTAATGATTGAAATCCTCTGCCCTGGCTTGCTGAAAATAATAAAATATGTTTTATAGCACAGCCTGTTGTTTATGAAATTACTTCCTCTAAAGGAAATAATAACTGAAGCCATGATAACACATGCTAAGGAAATAATAACTAGGAATAGCACATTTTCACAGAACATAATGGGAGACACCTTTTTCGAGGTACTCACCTGATGATGTGGTAACTAGATGACATTAAAGCACACGAAACTAAAAGCGAGAATTGGAAAAAACACAGAATTCAAGGTGTGCTGGAATAATCTGCCACAGCTTTTCAACTGAACAGGAAACTCTAGCTGCAGAGACCGACCTCTCTGATGTTGTTGCAGACCCACATCCATCCCACTTCATTACTGAGTCAGGCTATCTGCTTCAGAACCACCTCCTTCCACTAAGCTGCAGCAAATCTCTTTCCCCATGCCTGAGAAGCCAAAAATTGCCAGAGGCAGGCAATGCAAAGGACTACAAGGAAAAAACTTACACAAAAACATGGCATGGGAAGGAAGCAGAAGTGCCTGGGGAGTCCCCAGCTCTTTGCTTTGCCCACCACCACACGATGGCACTTCAGGGGGGGTCTCGCCTCACTGCTGGACTGGGCTGAGAGAGCACATACAGCCCATTCTTTTGTGTCACTTAGCACAAGGTAACTTGAAGCTGCAATAACTCACACCTGCGCGTGCAAAATCCAATCAATAACTCTCAAGAATAAGTTGCCTAGAGACAGACTACCCAAAGAATCAGTAGGATGCAGATCAGTGAGATGTGGCCTGTATCTGCTTGGATACAAGGACAAAAATGTTCACAGTGAGTCGTCAAGCACTGGGACTGGCTGAAATCTCCACCCTCAGAGAGTTGCAGAAGTCGTGTGGAGAAGGCCCTAAGCAAGCTGCTCTAATCTTGAAGGTGACTCTCAGGGTTGTTCGACCATGTGGGCTCCATAGGTCCCTTTCCTCCTGAAATATTTTCTGAATGAACATAGTAATGGGCTGGTGAAGTTGTAGGCTACATCTACACCAGTAAGAAACACAGTTGTAGATAATAATTCTGGGGAGCTGAGCTAAATCATCTCAATTACTAGAGCAGTCTCTGGCATCATTTTGGACTGCCCCAAGTAGCAGTCTTCCAAACCACTCATGGGCACAGCTGGGGAGACAAGCATACACCTGCAGACACTGTCAAAGAACAGTTTGTGTGTAGCTACCTTTTGGAGGCAGCTGAAAGGCTTCAGCAGTGTGGACGGGAATTTTTGCATGCCAGTTGGCACCGGTGCCTGAGAACAGTCCCAGGCACATTTGTTTACTAGTTTAGAGCAGCCCCAGTGTGGGAATTACACGCGTATTTCTAGGAGTCCTTCCCAAGACTTTGAAGTGGTACTGCAGTCTTTATCTACAATAAATAGATTTTTGAGCTTATCACAGTGAGCACGTCACAGTCCACAGATTCATTGTTAGTGAGACGTTCAGAAAGGTTGGCACACATCACACTACAGACAGGTCTAGAACCAGGCAAACACCACAGACCCAATTGCTATCCTAGACGGGCAAAGGTTTCACTTAAGTCTTGTAGTGTATCCGCCAATCCAGTGAGCATGCCTCAGACGTAGCATCCAAAATGATGACAAGCTCCCCTGTTTAGGCAACTGGATCCCAACCTTGGTTCTAGAGAGACTTGATCCAAAAGGCACAACAGAATGGGAAGCATGTTGCAGAAAACAAAAGGAAATAAGGGTAGTTAAAATGAAGTGCAGCAATGTGCAAGGGCGACTGTATGAAGCAAGAAATGTTTAGATGGACAGACCCCTCTAGCTATACAGATCTGGAGAACAAAGAATATATCTCAGTTTTTTGTCAACATAATGCTGTAATGTGGCATTAGAACAGAGCAATAATTTTATTGGAACTTGTTATTCTAGACAGAAAAATGTCTTACTAGCCAATCCACTAACCTAACGAAGTTCTGCTGTGCTGTCCTGCAAAAAGACTTTTAAACTTACCTTTCCTGAGACACAAGAAAAGACAGCTTTCTGCCCCAAGGAAAGAAGAGATATTCCAGTTTCCTTGAGCAGAAAGCAGCAGCCATTCTGGCTGAGAAGCAGAAATATTCATGGCATTATTCTGCAGGTATGATCTGTCAATCAGTGATCTGCAAGCTAAGCAAACAATTGCAAAACAGCTTTGGCTCAGATGAAAACGAACAAACAAACCCAGATTCTTGCCAAAATAGGCAGCGTTAAAAACTATGTTCAAGACTGATGACGTGTTCCGTTAAACCCCAAAAGCAAATGTTTTGGTTTTAAGCATTTGTTAAGAAAATTAAGGAAAGTACAGACTAGATTCACAAAGCTTCTGCTGCCTCACTTCCTTAGCTCTGTCCCATACTTCCTCCAAAATGCCTCAACTCTGATTCAGCCCTTCACCGAAGAACTTTCCTTTATTTCATTTCTACAGGAGTGGGTTTGGCTTCATTTTACAGAGCAGTGGCCATAACACCAGTCTTGTTATTGACAGGGGACAGGACTTGTTCTGAGCCTCCCTTTTTAATAATCTTCCACCTTGCATAAATAATCAAAGTTCCAGTGCAGCAGCAGTTAACACTTTGCAGGTGAGTGTCTAATCCACCAAGTGAGAGAGATGACCTTCCTCCTGCTCTGCTTTTTGAACTAAAGCTTGTTTGGTTTACCAACTAAAGCGCAGTGAGTCCCATTTTAGGAAAAATGAGAGAAAAGCACCCTTTTCTTTTATATGAGTGATTTGAGTGGATTACCCCTTTCTGCAGAAGTTTTGTTCTCACATAACTGGAAAAAGACAGTCTTGGAGTTGTCTAGCATTCTGCACAAAATAAGAAAAGAACTCCTTACCTACTGCATTATGGTGTTACTAAAGCTGTTCTTTTGGCACATTTTTTATATTTTTACATTTTGCTATAGAATTATTTAGCCCCTGGTTTGGTTAAGTAATTCAATAAAGGGTAAAGAGCCTTTGAATTTTCTATGAAGCTCTTCACTCTTGCAGCCAGTTATTAACTCAAAGGAAATACTTTCCCTTTCAGTTATGCCTGAAGTAACCTGTAGATGACCTTTACAGTTCAGACCTCTTCATTTTGTTGTACTTCTCATACAGCCCCAGGTTTATCCATCTGCACTACAAAATCTACAAAGGCATTTTTGGCTTCCCAGTCCTTAAATGCTATTGCTCCGTATCACAGAAATGTAATGCACCATTTAGCATCACCGAAGTCTATAGAAGGAAGGAAATCCTTCTAACTGCATTTTTAAAAGAACAGCTTTCAAAGGAAATAAAGTCAGTGAGAAGCATGAGATGTAATTGGATAACACTATTGCAGCACATCACACTGCAATTCAAGAAATTCCCCAACCCAGTCAATATTACCCAGTAATTAAAAATATCAATCACTTCTGCACTCCTTTGTCATGCAAGGACAGTTTGAAACTTCAGATACCTGTATTCCTACAGGTATAAACCGCAATACTCATGATAATTGTGTCTTGAGTTTCCATGGAAACAGTGTTTATGGTATTGCAGTGTTATCAGGGAAAAAAATGAGTTATAAATAATAAAGAGGCTAATGTTGTTTCCCTTGGTCTTGCTGAACAGCTTCAGGCACTGAGACAGATGAATTGGATAGAAATGGAAGACAGCAGCTGTAACACCAATGCTTATTATCGGCTGTGCTTTATTACTGGAAAGCCCACATTACTGCTAAAGTTTCATAATGTGATAGTGCCAAATTACCTTTTATTAACCATTATACCCACTAAAGATCTCACTTCCTCAGAAATAATTGGCTATGCTATTTTCACTCTGGTAATTTGCAGAATTCTAACTTGTCTTTTCAAAATGATTCAACCTTGGCTTGCATTTCGCTAATTTATTCTCTGTATTTCAACTAGAAATAGGTATTTGTTTGTTCATACCTCCTATACTGGATTATCATAGGCCTTGCAGAATATCACTCTTAACAATTACTTTATTTTTGTTGATATGCAAAACTCCACATAAATATATATTACCGCAAAGCTAGGCAACTCTCCCTTGTAACATAAATGGGTCACTTTGTAGAGGCAGTGCTTTTTATCCATTTGTCATGTCATTTAGTAAAAACAAGTGGACCTAAATATCGCACACTGAAATGCTGGTACATAACAGACCCAGCTGTCAGAACCTCAAGGCTCTTTGTCAGCGCTTTCTGTGCTCTGTAATGTTGAGAACTGGTGCAACAGAGATTGCTCCTGTGAGATGTTCGGTGTCGTCAAGTCCTGCTGAAGTCGTGGGTAACTGAAAGCAATCCACACTTCACAGGAGGCCTTCAGGACCACATTCACATGAAGAACTTAATCACTTGAAGAAGGAGGTAGGCACCCGTGTCACAAGTAAGCTGAGCTGCTTGCCACCTGGCTTCCGCCTAATGCAGAGGGAATCTATATGAAGAAGTTTCAGCATTGTAGGACCCAATGTAGACAAAACAGGTGAGAAGAAAGGACTGTATCCCTCCTTCCCCACTACTTTAATAGCTTACTAGACCTTTATAATTCTCCTTGTATTATCAATATTTCTACTTGCAACTTGAGACCCAGGATAAAAGTCATTCCGTATTTTAGATGTGTCTCACATTTCTTACTAGGGTTTCTTAATGGCTGCTTTTAACTGCTGGTATGAACCAGGTCTCTCTTGAGATCTGGCAAAGTTAGTCCTCTTTGTAAAAACACTTCATATTCTTTGGACCCAAGAGACAAGAGCAACTTTGTCTTCTTATTAGAACATTCATACCTGCAATTACAGTGAATGCAATTAATGAAGTCCCTATGTCCACATAAATAGTCATGTTCTCTAAGTTTGGATCCCATTTCAAACTTTGCAATTCAGTCTCATTACTAATTGGCTTTTGTAGCAACACTCCCTGTGAAAGGAATGTCCTATTTCAGTGTTTTGTCTCTTGTACTAGCCAGGAGAAAAGTCTTCAGAGAAAATTCATGATGAACAGCAAAAAAAAAAATTCACAAAGGAAACCCCTGCCTAAGCCTACACTGACGCTCGTTGCTTCATGCTCGTGAGCTTCCTCTCTCTTTTTCAAACTTTCTCTTGTGTTCAAACTGGGTGCCTTATGGACAGCATTATTTTTTATCTGCCTTCTATATACACTTTCAAACTCATAATCTAAACAACACTTCCTCTAAAGATTCCAAGATTTAATGATGGATTGTGAAGGAAAATCGGTGTAATTTACATATCTTAAAAAAATGTTGAGACAAGCTTAAGTGCATAAACATTTCTTTGCAGTGTCCTTAGCTGATGGCGTGCAATAGGCTCCAGTGATTAAAGTTACTTTCAGGGAAAAGCAAGAAACAAAAGGAGAAAGAGATTCTCATCCTGGTGGCAATTACTTTCCATGAGAAAGCTGACAAATGAGACCTAATGACACTTCAGGATGTCCAAGTGCAACATGACAAGGACATCAGTACAAAAGCAGCAGCTGCAGCAAAGCACTGCGGCAGCAGCTTCGGTGTGCCCAGGCAATAGCTGGCATGGTTGCGAGGGAATGGCAATGTCACAAGGTAAGGGCTGCAGAGCTGCAAAGGGAAGGCCCTGGGCATCGCAAAGGTTAAGGCACTTGAGGAACTGCAAAACTGCTTAAAACATTCAGGAAACAAAAAAGGCCTAATGGTCGGAAGGGGACATGACAGTGGCATTTCTGTTGGCAGTGAGTATGATTTATTTGCATCACTACTTGATGTGATTGGTACCTGATGTGGGAACTCCATACTAGCTTTTCCTATGACCGACTGAAATTCCCTAGCAAAAGTTTACAGGCAACACTGATGCAAGCAAGGTCTGTACCAAGTTACAGTGATTCCTTTGGATTGCAGTGCACACAGGGGCTTCTCAGCAGGATCAGAAACCCTTACAAGTATGCATTGAACACAACTAGAAGATAGAAACTTGTCCAATGTAGACACAAAGCAAAAGACATACATTTAGAATCACAGAATCATTAAGGTTGGAAAAGACCTCGAAGATCATCAAGTCCAACTATCCACCCAACAACACCATGCCTACTAAACAATCTCCCAAATTGCCACATCTACACATTTTTTAAACACCTCCAGGAATGGCGACTCAACCACCTCCCTGGGCAGCCTATTCCAATGCTTCACCACTCTTTCAATACAGAAATTTTTCCTAATATCTAATCTAAACCTCCCCTGATGCAACTTGAGGCCATTGCCTCTTGTCCTATTGCTAGTTACCTGGGAGAAGAGATGAACACCTGCCTCACTACAACCTCCTTTCAGGTAGTTGTAGAGAGCGATAAGGTCCCCCCTCAGCCTCCTCTTCTCCAGACTAAACAGCCCCAGCTCCCTCAGCCACTCCTCATAAGGCTTGTTCTCTAGACCCTTCACCACCCTTGTTGCTCTTCTTCAGTTCCATAGCCAAGTTATTAGAAGATCAGCTTTAAAACTGTAAGCTATTAGTACATGTGGTCTTTCGTTCCCATATGTAGAAATTAAATTTAATGTTCCTAAATTGCATTTGCAAATATTTGCATGCACATGCACGACTTCCTGTATTAGTCAACTTCACGTTTCTTCAGAGCTAGGCTAGCAGCTTGTGTTTGAAATATTGATGCAGTGAAGGTGAATAAATGTGTGAATTCCCTGGCATTAATGCACCTGGCTACAACGATCACAAGTTTTTCAAACAACTCACTGAAATCACTGGATTGGTGCAGTTCTTTTGCTTTAGCAAAAACCCAGCTATAGCAGTGAGCAGTTTCTGACTTCGCAGCATGGTGATTCCATTTCATTGCTCACAGCAAATTAAAAATAATATTATGAATGTTATTTAAAGGAGAAAATCAATAACGATTCAGACTCTTGGCCTCTTTGGTGAGTTGTCAGGATTATTTTTGAGAATTATTACATTGGCAGGAGTGCTTAACAAATCTATCAAAAACATGCACAAAGCTTTCTCATCACTACTTATTTCTTAAACAGATGCCAGATTTGCACTTTTGTAGCCATATCCAGATGCCTAAATTTGGAAACAAAAGCTCCGCATAGCGTGCCGCTTCTGCAGAACGAAAAGAGAGGTAAGAATTGCCTTTTTTTTTTCTTTTTTTTTAAAGTCAATGCAGCCTGCTACCAGCAATGCCTAAATGTGAATTTAGGATTTGAACAGATCATCATCAGAAGAAGACAAAGAGATTTCATCAACAAAGTATATATATTTCTGCTATTCAGAATTGTAGGATTCCAGTTTCGCCTTTAGCACCCAGTGAGTGAGCCTGGACAGCTATTTCACTATGTGGATCCTGAGCTACCCTATGCCCCTTTCTAAAAGCAAGAAGTGGCAGATGATAGGCATTTACCCATGACCTAGAAGGAGCTTTCCAGTGACTTTGCTGCCTCCAACAAACTAGTATGTTTTTCACTGGGCTTGCTGCCAGACCTGTGATATAGGGCTCATGGAAGAGATTGGAAAGCAAATAGCCTATAATGTCATCAGATTAAATGTACTACCGTGTCTTCTAGACAGACGACAGACACTCTTTCTGCAATCAGAAACATCTATTTTTGAATGGAATTTTACTTACTAAAGGTCATAAAAGTTTAACAAGATAGAGTTAAAATTTCTGAAACATTTAAAGTTTAGTTGAATTCAAATGAAACAGAAACATAGTCCACTTAGAAGGGAAAGAAAAAATATTTTATACCTTGAAGATAAATACATTTTCTTTTAATAAAGTGGACAGCATAGATCAATGACATATGTAGTTATGTAAATTATGTCTATAGCATACTGCATCTGGAACTCATTATCTGAATGAAAGAGGGAAAATTCGACTTCTTTCTCCAACAGTACGTCTAACATACTTTTATCTAGACTGTTAGTGGTATCTTGGAGCCCTCTAGCTCACAGTTCTTTTGTGATATTTTGAGATCTATTACAGAACTGTTAATTATGTTATGAAACATTGATTTTAGGAAAGAGATGAAAAACATTTGAGCCTTGGCAAAAATATACTGCGTATAGTGGAAATATAGTGGAAATGAAGTCAAGACCGACTTGTATTTGTACCTCATGGGGAAAGCATAAAAACTTGTTAATTATAGAGGAAGCTAACCAGTGAGGTAGCTGAGGACACACATTTGTATTTCCAGACAAAGAAAACTAAACATTCACTTACACAACCCTGCTAGAGAAAGGGCTGTACAGATGTCTCTGCATTAAACGACATATTTCCCCAGGGCAAACAAACCCAGCCGGCAACCCATCGCCACTCGGAGACACAGGAATGAGAAAGGCTGATTGAGTGGCAAAATGTAACCTTGTCTTCTCACAGTCAGTCTCTTCATTACCTTACGCACCACCACGATGAGGCCACACTGTCACATCCCAGCTCTGCCAGCAGACTCATGAGGTGCCAAGGCTTTCTGCAGCCCTTGTATCTTGTATTGTCCTCTCCAGTAGAAGAATAGTCAAAGTGAATTGGAGTGGGTAAGGAAAGCTTTCCACTAAGATTTAATCTGTGGTCACCGGAGGTCAAAGTAATGCATTCAGTGCTGTTTAGCCAGCATGTGCTGTTGTCTCCCTTTCCGCCAGGCTACTGGTTTTCAGCGCCTTGCACTCCCAGTCCTTCTTCCACCCAATATCCATGAAAAATCCTGGGACCATTGCAAGCCCCAGGGGCTACATCCACAGCACGGCCTCAAGAAGCCATCCCATTTAACTGTTCGCATGCTTATGTGCTGACAAAGGTTCAACCTGTGCCAGCTAGCTCCCACCCAGACCAGGCACCCAAGCACCCTTCACAGGAGAGCAAGGACCCAGTAGTGCTCATAACCGCATTGTACCCAGCAGACCATATTGATGAGGCCACCGTGCTTTGGAGGAGGGGAGAGTTTAACACATGAGCACAAGATGTGCCCTACTGTTGGTCCCAGAGGCAGAGAAAGGCCCAGCCTCATTACATTTGCTACCACAGACACAGAGACACCAGCAGGGTGAATTTGAGCTCCACATCAGAAAAAGGAGAAACAGCAACATCTTGACCTCCACACCTGCTCATTACTTTAGAGCTGGTGCAAACACCCAAAAAGTAGACATGAATACAGTTTCTGTTCAAGTAGAGCAACAAAAAATAAAATCATCACTTCCAGTGCTGTCCTCTGTATAAGCAGCTATTTTTCCACAGGATTTTTATTTATATCAGGAAACTCGTAAGACTACAAAGCAGCTTGTCTGATAGCTGCTGAAATGCTGGTTTTAGTGACAATTTGTACAGCTATGTTAGAGGCAGTAGATAGAAGAAACTCTGCTGTGCTTCTTTGATCATAATTGGAATATAAATAACTGTTTGCTCTAGTCAGATACATTCTGTACAGTGGACATAAATTAAGATCAGAAAAATAGTAGACTTTGAATGTATGAGGAACAAATGCTCACCTAGTACTTCTAGAACAGTAAAAGAAAAAATTGAAAGCAAACTCTGTGACAAATTATTCTGTGTTGTTGTATATGCTAAGAAAAAGATATGGGCGGAGGTAGAGCTCTCGGGCTCAACACACAAATGTCTTTGTATAGTTATTTGTTTTCTTATTTATGTTATCCACAAAGGATTGCAGTGCATAAGATCAGTGCAGCTAGACAAGCTAAAGGCTTGCTCCATTAGCCCATGACTTAGCATGCTATCTAGGCTAAACAGGACTGAATCTGAAGAACTGGGTGAGTGAAAATCCATTGTACTATCTTATAGTGAGGCTGGTACAGCGGGACTGGCAAACCCCACATTGCATTAGCTTGAGATAACACTGGGAAAACTAGAGCAGTGAATTTCACCTGTATTAGCGTGTATGTTCAGAATGAGCCAGACAGGGCAGCTGAGTTTCGGCAGCAAGAGATGCATTCCCCAGTTCCCAGTTTTCATCAAACCAATAATACATCTGTATTCCTATTGATTGAAAAAGGATGTGGGGGAGTAGGGACAGAAGAGAGAGATGAAGGAGGGAATGAGGGAAATAAATAAAGGTCAAAGACTAAAGCAAAAGTTTTTCAGAGGCTCACACAGGTGGAGAGGATGCAATGAAGGTTTACCCTCAGTCCAGCTGATAAATGATATCTCGAAAGAGAAACCTCACAGGAGTAGAAAGATTAAGAGTCAAAGTACAATGGCACTGTTAATAATTCATTTCATTGCTCTGTGTTTTGTTTTCAACATTGCAAACCCTTCTCTTAACCTTCACTTTGACAGAATAAAGCAAACTGATTCCTTTTATGCTTAAGTCTCATCTATTAAAAAAGCCAACTCTGAATGAGACGACAAGCAAAAATATGCCCCATTCTTCTGAGCAGTAAGTTGAACAGAAGTGAATAGGCAAACTCACAGAGGGCCTTTCATTCAGCAAGTACTGGAAAAGCCTAGAAAATTGGGGCACACATTTCACACCTTCTATAAAGGCCTACTACAAACAGCGGAGAAACATCCCTGCAGACACTAAGGTCAGTGAAGACAGAGGGGAAGTAGGTGCTCCAAGTGCCACAGCAGAGAGTCCCCTGCAGCCCATAGAGATGATGACAGTGAAGCAGGTTGTCCCCCTGCAGTCCATGGAGGACCACAGTGAAGCAGATATCCACCCTGCAGCCCATGGAGGATCCCACACCAGAGCAGGTGGACATGCCCTGAAGGAAGCTGTAGAGAACCCATGATGGAGCAGGTTTTCTGGCAAAGCCTGCAGCCCATGCGGCATCCACACTGGAGAAGTCTATTTCTGAAGTACTGCATCCCATGGAACGGACCCATGCTGGAGCAGTTCTTGAAAAACTGCAGCCTGTGGGAAGGAGCCACCTTGGAGGAGTTCATGAAGGACTGTATCCCATGGGAGTGACCCCACCCTGGAGCAGGGGAACAGCATGAAGAGGAAGAAGAAGCACAGTGCTGTGAACTGACTGCAATCCCCTTTCCACTGCACCACTCAGGGAGAAGGAGATAGGAGAGTCAGTGTCATGGTTAACCCCAGCTGGCAGCTAAGCACCAGACAGATGCTCTCTCACTCTCCCCAGGTGGGGTGGGGGAGGGAATCAGAAGGGTAAGAAGAGAGAAAACTCATGGGTTGAAACGAAGACAGTTTAATAAGTAAAGTAAACACTGCACATGCAGCAAAGCAAAACAAGGAATTCATTCACTGCTTCCCACTGGCAGGCAGGTGTTCAGCCATCTCCAGGAAAGCAGGGCTCCATAGTGCAGAAAAGTTACTTGGGAAGACAAACACTATAATTCCAAACGTCCCTCTTTCCTTCTTCTTCCCCCATCTTCATATGTAGAGCATGATGTCATACAGAATATCCCTTTGTTCAGTTGGTGTCAGCTGTCCCAGTTTTGTCCCCTCCCAGTTTCCTGGACACCTGTCAACATGAGAAGTTGAAAAGTCCTAAAAGCACATAAACACATCAGTATGTTATCAACATTGTTTTCATCTCAAATCCAAAACACAGCACTACACCAGCTACCAGAAAGAAAATTAACTCTATCCCAGTTGAAACCAGGACAGTCTGAAACGAAGGAGTGAAGCTGAGCCAGGGAAGAAGTGGGAAGAAGGGTTTTTAGTTTTGCTTTTGTTTCTCAGTATCTTACTCATTATCCATTTTTAGCTGGCAATAAACTAAATTAATCTTCCCCGAGTCAAGTCTGTTTTGCCTGTGACAGTAACTGGTAAGCGATCTCCCTACCTTTATCTCAATCTACAAGCTTTTTTTGTCCTATTTTCTCGCCCTGTCCTGTTGAGGAGGGGGAGTGAGAGAGCAGCTGGGTGGGCATCTGGCAGCCAGCCAAAGCCAAATCCACCATGCATTTCTAATATAAGAATAAAAAAGAAGAAAATAAATTTTTTAAATTGCAAAATTATTGGCTAGATCACAATTTAAAACTTCTTATCAACAGGAAAAATGTGTAGATTTGTGCTACGGTACAGTAACAGTGTCTTCGATCTCCAAGTTAATTCTGACTGTGGTCTTTAGACACTCCAGCAGAGTCATTAGTTCTTTGGGATATCAGACAGGGAAATGAATTTAGGATTAGATTAAGCACTCACCAGAAGTTAGTACTGTTGCACAGAAATAAATCTAGAAATATATTTTCTTGAATCTAAAAGCGGTTTAATGATAAAGCCTCAGAAATTGCAGCTGGGCCAGGGGTGGTCATTATTACCCCTCTTCATTAAAGTAAGCATGAGAGTGCTATGAAAGCTGGGAGCATTTCCCAGAAGAAGAACTTTGCTTTCAAGTGAAGTTTGTAGGTTCAGGGAATTTGAACTGAGCATAACATTTGATGCATTAATTGGACCACTTGTCAAAAGTAACATTTTTAGTGCATGATGATGTCTACATTAATCATTATGATGCTTTGTGTATGATAGCCAAAATAGAAAGAAAAGCTGAATACACCAGACTGCAAATACTTCAATCCCCCCAGAGGAGGGAAGAGCTTGAGAATCTGGACTTTATACTTTCCAGTTTGCAGGTTGCGAAGAAATACAGAGCCACGTCCTAATTTTAGATGGGCTTTTGGTGATTCTGCTGCTACTGTCTTTGGCAAGCGTGCTTCCAAAGTTACACCATGCACCTCTGCCTACTTGTTCATATTTGGTAGTGATACAGAAGACAATCAAGTTAAAACTAATCTGAGTTTTTACACATAAGAGAGGCTGAGTATTTTCCTCCTCCAGCAGAAATATGATGACGTTTTTCTGTTTCACTTTGTCCTACAAACAGGGGATATCCATAAATTATAGCAGCATAAAGGCTTGGCCTTTTCACATTCTGATAAAGCAGTCATTTGAAGAATGTTCTTCATTTCTTCAGCTTATTGAAGAGATGCTCTGCTTTTCCCGATGGTTCCTTTGACTCTTCAAACTCACTCTTTCAGTTTAGTTGCTTACCTAATATGACATTGATGTTTTCATTTATCTCATTTGTGCTAAGTGAAAGGTCTTGTCAATAGGGATTTGGCACATCTTAAAGTTTCAGTAAGACTTCTTTTCCTTTTTAATGAAATAATTTCCTAATACTTTGTCTTTTTATAGTGTCACGTTGAGCTGACACAAATTTGTTTCTTTTCAAGGTTCCAGAGACTTTTCCCAAGGTAGCTACAAATCCATCAACACAGAAAATAGTCTTTCAAAATGTTTTTGCAATTTTACAGGGCTAGAGTTCTCAGTAGTTCCTTGCTGTGATGTTCAGAGGTGAGTCAGAACCTGTAGCTAGAGTGTGCCAGATTTAACTATAAAAGAACTTAATGTAGGTCAACAAAATTCTCTTAGTTTGTTCCAATACGTTTTGTACAAAGTATTGCAACTGAAATATACAACCTCCTCAAAAGGGTTGAGAAGAAAGTTGCCTGCTTGAGTGAGAAGGAATACTATTAGTTACAGGGAAACAGATGCAGCTGTAGAAACAAGGAGGTAATTAGCCCGTGTGTTTGGCATGATCATGGAGAGGGTTGCCAGCTGGTCCTATTCGACGGTCTCATGAGAGTGAACACCAGCATGGAAATTACTGCTGATTCTACTGGGAGCGCTGGAGGCCTACCCACAGTGACCTTCGGCACAGTTGCAGTGGCCTGTGGCTTTCTGGAGGAAGGGTCATACCATCTGCATCTATGCCAGCCAGATGGACTGCCCCAAGGCAAAGGCAGAGGGGAGAAAAGGGATCAGGAAAGAGGGTGCTCTGTCGGGCACACCAGGTACCCCAAACTGTCTTTTCATGTCACGCATTGTCACCTTAAAGATGTTGTCATTGAACAGTGTCAGTAAAGCCAAAAAGATTTACTAAAAGATTTGATGACTTATTTAAGATCTTGTCCTCACAGAAAACATTTGCTTTTCATCCTTCTTCAAGATACTTTGTAGTGCTTTACCGAACAATAAGGCATAGAAATGTGCTTACCTCATTTACATGGGCATCAAATTGAGGCACAAAAAGACCTAATGATCCTAAACACAGCAACCTGTTTAGGATCTTACCTATTTTATGTGTCGATGCCCTAACGCATGCCCTATGCTTCCAGCTGCACTGGATCCATTTCTCTGTACATGAGAAGATGCAGCTTTGCCTTTGTCCTTTGCAGCAATCTAATTCTAGAGGCAGCCACGGAAGAGGCCTACAAGTTTTGGGGATAATTACTTTTATAAGCTTATGGCCCTAATAAGATGTTTCAGCAGGCATAAGTTATTGCAGCATGCAATTGTAGTCTTTATTTACAGAGTATGAACTTAGTGATGATTTTAGCACATTGTACCAGTCCAGGTCTCATTTAGGACTCCTCTGATGAGGAAGGACCTTAGGGAGAAAATTTTTCAGCTTCTTATAAAATAAATGAGGTTTCTCCTGGAGGCAAGAGGTGAAGTAAAGGAAAATATCTTGACATTTTTGTAAGTACGTGTTTCTTAACAATTTTAATTAAACCCAGACTGTGCAACTCATGGTCAAACAATTTTAGGTCCGAAAATCAAAGGATGCCTTTGAAAGCTTGGTGTTATATGTCAGAAGTTGAACACCCATCACATCTCAAGCAGTGCCAGAAACCACAGGAAAAGCTGGTCCCACTGCTCCCATCAGCTCCTAGCTCTGACCACACAAAGAAAACTCGAGTTCAGAAGCTGCTACTCAAAATGGAGAACATCCCAGACACCTGCTTACTCTGGGGGATGATGAGGAAGCTGGAAAAGGTTGTGATGGGTTGTATTTTTTTTTCCTGGGGAAACAGATATAAATTGAGGTGTCCAAAATCAAGGTCTGGTAGCAGTTGGATGTAAATGATAGGCCAAACCACCATTTTGTCTCCCCATTTCGTTTAAGAATAAACAGAAGCTATCATCAGATCTTTATTGTGATATAAACACATGCCTCATAGCTGATCTGACAGATGGTATTGCTTGGGCATAGCAGTTAAACTGTCTGTGCTTATAGGAATAGTCAGACATGGCAAATGGTCTTTTGCATTCTTCCAACACACACAGGCTGTTTCTTCTTTCATAAACTCATATGCTAAAATAAAATGTATGTCAGTTTGCTGTCTGGATTTTCCTTCTGATCAAATTTGCACATCATGGCAAGTGCTTTTCTACTCAAGATAATTGAACTGCCTTAATTTACTCTTTGCAACAACTCACAGAAACAGATAAGATTATTTTTAAGATGTGTTATTTCATATTCTGAGAAAATGGCTTGGTGAGATGCCTAACAAGTTGGAGGCTCTGTACATTTTGGTGACTGAGTCTGTTAGTTAGGAGAACAGGAACAATCTGTTTTACTCTGTCCGTATACTCTCATTAGTGGCCAGATGCTTCCCAGAAATGTACCCAGTCAGTTCTTATTGAAACCAACAGGGGCTGCCCTCATCCAGGGGTAGGTGTTCTTTCATTTTAGAAATGGTAGGCTGAGGGAGAGGAAGCCGTATCTGAGTATGCCAAGTCTTGTGTGGGAAGAGTCCTAGTCACACTATAGTAATTCAAAAGCACAGAATTAGGCAGAGGAGTTGTCTAATTTGTTCTGGATTAGGTTGAATGTTGGGAATGTCTCAAAGAAAGGCATATGCAACTCATGTTCTTGTCCCCAGGACGGTTGGCTGCTTTTGTCATTACTTAATCAAACCAAAAACATCACTAATCCAAAGAAAGAGAGAGAAGCAAAAAATAACAGGAGAAAAGTTACATCCCTTCTTTTGAGTGTAGAGCAGAGGATGTTGCTACTTTCCACCTGTGTTCCTATTCCTTTCCAGCTAAGATGCAAAAATGAGAGAGAGAGAAAGAGAGAGAGACAGAAAGACAGAAAGAGACAGAGAAAGAATGGGAGAAAGAGACGGAGAAAGAGACAGAAAGAAAGAGAAACAGAGGAAGAGGGAGAGAGAGAAAAAGACAGAGACAGAGAGAAAGAAAGAATGGGAGAATGAGAGAAAAAAGGAAAGAAGGAAAGGAGAAAAGAAGGAAAGAAAGAAGGAAAGAAGGAAGGAAAGAAGGAAAGAGAGGAGAGAAAGAAGGAAAGAGAGAAAGAGAGAAAGAGAGAAAGAAAGAAAGAGAGAGAAAGAAAGAGAGAGAGAACGAAAAGGACAAAAGGATGAAAGGAAAGAAAGAAAGAATGAAAGGACGAAGGAAAAGGAAGGAAGGAAGGAAGGAAGGAAGGAAGGAAGGAAGGAAGGAAGGAAGGAAGGAAGGAAGGAAGGAAGGGAGGGAGGGAGGGAGGGAGGAAGGGAGGGAGAGAGGGAGGGAGGAAGGAAGGGAGGAAGGGAGGAAGGGAGGAAGGGAGGGAGAGACTGGTCACCTCTGGGCAGGGCTGGCTCCCTGCGTACCACAGTAGTGGCAGCTAAGTCTGTTCTCAAGCAGTGAAGTATTCTCACTGTTTTTTTAGTACTTTTTGCAATCTTTCAAGAATTCCTTCTTTTTTAATGGAGCAGAGGTTGGATTTAATCACACAAATCCACTAACTCATTTTTCTTTCACAGAGGGATTATTTCCCAGGTATTTCTCTCTTGCTTGCCACAGGCATTACTGTTCCCAAACATGAACAGCAAGGCAGACTCTGAACACCTATACCTGCCCTTTCCTTAAGAGTGCAAAGCTTTCTGAGGTAACCTGGCTGTATGCTCAGATATATTTTTGGCCATTATTCCTGATAATGTGAAGTATTTTTTTCAATGGAAATTAATAAATAACACTTCCACTTCCAGATTTGCATGGATACCTACCCTTTTCAAAAATGTCAGCTTCCTGCTTTTATGTTAAGGGGATCCGAAGTCTCCCAGCAGAAGAAGAGGTAGCAGACAGAAGAAGGCAGTTCTGAGAAGATACCAATGAATTTGACTTCTGCTTACTTTCTGAATAAAGAAAACATTGTGAACATCAGTAAAAAATAGGAGTCAATAGCAAGCATCTGTTTAGAAGCATGAAAAATTGTGTTAAACGTGCAACAAAAAAGGAGCAAGAGGGAATGGCTGGAGAAGGAGACCATATTTATGTCATTCATGTGGAAAACAGGAGTTGCAGAAAAATGCTTATGATCCCTTAAATGATTTGCTTTGGGACGGAACTGTAGAAAGGCATCTTGGAGTCTGTTATTCAATCTGGCCTAAATGTTCAATAAAAAAAAAAAAAATACTGCAGATTAAGATACATAAATCATTTCCACTTAGCCATTCATTTACATTATCAGGGGGAAAAAGGAAAAAAAATAGATTTGTAAGCAGCAGAAACAGTAGCTTTTGAATCACTTGCCTGGTTTCTTACGATTTGTCCCTTACAAGGGAGGCACTGTGTGAAGATGAGCAATCTTTCTCTCTGTAACAGCACTGATAGGATCTGTTCCCCTTCTCCTGCAGACTATAGAATTGCATGAAATTTACAGGAATGTAGTATATTTGCATTTTCCACTTGTTGTCAACCTGGTTGAAACGGGCGAAAAATATTCAAGAGTTACTGGAGCACTGACAGGCACACAAGCCTGTGCCTATGTGTGGGTACAGCGTGTAGCCTTATAGGCTTGATTTCCTTATGAAGTCAAAGCTAAAACTCTGTTTTCTTTAAAAATTAGTTTAAGTTAACCTGAAAATAGATGCATAATCAAAATCTAGCTGCAATTTTTTTGTCCTATAAACTGCTACTTTGTGATCTGCCTGGAGTCAAGATAGAAGCTCTGATTCAATTTTGCTCTGTGAAAGAAAACAGGAGGCCAAGAAAAGTTAAAAGCAAGAGAGTGAGCCCTGAATAGCAGGTGGATTCAGACCATCCAGTTAGCAGGAGTCACTCTACTGTGCACAGACCAATATGGTCTTTTGAATACTGATATGGCAAAAATGGTTACAGGCTGCAAGGAAGTGATCTTCCTGCTTTTGAAGAACCACAGGATTTATGTTATCCATTAGATCAAGATCCTTCTGAAAATCACGCTAGCCACGCAAAAATCAAAGGTGATGTTTGTTCCACATGATTCATTTACGATAAGGATTCTCAAGATAACCAAAATCAGAGGAAACAGTCTAGGAGGTTCCTGGAGTGTGTGGGAGATAACTTCCTGATGCAGCTGGTAAGTGAGCCTACCAGAGGAGGTGCCTCTCTAGACCTGCTGTTTACTAACAGAGAAGGACTGGTGGGAGATGTGGTAGTCGAAGGCCATCTTTGGCTTAGCCACCATGAAATGACAGAGTTCTTGGTTCGAGGTGAAGTTAAGAGGGGGTCAGCAAAACCAACACCATGGACTTTCAGAGGGCAGACGTTGGCCTGTTCAGGATGCTGTTTGAGAGGGTCCCTTGGGAAAGAGTGTTGAAAGGCAAAGGGGTCCAGGCAGGCTGGACATTCTGCAAGGACGAAGTCTTGAAGGCACAGGAGCAGGCTGTCCCCATGTGCCGCAAGATAAATTAACAGGGAAGATGACCGGCCTAGCTGAACAGGGAGCTCTTGCTGGGACTCAGGAAAAAAAGGAGAGTCTACCACCTATGGAAGAAAGGGCAGGCAACTCAAGAGGCGTACAGGGGTCTCGTTAGGTCATGCAGAGAGGAAATTAGAAAGGCAAAAGCCTAGCTAGAACTCAGACTGGCCACGGTTGTAAGGGACAACAAAAAATGTTTTTACAAATACATCAGCAACAAAAAGAGGGCCAATGAGAGTCTCCGTCCCTTATAGGATGAGAGGGGGAATATTGCCAGCAAGGATGAGACAAAGGCTGAGGTGCTTAATGCCTTCTTTGCCTCAGTCTTTAATAGTCAGACGAGTTATTCCCAGGGTAGTCAGCCGCCAGTGCAGGAAGATAGGGAAGGAGAGAAGAATAAACCTTCCATAATCCAGGAGGAAGCAGTTAACAACCTGCTACACCACCTGGACATTTACAAGTCTATGGGGCCGGATGGGATCCACCCAAGAGCACTGAGGAAGCTGGCAGACGAGCTGGCCAAGCCACTCTCCATCATCTGTCAGCAGTCCTGGCTAACAGGGGAGGTCCCAGACGACTGGAGGATCGCCAGTGTGACACCCATCTACAAGAAGGGCCAGAAGGAGGATCCTGGGAACTACAGGGATGTCAGCCTGACCTTGGTGCCGGGCAAGATTATGGAGTGGTTCATCCCGAGTGCGCTCACCAGCCATGTGAAGGACAGCCAGGGGATCAGGCCCAGCCAGCATGGGTTCATGAAAGGCAGGTCCTGGTTGACCAGCCTGATCTCCTTCTATGACCAGGTGACCTTCCCACTGGATGAGGGAAAGGCTGTGGATATTGTCTACCGGGACTTTAGTAAGGCCTTTGACACTGCTCCCCACAGAATCCTCCTGGAGAAACTAGCTGCCCACGGTTTGGATGGGTGTACTCTTCACTGGATAAAGAAGTGGCTGAATGGCTGAGTGCAGAGAGTGGTGGTGAATGGAGTGGAATCCAGCTGGCGGCTGGTCCAAAGTGGTGTTCCCCAGGGCTCAGTTTTGGGTCCGGTCTTGTTTAATATCTTTATCAATGATCTGGACTGAGTGCTCCCTCGGTAAATTTGCAGATGACACCAAGCTAGGTGGGAGTGTCGATCTGCTTGAGGGTAGTAAGGCTCTGCAGAGGGATCTGGACAGGCTGGATTGATGGGCCGAGGCCAACTGTATTAGGTTCAACAAGGCCAAGTGCCGGGTCCTACACTTCGGTCACAACAACCCCATGCAACGATATAGGCTTGGGGAGGAGTGGCTGGAAAGCTGCCTGGAGGAAAAGGACCTTGGGGTGTTGGTCGACAGCCAGCTGAACATGTGTTCAGTGTGCCCAGGTGGCCAAGAAGGCCAACGGCATCCTGGCTTGTATCAGGAATAGTGTGGCCAGCAGGAGTAGGGAGGTGATCGTGCCCCTGTACTCAGCACTGGTGAGGCCGCACCTTGAGAACTGTGTTGAGTTTTGGGCCCCTCACTACAGGAAAGACATTGAGTTGCTGGAGGGTGTCCAGAGAAGAGGAACAAGGCTGGTGAGGGGTTTAGAGAACAAGTCTTATAAGGAGCAGCTGAGGAAGCTGGGGGTGAGGCCGCACCTTGAGAACTGTGTTGAGTTTTGGGCCCCTCACTACAGGAAAGACATTGAGTTGCTGGAGCGTGTCCAGAGAAGAGGAACAAGGCTGGTGAGGGGTTTAGAGAACAAGTCTTATAAGGAGCAGCTGAGGGAGCTGGGGCTGTTTAGTCTGGAGAAGAGGAGGCTGAGGGGGGACCTTGTCGCCCTCTACAGCTATCTGAAAGGAGGTTGTAGTGAGGCAGGTGTTCATCTCTTCTCCCAGGTAACTAGCAATAGGACAAGAGGCAATGGCCTCAAGTTGCATCAGGGGAGGTTTAGATTAGATATTAGGAAAAATTTCTTTACTGAAAGAGTGGTCAATGATTGGAACAGGCTGCTCAGGGAGGTGGTGAAGTCACCATTCCTGGAGGTGTTTAAAAAATGTGTAGATATGGCAATTTGGGATGTGGTTTAGTAGACATGGTGTTGGTGGGTGGGTGATTGGACTTGATATATTAGAGGTCTTTTCCAACTTATGATTCTATGATTCTATGATAATGCCTCTACTTTGTTTCTTTGTATATAAAGCCATTTAGAAAGTATTCCTCTGTTCTCTGTAACGTCATTCATTCCACTAGCCAGAAATGTTTGAATGTGAATTAGTTCCGTGGTGTTTCAATTCCTTCTTTATAGCATCTACATCTGATTCTGTCTAATGTTTTCTGGGAAAACAGAAAGAATTACTAAAATATCCCGTTTCTATGCAACAACATAGAGTTATTTGTAAAGAAATACACAAACAGCTGCAGAAAATATGTTCCAATAAGCCTATTATGCAATGTTCAGAGACTGCCTTTGAAAGCAGAGCACCAGGTATGAACTTGGACTGCCCAATCATGGCAAGGTATCTCCCTAAAGCCCTTTCAAAATGTGGCAGGAATATAAACATCAACTTGACAGCAGGAAAGTACAGTACATAAACAAGAAATTTAGAAGAAAGACGTGACTCATCTTGATGACTTTGGAACCATACTAAGAGTAATCTGTCTTCTGAACCCGCATACAATAGTCAGCTTTTAAAACTTAGAGGCCTTTTATGAATGTGAGATCTGTCGCCCATCAGATACAGCCTTCAGCGGTCCATGCCAAATGAAATCAAACATGTCATTTCCTAAAGGAATGAGAAAAAATGCAATCTATTGCACTGTAATATAAAGCAATACACAGAAAAAATACTAAAGAAGCTGGGAGATGGTGTCCTTCTCTACACTCTCTGGAGCAAATCTCAAGTACTATACAGGATGAAAGACCTATTTCTGGTATACTGCCTTCTTTATTGAATACGTTCACACCTTGTCTCAAGACTTTCCTCCCAAAGGCCTGGCATCACAGCCCTTAATCATGGATATAAGGTAGCACAGTTCCTAGATTAATATAATGCATGCAGCTCCTTTTCAGTGCGATGATGGATCCCTAACCAAGGTATTTCAGGCAAAGTGTATCACCATGTTACAATGAAATGACAGTACTCAGTTTAAGTGAGTAAAGTAAAGAAAACAAAATAAAACCCTGTGTTTAATGTGAATATATCCATATTCCAACAGCACCATTGTTTTCCATTACTGAAAAAATGCCTGGGCTTAGCAGATTATGAACTGGATCATTTCCTTTAGTTGTGGTTGTACATCAGAGGAAAAGAACTGCTGTATTTCATCTGTTCGAACAATACTTCTTCAAGCGGCCAGACATCTCTCTGAACAGTGTAAAACTAGGTGCTTTGTTGCAATATCAAGAGTCTAAGAGTTAATACTGCCACAAGTGCTAGCAGCTTCTTTGGAGTTTGTTTACAACAGCAAGAAATTCAGGGCAAGGGAGTGTTGAACACAAAAGTATATAGAGATAATTTACCTTAGCAGGAAGAGGGAGAGAGAAGCAAGCAGCAGGCATGGCTGTGAAGAGTGGTTCCCCCCAGCAGTTTCAGAATTTGCCCGCACTGTAAGACACTGCAGCTCCAAAACCCCTAGGAGGGGGTACGGCCTCCTGCCTTTCTGCTTGCCAGGTCTGCACCCTTGAAACAATTCCAACGGGCATCTTCTGAGCCAGAAAAACACTTGTTACGGAATGTTTCACCAATTTAAAAGACCTGGAGATCAAACAAATGCCATTTAATTAAAATGTTGAACCAATTTTGATAAGAAATGCTGCTAAACCAGTGCTTAAAATTGTCCCAGACTGAGAAGCAATTAGCATACTTGTACTAAAAGAAATGTATACTTCTGATAATTCTATTCCTTGCTTATTATTAGAGCTGAGTACCACTTATACTGGAATTAAAAGTGTGCTCACTCTCCCTCATCAACTAATCTAAGTGCTTTGAAATTTATATGGCTGTGTGGTTAGCATCAGTATTCCAGTTTGGGTGTATTTGAACGAAGCAAACTTGACAAACAGCATTCTGGAGAAAGATATCTAAATATTAAAAACAAAAAGTGAAGGAAAACAATAAAGTTTTTCTTAAAATCTGCAAGTTTCAGTCATTTGTTTTAGTTGCATTTGGGATTAACTCATGGCTTTCATTGTCTCTGAAGTTACTCAAACTGTCTGGCTTTTATGTCAGCTAGGTAGTGGGTGCACACCTGGAGGGAAAAGAGGGAGCACAATTCTCATCAGTGCTCACGGATGGAAAGGATCACACTTTACAAGCACACTGTGAAGATGAAAGGTCATCCAAACTTTTGACTTTGAGGTCTTTAATACAAGCTGGGTAGCATGTGAGTCAGATCAGCATTCAGTGCAGCTGCCTCTCTTCCTTCTATCATCAACTCACACCCAGCCTTTGAAAACTGGAGGAAGAAAGACAAATGTTTTGATGCAATCTCTAGCAAGGAGTCTGGGTGAAAGGTTTTAAGATGTACAAAAAAAATAAGGGCATAGCAGAAAATTCAGAAGGAGTTCAATTTCTTCTAGAGAAGAGATTGGATAATACCTGTGAATGTGTACTGGACGGAACTGTGTGTTCAAGAATTCTGCAGCAGTGGGAAGAACGGAGATAACAAGGAAGGGAGCAGGGCCTGGGAAACCAAAGGGAGGGCATGAGGGTATTAGAGGCCACATCTTGGGCATTCCTGAGCCTTCTTCTAGTCCCTCTGTGTGTGGGCTCCTCCTAACTTCTTCAACTCTTTTTCAACGAGCTCTTCACTTTCGAACACCCTCACCCCACCTTATACTATACCCCAAATCATGCCAGAAACATCCTCAGTTTCATACTGAAAAAATGTCTTTCCAGTAGATCTCATCACAGACTTCAGAATACATTTCATAGAATCATAGAATAATAGGTTGGAAAAGACCTCTAAGATCATCAAGTCCAACTGTGTTTCAGATATTTTGAACTCAAACCCATCTCCCCGGGCACAAAAGGTGATTTATATCTCAGAGGCACTACCTGTGTCCCGAAGGAAATCCAGGGTAGGTATGTTTACAGCCAGTTCCTTCCACCAGGGAAAACCTCTAAGCCATATGGATGTAATACAGTGGCACTGGCATCAGGGATTGGTCCCAGCCTCCTTTATTTATCAGCATTAATAGAGTCATTTAACTGCCCTCCCTGTCCCCATGGTGCGTGGCCATCTGGAGAGGTCCTACCCCTAGCTTGCTACACCAAGAGCAAGTATGGAAGCTTTCCCCAGTGAAGAAGTAGAGCTGAAACAGCAGAAATGTAAACCTCCAGCCTAATGACCATGATTGACTCAAAGGGACTGACTTGGAAGGAGAAGACAGGTAGCTTCCATAATCTCCTTAGCTGTGGTCAGAGTTGAGCTGGAAGTAATCCCACTCCCTTCTGGAGAACTGTTAGAAACATCACTGGTTCTTCAGGTGGTTCCTAAAACTGCCTCCAGAAAGTTTCATCCTCTGTCGGAGATGACCCTCTCCCTTTGCCTTCACTGTCTTCTTCCTACCCATGATCTGACACCTCTGCCCTACAAGTGCAAGGAGCACATCTGCTCAGTTACACTTCTCCCCAGTGTTAGTGGCATGCAATCACTGCCTTTGCTTATCAGGACATTGTGCCCTGTGAGCAACCAAAGCTTTCTGATACCTCAGGAAAGACTAATGGGAAGGGATGCAAGGGTGAAGCAAACAAGGTCTGAAAGGAGCACAAATTTGGGGAAAAAAAAAAGAAAGTTGAAGAAAAGTTAGGCCCCAGTCTTGGTGGTCAGAAAAAGACACTTACCTTAAAACTCACCTTTCAGCTACTTCCGCTACATCAACTACTGTGCGTTGCCCAGACAAGGACAACACATTGTGCCTTTCCTGTTATCTCATGTGCCTGCCAAACACTAACACAGGAAAATAGGTCTTGGCCCTGATGCATGTGGTGCTGTGAGACCTTCATCCAAATCTGTGCCTCGGAACATAGATAGAAATGTTCATATCCAGAACTCTCTGGGACTGTCAATGGCCTTTTGTGAGGCTGTTTCTTGTGTAGTTTATTATGAAAAATAAAATCTGTATTAATTTAATCATTGAGATCTAATCTGCTTGATCTTCATCTTGTCTAAGTAAGCACAAGAAATTAAAGTGAGGCAGAAACCAAAGTGCAAATCAAAACCTAACCTCGCCAAGTACAGGGTTAGGTAATGAAGATGTCATGCGTTATAATCAACACTTCAAACTGCATGAAATTCCCAGTTATTGGTTTGAAATCCAATGCATGTATTTTTAATAACAGCAGCACTAGCTGTCAATAAAACATAAGAGATTGGTTTGTACATCTTGATCTGTTCTAGTTGACCATGGAGAATTAAAAAGGAAGGGACATGCTTGCCTACTGAGTGCATGACCGATAAAGTGAATTCCTCTGTGTACAAACTCTGTAGAGGCACAAGAGACAATTGCTGAAAGAAAAATGGAAAGAGTGTTCACTTATTGTTGGCAGCACATCTTAAAAACAAGATTTTGAAGAGTCTGGGAAAGAAGTGCTGCCTTGTGCAACTGATGGTGTGAACTGTGAAGTTATTGTTCCTCTACTCATCTATCCCATGTCATGTACAGTATGGGAACACAAGAGGCTTATGTCTGACACAGACACACCACTCCAGTTGCAACAAATAATGGAACTGGTTTCAGCACATACCTTCCTGCCTCCACTTATGATTTTCAGTGACTGGTATTGCTAAACAATTCCCATTCAAACTTTGCTTTTTCCCATGCAAAGTTGGTGGAGACTCAAAAGTGTGTGCAATGACTGACAAGTCCCAATAGTTGCTAGAGAAGATCACTCTTGTTTTCTGTGGTGTGAGATCCCATTTTCAGCTGAACCAGTGAGGATTTTCCTGACTATGAAGGCATTTGCATCTCCTTTTGCAAACCACACGTTCAGAGTGTTAATCCCTTGCTTTTCTGAGCATGCATATGGCGAAAATGATTTCTCAAAAATATAATTAACTTCTGTCCTGATGGAGTCAGCACCATACTAAAAAAAAAAAAAAAATAGCATACCTACAAAGGAGACATAAAAATGGTCTAATATTATTTATCTGGTAAAAAATAAACCACCTAGAAGATTTGGCTTAGATGACCCACTTCAGAGAATTTTGGATAACACTTGTTCAATCTTCATAAGTTAATTAAAAATTATGGTAAAAATTATGCAGCTAATGAAAATTGGACATGAAGATAATTTATAAAGTACACGTCCTGAGTGTACTCTAAGAAACACAGCTTATAAGCTGCTAAGTACTGCCTAGAGAGCCTGTCTTACCCTGCATCCTATTTTTTCAGGAAATTCATCATATGCTATAATAGTCACAAAGATTAGTAATACTAAAACTTCACTAAACTAGGTTTCAGCATTGGCTTTTTGGGCACCTTACCATCCCAGTTTACAATGTGGTCATGAGCAACTAACTTCTCAAAGGATAACACTACAGAAGTTCTCAAGTAAAGTTTGGATGGCCATAAAAAGGAGGTTTCAGCATCGCTGGAAGCCGAAACAATGGCATCCCATTTTACAGTGCAAATCTTTCCCCAGAAAAGGACTGATTCAGAGCATAGTTGTCTAAATGAGAACCTGACTTATGTCAAAAGCCGGTTTCAACCACTCAGACTTTAAATGTAGAAATTAAAATGTATAAATCTCACACGATTTTTGATGTTGAGAGCTACCATTTGATGGAGCAGTTTTTCCCTAGAGTGAGAATGAAAAGGAAACCACATGAAAGCTAAAACTGACGTAAGTGACTTCAGGGCTTTTGCAGATTTTCAGCTAGCATCAGTGATAAAAATTATATGTATGTCTACTGTTGTTTATGCAAAGGAAAAATGAGGTTTTAATACAATGAATGTTAGTGCTGGCAGATAACGAAGAAATCAGGCTAATAAGGGTGCCATAATGGGAGTGAAAATGTTGGAAACCTCCCTGATAGTGGGATGGCATGGCTTGACAAGGGAATGTTACTTGCCCACTGGCACCAGTTAGCCACAAGTATCACACAACTGTAAGAGAATTAACAAGAAGTATATGCACTTCTTTAATTACAATGTAAGCTGAAATAATCTATGATTTTATTCTAGATAGATCTATGATCTATCTATGATTTTATTAATCCCTACTCCCTTTGTTCTCTGATGTGTAAATATAAAAAACAAATATTGTTCAAATGCTTTTGTCAACATTCTTCTAAAACCTTACTAGCTGGCTGATATCATTGCTTGACAAAAGAGATTTAGTTTATTATTTAGAAATCAGTTATAAACCTCATCTCCAGCCAGCCTACACTGTTTCCCGGCAAGAGCAGCAGGAGGCCAAAAGACCTTGAAAACCAGAGGAAATGGATACTGCCCTTCCTGTGGGTGAATGATGACAAATGCAGCATGTTGGGGTAAGCCAAAGGACCTCTGCGGGTCTGCAATGAATTGTTTAGTTCTGGAGGACCTGGCACCTGTGCATGCTGTGCTTTTCATTGTCATGTAGGCGCAAACCAAACCCAACACAAGATCAGCGCTTTATGTTTATCCTGTTCTGTGCCCATCAATTTTGTTCCCAGCTTCTGCCTCTACGATGTTCATTTTATGTGCCATATGCAATACATTTCTTAAAACCAAGTAAATATAAAGGAAGATTGATTTGTCTCTCTGGTTATTTCATTTACGGCAGCATTAGTGCTCTGTCCAAGAGGTAGCGTCACTCATAGAGTCACCTTGGATTTGTGGCATTGTGCCATTTGTGGCATTTCAGGAACAGCTACAGGAGGCAAACCATTCAACCTATTTATCCCAACATGCAGGATTCATCAGTCAGGGATTGTTTGGACCTAGGGCCATCTAGGGACAGGATGGGAAAAACTGTTCAGGGGATAAAGATAAATAATCCTCCAGGGCTAGGGACACCAAAGTTGAGAGCAGGAAATGGAGATTTTTATCAAGCTGTTTTCGTTGTTGTGATTAAACTGCTCGTAAGATACAGGAATACGTTTGCCGTAAGACTACTATCCACCTGGCTAGTCTGTTTTCCCAGGCTGGCCAGGCTCAGGGCCGAAGACCTGGCTCCAGCCAGGGTCCCCAGCAGCTCCAGCTGGGGCAGCCATGACAATCCCCTGTGAAGATGTGGCCTCCCACCACCCTGCTCTCCTCTCTGGCCAGGATCAGATTTTTCACTGGCACTGCTCCCTGACTGCCCTCCAGACAATTCACTTTACCTGCCTTTCTCTACTCGTGTATAGGATCTAGTTTGCAGCTGCAATGCGAGCTTGTGAACTCATCACACTGCTTTATAGAGAGAGCGGGACAACAGAGTGTAATGGACAGGTTACTTTTCAGGCTTAAATGGTTATGAGTTGGTTTACTTTCTTTTTTCCAGGTGAAGGCTTGGAGGAAGGGATGAGTACGTTGGTTTAGATTTCAGTGTTGGAAAGCGGAAAAAGGGTTTGTGTAACT
Organism: Opisthocomus hoazin; assembly: GCF_030867145.1. Lineage (NCBI taxonomy): Eukaryota > Metazoa > Chordata > Aves > Opisthocomiformes > Opisthocomidae > Opisthocomus > Opisthocomus hoazin. Next base: position 88,907,450 of record NC_134414.1, on the reverse strand, counting down.
GAAAACAAAAAACCTAATTAGGCACGGTGTTCCCTGGGACATTTCATAACCCCCATATTGTTGAGGGCAAGAAGGGAGGGAAATGTCTTCCCCAGTACATCTCATCCCCAAGTACTGGAGGTTTCTCCTTTAGCAGTATTCCCGACAAGTCTATCCTCACGGCAACGTGGATGCCAAGGCCAGCACATGCTACACTGCTAGATTTTGGTGAACTGCTTCAAACACTGTGCTACCTACAGTAAGGACCCTAACAGTAGCAGCATTACAGAGCACCATACGAGGGCCAACAGGTGAAGTAATTTTTGTGCCCTTTCCTCTCAAAAGTGTAAAAAAGTGAGGGTCTTTTGGGATGTCTTTTGGGAGTAGAAATAAAGGCTTCCTATTATGATAATAAAATATGCCCAGAATTCTTAAAATCCTTTCATAAGGTGTTGATTTTAAGACTTGAGGTCCCAGAAGGAATTCAGCATTTGAACATTAAGTGTAAAATCAAATGCACTTTGAGAATAAGAATGTTGTCTTGAGCCAGGCCATTGTCAGGCTGGTGGCAAACAGCGAACTGAAGAATGGCACAATGGAGAACAGCAAGTCAAAAAATTCAAAATTCCTGCAGTCTTTCTTTCCAAGGATAAACATAGCACCCTTTGCACTTCGCAGAAAAGGAAGGACATGTCTAGAACAGCACTTGCAGAAGAGGTTTTCTCTGGTGTCAGTTATTGTACCATTCATGTATTTTATTGTACTACTAAGTAGGTTACTTGCATTCTCTCTCATGTTATTTGTGATTAATTACTGCTTTTCTTATGTAAGCAATTGTTCCTGTTCTTTTTTACCGATTCCTTACGAGTTCTTCAGTGTTCCCATGCAAGGAGTGAGATAGCTTTATTGCTAGTACTTCATGTAGGAAACAGACCTCAGTTACCAAACTCTTGCACTAGACAAATACACCACGAGCTAAGCAGTATTGCACCAGCATGATATTCACAGCATCCATTGCTACATAACTGTCTGTCTTACCATAGAATCTACAGCCTGCGTGTTTTGAATGCTAGGTGCTTTTTTTGTGAAAGTGATTTTTGCATTTATTTAAGCAGAAACTCAAGATACCTGACAAATGATACTAACCATCTGGCTTTAAGATGCACTGATTTCCCAGAAGACTGTTAGGAAAGTAACCTAACTACATCTCACATTTTGAAAAATGCAGAGCAGGACACCTGCCTAGCCTATTTTGTGTCTGACATTGCAGTCATGCACATAAGAAGTTCATGGAGCTTATAATAATAATAGTAATAATAAGGAGAATTCAATAGTCTATGGTTTGTCACTTAAATTTTAGTGTAAAATTTCATTATAGAACAAGAAAGTTCTTTTTCATTTACCACTTTGTTGTGCTTCTGCAAAGCTGAATTTATCAAACTGGTCCAATAATACATGACCCAAAAACTTCACCTTTATAATTACCAAGTTGTCCTGGCCATGGCAATGTTACAAAAAGGGTTTTGACTATTTTTAATCAAATTATTGACTAAACAGGCTTCTGAAGAAGTTATGTGAAGAAATATTATTTTTATTAAAAGCTTACTTGGGGATTTTGCAGTTGAACTGAAATGGACATAGGTAACACTTACTCAACAAAATGTCTAAAACCATTTGGGACATATAAAGTGTCATATAAAGACTAAAGGGGATAGCCTGACAAAAGATGGTACTTTAAACATGTGTATATAAATGGTGGAAAACATAATAGTGTACATCAGCAAAAGTAGATTAGCTTTCACCTGCACAACAGTCATTCAAAGCCCGATTGATCATCTGTCTAAAGATGAAAGGCTAGAGTCATTATTGTTTTAAGCTTTTTTTATATTACAGGCATAAATTAGAAAAAGTAAAACCTGTTTCTGTACTTCAGAGAGGAATACAATAGTGGGCCATGTCCCTCAGCCCTTCAGAAACCCCTCAGTGTAGGACAGTACAAGCCTCCTGGCTAAGGCTAATGGTAGCACAGTGCTAGGGGACTTTTACGTGAAAGCTCAAGGTGAAAATAGAAAACAACTAATTTAAAGGCTAGAAAATCATGAACACAGAGTACCATGCATTTCTCTGTTATACATTTTTTGCATTGAGATCACTGAGGCTTTAGGTCAAAGAAGCCAGAAAGGTAAGACAGATCCTAACAGTGGTTGAGCTGATCTCCTTAACCAGTTCATAAGCCTAGCCCAAAAGTTCTTTATGCACAGAAGTCATCACTGCTGAGAAAAGCACTTTGCTGACACTGCTATGACAGTGAACAAGAACATTACTTTTGAGAAAGGATTAGTAAGGCTGAGCTCCAGATAAGTCCCTTTGGCTGTGTTCCTACTGCCTACCAAAAAAAACGTTGAGGAGCAATCCCTGGCACCAAGGCCAAGTGGCAGTGGCTAGTTCACAGCTACCCTGCCAACACCTTCAGAAATTTGTTCTTAGAAAGAGCCAGCTGGAGTGGTCCAAAGCGGAGCTAGGGTGAGAGGTAACAGTCATATAGGGATCCAGTGCTCAGGGTCACTTCTTCTACCGCTTTTTTTTAAATGTATAGAAATAGTCATCACCACAATACTCCATAGTGCAATATGTGGCTAAGCAATATGTGCTATTTGCTTTATGGGCCTTGGAGATGGCCTCTAGACAACCATTTCACAAGCTGTGACGTGCATCACACAGCACCATCACAAAGGCTTTAGTGACTTAGCTCTCTTCAAAGAGAGGAGACCACTTATTACTAAAGTCTGATATGACAGCTTTTTTTGTCCTGAACTCTGATGTTTCCATTCATCCTACTCTTCTATGGTACTTGTGAAGTGATTATATAAATTAATAACACTGTCCTGTGGCCATAGTCTGACTCCCAGCACACCATTTCCCCAGATCCTGTTATGTAGGTAGAGACATGTTATTATTTATAGTTAGGCAAATTCATCCACTTCCACAGTATGAATTAAGAATTGTCTAAATAATTAGACCATTACTGTTCCTCTAATGATCAAATCTGTTTCAAGTGTAAACAGAAGAGTAAGAAAGCAGGTCAGTCTTGGTTTCATTGATTTTTAATGACAAAACATGAAATATCCTCTAACCTAGTTTGTCCTTTCTTTTTCAGATCAATAAGAAATCAGTAATAGCCTTAGTTTTAGCAAACAGGGATTGTGTTCATTAAAACATTTTGCTGCTCGAAACCTGATCTTACTGAATACATTAAGAAGTAGGTCACTTGACAGGTCTTTTCTTCTTCTTTTTAATTGAAATCGATGAAGCTGACCCTGGCAGGTAAAACTAATTAGATCATTAAACAAGTAGCAATATTTTTAATGAAGAGATATCTTCTGTTCAACTTTGAGTTCTTTCTAAAGGAAATGAGTTTGAATCCATTGTATAGAAGGAGTTGTTCCTGCAGAAATATCCATTATGAACTTCGAGGAAAATACCACAGGACTTGAAATTTAACCTTTTGTTGTCATCAGCACTGCAAAAAAGTTGAATACGACTCTAACACCTCTTCTCTGCTCATGTAAGCAGTGGCAAATCCACAAACATGAGCAGATATTCTGCTTTCTGTATTTGGGAATTAATCCTCTTGTGACTGAAGTCAACAGCTTCACATCTATGGACCAGGCAGCCTGTCAACTCTGGTGTTCTTCAAAATGTCTTCTCAGGTCCCATGAAAATACTGCAACTTCAGTATGAGCTTTAGATTGAGTGAATCAACAGGTAATGCATAAAGCTGATCATCGCAGTGGCAGTGGCTTGGTTTATATGTTAACAAAAATAGTCCAACATATACCAATCCATCAGGAAAATTTTTATCAGTCACCTAAATGATCATCTAGACATAGAGAAGATATTCATGTATGAAAATGATAACTAGGAGGATAGTTCTTAGTTCTTGAGGCAATACATGAAATTCTCTCAGGTCATGAAAGTCTACATAAAATTCAGACATAATAAAAATTTACCTCCGTGTCCTTAGGAAAATTTCCTGACAAACAAGTGACATTATCCTTACCCAAAAAACCTTTCAAGCAGTGCTACACCAGGGCTAAAATGAACTGGGATGTTACCTCAGATCACTGAATAACTGCAATAACTTTCTGTCCATTCTGCTTCCCTGAAGGAATAAATGTGTATAGCTCAATTCAATTTTATGCACAAAATGTATGCAATCAATGTCATTTAATACATTTTTTGACAGTGATTTTCACTGTTTTTGAAAGGAGTCTGTAATTAAACACTTCTTTATGCAAAATTAGTTCATCTTGCAGGAGAGCAGTTATTAGTGGAATGAAATGCATCACATTAAGTAAACAGCTATAATAACATTGGCACCAAACCCAAACACATTTCAAAAATAAACAGGTATAAAAAATGAAATAAAATAAAGATAGCTTCTGACTGATTTTACAGATATATTCCTGTTATTAGTTAAAAAGCAAACAGCCACAATGTAGACAAAGCAAAGGAAAAAAGCAAATAAAAAAGGGAGGAACACATTCAAAGTGAATATATTATTAAAAATAAGCCAGAAGAAAAACAGTAAAAAATCAGTAGTAAGGTATTTATTATGAAAAGCTTACCAAATATCGGGTACATGCTTATTCTGCCTTGAGTGACTGGAGAACAGCATCTATCTCAAGGAGCTATTTTGCTAGAATAACATAATCAACATAGGATTTAACAGCAGAATTCAGGTGTCTGAATGCAAGTACCTAATGCCAAAAACCAAAGGCTGGGTGATATGGAATAGGATCTCTGAGAGTCTTCCACCCCTTTGGAGTGGCCCCTAGGTGCCAGGTAGGATCCCCAGGGGTATTTCAAATAGCACCTGACACTTAGGTGTGGGCAGCCGAATCCAGTCCTGAAATGTAATGTTGAACACTTCGGGTGGGATTTGGCTTACACGGCATAGTTTCTAAACATGAGCTGGGTGTCTAAGCTCTCCTTGCGGTCCATGGAGACATAATCTAGGGAACTGGAGCCTGAAGTGTGGTGCGGCTTACTCTGAAACCGACACCTATATCTGGAGAGCTGGGTACCTCCCACCCTCCTCAGACTGTGCTGGCTGTGCAGATTTATGAATAGTGTGAAAAACAGAGACTGTTGCAAGAATTTGAAACTCTCTACTGCACTGTTTCTTGTTACTTGGTATTATTGTCAAGTTTGTGTGGGAAAGGAAGAAGTGGGGAACTGTATCTTGTGAAAGCCTTGACCTAGCCCAGCTGGAAATGTGTGCAGTATCCAGAGGCTCATTAGCTCTCATCAGAACAACACATCATGCTACAGAAGGACATAAACGTCCAGCTGAATCAATCCCCAAAGCTTTCTCTGGAGAAATGCAATTGATGCTAGCATGGAGCCAAGATAGTTAATTCAAAGCTCATGAACGTACATCTTTGTTAGTCATCCAAAAGAGGAGAAAGAGAAATAAATCTCTAAATACTGTACTTAAAATACCAAGAAAAGCCATGGCTCCCCATAAATACTTAATAAAAGGCATCAATAATAAATGTCTCTTCATTTCTACTCTCTTCTGAATCTGTAAGTTTTTCTTTTGGAAAATTAAATCTACCTCCTTCGTGAAGGTGGATGTTCCCTGGCAATAAGTGAACGAACTTGGCAGGCAGTGGTCACCAGGGCACGCTGGGGCTGGGAAAGCTCTCTGAATGTCAGAAGGCATAATAAATAGTAACTCTAAGTCTTTCCTGGGGAACTAGCACGAAATTCTCACTGAAGTCAGATTTGTGCCTGTATTTGACTATCCAGGGGCTGAATGTGGCCCAAGACTCTTCATAAGTTTTAACCAATGGTTGTAAAAGACCTTATGCTTCAGAGTACAAACCCAGCTTCTTAGAATTCTTCAAACTAGAGAAGCTGCTATGCATTTAACCTGAAGGCAGGTCCTCAGAAATACAACCGTTTGGTTCCATACAGCATTTCCTGTCTAGCTGCAATTTTGAACCTCTGTCTCACTTGCCTATGATTTTCGGTGATTTTCTGGACATGCAAGTGTCTCAATCTCCCTCCTAGGCTCCAAAGTGCAGGTTTAGCCAATTCTAGGGTTTGAATTCTGAATACGTGAGGCTAATGTGATGCTCTTTATTCAGAAACGTTCTCTGGTTTTAAAATGATTCAGAGTGTATCAAGCAGTTGCATTTCAGAGTCCCAGTTTTAAATACAAATAAGTATTTACACTACAGTCTTGCCAATTATTTGTATTAATAACCAACATTTGCTTATGGAAGCCATAGAAGACAAAACAAGCTAAAAGATTCTTTATTCCAACACAAGGCATTCGTCTTTGTGTTCTTCAAAATGGATTTTTGTTTTGTTTTGTTTTGCTATTTAAGAAATAGTGGAAAACTAATTTCTCAGTCTATGCCAACAGGAAATTATCACATTATATATTCCATTTTATGAGGTACCCCAAGCTTGTTTCTTGTTTGTGCTAGTGACAGGCACCGTGAGAAGTCTATGAAAACTCTGGAAATGATAATGAGAGCTCTGAGACTGCCTTTGTGCTGGAAGATCATTACCTGCTCCCTTCCCCAAGAACACTTGTGTAACAGCCTGTAATGAACCATTCTCTACTTCTGCTTTTCAACGTGTTGTTACTTGAAGATCTCTCTGTTACGTAACATTATTAAAGACATTGTCTGAAAGCATGACTCTTATTAATCACCATTAGTTCTGATAAGCCCAAAGAAAAAAAATACACCCAAAGACCTTTTTCACAGCTAGATAAAAGAACTGCCTTCTTTTCTGAAAGGCCCGAGTATCCTTAGTCTAAGCAGAACTGCCTTCTTTTCTGAAAGGCCCAAGTATCTTTAATTTAAGTAGGGAAACAGCAAAAAATGAGTAACTGCTTCTGAATTACTCCTTTTCACATGAGCAGCTCATTCAGTTTTGACATACATATGGTAAAAGACAAAGTTTGTATTCAATGGTATAAAAAAGAAACTGTCCTTGCTCATATTTCAGCCTGTTGCAATATTGATCTTACAGGTATTGGACATGCAGATGTTAATATGAATTACTGAATGTACAGTTTTTTTCCTTCATATCAGCATGTGTTGTGCTGCAAAGCTGCAGAATCCTTTCATTTGTCAGCTGAGTTAGATAGATCGTCTCTTAGATGTGCTTATTCATTGTTCATCCTTACCCGTAACTTACGCTTTTTTCTGTCTGCAAAAGGTACAGCATGGCAAAACAGCCTACCTATAATGTGAACATACATTAAATAAGCTGTCCCGTGCACTGTGAATGCAGCCCATCACCACTCAACTGTAGAGAATTTTGATATGTAAAGACTGATGCATATTTTAACCTTAAATGTGTATTTCAGTCACTGCAGAATCAGGCCAAAAGCTTCATTCCAATCTAGGACTAGAGTTAGGTGGTGTAGATAAGCACCCATTTCAGAAGAAATTGAAGCCACCTACTTCATCACAAATGTTAATCCAGGCAAAATGATAACATGGAAAGCAGTTGATGATGTTAGTGAAGAGAATGTTTCTTACACTAAACAAAGCACCTCAACCTTTTCTAGAGAGTTTAGTGGAAACTCTTCACAGTTTGGATCCTGAAAATAGTGGGAGACATTCCCAGGCAAACTGACTATCAGGAATCAGGTTTGGCACAGCTGCCATGGCAAAACAAGCAGTAAAAAAAGCTCAAGAATGACTAGTTTTCAGTTTTGTCTCAAGTTATGCCTTGAAACTCATGGTAGGATTTCTGTGTCTATCACCCCCTGTAAAAAAAAATTAAAACAAGGGAAGGAGAGTCTGGTAGGTTCCAGTACCGTTTCTGCTTGTTTCCATACTAGTTGCTGCAGCAGACTGGGAGGTTGTCTCACAGTCTCACCACCTCCTCTTGGTCTTACCAAAATGGCCCATGCCCACCAGAGACCGTGCTTCCCCAGTTCTTCCTGACAGCCAGGGTTCCTACAGTGCCCTGTACTTGGGCAGCTCTGTGGAGAGGGACCTGGGTGTCCTGGTGGACAACAGGTTGACCATGAGCCAGCAGTGTGCCCTGGCCGCCAAGAAAGCTAATGGGATCCTGGGATGCATTAGGAAGAGTGTGGCCAGCAGGTCGAGGGAGGTTCTCCTTCCCCTCTACTCTGCCCTAGTGAGGCCCCATCTGGAGTACTCTGTCCAGTTCTGGGCTCCCCAGTTCAAGAAAGATGAGGAGCTGCTGGAGAGAGTCCAGCGGAGGGCTACAAGGATGGTGAGGGGACTGGAGCATCTCTCCTATGAGGAGAGGCTGAGGGAGCTGGGCTTGTTCAGCCTGAAGAAGAGAAGGCTGCGAGGGGACCTTATAAATGCCTACAAATATCTGAAGGGTGGGTGTCAGGAGGATGGGGCCAGACTCTTTTCAGTGATGCCCAGTGACAGGACAAGGGGCAATGGGCACAAACCGAAGCATAGGAAGTTTTGTCTGAACATGAGGAAGAACTTCTTCCCTCTGAGGGTGACGGAGTACTGGAACAGGTTGCCCAGGGAGGTTGTGGAGTCTCCTTCTCTGGAGATATTTAAGACCCACCTGGACAAGGTCCTGTGCAGCCTGTTGTAGGTGACCTTGCCTCGGCAGGGGGGTTGGACTAGATGATCCACAGAGGTCCCTTCCAAGCCCTACCATTCCATGATTCTGTGATTCTGTGATTCGGATACAAGCAGGCAACATTGAGTCCTTGCTGTCTTCAGGTTTAAGCACATACACTCAAAGCTATATTTCAACATTTGTCTCAGAGATGCAGTGTCAGTTCATCAGCTAACTGAATGGTACTTGCAACCTCAGACTGTAATAAAAGCAGGCTGTTTTTATGTACAGACATCCTGAGCCTATAGACCTTTAGAGTCCTGGCACCACTGACACTGGTGATTTTCTTAATAGGATAGCAGAGCCTAGAGGCATAAAAATAAGTAGCTTTAGATTCAGAGAGATTTAATAGAAACAGACATGTGTACTGTGAAAAATTCAAAGGGTGAAAATTTGTTTTGAAATCCCAGCCCATTGGAAAGCCACATTTTCCATTAACTTGAATAAAGTCTCAGTTTTGTTGCTGGAATTCAACGCAGCTGTTTCTCTGCTTGACTCACCCAGAGATGTTTCTTCATCAGAGATGTCCACCCTTCCTATGATACAACTAGCAGTTTTATCCCTGGGGCAAGCCCAGGGTCCTTCTTTATCCTTGTCCTACATAACCACTGCTGGTTGCTGTCAAAGACAGACTACTGGACTAGACAGCCCTTTTGTCTAAACGAAGTGTTCCTATGTTCTTAGAAGACAAAAATGCTGCATGTTCTTTAACAGACCATTAACTCACAGAAATAGTTACCTTGCATCAGCACATATGGATTACCCTTGTCCAACTGATTTTAATCACAGTACAAAGTCACAATCAATTTAATGGGCCTTCACCAGTACTCTGCTTATTCATGTTATCTTTTTAGATCTGCGGATATCTCCTGTGGTTCTTGATGCTACATTATGCTGATCTACTCTGATCTTTTCACTGAGGATCGTTTGGGGACTTGTTTGTCTTTCCAGACTCACGGAGGGAATTGTAGGACAGCATTAGTGGACCACTAGCTCTTGCAAGTGACTTAGCAATCGTAAATGGAAGTGGGGAATTGTAGGACAGCATTAGTGGACCATTAGCTCTTGCAAGTGACTTAGCAAAAGTAAATGGAAGTGGCGTCTGAGCCTAGCTGGGCAGGTTAATCTAAATAGGAAGCATCAGCACAGTTCAGGTGAGAGCTAAGCTTGGGAGGAAGTTAACATCCAACAACTTAAACTTGCACTGAGCATTTATAAGGCACTAATAGTTTGAAAACATGGGAATGGAAGGGAATCTGTTTTATCCTCTAAACAGAAAACACAACACTGGAGGGAAACACATCAGTCATAGCTACAAAACCCTCAGCCATCACAGGCAGCCACACCATGCAGTCCTTTTCCTGCTCTGGTCCGTCTAAAATGTAATCAGCTCGCTCCCATCATTCTTATGCAAAGGTTGTTACAGGCCCTTATTGCTTCTGATTTCCAGCTTACATTTATTCATAGCCCCTGAATACACAGGAATGAAAATGTCAGCACTGAGAGTTGTGACTGCTAGCAGCTTGGAAACAAAAGGTCTTATGCTTGTAGCTGGGGAGCCATTGGCAGATCCACGTCACCATCTGCAAGCAAAACATCTCACATACGTCATGGCTGATAAAGTCAGTGACATACATTGTGCTTGATCCCCAGAGACCTACGCGGAGACGTATGCTGAAAAGTGCGTGAGTTGCGGAGTCTTGCTTAGAAGTGTTTCACTGCAGCTGAAACCCAGAGCACATTTTATCAGAGAATTAATAAAGCAAACCACTTGCTTAGTGGCTGTCTCTCCTTCAGCTGTTTTGCATGAACAGAAGCTCCTCAGCCAGGACAGCAGTCTGACAGTTCTTACTTCAGCTGGGTCTGACACATCAGGGCTGCAGACGGGGAAAAAGGCAGGAGGCTGCGCCACGGAGTTCACTCTGAACAGCTAAGAAGTGGCGACGGCAGCCCTGGTGCATCATTTCTCAGATTGTTGTTTTGGTCTCTGGTAAACATTAAGAGCTGGAGCCTTCCCAAAGGCTTGTTGCAGTCTAAAAAAAGACCAGACCTCTGGGTAAAAAGGAAGAGGCAGAGGGACTGCAGGAATACTCCGGTCTTCTCTCTCAGCTAGGACTGCCAGGTTAGCTGTTACTCATTTGATCTGAATATCATTGCTCAGCAGGACAAGCAAAAAGGGAAGACATATTTTCTCACCGAGCCCCTGAAAGAAGGCAGCTGTGCAAACAGGAATGCAGAAGTCAGGGAGAACAAAGTGTTCAGGCAAGGGGGAGCCTGACCTGTGGAGGGGCAGAAGTGGAGTCTCAAATCTACTTTCCACTTTGTGCCTCTATAAGTCATTAGGTCATCTCTGGACAAAGTCAAGGAGAATACCTAGGTATTAGGGAGTATAAAACCAAGCTTACCCCTTTGTGGTTCCCTAACCACGAATGAGTGAGGGATGGCTGCCTGTCTCCTTATGGCCCAGGCTTCTGAGCAAGCCCAGGCCCCCAGAAATGCGTGCCAAAAACAGCTGAAACCATCCAAATGAGATGTAGTGCCCAGCAGTGGGGGAGAGGAAGGCACCATGTTGAGTTTTCAGCCTCCAAATCTCAAAACACAACCTGATTTTTCTTCTCCAAAGCAAGAGGGTTCCCAGCAGAAAGAAACCAGGCTTGAGCCTGTGAGAGAAGCAGTTACACCCGTACTGGGACAAAGTCAAGGGCTCCACAGGGACATGGTGAGAGCGCTGGGGTGTGGCAAGGACGCCCTGGGGTCATCCAACCTTCAAAGGCTATGGAGTTTTCTACCCTTTCAGTAAGCCCAAGGTAGTTCGTTCATTTCTTACCCTCTTCACTTCATTCACCTGGATGGCCCTTAACTATTCTATTTGCTGAAAAAAACTAAAAGCTTTAGCCAAGCATTTACCTTATGCTGCCACCTGATGTGATGTAATGTGACTCACTGTGCCAGCTGCAGTCACAGCCTATATCCTAAAATAACTTAATAGCATATGTCATGACATGAAATAATAGGAAATGATGCATGACAAATTAATACCTAAAAAAGCAGTAGCAGCTGGATATGCAATCCCTTCTGCAATAGTTCTCAAAGCACTCTTGTTGGACCAGTATCAACACTCAGAGATGCTGCGCACTGACTCCCTCTGCAGTACACCGGAACATTGCAGATCCCTTAACTTTGCACCACAGATCTGTGGCTTCTGGAGCTTTTACTTTTTAAATGGTGGGATACAGCTTGAAATTCTTAGTGAGCATTTTCACAGTTCACCACATGCAGTAGACAGCACCGACGGCTCTCATTTTGGCACAGACATTTCAAAGGCCACCAAATTCAGTGGTTCTGCTTGGTTTCAGGGAGTTAACGTGAAGAGCTGCCCTTGCACCCTTGCATTTCATAGCCCAAGGCATGATTCGGGGCACTTGAACTGTCTGCATGATACGAGTGAGTTCTGCTTTGCTTTTTTTTCAGTCTATGTAGATTTGGTGTATGGAGGGTACTTTTTAGAGGTCTAATGCTTTAAAGGGTGTGTAATACAAGTAAAGGATCTTTCATGACATTGACGTTTTCCCATTTCACACATTTCACCTGAGTCAGCCAGACAGCACAGAAGGGTGCAAGGAGCATAGAATTACGCTTACCATATAAAAAAATGAGCTGCTATAAGATTTTGGGGGGAGATAAAATGCTTCATTTGCACACTGACACCAATAAATAATTCCATAACTAATTTCTTTTTCATGAAAAAATATTCTTGTACAATTGCAGAAGTGAACCCACTGTTTCAAACTTTAATGAATGAACTGCACTTATTTGACTGTTACTACAGTAATGATGGGACATATGTTGCAGCAAGTCATCTGGGGTCTTAGGTAATTTACTTTGTTTTAGATCAGATGAACTTCATGTACTCTTTTTCCAGCTGAACCACTCTGCATTGGTTGTTTAAACTGAAAGTGTCAAAACTACATTACTCATTCCAAGCTACTTTAACAAAGAAGCATTTTAAGATGATTTTTTTAATACAAATATGTATAAATATAAACATATTCCATTGAGTAAATATGAAAAATAAACATGTTTCTGCAGATGCAAATAGTATCACTGGGAACTTTATTCCTCATATCTCTTTTTTCCATCGTGTGTTTCAGTTCATCTGGAGTACAGTCCTAAAACTCTATCATCAGAGGGCTTTGAAATCTTGCTATCAATAATCACATTAGTTGCCATGAAGGAATGAATCCAGGATTTAGAATCATGTTTATTTCCCACAAGGCCTTGAATCTCCTTAGTAAGACTTTGAATCTCTCTGATGTTTAGAGAACTGGAGAAGTTGGGTAACTTGGATTGCATTCACTTTTATGGACTACCTTGGCGTTTTCATATGCTGATTATTTCCTAGCATTACTTTGTAGAGTCACAGATATTATTCACACTACGATTATATTCTTAAATCTCTCTCCTATGTCTGGAATATTTGTATGGGCACCTAGGATCCAGAAGGACCATCTGTTCGATGGTTACGTGTAGAGCACATGTCAGCCTCTGGGGTTCAGTGCAATAAAGATTTCCACATGCTCTGAAACACCAGTGTCCAAGTCAGTCCTGCTAAGTCACACTATGACTGGCTTTAAACTGTATATCTGTATATGCAAATACACGCATAACTGCACTTAGAAAGTTAGCCTTGAAGGAAGGAGAAAAACAAACTTCTGCTTTATTCCACAGAACACTAAAGACTTGCAGCAAACAGATCAGTCATCATAAACCTTCAAGGTCTAAGCATTTTTCTATATAAAAGCCTTGTTGAAAACAGGAAAATTGTGGAATCTGCATAATTCTTTTACGGAATTTTGCTTTCAGTTTTGGGAACAGAACTACAGATTCTGGATCCTTTCCTACAGCACTTGAGAGCTACTGTCTATAAAAGTGAGAGCAAAAAAAACCAAAACTTACTGACAATCATACATAAAGGAGTTGAATAATACAGGCTTTCTATGAAAATGCTCTATCAACTGTTCATTACCTGACTCTGGAACTGGCTTTGTCCACCAAAGGTCAGGCCAAAATGCTAAGAAATAAAATGCTATCTAAGTCAACTGCAGAATTATGAAGACAAATCGGGAATTGGTGGCTTTGTCAAGTGCTTCAGAAAAATGTTACCAGCCAACGTATTGAACTTGCTAGCTCATACCTTCAAGGATAACAAATAGCCTGTCACGTTAGCTCCTGCAATATAATTAACATTAATAGCTACATAAAGGAAGCAATTACTTTCAAAGCGTGAATGATGCAAGTATAGTTTCTTAACAATAACAACCTAGAGTTCCTATCTAAAACCATGGCAATTCTTCTTGAATGACTCATGTAATGCTACTTCTACTCTTCAACCAGTACAGGATGCTGATTCAACACCAACAATGCCTTTGCTTTCACAAAAATAAAGTCCTCAGAAGCAATTTTCCAAAATACATTTTCTTAAAACCCCTCATAACGTGAAACAAAATGTCAATATAATAACACAAAAAGTTTGAAATGTATAGATTTAATTTTCACTCTGTGGAAAATTTTGGTCTTTGCACATTCCCCTTCATAAACACAAGTGTTTGTGACAACCTTGGGAAATCAATTTGCCTTTGGGAATTACAGTTGACTTCTAGTATACATGTCTTGGCAGAAATGCTAAATAAGGGTCTAAAATCATACAACAATTCAGCAAAAGTATAACCTTTCTTTTTCATTACAAATCTGGAAACGTTTGCATTGCATTTTCCAGTGGTTTCAAGCTTAGCTCTTGAAGCAAAAAAAAAGTTGACTGTACTGTATCCAAAAGTAATCTGTCTTTAACAGCGTGAAAGATATACTGATAATAAAGCTTCAGTACATAATAGAATACTTTTTGCAATATTCAGAAATGCTTTTTTAAAGTAACAAGATCTGCAATGTACACAGGTATACCTAGCCTAAAGTATCCAAGTCTACTGGAACAAATAATTTCATGTTGAGAAAAGAGCAAAAACTCCATACGTAGTATGTACACACAGGGTGGGAATGTCCTGGTTGCAGTTTCATTTCAGAAGGATCGCTTAGAAGAAAAGAACTACCCATGGAAAAGAATAGTGAAATACCGCTACTATCAAACTAATCTACTGTGAATTTTAAGCAAGCAGTAGGTGGAAACCATACTGGAAGATCGGAGTGATTAACTGCAATAGGAAATTTATATTTCTAATAGGACAGAGAATCTCTGTGGGCATTCAGTCACGTAGTATATTCTTTAGATATATATTCTGTGGGTTCTTTGAGTTCAAATACTCAGAACCTCAGAAGGCCTGAAATTGCATGGTTGCCTCACAGAATTACAAACTGAAGAAGACATAGAAAATCTTGCAAAGCATGTACAGTGCAAATAAAATGCAGGAATATCTATTTTTCCATAAGGTGAATACCTGGTGTCTTAATGACACTGCAAGAGCAGTGGTAGCTCAAGACAGTGCCCTCACTCTGTTTACTTTGCTGTTTTCTCTACCTGGTAGATACAGAACCTGTATGGACCAGAGGTTTCTGGGAGGTTAGCAGAGTTTAATGTCTTCCATACTTCTTGCTTAGTGTTTTGCTTATCATTTCTCTTGTTCTAAATTATTTTTATAATATTTTGAAAAACTTCATTATATAATTAGTAGATAATTCATCTAAAAATTCCATATAGTCATAGGAAGGTAAGTGCAAAGTGCTTTGGAATAAATTTACAAACTGTGCTTATAAAAGTATGTCTAACACATTCAAGAAAAAAAAAGTTAAGCATAGTGTAATCTTTCTGATAATAATCCTCTTATTCCCCATGCTCCTTGTGTTTGGGTGTCCTGGGTTTGGCCAGAACAGGGTTAATTTTCACCGGAATCCAGGAAGGGGCACAGCCGGGGGGTGGGGGCTGACCCCACCTGGCCAAACAGAGCCCGGTATTCCATACCATGTGATGTCACGCTGGGTTCCGGTGGGGGGGGCGGTGCGGCGGGAACGCACACTCGCGGCTTGGGCGGGCGCAGCGCCGGTCCGGTTGCGGGAGAGCGGCTGTTGTACGGTTCGTGGTTGTGTTTTCTCCTTATTTGTATCGTTGTTGTTCCTGTTTTCCCTCTGTTTTGCTGTTCTGTTAAACTGCCCTTATCCCGACCTACCGGTTTCTGCCTCTTTCTTTTTCATTCTCCTCCGCACGCCGGCGGGGGGAGGGGCGGCCGCGTGGCGCTTTTGTTTGCCGGCGGCAGCCGAAACCGAAACATTAAATTGGCGCCCAGACGTGGAGCGGGGATAACGGCAGGGCTGAGCAGCTGGTGTTAAAACTGCTTTCATAGATTTTGTTAAAATTTATCATACGCATTTTCTGTGTTAAATAGTCGCCGGTAAAAATGTTTCTGTCTTTGATCAGATGGCTGTGGTTTCTGAATCCTTATTTGCAGTATGTATTCAATGCCGTGCTGTTCATCATCGCTGGGAAAAAGATCAGGATGATAATTTTGCTCTACCTTACGATATCGACTTATGATATGATAACATCACTGTGCATGAAATTAGGCTTGTATTTGCATGCGGCTCTGCGGTCATTCCCGTACCTCGGATCCTATGTCTTAGAATTTGTGAATAATCAAACCCAGTCTGTGGGGAAAACCGAAGGGGATACCTTCCCCCACTCTTTCGCCCCCCCTCTCTCCTTCAGGCCAGTTCTAACGGCTTTTGATAATTTCGAGTACCCCTGGGATGCTCAGGGCAGCACTCTACTTTTGTTATGCCTCCTGAACGGGTTTTGGTTTTTGTTTAGGGCTAAGCAAGTCGTTAAGAACATCGTGCAGAGACCTGCCCCGGGGCTGGATAGCTGTGAGTGGCTGGGTGTGTGGGACAGCATGGGCAAGTACCTAGGGCAGTGGGCACCTCCGGTGTTTTTTAAACTCACACCTGAGGAAGTACAGGATCCGGACAAACTAGTAAAGTATCTGCAAAAAGTGTGCTGCCACCCTGGGAACTCCAGAGAGACACAGATCACAGCAACGTGCTGGGGTCTGGCCCACGCCTACCGAGCCATGTTCAACACTGTTCAGTGCCCTAAAGGGGAAAGGGGGGGAAACGAAGCAGCAGGCACTGCGACTGGCACTGCCCCCCCAGCCGGCCCTGCAGCCCCTCCAGCCCAGCAGGCAGTCACAGCCCCCCCGACCGGCACCACGGCTGCTGCAGCCACTGGTGTGGTCCCGGCTCCCCCGGCGGGCACGGCAGCTGCTGCAGCTCCAGCAGCAGGCACAGTGACTGAGCCCAATGACCAACCTGTGCCGGTTGCAGTCGCCCCCGTAAAATTAAAGAAAGACGCAAAGAGAGCAGATCGCTCCGGGAGGGATGACGATGAGCCAGGGTCATCACGGGAGATAGAGACAGAGATCATCACCCGGTCCCTGCCCCTGGGCGAGCTGCGAGACATGCGGAAAGACTTCAGCCGCCACCCAGGCGAGCACATTGCCACCTGGCTGCTGCGGTGCTGGGATAACGGGGCCAGCAGCTTGGAATTAGAGGGCAAGGAAGCCAAGCAGCTGGGATCCCTGGCCAGGGATGGGGGCATTGACAAGGCCATTGGGAAAAAGGAACAAGTCCTCAGCCTCTGGAGGAGACTTCTGTCAGGCGTGAGGGAGAGGTACCCCTTCAGTGACGATTTTGTATGCTATCCTGGCAAGTGGACCAATATGGAAAGGGGTATTCAGTACTTGAGGGAATTGGCTGTGCGGGAGCTGGTTTACTGTGACACAGACGATGAGCAGGTACCTACAGACCCAGATGAACTCCAGTGCTCACAATCCATGTGGAGGAAGTTTGTGCGGAGCGCACCCTCCTCATATGCCAACTCACTGGCAGTTGTAAACTGGAAAGGTAAAGACGTACCAACAGTGGACGAGGTGGCTGTCAGACTCCGCCAATATGAGGAAAGTCTCTCTTCCTCCCTTGTCTCAGCTGTGGAGAAACTGGCCCGGGAGGTGCGGCAAATCAAAGAGAACATGTCCTACTCGCCACCTGTACGGGCCAGTGTCTCAGCTATTAGGGGCAAGCGTTTCCCTGCTCAGGAGAGGGAATACAGAGGCTATACACCCCGGGGCACCCTGTGGTTTTACCTGCGTGACCACGGAGAGGACATGAGGAAGTGGGATGGAAAACCCACCTCAAGTCTAGAGGCCCGAGTACGTGAGTTGCGAGGTAAAACAATCACAAAAGGGGACTCTGTTAGGAAAAATGCCGCTCCAGTTTCCAAAAGCCAGCTCTCCAGACCAGGTAGACAGTTTGACCTTGATTCCGATCCTCTGGAGGGGACCTCCAAGTCATTTTTACAGCAGGTGAGCAGCAATTTCTCTGACGAGGATTAGAGGGGCCCTGCCTCCAGCCAGGTGGAGGAAAGGGACAACCGTGTCTATTGGACGGTGTGGATTCGGTGGCCTGGCACGTCAGATCCACAAGAGTATAAAGCTCTAGTGGACACTGGTGCACAGTGTACTTTAATGCCATCAGAGTTCAAAGGGTCAGAGCCCATTTGCATTTCGGGAGTGACAGGGGGGTCCCAAGAGCTGAGTCTACTGGAGGCTGAAGTGAGCCTCACTGGGCAGGACTGGCAGAAGCACCCCATTGTAACTGGCTCCGAGGCTCCGTGCATCCTTGGGATAGACTATCTTAGGAGAGGCTATTTCAAGGACCCAAAGGGGTATCGGTGGGCTTTTGGCATAGCTGCTGTGGAGACGGAAGAAATTAAACAGCTGTCCATTTTGCCTGGTCTCTCGGAGGATCCTTCCGTTGTGGGGTTGCTGAGGGTTGAAGAACAACAGGTACCCATCGCGACCACAACGGTGCACCGGCGACAGTATCGTACCAACCGAGACTCCCTTCTCCCCATTCATCAGCTGATCCGTCAACTGGAGAGTCAAGGAGTGATCAGCAAAACTCGCTCACCCTTTAATAGTCCCATATGGCCAGTGAGAAAATCTACTGGAGAGTGGAGACTGACAATAGACTACCATGGCCTGAATGAAGTCACACCACCACTGAGTGCTGCCGTGCCAGACATGCTAGAACTTCAGTATCAGCTGGAGTCAAAGGCAGCCAAGTGGTATGCTACAACTGACATCGCTAATGCATTCTTCTCCATCCCTTTGGCAGCAGAGTGCAGGCCACAGTTTGCTTTCACCTGGAGGGGCATCCAGTACACCTGGAATCGACTGCCCCAGGGGTGGAAACACAGTCCCACCATTTGCCATGGACTAATCCAGACTGCACTGGAAAAGGGTGAAGCCCCAGAACATCTGCAGTACATCGATGACATCATTATGTGGGGCGACACAGCGGAGGAAGTTTTTGAGAAAGGGGAGAAAATAGTTCAGATCCTTCTGAAAGCCGGTTTCGCCATTAAGCGAAGTAAAGTCAAGGGACCTGCGCAAGAGATTCAGTTTTTGGGAATAAAATGGCAGGATGGGCGCCATCAAATCCCAATGGATGTCATCAACAAAATAGCAGCTATGTCTCCACCAACCAGCAAAAAGGAAGCACAGGCCTTCCTGGGTGTTGTGGGTTTTTGGAGGATGCACATCCCAAATTACAGCCAGATTGTAAGTCCTCTGTACCACGTGACCCGGAAGAAGAATGATTTTGAATGGGGCCCTGAGCAACGACAGGCATTTGAACAGATTAAACGGGAGATAGTTCATGCCGTAGCCCTTGGTCCAGTCCGGTCAGGGCAAGATGTTAAAAACGTGCTCTACACCGCAGCCGGGGAGAATGGCCCAACCTGGAGTCTCTGGCAGAAAGCACCAGGGGAGACTCGAGGTCGACCCCTGGGGTTCTGGAGCCGGGGATACAAAGGATCCGAGGCCCGCTATACTCCCACTGAAAAAGAGATTCTGGCAGCATATGAAGGCGTTCGAGCTGCTTCAGAAGTGGTGGGCACTGAAGCACAGCTCCTCCTAGCACCACGATTGCCGGTCGTGGGCTGGATGTTCAAAGAGAGGGTCCCCTCTACGCATCATGCCACCGATGCTACGTGGAGTAAGTGGGTCGCTCTGATCACCCAGCGTGCCCGAATGGGAAACCCCAGTCGCCCAGGAATTCTGGAGGTAATCATGGACTGGCCAGAAGGCAAAGATTTTGGAGCATCGCCAGAGGAGGAGGTGACACGTGCTGAAGAGGCCCCACTGTATAACCAGCTGCCAGAAGATAAGAAACAGTATGCCTTGTTCACGGATGGGTCCTGTCGCATTGTGGGGAAGCAGCAGAGGTGGAAGGCTGCTGTATGGAGCCCTACACGACAAGTCGCGGAAACTGCCGAGGGAGAAGGTGAGTCCAGCCAGTTTGCAGAGGTGAAAGCCATCCAGCTGGCTTTAGACATTGCCAGTCGAGAGAAGTGGCCAGTGCTCTATCTTTACACCGACTCTTGGATGGTGGCCAATGCCTTGTGGGGGTGGCTGCAGCAATGGAAGAAGAACAACTGGCAGCGCAGAGGCAAACCTATCTGGGCTGCCCCATTGTGGCAAGATATTGCTGCCCGGCTAGAGCAGTTGGCTGTAAAAGTCCGTCACGTGGACGCCCACGTCCCTAAGAGTCGGGCCACTGAAGAACATCAAAACAACCACCAGGTAGATCAGGCTGCTAAGATTGAAGTGGCTCAGGTGGATCTGGACTGGCAACATAAGGGTGAACTCTTTATAGCTCGGTGGGCCCATGACACCTCGGGCCACCAAGGAAGAGACGCGACATACCGATGGGCTCGTGACCGAGGGGTGGACTTGACCATGGACACTATCGCACAGGTTATCCATGAATGTGAGACATGCGCTGCAATCAAGCAAGCCAAGCGGGTAAAGCCTCAGTGGTATGGAGGACGATGGCTAAAATATAAATACGGGGAGGCTTGGCAGATTGACTACATCACACTGCCACAAACCCGCCAAGGCAAGCGCTATGTGCTCACAATGGTGGAGGCCACCACCGGGTGGCTGGAAACCTACCCTGTGCCCCATGCCACTGCCCGGAATACCATCCTGGGCCTGGAAAAACAAGTCCTGTGGCGACATGGCACTCCCGAAAGAATTGAGTCGGACAACGGGACTCATTTTCGCAACAGCCTCATAGACACCTGGGCCAAAGAACACGGTATTGAGTGGGTGTATCACATCCCCTACCATGCACCAGCCTCGGGAAAGATTGAACGTTACAATGGGCTGCTAAAAACCACTTTGAGGGCAATGGGGGGTGGGACTTTCAAAAATTGGGATACCCATTTAGCAAAGGCCACCTGGTTGGTTAACACCAGAGGGTCCACCAACCGGGCTGGTCCTGCCCAGTCAAAACCTCAGCTCCCAGTAGAAGGGGATAAAGTCCCTGTAGTGCACATGCGGAACATGTTAGGGAAGACGGTTTGGGTCAGTCCTGCCTCAGGCAAAGGCAAGCCCGTCCGCGGGATTGCCTTTGCTCAAGGACCTGGGTGTACCTGGTGGGTAATGCGGAAGGATGGGGAAGTCCGATGTGTACCTCATGGGGATTTAATTTTGGGCGAGAATAGTCCATAAATAAATTGTATAAAGTTAGTTGTTAAATAACCCTGTCACTGTCTGTTATCACTGTTATAATTGTTATATTTTGTACCAGTAGTAGCATAGTAAGAATCGTCCAGATTAAAGAAGGATGGACTTTTTCGATGAAAACCTAGCAGAGCACAGCAATGATGGAACTGGACCTGGTTTTCAACAACTGGCATCCAGCAACTTCATCAAGATCAACATCTGCAGACTGTGGGCACGGGCTGCACCAGATACATCAGCCGTGAGCTCCAGATGCAGCAAGTGACCGCCCATCACCACACATCACCTCCCCTGCCACGGAAGACCGTAACGACAGATGGAGCCTGAAGTCATGGATTAAATGAACTCAATGGACACTTTAGAGTGATGATCCATAGACTAAGGGAATGATATCTGGAGACAGGAGAAGTGGTGGTGATCGACCAGACAATGGGGGACCTGGGCATGACGTAGATGGTATGGAATAAGGGGTGGATAATGTCCTGGGTTTGGCCAGAACAGGGTTAATTTTCACCGGAATCCAGGAAGGGGCACAGCCGGGGGGTGGGGGCTGACCCCACCTGGCCAAACAGAGCCCGGTATTCCATACCATGTGATGTCACGCTGGGTTCCGGTGGGGGGGGAGCGGCGCGGCGGGAACGCACACTCGCGGCTTGGGCAGGCGCAGCGCCGGTCCGGTTGCGGGAGAGCGGCTGTTGTACGGTTCGTGGTTGTGTTTTCTCCTTATTTGTATCGTTGTTGTTCCTGTTTTCCCTCTGTTTTGCTGTTCTGTTAAACTGCCCTTATCCCGACCTACCGGTTTCTGCCTCTTTCTTTTTCATTCTCCTCCGCACGCCGGCGGGGGGAGGGGCGGCCGCGTGGCGCTTTTGTTTGCCGGCGGCAGCCGAAACCGAAACATTGGGTAACAAAAGACAAGATTTTGTACAGCCTGTCACACACAAAATTTTACACTATACTAGAGAATCTAAAGAGAGAGAATTTAATCTTTTTATTACCATGGAAAAACCTGCTGATCATCCCAAAGAGGCTCTGCAAGGAAAGAGCAAACAATCGGCAGAGGGTCCCTACCCCAGTGAAGTATCCTGCTTATGCCCATCCTTTCCTCTGTGCCAGAATACACCAGATTGAACCTTCAAGCCAATAGGGTAACATGAAGTATAAATTGTGTCCTTTGTCTTCAAATGTTTGCTGTTGTTCCTTGCACATAGTTTGTGTTTATCTCAAAGCACACTGTCCAATTTGCTCCAAGTACCACAACCTCCAAAGCCTCAGTGTCACATCTTGAAAAGCTGTACTGCAACTGGGCAGGGCATGTTCGCTGTCATCTACTACTTCTGCCACTGGAAAGACCACAAACACACCTGGTGTTTGTTGTAACATTCATTGCACTGAATTAGCGCTACACAAAAAGTGAGGTGTGATTCTCTTGCGTAGGTGCTTCACTGCAAGATTAAAAATGATGCAGCTATGAAGTCACTACAGTTCTCGCTCCTGCAAAGGTGTATGCCCATGTGTGACTATACTGACAAGAGAAGTTTCATGGGAACTCCTGAATCTGCTGAGCTAATATGCTCTGAAAATGAGATGTTATTATTACCTTGGAAGGTGTAAAAAAAAAATCATTAAAAAAATGAATTTCTAATTTCTGAGTATTCTGAACTCTATCATTTCTGTAATTTTTAGTGTCTCAGACTATACTCTTTTTTGTTAGATGTCTCACCATAATGTGCATCTTGTTCACAACTGCAGATCATTGCTAACTCATGTTCAGTACGTAAGTCACTAGATCCCGAGGTCATTTTCTACATCATTTTTCCCCATTTTGCCTTATTCAGTCCAACATCTTGTTCAATCTTGCATTTATTTAAATTAATACTCCTACCAGAATATTGAACAATTTCTTTAAGTTTCAGAAGCATTGCAATTTTTACTTTCAGCTGCTTCTTATATTTTCTGGGACTTTTCCCTACTTTGTCAAGGTAGTTTGTACTTCTAATTCTATTTTTCAGTGTGATTTCTGTACCTGCAAAGTCTACTCTTATTCTTTCATTCAAGTCATTAACGAAAATTCTGAACAGAATCAAACCGCTGAAGAACTTTACTCTGTACAGGACCCTGGTGTAACAATTATAAACCTTCTCTTGATATGGCACTCTCTGCAGTTCTGCTTTCATTTTACAATAGTTCTAGCTAAATCAGATTTCCTTAGTTTCTTTATGATATTATTAAGAGAATATGATATGACAGTGTCAGAGATCTTCCTAAAGTCACAATAACTTTCTGTTTACTATTTATTGCTGACAACAAAGTTAAACTGTCTGGCCTGCTCTTACATTTTTGGAAGATAAAAGTCATATTTGTTCATCTGCCAGAGCTTCCTCAACCTTCAGGAGTTCTCAGAAATAGTTACTAGCAGTCTCAGATTGCCTCAACCAAATTTGCTGCTGATGCAGTTCTAATATGTTATCATGAGATATTGAGTTTTCTCAGTGAAACAAAATATGTTCCTCATTTCCTGGCTTTAAACAAGCTGTCCGTAGTCAGACAAGAAGAAGTCAGCAGAGCTACAGTCTGTATTTATTGGGCAACCCACCCTCAAACCCAGATAATTAAATGAGTTCAGAGAACCTGTTCAGGTATAAGAGTGTGCAATATCCATAAGCTGAGAGGACTTACGCTAGAGCCAGTAGGAAAATATCACAGATTCCTCTGCTGGCATAATGAAAAAATCTGCTGTCAAGCAGAGATGTCTTCCATAACTTTCTAAGTTCATGAATTACACAGTTAACCACTTCACCTCCCATTGACAGATGTCTTGCAACTTTGAACAGCCTAAAGCAAGTAACAGAAACTGCTGAAAACTTCAGGTCTGGCAATGTTCTAGCTCAGTTCCCAGTAACAGCCTACTTTTGCAGATCACTTCTCCAGTTATTTACTGGAACAAAACTTAGACATTCTGAAATGTCCTGGTTAATGGCAATCTTGGAGAGAAACGAATCAGAAGAAAAAAGGAGAAAAATGTTTTCGGTTTTTTTGTGTTTTCTCTCAAATGACAGACATAATTCATCCAAGAAGCTGTTCCTGTGGAGATACAAGCTGTGCAGGAATCTTCCACCATAGACTGCGGAGCCTGGAAGTCCAAAGACCTCTACATATTTCCAAAGATGCTGAACTCAGAAACTCTGAGCCTAGAGCTTCCACGGTACTACGAGGGTGGCAGTTTTTCATCTCGATACCTGCAAGCACTAAAACACCAACTTAAAATCCAATCAATAATGCTTCTTCAGCTGCTGGATAACCTGCCGTAGAGGCTTCAATAGTGCTCTTATCAAGCTACTGGGAAACCAGGGAGAAATGGCAAGCACTACCCATTCTTCAGCAGAAGTTTACTGAAACCACTCCAGCTCTGCAAAAGAAGTCACTTTCTACAAATTACTGCATGTAGCGTTTCAATAATAAGTAAAAGATATATGCAATCCACCTGCCCATCACCAAAACTTCCAGCAATCCAGACAAGAAACAACCCCAGAGCAGTACTTCCTCCTATGCACTCAGCTGCTGAAATCCCAGGACTTCAAAACGAGGAGGCAAGATGAGAGCTACTGTCTCAATGACAGCCTACCTTTAATTTAAAATGAATTTAATATTTGAATTTTTGGTTGCCAAATTTCCAAAACCAAATTTCTGTTTGATACAGCCATTCATGTCAGGAAATAATCTGGATCCAAAGCTCTGACAAACAACATAACAAATCCCTCCTTTGTAGCCTTTGAATCTCCACTTCCCGGTTTCCAGAGATGACACGTAAGTATAGTGCAGGTATTGCGTGAACAACAAAGCTCCAACACCTTGAAGCAGCTTTGGCAGCTGGAAAGGTCTCATCATGGCTCTTCTGGCAAAACTCCTGTTTAGCAGGTAATGATGCTTTCAAACCTTCTCTTTTGACAATCTTTAGATAAATCCTTTTGAATTTTGGACTTCTACTGCATTCCTTCCACCTGTGAACACGCCAAGCTCTATGAAATCTTTAGCTACTCGCTTTTTTTATATTATTCCTGGCTAAAAATGTTTAGAGAGTGGGCCAAATGCGTAATAATGAACACGGGTATTTTCTGACAATGTGTGATGGCACTTTCACACCACTATACCTTAGCAGACAGTGAAGGCATCAGCTCAACATAACGGTGCGAGCACAGAACCTCAGCACTGTACAAAAATGACAAGCGCTATCAGATTTTTCTCAGTTGCTCGCATGCCATAGACATGATCTGTTACTGTCTTGATTCAGTACTGAACTCTTCCAATAACAAATTGCTATGAGACTTTAGTGCCTTTCATGGTAAGCCATTCTAATGCCAATTTTCTCAGACACTTACTGCCAGCAGACTTGGGTAATACCCTACATATTCTACTGCAATAGCCATCCAGGGCACTTGCATCTATTGGAAACAGTAACACAGATTTAGAGGGCCCAGAACTCATTAAGGGCT
Source organism: Opisthocomus hoazin (assembly GCF_030867145.1). Taxonomy (NCBI): domain Eukaryota; kingdom Metazoa; phylum Chordata; class Aves; order Opisthocomiformes; family Opisthocomidae; genus Opisthocomus; species Opisthocomus hoazin. Next base: position 88,881,745 of record NC_134414.1, on the reverse strand, counting down.
TGAAAAGAGTCATATTATGGAGACAATAAGCAACGCAGTGCTTTAACCCGATGTTTAGTCTGGTATGCTATGAACCATCATCACTAGAAGCAGAGATAACACAAAGCACAAGGACATCACCAGATCTCAGTTTGAAGCCAAGCCCAGAAGAGATTTGTGTTTAGGCAGTGCTGAAACCATTTGACTGTTCTAGATCATCTCATTTAAAAGTACAGAGGTATCTCAAAAGTTCCCAGAGTGGAGGCCTTCTGCCATCTTCGGAAAGTAGAAAGAGCTGCTGTTCCTGCTGAGGATTTTGTCATCTGGAGAAAAAAAACACAGAAAGAACAGCTCCTACAATTTCCAGATAATCTAAAACCATGTCTGTTAGAACTATATGTCTTCCTTTCCCCAGATATTTTGTCAAAGTAAATTTTAAAACCTATATATATGCGTACATATACATGTATATATACATATAAAAGCCTGATGTTCTTGAAGGGGATGTTTCCTGTCACCGACTATAGGTGTCTAGTGCCATTTTAGGTATCCTGGAGTATGCCTTATGTCCTGCAGCTGCTTCTCCAGATGGGCAAAAATCTCCCTTGTGTCCTATGTTGCAAACCCCAGCCCTTTTGAATGTCTCATACATGCTGGACCATGTGAAATGATGAAATGGTCCTAGGCACCTACATGAAGCATCTGATTTGCTTCATGGATATCTGACGTGATAAATGTCTCCAAGCAATTTTCAGGAAATGTTACATTTATTGTATACAAGTTGTGTGCAGTACAGCTTTGCTCCAAGGATGGACATGCTGTACGCGTGCTGTCCAGTTGACATGTAAGTCCCAGGTTCTCTGAAGGCTTGTTTCATGCACATCACTAGCCATAGCTCAGCCATACGGATTTCTACTTGGAAAATTCCTGAACAGAAGCATGGAGTCTTAGTGTATGGGAATAAGTCTGCAGAGATGACTTAATTACCCTTTACTTATGGCCAAAGACAAAAGATTACAAAGAAAATTCCTGAATGTTTCTCATGTGTCTTTCACAGCAATTCACTCCATTAGTCAATAACAAGTTTGTTTTCAGAGAATGCACTGGTGAAAATCTACATTAAAAAGACAATTTAACTGGAATAAAATCAATGGAAAAAGGAATATGTCAATTTCAAAAATCTAATGGTGAAAAACACATAAATTAACTTGAATCATTTTAATTTTCCATTACTTTTTGACATTAGAGCACATTGTTTCAAATACGATTAAAATCAAGTTTGCTTTGTGTTGATTCACTTTGCTTAGCTATATAAAATATGCAAACTACCTTTCTATTATGCTACAACTGTATAACATATTTTACATTATAATATCTTGATGTTATCTGAATGAAACAATTAAATGGTTTTGAATCATTTTTCTCATTCTGTGGGAAGCTGGTGATTATTTTTGTATGATTGTAAATTAAGACAAATTTGAAAGTGTCAAGATCTTCCACAAGCTAAAATTATAACATTTACCAGCTCCGAGGAGAGGAGAGGAGAGGAGAGGAGAGGAGAGGAGAGGAGAGGAGAGGAGAGGAGAGGAGAGGAGAGGAGAGGAGAGGAGAGGAGAGGAGAGGAGAGGAAAAATGTGCAAGTCTGGGCGCACAGTAAGTATGAATTATGGTATTTCCATCCAACTAAAATGCTTATTCATTCAACACAGGTGAGCCTGAAATATCACTTCTACTTTTGTTTACATTCTTTCAATAGCTATTTACATGGCTGGAAAGTAGCTGCTTACACATGAATACACATTTCCTACTTATATTCATTTCTACAATTGCTTGTAAAGTTTGCAAATCTGTTATTATAAATATCTCTTTCTACAAGCTTTATTCTTCATTTCATGAAAGTACATGACATTAGCAAACCTACAGAAGCTTCCAGGTAAAAGCAACTGGCTTGGTTTTAGGCCTCTTTTATCCTTAGACATTCTGGGCCTCTCTCTTCTATCCAAAAAACACAGCAGCATAGGTCTGTGGAGAGAGTAAACAACATCATTCTGTTAATTTTAGAAGATCTTGAGGCTCTTAATTTCCATGTTTTATGCAGCATACTAGCTGGGATAAACTCAGTGTCATTTTTATGTGATGGAGCTTTAGAATGAAAACTATGAAATAATCAACTTGGCTTTAACAATATCTCATTTTTTGATATAAAAGCAATCACCAGAATAGAATAAAATATATCATGCTAATACATCATTAGAAGCACTGCTATTCAATATTGATGTTTATTCTTTGGCTGTAGAAGATTAGGTCTTTCTCTTAAAAGCTGTTGTGAGGGTAATCCCCTTTGTACAGACAGAGAAAAGGCCTTTCTCTTACAAAATAATCTTAAGAGGTAGAAAAAGATGGGAGATATGTGAGTATCATCCTGAGCTGAAGCCAGGATATCACCCACATAAGTATCCATACATAAATGAAGAACTACTCCCAGTTCTTACCATTTAGATGCAGCCTGGCTGCTCAGAAGACAAATAACCTCTAAGCTACCATGGGGAGTCACTTGCTCAGATGTGTTAAAAATAGCCTCCTGACTTCTCTCCTGTCAAAGCATATTTGTTTATAAGGACGTGAGATACAAGCATGCAATCAAACACAATCTAGATAATCCTTTTAGTTATTTAGGCAATTATTTGAACAGCGTATATGAATGATCCTAATATAGGGAATTTCCTAAAAGGACTGGTTCCAAGTGATCAGTGGATAAAAGTACGCCCCATGTTACCCTTTAAAGAAAGTTAGAGAGACCTTAAGCCTGGCAGGAAAATCAGGTACCGGTGGCATCCCTGAAGGTAAAGGTGACCTGTGTAAAGAGAAATGATACTTTCTAGATTCCTTTCTTACCTTTTCTTCATGAAACAAGGTGCACCATGTGATAGGATATCTCTAAATGACAGGAGTAGAGAATAAAAGCTGATAATAACATTAACATACATGAATTCTGGTTGCCCTCCCATATTTCCCACCTAACTTACCAATAGTAATTAACAATGAAAATTAGGTACATGCTCGGTTTCCATGAGACAATAGGCAGTGTTTGCTGGCTGTCTCTGTACAGTTAACCCCTGTCAATGAACTTGAGTCTAGAATTCTCTCTACAAAAATTTTCATACAGATTTCTATTCTGCTGAGGTCTCAATAATAAAACCATCAGCTGAATACTTTAAAATTTGATTTCAAACTGAAATGCACACCAGCACTGTCAGTATATTTCTTCAGCATTAATAAATGCTTTGCTGATTTATGCTTGTGCTGATAAAGTAAAGCAAATACACAGTACCCTTCTCCTCCTGATAAGAATACAGAAATATCGAGATGTAATTTTGTAAACAGATTATTTTTAAAGAGAGTTTGTACTTACAGCAGGTAAACAATATCTGATACCAAAAGCAACAAAAAGCAATATACAGAAATGCTTTTAAAAAGGAGAAAAATTCTCAGAAGAGTTTAGACACTTAAGTGACATCTGTCCTCTCTAAGCCTGTGATGGGCACAAGCTAAAACAGACAATCACATGTTTAATTAGTTATTTTCACACTCCTTTAGCTAAATATTGGTTTTGGACAACCATCTACCGTATTTGTACTGGAATCTGCATCCTGCAAGATTCCCTGTCTTCTGGACAATATACACCATTGTTCCTGACATTAAATGTTATCCAACAGTTTCTAGAAATAGGTACACTTAATTTATGAGTGTGAAGGTATTTAAAAGATAAACATCTGTCCTCATCTCTCCTATGCAAGTATTTCATTCTCACAAAAGTAAAGGCAGCCTCGCCTCGCCTCCTCCTTTCCTTTCCCTTTCCCTTTCTTTTCCAGTATTCTGAATCCCCAGATTGAAGAGATATTTCAGCATATGCTTTAATGCACCTTTACCTAAGGACAACATGCTAAGAACAGTAGCTCAGACTAACATCTGCAGCTGTGGCCCAGTTACAGCTTCTTAACATGTGAACCTACCACACATGTAGACATTTCCCATGGTTTCTGGGTGCCAACTATTCCTTTGTCAGAGATAATCTAATTGGCAAATACCTAATTAATGGAACAGTTGTTGTGGTAAATCCCTAATTAACAGAACAGTTGTCAGCTGGTATCTAGACCAGCTGCTTCTATTGCAGACCTCAGGAAGGACTCATGCCCCAGAAAGCTTGTTGAGCTCTGACAGCTAACCTAGCACATCGTGCTATCTCTACCTTTGATCTTTGCACTGCCTGGATGCCTAGACCATCACAGCTAAATACTGTAAACTTTCACCAGGAAATCATGAATATGCCCTTTGCAGAGGGCATGCAACAAATCCAAACCTTTGGGGATGTGTCTACACTACCCCATAGATGGTCCATGCATGCACTGTGAACCTGTGCTCTCAGGACACGGGGATTTAAGCTCCAACAGCGCACACATTATGCCCAGAGGCTGTCTGATGTTTAATGCAAGTGTTAGCTTTGCTGCCCTTGCAGAGCAGAGTCATCCAGCACATGTGCTAAGGATCTGTCTGGAGCTACCAGATACATGCTGGTCTGGACAAATATACAAATTCCTCCAAATTCCTGCCTGAAAAAAGGAGAATAGGCCTTCAGTGCTCAAAAGTTACTTGTCACATCTGAGGCTTGCCATGAGCTATGAGTTTTCTGTGAGTGTTTGAGAGAGAAACAAACACAAGTGTCTGTCTTTGGTTCACCCAGCCAGCCCCAGAGAGCCAAGGGGATGACCACCTCATTCAGGATGGGCGGGATTATACTCAAGGACTACACAAGCATAGGGTACAGCAAAACGGACCTCAGCATTTGACAGTCCTTATCTGGGTCCATACTACAGTGAGTGGGATCTGAAATGTGACTTCCCAGTCTCGCCCTTCTAAACTACATTAGCCCTTCTAGAAAACAGAGGCATCCCACCATGTTTACAGCCGTTCACAGACGGTTACAGCCGTTCAGTCAGAAGCAATGCAGACACTTGCAGACCCTGACCAGTCTGTTTTCTCTGCTTAACTTTCAATTAAAGCAACTGCCCTTGCTCCTCTGGAGAAGAGAATCGCCTTGCTGGGCCAGTAAGATGATGCACACCGTGGGCTGTTAGCAGGAGCTCTGCTGTCCAGAAGACACAGGAATTTTCCACTTCTCCAGGCACAACACTGAAGGTAGAAAAAACATCTGGAGGCAAGAGGCTATTCAGCTGGTCCCTGGGCAGAGACAAGATGCCCACTCACAGGGTGGTGGCAGGCTGAAAGCAGGAGGCAGCCACCTAAGCCACAGGCCACGCAGCAACCTACAATTAGCATTTACACAGCTCTCAAGTGCTTTGCAAATGTATTTTATCCCTACTTAATCCCTCTTCAGCTCATTTTCCCCAGGAGTACTCAACAAGCCAGTGGCTGAGCTGGAAAATGTATTTCTTGCTGACTCCAGTCTTTGCCAGGAACGCAGGTGCTACTCTAGTAGCTCCCTGCAGATGCTCTTCATGCCTAGCAACAACAAACTGAATTTTTCTGACAGCAGAGTAATTATAGGGGACTCTAATTAACAGAAAATGCAAGTGCAAAGTACCCCACTTCAAACTTTTAAGGCAAAATTATAATCCATGTTTGCCTGCATTTTCTTTTCCCTGACATCAGCACCAGTTTATTCCTACTGTCTATTCAGCTAAAGAAGTGAGACTTCAACCTGATTTTACTCAGCCACCCTGGGGAACACGTTCCTGCCAGCAGCATTCAGCTAAATCTTGTTAAAAACATATAAACTGAGTGGAGCTTCTTCACCGGGACAGGATTGGGTTCAGCTTCTACCTTTCCCCTGGTGACTCTGATGTCCTTTTCAGCAAGCGTCATTAGCAGGAGACGCACTTGTCTGAAAGGCTCTGCTATAACGGGCATTTAGGACCTGTCCTGCAGGCAAGAGCCCCATACTGTTTCAAGAATTTCCGCAGGAATTTCTGAGTGTTACTTTTTGACTGACCTTTGCCTCAAAGTACCATTCTTGGTAGGAACCGTGGATGGTGAATCCGAAGCAGACAGCAATCTGATTTGGTCTACACAAAGCTCAAGCTTAGGGTGAAGGAAACAAACCTTATGTGCAGGGAGGAAAAGCAACATCTTCTGGATAGTAGCATCACAGCACTGTGTTTGCAAGCATGAGCGCTGCAAAGAGAGATTTACTGTAGGAAAAATGAAACTGCTTGTCTAGACTGAGAGAAATTCAAACAACAAGCAAGAATAAGTGAGAATAAGTTTATATCTGGTGAAAATGCTGTTGAAGTTACTGTTTAAAACTTTTTCCTCTAGAGTACAGCCTCTCTATAAGACAGTTAAAGACATCTGAGTTGAGATAATCTCAACTAACCCCAGACGCCAACACTGGTTATACTAGGGGCCCTTCATCATCTGTTTTAGATATTTCCTTTAGGAATAGGAGAATTGTCCACTTTTCTCCCTTGACCACTGAGGGAGATTAGACAACAAGCACTGATGCAGAGGATTATGGTCAGCTGAATCCCCCTCAGGGTGTTAAGGGACAGTTTTTAACCTGGCACTGCCTTTTCAAACAAAACAAGCACTGCCTTTCCCTCTGTAATAAAGAGGAATCAAACTTCAACCAACTGAGCTAATCAATTCTCTTCCCTTTTTGCCATGGATGAAACAAGCGGTAACAGATTTCCAAGTCATGAGTGTAGAAGAGCTATGGAGCAACACAAGGAAGGAAAGGGAAGAGGAGAAAGCACCTGAACTAGGGCAGAGAGAGATTTTTCCCAGTGTTGATGCTGCAGGTACCATACTCGTTCAGTTCCAGGAGACGAAGGAGACGTGCATCATCTAAACATACAGCTGGGGGAAATGATAGCCAAAATTGAGCTATCCCAGGAGAAGGTAAAACACGGAAATTGTCAACAGATTTACTAACTGTATTAACTGTTGGCATCTAAAATATGTACTTGAGCTAAATATTCACATGCCGATCAATGGAGGAAAGCGGCAAAACTAAATCAGATTTGAAGTGCACACTGCAAGTGTCCAAGATGTGTTGGATGAATGCCACTTACTGTGACTTTCATCAGTAGAGCGTCTACCCTTGGTTAGAAAATAAAAAGCCCATCCTAGCTGTCCCCACTTTGTGAACTTGAATCTGATGTGATAAGGAGCAGCAACAGAAATGGGCAGTAGATTTTTGAGCTGTATCTGAGCAGCTTGGCAGGGGCAGGGCAGGTGTTTTGTCTGTGATGCTGGAAAACACCCCTGTGGCCAGCAGCTTTCAGTGGTATCCATCTTATTACCCAGAGAAGTTGAGGAAGCCAGAGGGAATTCCGAGAAACAGAAAAAAAGGGGTAAAGATCTGGAGAGACAGAACAGTAATAAAAGTCCAGAAGCAGCAAATATATGTTATACACGGAGGTATGATTTTGAGGACATCTTGAGGAGTGCTGGAAATTTTTTTAAGATGGGTGTTTACTGAGATGAGATCAAATTATATTTTTTACATTAAAGGGTATGAAAGACCAGGAGGACTATGGAAAAGGCAGATTGTTTAAAGAGGAAGTATAGAGAAAGTGGCAAAAAATCCAGGAGAATTATGAGAAGTTTGCCTGAAGCTGACATCCTGTCGGCTAAGTCTCCGAAATGGAAAGAAGTGTCTTCACTTGAGCTTATTAATTACCAACAAAACACTAGATCATTTTTCAAAACAAAAAATCCCATGCTGGAATAAGTGTTTATACTTTGATATTATAGTTCTGACTTTTGCATGGCCTTTGTATGTAGCTTGGTCTTTTGCCAACTGCCTTTTCAAAAAAAGTTGACTAGTAGACTTTCACCAAATGCAAAAGGCTTTAGATTAACTCAGAATGTAAAGGCATATATTACAGCCTGTGTGTCTACAGGCTAAAATGAAGTTGCTTGCCTTTAAAATGTGCAGAATGCCTGTGGTTCCCACCAACTTTCGTGATGGCAATACAAAAGACAAGAAACATTAAATGAAAAATCATCCTATAGGTTTGTCTCCCATGACATTTAAGGCAGTTGGTGTTGTTTTATCCTCGTCAGCTGAGTTTTGGCAGCTATACCAGTGGATTCTGCACTGACAGGGACAATCTCAAATAGAGGTGCCTTAGAAATGACTCCTGTCACGACTGCCAGGCCTGTGTCCAGCAGCAGCAACTGCAGGAGTGTGAGATGTACACAACCGGAATCCCACAGTTACTCTGCACAAACTCTCTGTGCTGGGGAGCAGGCAGCTCGCAAGGAGATGTTCAACCTGTTGCAGGGTTTGGGTAGGGGCAGAGTGGTATAGGCAGGGGTCTGCCTGAACTTCAGCAGAGGCCTGGCTTTAGCAGGTGGTCCTTGTCAGCATTTATGTTGCTTGAGAAACCCCACTGAGCCCATGTTTGTAAATCAAGAAAGAGCTGAAGAGGCCAGAGAAGCCAAGATGATTTCCATCTGTGTAGCCCTTCTGTGACCTTTCTGTTCTGAGAAAAAGAACCAGTGAGCCTGGGAAAGAGGACAGGGAAGCCAAGGGTGGGTGAGTAATGGCAGAATGTAAAGTGTCGAGAAACTAATAAAAATTTCAGCCTGATGTTTAAGCCTGGCAAACTAGTGAAAGTAGAGCTGAAGTGGATGTCTTCTGTGCATAACCAGTAATAACCTTGTTACTGTGTACTGGACTCCTACTCTCAACATCCCCCTTCACCTTGCACTAGGTTTGGTTACCAGCCCTGAGCCACAGATCTCCTGACCCCAAGTTTAACAACCTTCTATGGTCAAAAGAGGCTGGCACAGCTTGGTGAGACTGAGCTGGGCTGCTGCTTCAGTCTACGTCATCTCTCTAACCTAAGGGTGTTCTTCAGCAGAGCATCTCATTTTCCATAAACTGTTCTTTTAAATGCTTGGGTAATCTCTCAAAGTTGGTCAGATGACCATTCATGCACAAAACCAACACCAAAAGTCCAGGGAACAGAACATTCATTCTCTAGGGTCTTTACAGAGATAAAGTGACAAGCGCGATTTCACAGCTAGGATGGGCTTCTCATTTTCTAACCAAAAGCAGACTTCCTACCACTGATAGTTACAGAAAGTAGGATTCACCCAACAGGTCTTGGACATTGGCAGTGTACACTTTGAATCTGATCTAGTTTTGCCTTTTTCCTCCATTGATCATCAAAGGCACCTAAACATTTATCTCAAGTATATGCTTTAGATAATAAAGATTAATACAGCCTCAAAAAGTAACTGCCCAAATTTTTACAACTGATCAGGCTGCATAAACAGCCTTGTCAGATAACTGCTGCTAATGGACACAGCCCTGCTTCTTGCTTTCCAGACCCCTTCTGGAAATCCAAAGGAGCCTGTCCCCCACCAGTTCTGCCCCCCACACCACCGATACTCAGCGAATTACCAAAACCAGCATTTACTCCTTAACAGCCACTCTGTGCAAACTAGGCTCAAGTTGCACTGTTTGGCTACTGAGACACTGGATTAAAAGTGAAATTGTGGGAATAAATTAGTTGTGACAATTTACTCGGAGGATTAGATCCCCAGGGCCTGAATATAGAATTTGTGCACCAGGAAACTAATACCCTGATGAGGTGAGGAAGCACTTCTGGGTCTCTTGTGGCTGCTTTCTCCTGTTGCAGCAGAAACTCATTCAGAGCTCTTCAGCCTCCTACTGTTTTTTTAATGATCATAAATACTTTCTAGCAATAACATTATCATTTTTTCTCCCTAAGACTTCATCTGGCAAGTGGAAGTACAGCCTCTTTCTTCTTATCTCATTTGGAGACTGCTTTGCTGATTTTTCTGGAGTATTTTGAGCATCAGTGGAGCCTGTATGGATTTGGCTAGGTGGGCAGGCAGGATCTGGAGAAGGATTTTCAAGACACTTATGTTTTTGCAGCTCTTTCTTCTGAGATTTCCTTTGTCTGGCACTTGATGCAAACTTGGGTTCTTTGCTGTGTGCACACCCATATTACATACGCATATATTACCAAGGCAATTGAAAATTAACGTTCCCCAAGGTATGGTATTGGGAAGAGTGTCAGAGTGAATTCAGCTCCGAGGAGCAGCAAAGATGGTCTCCAAGGAGGAATCAGATAAAACAGTTCAGCATGAAAAGGCATCCCTGATCATGACAGCTATTGCACAGGAGAGGGATCAAATCCATGTCATAACTGAAATAAAATCTGCAGCAGGAGCTCAGAAGTTTCTCAGCATCAGGCAATCTTCCCCAAGGAGAAACTTTGCATAAACAGCCATCGTGGAGAAGCTGGAGATGCTTCCTGAGGCAGCAAGAACAAATTCACCTGAGAGATGGTGTATAAATATTTGAAATAGAAGAAAAGCTTAACATAAGAGCTATCTCAGCCATAAAGGAATATGCCATCTCCCCTGGCCAGGCAGCACCAGGGGCCGCAGCCCTGTGGTGAAATCAAAACAAGAGTTGACGCAGGACAAACACCAGTGAATGACCCGTAAAAAATGGAAGGACATCCAAAACCCATCCTTGCTAAATCACAGGCCCCATACTGGACGAACACCTCAGAAGTGTGCTGAGATGGAGGAGGTCTTTCTGCTGGGGATTGTTTTGTTGGAAGTCGAGGACCCACACGGGAAAGAGACTTAGGAAACCAGCCAGATAGCAAAAACCCCATCCCCTGGGGGAGTCCTTGCAAAAGAGAGGCCAGATTGAACCCAGAGATGATCCTTCCTCTGCTCCTATGGCAGGAACAAGGTGCTTGTGTTGACAAGTAGGCACCTGGGGAGGCTTCCTGAGCACTTTGTAGTCCAGGGGACAGGGACTGGGGAGGTGAGAGCAGGACGAGGAGCAAGGCTGGCACTGCACAGAGCAGTTGTGGCACCAGGAGAAAGGAGACAGGTGGCACAAATCTGCGTTTTGGCTCATCCTGGGTGACTGTTGGAATAAGGAGCCCAAGAGAACGTGGCCAGCTCCCAGTGACATGGAGGCACGTTGGAGAGAGCATCCAGTTCGGCCAGTGGTAGGGTTGGGAAGAGGTAGTTGAGCAGGGTGGTGCAGGGGGAGGCTGTTTTACAGAGGTGGGGAAACACTGCCTTACTAACGCAAGGAGTTTAAAACACCTCCTCCCCATTTGGCTTCAACTCTTTCTCATATCCCACTCCTGGGAATTTCCAAAAATCGCTTCTTCAGAAACCGCATGTCTTGTATGCAGTAAGTTTTCATTTTCTCAGGACATATTTAAATACTCTCTGGCCTGTGCTAGAGTGAGGGGTTAATATCACTCAAGCCCTTGTGAAGCCTAGCTGCTGTTCCTATTGCAATGAAAAACATTAATTAAAGAGGATTAATTAATCAGTAGGTAATTGGATCTGCAAACCACCCCTTGATAGGCATTTTATATTGAGATTCAAACCATCAGAACTACCTCCAGTGCCCAGTTTATAAAACCTGATGAGCCTTTCTCCTGGCCAGAGGGGTCCACAGGAGGTGAGAAGGGGGGAAAGCATTTCTGAGCTTCCTGCAACTCAGAAAGACGGAAACATGGATTTCTCCGGCAGCCTGTGAGATACAGGAGTTTGTACTGCCACTCGAGGCTTTCAGAGCACCATGAAGAAAACATCACAGGAGGCTGAGAAGTTCCCTGGTCCAGTCTTTTTTGGAAACACAAGAAATCAAAGACAGATCCCAGGCAGGCAGGAGCCAAAAAGTCCTCCTGAGCCTCAAGCTCTGTTCCAGAGCCTCAGCCAGCAGTGTCCACCACAAGCATGGCCAAGCCATGGAGCATTTCTGGAAACACCAATGAATGAGGCACCGGTACATATTAACTCATGGAAACCATTGTGTTGATGATATCGAAGGCCGAAGGGAAGAAGTTGATGACTACAGTAAATGAAGTCTTGTTTAGCAACGTGTTTCATTACTGTTTCTTTTAGTTCCAAAATACTCACATGCACAGTTCAACTCTGCATGTGTGTGTATGTATATGTATATAATTTCTGTTCCAGGTGAAACTATATTCTCAGAAAGGTACAATCCTGCATTTCAGGGGTAGGTTTAGTTCTGTTATGCAGAGGGACAGTTCTCTGTCTTCTCACAAGGAAAGAGCATCCCTATGCTTCAAAACCAATGTCAGATGGGTTTTGAGAAATACAATCCACAGCACTTTATCTTCTGCTGTCACAGAAGACTTCCACTCATGTTTCCAAACAGTGCTGATTGTGTACCCCTTGTCTTCAGAAGTGATCCATCATGTCTTGTGTCTGATATGAAGAAAATCCTATGTTGTTTCCAGCAGGTCATTCTCTCTGTTTTACAGTAACAGATACACTCATTACAAAAAAAGAACCCACAAAACAAAATCCACAGCCATAAAAAGCTACTAAATTAAATGACTGTGTGTTTCCCATCAAAGACCCCACAAACCCTGCAGTGTAACTCCCCACTCCCCAGTAGCTCGGTGTGCTCAATGTGTGAAGGACGCAAAAGCCACCGTATGGCTGGAGCTGGCTATCTGTCAGTCTGTTGGCTACAGCAGCCTGAAGGAAGAAGCATTTTCTTTCACATTCCTAAGAATTTAAAGCTATGTGTAGCCATGCAGGCAGATGCCAATGTTATACACTGGAACAGACTGGGGCTTTACCATTTTTTATTTTGGCATTGCTTGTAGACTGAAGGATTTTTGTCATCTTCTTAAACTCTTTACTGGAAAGAAATCAGGGCTGCCCTTCAGAATGGTGATCTCCTGCAGACTGCAGAGGGGCAGCTCCCCCTTCAAGGCAAATAGCCTGCCCATGCTCTTCCAAAGCCATCTAGAAATTCTGCTTTTACCTACTCCAGGCAAAGATCTTACCTAATACTGATACTTTGGTACATTTACAAAATGAGAGGAATATCCTTTACAAACCCAAACCCATAGTGTAGGATGCTTGCTAAATTCAAAGAGTTAAAATTAAAACATCCTGAGTTTATGAGACACAGACTCCACTTTTACGCACATTGATCCTCGCTGATTCATGCTGTCCCTTTATCCATGCCACATTAACCTCATCCCCATAAAAACCTTCAAGGTTGATAAACATACATTTTAAAAAAATTCTGGATACTTTTTCCAGCTTTATGTTCACTGGACGAGTGTAATTAGGAATACACATTTCTGCTTCCATTCAGAATCCTAAAAATGTAACATTTTGATTCTAGATTTTGTTTCATTTTGGTTTTAAATGGACATAAAACATCTACTTTCTACATCAAAGGGCAAATCAACACGCAGTTCTGTCTTCTGACTTGAGATTTTTGTCCACACACATGTAGCATTTATCCCTGAAAGTTTTATATGAATATTTGACCCTGACAAAAATGCCAAAATAGTATAAGCTTTCAGCCACTTTTTAGAACAGCAATATCACCTACAATTTCATAGACAGCTAATGTCTCCACACAGCACAGCCAAGCAAAACCAGCATCTGAAGTGACACCATCAAATGTACCATTGACTATACTTTAAACTAATTTCTTTCTCCAAATTACTTTTTTTCATTTCAGAGTTCTGCAGTAATGATGATGTTGCAGAACGAAACAGGTCTGGGAATGTTCACGAGTGTACACATTTACAAATTTTTCTAGGATCCTGAAGCACTGAACAAAGGCACTTAAACTCTGACCCATAAATATTTTTCCCACTTCTGTTGCCTCAGGGAGAAATGTTATTTCTTAGTCAAGCCACTCCAGTTTCTTGTACGTCTCTCTTCCTTTTGGTGGCTGTGGTTGCCAGCAGACATGAGGGACATATGTGACAGCTACATGTTCTTGCAGGTCCATGTTATCTGTGCAGTTCAGACCTACCAGATACCTCCTCTTTATACAGAGAGGCATATTACAGGGTACAGTATTTACTGGTTTGCACCTACCATTTCCTCTCATACTTCCTTGAGAATGAAACTGTGGTCCTTCACTACAGTTATTATTGCATTGGTTCTATATATGTAGCAGGTAGATACTGCTAAGACCCACTACCACAATCCCTCAGGAAGGGATGTAAGGCTCTTGTATTCAAGTCATTTAATTTCAACGGCTCCATTAGCATTTCTCTTTATTTTTGTCTACTAACATTTCTTAGCCTTTCCCACTTTCACAACCAGCTCCCCATATCTTACCTTTGTGCCTTTCCCCTGTTAAGTCCCTCAAATACCCTTCCTATAGTGTTCTGTTCCCCTGCTGCATTTTCCCCACAGCCATGACTGTCACTGCTCCACACTGTCCAGCCCACTACTTCTCTGAACAGCTATAGTAAATACAGCTAGGCACTTTTTAAAGAGATATTTTTTTCCCCTAGAGCCACAACTATTTTTTTGTCTTATAAACCCTCACAGCATCATAATATCGCCAGTGAAGCCATACCTGATTGGGACCCATAGTCAGCAGCTCTGTTTTCCAGATGTTATCTTCTTTCAAAACCATATGAAATCTCACTGTATTTTAAAAGAATTATAGGTTACAAGTGCTCTGTTTCTCAACAATTTGTCATTTTCAGGCCTAATTCCCATTTGATGCCACTGAAGTTTGGGAGCAATAATTTTCATGTGTTCCTCCAGGGCACAGGATGGTAGACCAAAAAAGGTCTAGAAACATGTATATAAGGAAATTGTTGCTGTTGGTGGTGGTGTTGTCTTTCAGATAGGTGTTTTCAGTGCAAAGACCTGTAAAGATTTTTGAAGATATCTCCTGATATTTGTCAGTGTAAAGGTCTCTGATACTGTTTCTTGGCCCTTTGATGCTCTACAGACTTTATGCTATGGGATGCTGATTATTTTATAGGTAAGATGACCCTAACTGCATAAATAAAAAGACAGAACAAAATTCAGTATCAAAAAATATAGGGGTTTTCACAAGAAAAAGCTAATAGCCCTTTATTTAATCATACAATCATAGAATAGTTTGGGCTGGAAGGGACATCTAGGTCACCTAGTCCAAGTCCCCCAGCAATGAGCAGGGACATCTTTGATTAGATCATGTTGCTCAGAGCCCTGTCTGACCTGACCTTGAATGTTTCCAGTGGTGGGGCATCTACCACCTCTCTGGGCAACCAGTGCCAGTGTTTCACCACCCTCATTGTAAAAAATTTCTTCCTTATATCCGGTCTAAATCTACCCTTTTTCAGTTTAAAACCATCATCTCTTGTCCTGTTGCAAGAAACCCTGATAAAATGTTCATCCCCATCTTACAGGCCCCCTTTAAGTACTGGAAGGTTGCTATAAGGTCTCCCCAGAGCCTTCTTTTCTCCAGGCTGAACAGCCCCCACTCTCTCAGCCTTTCGTCATAGGAGAGGTGTTCCAGCCCTCGGACCATTTTTGTGGCCCTCCTCTGGACCCACTCCAAGAGGTCCATATCTTTCCTGTGCTGAGAGTTCCAGAGCTGGACGCTGGACTCCAGGTATTTAAACATCTCTCTATTTGTCCTGGCTATCAAGGTTTTGACAGCGTACAAAGCAAAGACTTCCCAGCAAGCAATAATCCTTAAAATGTATTTACTAGGACTCTTCAGTTTGTTAGTCTTCAAAGGCAGGGAATTTTCCTTCTCTGAGGCCCTTTTCTACTTTGTAAGTTTATTAATACTAGAGATGTGTCTGATTTCCCCAGAAGTGTACAGATCATCTTACTACAAAATAGTCCAAAACATGCGCCAAATTCAATGTCGGTGTGATTTTTTTACTTCCAAAAAGATAAGATTTACAGTTCAAACATTATTTTTTACCCATGTCTAAACAAAAAACTTACAACACAAACATGAAACTCTTAACATGGGTATTTGCTTCCAAAGCCCACTATTGCAAACAACTCCAGAAAAGGTTTTGCGAAATTTTTTTACTGGTTTTCCACTACAGCTTTTTAAACCTGTTCTTAATGAAAATGTATGCTATCAAAAAAAAAATCAACAATACAAGTTAGGCAATTATATCACCAATATAACTGCTGTCTTCAGTGTAGCACTAAAAGCACTACTCATTACAAAACACTGTTCTGAAAGCCTTAACCCGCTCCAAGTGAATCACAGAAAGCTTCTGCAGTTCAGCAATTAGAAAAAAAGCATATAAGCAGAGCATGAACCCCAAGGACTGGAGCAACATATTGAAACAGAAACATTTATACACATACAGGTAGTTATAAAAAATCCGTAGGCTTGTTTTTGAGGGCCTGTAGAAGCAGCCGTCTTTCTGTCAGGAGGTTGCGTTTGAAGATGTAGATAAATCAATCCACTTAAAGCTGCAGTTTTTACAGTTTATACCAGGATACAGAGGTCCAAGTCCTAGCTGTGTCTCAAGAAATAATATTACATTCTTGCAGATGCATTAAGCCAAACCTTTAGTGTCCCTAGGAGGAGAGCACTGTTCCAGCAGTGGGATATTTATCACGCACAGCAAGAAAAACATTTTTCTTTGTAAAAGTAAAACCGTCAATTTTGCCTGCTAGTAGCAAATGAACAGCTGAAACCTCATGATTTTCAAGGCTCTCCTCCGAGACTTGTGAGGCTATACTGAGTGCAGGCTGGTCTGCTACCATGTCCTCATATAAAGCATTAAACCTTTATGCTTTATAATGGGAAATTAAAATGGGATCTCAAGCAAGAGGGATAAAAAAGGCCAGAAATAGAGACAAATGACACTCTCCTTCAGAAATTTATCTCAGTCTTCTCTGGAGATTCTCCATGTGTTCCAAAGCAATAAAGAAACTAATACTTAGTTCCTCTTCCTGGTATTAATATGAATTTAAATCTTTGAAATTTTTCCCTTCCAGTTGCTGCTTTTTAAACTTTGCATATCTGGGCGCTGGTGAAACAACATCTGCTCTACTTGCCACAGGCACAAATGCCCTGGACTCCTGACTTTGAGAAAAATGCACACAGAAAAAATATCTGAAATCCAGCATTTACTGCACATATTACTGTTTAAAGGACACTAGACTTCTGAAATACAGTTTTTGGTACTCTACTGAAAGAAATCTGTACTTTTTATAAGTCAAAGACACATGTAACTAATATTACATTATGGCAGTTTAAGCAAAAAGGAGGTGCATACAATATATCAGGGAAAAATAAGCAGGTTTTAGATAATAAAACTATCTGCTTTTCTTATTGCTGTATTTTTATTTTTGAAATAAGTTTTATAAAGCATTTTATCTTTTACATTATAATTAGCTTTCATTTTACATTTTAAAGAGTTTTGTTTCCTTGCAATGGAGAACATGGTAATGTGAGGAATAGATCATCTTGTTTCTCATAGACCTTGTTTAAAGTATACAGGTGTGTGAAGAATGTGCTCTGCTCTTTCTCAGGAAGTGTGTACTTGTTATCTTGACACAACATTCACTTTTACTGCAGTAAGAGGTTAACAGAGTGCTTCTGCATAGAGACAAGATGGTTAATCTGGCTGCATCTACATCAAGAAAGAAAATGGGTATTCTTATGCTAAAGCATCAGATTGTTTCTTTACCTTGCTAGAAACCTGTTTGGATAACAATCAAATCAATGCCAACAGCCGATTTAACTAAATCTAATTTCTGTTAGGAGCAAATTCCTCTGAAATCCTTTTTCGTCTTTGCTACCATTGTTAAACCTCAAAGACCATGAAGAATGGGCAGAACAATGCCATTGTCCTGCTTTTGTTAATGCAAAAAAATGGGGAAATGTGACTAGATTGTATCAATGTACACAAAAAAGTAACTAAAGTGCAATTAGCAATACCATAGACTTCTTTCAAATTACATAGTTTTACCAAAAGCAAACTTTTTAATATCATAAAGCAAGTTTATTTCTTCAGCATCCCCTTACCTCATTTTTACAGGCAGATCATTTTAAAGAGGTCTTTATAATTGCTCTTATACAGCATTCATCCCACCTAAGGTAAAAATAAACCAGCAGACTTAGGGTTGGGGGTTGACATTGCTTACTGTTGTCAACATTTTACGAGCAAGTTTCTATTTAAAGTGTTTCATACTCCTTGTTAGTAACCGTCTACTTCACCTACTGCATCAAGAGAACATACATCTCTCCGGTCACATTAGTTTAAAAAGTCACATTGATTTTTAAATACTTACATTGTCCTTTGCAAGGACAATTCCTGCATCCGATGCTGTAGTATAAGCTCAAAGAGATTGTCATGTTTTAGTACTACAATAATGTTATTTTTACTATCAGTGTTGCTAACAACAATTGCAACGTCAATACCAATTTATTCTTTGTACTGGCATCTTTCCAAATCAACCATCCATGGCCATGCCTGGACCACCTATGCTAAAATTCCCAGTTTCAGAAAGCTCCTCTTTCAGACAATTATAGATCATAGATCATAGATCATAGAATCATAGCCTGGAAAAGACCTCTAAGATCATCGAGTCCAACCATCCACCCAAAATCACCATGCCTGCTAAACCATATCCTGAAGTGTCACATCTACAGGTTTTTTAAACACCTCCAGGGATGGGGACTCAACCACCTTCCTGGGCAGCCTGTTCCAATGCCTGACCACTCGTTCAGTAAAGAAATTTTTCCTAATATCTAATCTAAACCTCCCTTGACGCAATTTGAGGCCATTGCCTCTCGTCCTGTTGCTAGCTACCTGGGAGAAGAGACCAACACCCACCTCACTGCAACCTCCTGTCACGTAGTTGTAGAGAGTGATAAGGTCCCCCCTCAGCCTCCTCTTCTCCAGACTAAAGAGCCCCAGTTCCCTCAGCTGCTCCTCATAAGACTTGTTCTCTAGACCCATCACCAGCCTCATTGCCCTTGTCTGGACATGCTCCAGCCCCTCACTGTCCTTCTTGTGGTGAGGGGCCCAAAACTGAACACAATACTCGAGGTGCGGCCTCATCAGTGCTGAGTACAGGGGCACGATCACCTCCCTACTCCTGCTGGCCACACAGACCACACGATGATTAAGAGTGCTAAAAAGTGAAACTCTTATTGTAGCTCTCTGCAATTTTTTCCATTTAACCTTCTAACTCAGGTCCTGTGTTTCAATACCTACCAGTCATCTGAAGACTGTTACACCTCTCCTTCAACCCACCTAACATCTTCCTCACTTGTCATCTCTGCGCAGTAAAATATATGGGCCCCTTTTCAGAGTCTCTGGGAACAACAGGACCCAGAGTCACCTAGAGACTTGGTAAGCACTTCATCCAGAGACTAAGAGATCACAAACAAAAGAATTAACATCTATCACTGATTGCCACCAACTTCACCTGCCTGAAACTATCTTTGTGTTGGTGTCCATTTACCTGTGCTTCACTCAGTCCCCACAGACACATCACATATACCGATATACACGCTTACTTATATTTGCACATATATATATATTCTTGTGAATTTATGTATTTGAGAGGTGATATGTTCCTTTACACGTCCCGTAGCTGCAGAATGCCCTAACTAGCTACACCCCTGTCCCGATCCAATGTCAGGGAGGTTTCGATATGATCCCAAGGACAAGATTAAGATGCAAAACGGAATCAGATTGCCATGCAACCTTGCAAACTTTATTTCGGTGAACTGGGAACCGGAGGTTGGGCAGGGAGGCAGTGGGGGGAGGACAAGAGGAGAAAAGAAGAAAGGGAGAGAGAAAGAAAGAAAGGAGTGAAGTCAGACAACCCAAACAGGTGAGGAAAGGAGTGCAGGGGAGATCAGTTACCACCACCATGGATCCAGTGATGTCCGGCGATGTCCTGTTGGCTCAGTCTCTATGTAGGCGCTGAGGTTCCAGCAGGGATGTGTTCCAGGAGAAAAGCGGTGAGAAGGAAAAAAGCACCCTCAGGGGAGCATGTGCTGTCCTTTTATAAGGACATTTGCCCATGCACAGAGCACATTTTGGTACGTGCAGTTCGTGCCAGGAGTGCTACCCGCTTAGGCAGCCCTTCATGCGCTAGTCCATGCACAAGCACAGCATGGTACTTTCTTGCAGGTTGTTGTGGTGGTTTCTGCAGAGGTCAAGAAGAGGTGATGGTACAACGGCAGTGTCGAGACAAAACCAGTTTGTAGCAGTCTTCTACAACCCCACATGAAATAGTTTTGTGGTAAGTAAGTATCTTATGTAGCAGCAAGCTAAGGTCAGAGGGAAACAAGACACATCTGAATCAAAATGCAAATTGAGGAATCCCCAAATTCCTATATGTCACGTCTACCAAAAAGCACAGTAGACGTGTGATTAGGTTTAATCAAGAACTTGCTTCACTAGACCTATCTTTTTAAATAGTTTTACACAATTGCGATGGGGGTGAAGGTTTTGATAAGGGTCTGAGTGATGCTATACACCATTTCCCCACAAAAATCCTATACATTTTTACTTTAACCAGTTTGAGAAGAGGCATCTGGACATCTCCGCTCTCTGCTGTGCCCTCTGGCAGTCCCATTCCCAGGGTGAGCACACAGCAGACATTAAGCACAGAGGAGATCTGAGGCATTCCTGAGCAGCCAGGAAAAATATAAGAGAAAGTCTGTTCAACAAACACATGCTGGGCATATAAAACTTCACCAGATAATAGGATTATTGTGTGGAAACACCCCACTCCTATCTCTCAGGCTCATGGTAGCTGCGAAAATGACAATAGCAAGTACAACACCGGAGTTGCAGTGAGACTGAAAGAATAATGAATAAACATAGTGTTAAACTTAAATCTAGTTCCCAGCTGGATTTCTGCCATAGCCTGCCAAGCACAATGGGGAAGAAGGCAACAAGGAGACTAGTCTGGAGATCAGAGCAGAGGTGTCTGTAAAGAACAAAGGATATCCATATAGTATTGTAGGCTGCAGACACTGCGCTGATAAGTCAAGCAGCATTTAGAAAGAGGAAACTCACAGGAGGAGGAGGGAGAGAAAGAAGATGAAGGTAGCAGAGGAACAGAAGAGAACAAAATGGGAAAAACCAAGGTAATGAGAAAAAGGCAGAGCTGTAGTGTCCTTCAGCATTTAATGATGAGAAATCTTTGACTGACATTATAACTATTGATCAACAGGCAAAAAGAATTACATGAAAGAGAAGAGACAGTGCTGCTGAGAGGGGCCAGATATCCCAAGACAGGGGATTAAGGAAACTGAGACCTAGTTTAGTTTTGCAGACCCTTGGGACAAATACCACTGTAATGAAATCACAGAATCGCAGAATCACAGAATAGTAGGGGTTGGAAGGGACCTCTGTGGGTCATCTAGTCCAACCCTTCTGCCGAAGCAGGGTCACCTACAGCAGGCTGCACAGGACCTTGTCCAGGCGGGTCTTGAATATCTCCAGAGAAGGAGACTCCACAACCTCCCTGGGAAGCCTGTTCCAGTGCTCCGTCACCCTCAGAGGGAAGAAGTTCTTCCTCATGTTCAGACAGAACTTCCTATGCTTCAGTTTGTGCCCATTGCCCCTTGTCCTGTCGCTGGGCACCACTGAAAAGAGTCTGGCCCCATCCTCCTGACACCCGCCCTTGAGAATGACACAGAGTTTCAGAATTTCAGTCAAACTGGAATTCTCCATGGTCTTGACCTATAATGAAAGCTCCCCAATGAGGTACTGAACAAGCATATTTTTCTAAGCACTCTAGGCAGAGGCCCTTAATCCTGATTTTTAAATTATTGGTGCCTCCTTGTTTCTTCTGAAGCATTCTCCAGTGGAGGCTTCAGGTCTGTGGTGTCGAGTAACTCGCAGCTGGCTGTCCCTGGCTTATACAGACAAAAAAACTTTCCTGTTTACACCATGCAAGCCAAAGGCACTGAGGAGAGGTTTGGTTTCCTTTTACATTTCCAAAAAACATCAGTGAGCTATTTCTTTTATAGTCTCTGATCATAACCAGAAAAAGAAAATCACGCAAGATGAAATTGAAAGCATGCAATCTGCCTGTTGTTCAATTTCTCTTCTTTCTGGAAATGACTGGATACATATAGTTCCATAACTACTACATTGTGAAAAGTTGTGTTACAGAAAAATATTGCACCTTCCCGCTAGAATTTAAAAAGAAAATTCAATCTGCTCTGTCAACTGGGTCCACTTCATATGAGATAGCCTCATTTTCTTTTTAGTCACTGACTTCATGAACGGCTATTATTGGTGCTCCATTTTCATGTTCTATGAAGACCTCTTCACAGAATCACAGAATCACAGAATCACAGAATAGTAGGGGTTGGAAGGGACCTCTGTGGGTCATCTAGTCCAACCCTCCTGCCGAAGCAGGGTCACCTACAGCAGGCTGCACAGGACCTTGTCCAGGCGGGTCTTGAATATCTCCAGAGAAGGAGACTCCACAACCTCCCTGGGCAGCCTGTTCCAGTGCTCCGTCACCCTCAGAGGGAAGACACGCAGACAAGTCTCTGGGGAAGGATGTTCAAAACAGAAATGCAGTACATGCAGTAAGTAGCTTTCAGCATCATTTGATGCGAATGAAACCATTGTGAAGATTCCTTAGTTCGATAAGTTGCCACTGCAGTGTCTGTTCTTTCTAGTCACATTAAAAAACTGATGCTTTTAACGTAAGCCAGGCCAATAAACCAGATGAATTACACCACACTGTTTTGTATCTAGACCTAGAACTGCCTTATGCCATCATCAGGCAGAAAGAATAGATGAAGCCACCACAGAAGACAAACTTAAACTCTAGAATATAATTAGGCTAGTTGGTAAATCTGAGTGCCTGCCGATTGATGAATAGCTTCGCCTGGCTTTTACAATCTCTGTTTCCAAGACAATACTGACCACCAATCAAATCTTGTCTTTTGAGATCAAATAGTGGACTTTGTATTGTTTTGGTGTGGGCTGCAACATTAATAAGCTGCTGTGTTATGTGACACGTCAGACAGTATGTCACCAAGACAAACTCAAGCGGGTTGGTTGTTCTGTCACTGGTCTACCTCTGGTTGTGGCTTTGTTGACCACTGCCAGAATAAGGTCTACATTTGTCAGGGACTTTGTTAAGAGAAACAAAAACACTACAGCTGTTCAGAGTGTGATGGTTTCCCTTCCCTATTTGAAACATTCAACTGGAAAATGTTTGGTCACTCTCCTTGCGTACATTAGATCATTTACAAGAGTGGCACGGGAAAATGCTATAATTCTATCAGCTTGGATTCCAGTATTTTCACCAGCACATACCTTTCTGAAGGACATCAGTCTCCTAACTTTATTGTGAGTCTTGCAATATCTGACACTAGAGACAGTTTGTTACATCAGAATACAGCTTTTATTCATAACAAAATCAAGCTCTTTAGGTTATTGAGAAACTCAGTAACTATTACCTATTAACTGTATTCCTAAACGGTTTCAGATGATAAAAAAATCAAGAAGTATGGCCAAGATATCATTATCTGCAAGCCAGATAGGCTTGGTAAGTTATTCAGGATTTTTAATCTTGGGAGATGTTAATCCTACAGCCAGGCTAATAAAAATCACAATGTACACTTGAAAAATACTACGGTCATATCTATTTCCTTTAGTCATGCCCAAGCAGTTGCAAGTTTAATTAAAGATATCACTCTAAATTTGCCACTAATCCCATATAAACACATAATCATTTCTTTCCCTCTAGTCACTAGAAACTGTATAGCAAATCTTTTTATATTTGTTCCGGACTTCATTTCTAGACGAACCCACTAAACTATTATAATCTGCTGTTCTTTAGAGCATTTCATTCTTAGCTTTTGCGTACTTCGTCAAAGGAGTAATGTTTGCTGTTTATTAGAGGGTATTAGCTTTCCTTTGCCATTTCTGCCTTGCAGCTGTTGTGCATTTATTCTCTAGTGTAGTCCAAAAGGACCTAGACATCATAATCGGCACACCAGATACATTTGGTCTGCAAGTATCTGAGACATGCAAGCATCAGCCAAGTGGCCCAGGCAGGGCAGATGATATAATTCTTAAGGGAATAAAGCACAAAGCAGGGAACCATCAATCAACTGATTTGGTTGACTGTGATGCTGGGTTTGTCATTCTACCTTGGAGAAAGTAGTCTGGCTGTCATCTTTCTCTGAAAAATAGCTTAACTCTACTACTCTACTGTCTACCTGAATACATGACTAGATGTCTTTAATTCAAGCTTATATTACCAGTGTAACATGTAACAAACATTAACTTTCAGACATGTAGTTCATCCTGCAAAACTGCAAACAATCAAAAGTCGTAAGTGCAGGCTATGTCTTGTGTTGTCTTACCTCAGTGTTTAGCTGAATCATGTCTCCCACCATTTTACAGGTTGTACTACGAGTACTAACTGAGAGACAAGTAAGTCATCTTTTGAAGAACTTTCTGCCTCAGTCGAACAATAGAAGGGGCTTTAACCACACTGTATACGGTGTCTACCCCACTGCACTGTTGTCCTGGCTTTGGTTAAAACAGAACCAATTATCTTTTAGTGATTTTTCCTTATAGCTAAATTCTTCTAACTGCATTTTTCTGAATTTGGCTGCATATTTTACAGACAGAGTCCACCCCAAAGCTGGTAACACCTAATGTTTACAGTTACACTGAACCAATGGTAGGAATGGAAGGCAGAAAAAGGCCCATGTTTGTAATTCTTACTGTAGCAGCCAAGGTCACTGATAGACCTCTTAGGTCCTACAAGTGAGGAGCTGTAAAGAGTCACACTTGCAGGGAGGGGCAGACAGGACAGGTGACCCGATATTGACCAGCAAGGTATTCCATGCCATGCACGTCATACTCATTTTAAAGCTGGGGGATCACAAGAGGCTCGCTCTCTTTGTCCGTGGCCGGCTTTTGAGGAGGACCTTGCTCCTTGTCCTGCCTGCGATCCTGATCTGGATTCCAATTCGTGCATTCCTGAGTCCAGTTCCTGTCTACTGTAGAGTCCAGTCCGGGACTGCCTGGTGCTGCCTGGCAGCTGCTTAGCGGGGCACAACTCTGGGAAACTCCATGTCAGTTTTGTATATTTTGCAATATTTCTCTTATTATTAATGTTATTAGTAAAGCTGATTTAATTTCCAATTTGTAAGTCTTTCTCCCTTTTCCCCCTTTTTCGCTTCCCCTGAGGGGAAGGCAGGGGTTAACAGAGAGTATCTGCCACTCAGTTTATTGCTCTAAATGGTGACAACTGTGAAACCACTAGTCCATCAAAAGCCAGACTCAATTAAAGATTTAAGCTCCTAACTACTCATTGCAAAAGTTGATTAGAATCATAGAATGATTTGGGTTGGAAGGGACCTTATAGATCAGCTAGTTCCAACCCCCCTGCCATGGGCAGGGACACCTTTCAGCAGACCAGGCTGCTCGAAGCCCCGTCCAACCCGGCCTTGAACACTGCCAGGGAGGAGGGGGCATCCACAGCTTCTCTGGGCAACCTGTTCCAGCACTAGTGCCTCACCACCCTGGCTGGTGAATTAGGAAACTAGGAGCTTGCACATCTTATCAAAGGTACAGGAGGAACAAAAAAGTTGCAATGCAGTTGAAAACTGAGTGTACCAGGATTCGATCCTCTTAGTGATGCAGTCTCCCAATTTAAAGGGATTATAATCAAAAAAAAGAATACTTGAAATGTTTCCACTTGTTCTGGAACAGTAGTTGTGATTTTTTTCATATCCTTGTTGTAAGGTTTTCTAAGCACCAAATCTGAGAGAAAACAAAGGTTCTTCGCTGTATTTAGGTGTGCAAGCCCCACTTACCATGATGACCAATGGTTTTTTATCAGTTCCTTGTGCCATAATGGTAATTTGTTTGTCTAGTGTCTCTCCTTTTATACTTGGGTTGAGAGCTCTTGTCGTGGTTTAACCCATCAGCTGGCAACTAAGCACCAGACATCCACTTGCACACCCTCCCCTTCCCCCCAGTGGGATGGGGAGGAGAATGGACAAAAGGTAAAACTCATGGGTTGAGATAAAGACAGTTTAATAAGACAACAAAGGAAATAATAATAAAAATAGTAATAACAAACATGCAGAACAAGTTACACACAATACAATTTTTTCTCACTGCGTGATGACAGTTAGGCCCTGAGCAGCGATTGTGGAATGCAGAACTCATGGATGTTGTAGATTTTGCGGAGCTCCCAAAAAAGTTCAAACTCACTGAAAAGACTGAGCTCCCGGAAAAAGAGAGGATTCATGCCCCCCAGCCAAACCACATTCATAAACTGAGCATGACATCTATGGTATGGAATATTTCTACTGGCCAGCTTGGGCTATCTGCCTGGCTCTGCTCCCTCCCAGCTCCTGCCCACCTGCTCATTAGCTGAACAGGGGAAACTGAAGTAAAAGTCCTTGATTTCTTAGCAACAACTGCAAACATCAGTGTTATTGACATTCTTCTCATACTAAATCCAAAACACAGCAGCTACTGGGAGGAAAATTAACTCTATCCCAGCCGAAACCAGGACAGCTCTTTTGGTCAAGGACCATTCTTTATGCCTGTCTATAAAGCATCAAGCACAATGGCATCTTGGTCCATGACTTACTTTCTGATGCAAATAACAATCTGGTTCTTAGATCTTAGATGAAAGAGGTTTTGAATGCTTTTAAAGAACAAATGAAATATTGTTTTTTCTGTAAGCACAAAAGCAGAACCAAACAGAAACCAAAAAAAAAAAAGGAGGCCAACAATGCTTTCTGCAGCAGCTGCCTCATATTACCATTAATTATGTATCTGACTACCAGGAGGGTTTTTGTTATAACAGAAATCGAAGTCATCTCAGTGGAAATGACCAGACCGTGATTTTTTGTGAAGCTGTAATCACGAAAACCGTTAAAGGCAACTGGAAATTGGCATGTTACCTAATGTTAGCAATGAAGCTGAAGAAAGTTTTTCAAAATAATCAAAATGACATTAAGGTGGGCAAATTTGGTACACACAATGATGATATTATTTTTGAACCATCTGACAAATCAAAATCAAAAACTTCCGAACTCCTTTTGCAGGGGATGGAAATACCATCAGATGCTTTATATTGGCTTTGATGCAAAGCTGCCTGGATTAGTTCATCATCTCCAAGAGTCATTGGCTCTGTTATCTTACAAATCTAAAAGAGAGAAGTAGCAAAAATTTAGAGTAAGAGTAAAGCAGTGGGAAAAGCAGTAAATTTTCTGTTCCCTGGTAATACCAACATGTTCTTTGATTTTACTTTGGACAATAAAGTGACCCTAAGTCTCCAGAGCACCCCAGTAAGTTATTTCTCTCTATCCACAAAACATAACCACACAGTTTTCTGTTGCACATATTCTGTGTTCCTGTGAATCTTGGAGCAATTTACATTATTCTAAGAGCAAAATAAATTGCTCAACACCTGAGCATTAAACTACAGTCAAACTGTTGCTGATAAGAAGAAGAAAAAAAGAAAAAAAAAAAGAAAACATGACAACAACCCAAACCAAAACCAGACTCCCACACCTTACAAAGGTGGCAGATTCCCTTTGCTCTGGTGCCCTCAGCTTCAGACAAAGGCAAATTGGCAGCCACTGGCACAGAAAGGAGTTGAAGGTAAGATATCTCCAGCTGAGGCTCTGGGTGAGGTCAGGGGCTTGAGAAGGTGGCCTTTTCCTGCAACAGGGGAAGTAGAAAGCTCTGGTTTCCTAGCTCCTTCTCTAGGATCTCTGACTGGTCCCATCCTTTTCCTCCCCAGGAGACCAAGATGCACAGGTGGGTAAGCCGTGTGGGATGCCTGCAAGGGGACTGGACAGGGAGCAGGTCACCACATGAGGCAGGGGGGATACTCCACTGTTTGACAAGTCTCAGGGGGAAGTGGAAGTCCCATATCCCAGGGGGGAAACAGGAGAAGGAGGAAAGAAACCTCAGGCTCCTGCCCCAAACTCTGCTCTCCAAAACTCCAGTTCTTTCTCCAAGCCCCCCAAAACCTCCACTGATATCTCCCAGCCTAAGTCATCCATACATCTGTTTCATGTACTCAGAGTTATCTAAAACTGCCATATTCCTTCTTTCCTTTTCTCTTCCCATTACCCACCTGGAGCCCTCTTTGCAGATACTGAGCTTTCCCCACAGAGCGCAATGTCTTGAGCCAACTCTGGCTGTAACCACAACTCGGTTGAGGGCTGTACAATCACTTTGTCATTTCCCCATCATGTGGTGGAGAGTACCTCTGCTAAAGGAGGTTTCAGAGCATCCCTCTGTTCATACTTCACTCCACCTTGATCTTTTGGCTAATCATTTTAATGAAACCTGGTGGAGTGGAAGGAGGGAAATGGCCACTGTCCCACTGATTCTATAAAACACATGGCATTTAATCCCTTCCATGGCCCCAAGGCTGTTCGGTCAAGACTCAACACTTGTCGTTGCTCATGTTCCCTATAACGCTTACACTGTGTCTGAGCTGCAAACATGTCACCCCAGCTAAGTAGGAGTCAGGATGGGCCTGGGGCCTGGGGCAGGTACCCACACCTTGGAGCTCAGGAGCAAGAGCCACATGGCTACTGGGAGCTCAACACTGACCAATGGGAGAATGGAGGTCAGAGACCTTACTATCAAAACAGTGCTTGAATAAACATTTTTTAGACCTTGACCACCACAGGCCAACATTTGCCTACCCATGGCCACAACATGTCCACTGGGGTGGATTGGTTTTGATGGAACTGAATTGGATTGAATTGGACAGGGAGCAACAGGCATAGTGCCCCACTATGCAGCACCAGCAAAATCTAATTATCTTCTTTTATGCTTTTAATCTATCAGTCTAACTTTCTTTGTCTTTTAATCACTTCCAATAAACGTCAGTATTGCTTTTCTTTAGTCTTTTCATTATGTTTTTCTTATAAGACAAATGGATGTCATGGATTTACGTCTTCTATCAGACAGAGCTATGCTCTGATTTATAAGGGAAGAAAAAAATATGCAAGAACAGGAATTTTAGACAGGATATAAAAAATTTCCCTTCTCAGTTGCTTAAAGATTGAAACAATTTTTTTTTGTGAATGATGATTTTCAGTGAGACCAAATGAACTGAATTAGTTATATGAAAACTATGAAGGGTGTAGAGAATTTGAGACCAATGCTTTCTTAAATTATAAAACCTTTCACTCTGTTTATATTTGTGAGAATTAGTATGTTATACAGACGAGTATGTTATACAGACTTCTAAAGGCTTCAACTCAGTGAAATCCCTCAAACTATCCCCACACTTGGAATTTACTCTGTGATTTGACTTCATTGGTTTCTGTTGAGCATGGCTCCTTCCTAATTCTCTGCTATGCCTTCTGTCTCTATTTCCTTTCTTGCTTTCCTCTTTGTCAAGAGAGGCATAACTTTTTTTCCACAGCATGACTCAAAATTTAAAGCAAGCTTTTGGGTTTGCCTTTTTTCCCCGCCCCCCCAAGCACCTCATCCTACAACTGGCTGCTTGTTCAAATACATCTTAAAGTCTGCCTTGTCTTGTTACGTATTTTTCACTCTCCGGTGCAATATCAAGGAGATTCATGCCTTTGCTTTTCACTTGCAAGCTGCATGGAGCCTGGTTCTCTAGCTCAATATTGCTGCCAGAAGTCTTCATCTTTCCCTTCATGTAGCCCTCCACCACTGCCACTGCCAAGAGCAGAAGCACTACAAGATGAGATCTGAGTCCACAGGGCTGAGAGTAGTTTATGAAGGTTTCAAAGATCAGTCTCATAATGACAGTAAGATACATGATGTCATATAAAATAACTAAAGATCAAAAGCTAAAATTAGGCATCTGTTTCCATCCTTGCAATGGAATAATTTTCCCTGGCAAAACCAGAAGGCTGTTGAAAACCCTTACTGTGACCTTCTAGTGAACTCAAAGAGCAAGTGCGTAGGTTTAAAAGCCTTTCCCTTATCAATTGAACCCAAGGAAAATCGAGGAAAATTGCAGAGTGGCCCCTTCCCTCCCAGGACTGTTATTCAGACCCATGTTTCTTCTGTACAAATGTAGCAAACTGGAACTGAGGTCATCCTCATCATTTATTCACAGAATCACAAAATGGTAGGGATTGGAAGGGACCTCTGTGGAACATCCTGTCCAAAACCCCTGCCAAAGCAGGGTCACCTAGACAGCAGGCTGCACAGGACCTCATCCAGGCAGGTTTTGAATGTCTTCAGAGAAGGAGAATCCACAACTTCTCTGGGCAACCTGTTCCAGTGCTCCGTCACCCTCAGACCTCATGTTCAGATGGATCTTCCTATGCTTCAGTTTGTGCCCATTTCCCCTTGTCCTGTCACTGGGCATCACTGAAAAGAGTCTGGCCCCATCCTTCTGACACCCACCCTTAAGATACTTAAAGGCATTTATAAGATCCCCTCTCAGCCTTCTCTTCTTCAGGCTAAACAAGCCCAGCTCCCTCAGCCTCTCCTCATAGGACAGATGCTCTGGTCCCATAATCATCTTTGTACCCCTCCGCTGGAGTCTCTCCAGTAGCTCTTCATCTTTCTTGAATTGGGGGGCCCAGAACTGGACACAATACTCCTGATGGGGCCTCACTAGGGCAGAGTAGAGGGGAAGAAGAACCTCCCTCGTCCTGCTAGCCACACTCCTCTGAATGCACCCCAGGATCCCACTGGCCTTCTTGGCAACCAGGACTAAGTGCTGACTCATGGTCAACCTGTCATCTACCAGGACACCCAGGTCCCTCTCCACAGAGATGCTTTCCAGCAGGTCAGCCCCGAGCTTGTACTGATGCATGGGGTTGTTCCTCCCCAGGTGTAGGACCCTGCACTTGCCCTTGTTGAACCTCATCAGGTTCCTCTCTGCCCAACTCTCCAGCCTGTCCAGGTCTCGCTGAATGGCATCACAGCCTTCTGGTATATCCACCAATCCTCCCATTTAGTATCATCAACAGACTTGCTGAGGGTACATTCTAACTCTTCATACAGGTCATTGATGAAGAAGTTGAACAAAACTGGGCCCAGTACTGACCCCTGGGGCACACCACTAGTTACAGGCCTCCAACTAGACTCAGCGCCGCTGATGACAACCCTCTGAGTTTGGCCATTCAGCCAGTTCTCAAGCCACCTCACTGACCGCTCTTCCTGGGCTTCCCTAGGAGGATGTTATGGGAGACTGTGTCAAAAGCCTTGCTGAAGTCGAGGTAGACAACATCCATGGCTCTGCCCTCATCTACCCAGCCAGTCATGCCATTACAGAAAGCTATCATAATTTCATTGGAGGTTTTAATGTCAAGTTTTCCTCTGGATCAGGGCAGAAGAAAACCCTTAGATAGGAATACGTAAGGCATGTTCTGCTGTGGCTTGAGAAAAGGCAGTCTCTCCCATTGTTGAACATTTTCTAAATGTAAGCCTAAAATAAGGATGAAATTCCTGTCAAATGTTTACAGCCCCAAAATGCACGCTTCTGTGGCTCCAGCTGGGAGTAAGGATGCAAAGCAGAGCTGTTTTCTCTTACTTCACAGTCTCTGGATCAGAATACAGGAAGATACTAAGTTTGTCCAAGAAACAGCATGTGTTAAAGTCTTCAGTTTTCACAGCTAATATTACACTTGAAACAGTAACCAAGAAAGCAAAGCTTGAACATTTGGGTTGATTCCACAGAGAATAAATTAAATTTACTCTTTAGAAAAATGTCTGTGTTGCAGAGAAATATTTAATCCATTAGAAAAGGAAATTAACAGAGAAAATAAGAGCCGGAAGACATCCAAGAAAAACTTAGAGCTGTGACTATTTGTAAGAACATTAAGTCATTGATCAGAATATTGAGATCGCAAGATGTTTTTCACCTTCAAAGGAAAGTAAGTTATCAAGTGTTGTGTATATATGCATATATATATAAAATGTGGGTGTGTGGATACATAATGTGTTTGGAACAGGATTTTCAGCGAGCTATTATTTATGGATTTTTCTACCAAGTTGGAAGAAAACATTTAAACTCTTTTTGCAGATTTAGAGCTTCTTTTTCTGTCCTTCAAGAGGTCCCCTAAAACACTAAAAGTGAAATCTAATGCCTTTGTATGACTCTTAGAAACAGCATAGTAATATGAGTGGCTGAAGAAAAAATAATTACTCAAAATGAAGAGACCAGATATTTCAGGAACAAACAGAAATGAGAAAACAAACCCCTACAGTTGTTTGTAGGAGATGGATTCCTTTTTCAGGACTGGATTTTTAAGCTCGTGCTGCTCTGATAGCATGAAGGAGGTTTGGACCCAAAAGCTATGTCTAAACTGCTGAATGAAGCATGCCTGAAGCTTCTCCCTGACACTACGGCCAAGTGGTATGGAACAGCCTGTATCCATACTATTAAACTCTCTTACCCTGTAAAATAGGGTGGCTGCAGCTACACCGCATTTGGGAGTAGTCCCTGGCCTAAGCTAACTACTGAACTACGCCTGAGAATCATTTGGGAGAGCACTACTTGGCCAAAAGCTAGCCAGGGGGCATTTTAATAATTAAACAATATAAATAATCAAGCCCAGTGATGTGCCCTGGCACTACTTAATTTGTTAGAGCAGACACAGCCAACGTGGCCAGCTGCTGATCCCTTAATAGCACAGAGAAAGCACAGATGGCCTTGCACTGCTCTCCTCTTCAAGCAGGGGTGCCAGGAGCCTGCCAAAGCATATGCAGAGCTTCACCAGGGGCCAGAGGAAACCAGTTTGATGCAAAGCGAGCCAGTGCTCGTGCTGGTAGCAAAGTTGGTGCTTTCCAGCACCGCTGCCTCCCTCCCCTGCAGGGCTGGGCAGGAAAACAAGCCACTTTTCCTTTGGTCCCAGGTCCAGTGAGGGCTGGAAGATGATGCCGTAGCCTGCTGGGGTTCTGGAGGAGGGACTAGCGTTGGTGGTGGTCCTCTACTTGCAGTGGCCAGGGTCCACGCTGGAGGCAAAGCTCTCCATGTGTGGAGACAGAGACCCCCTGCCCTGCTGCGCCGGTGGGGCTTACTCACTCCAGTGTAGATGTTGAAGAGGGCAGCTTTGGTATCTGGCTTTTGGTTTATAAAAAGGTATAAATACTTCACTGCTAAGAAGCCCAGTTCAGCCCGGGTTTGGTTGGCGTGCCAATCACCAGGCACAGGGTGGGGAGGGAACAGCCCCCCACGCAGGCAGTGGGGTCCAGTGGAGCTGGGTCCCCTGGAGGCCGCAGCAGCAGGGACCCCAGGAGCCACAGCACCCACTTTTCCCAGTGGCAGAGGCTTGCCAAGGAGCAGGGAGGGAGCCGCTGAGACCTCCACGTACCACAGCAGAAACCACAAGCAGGCTTACAGGAGGGGCTGTGCTCTGTACTGCAATGTACATTTCTTGGTGCAGTTCTCAAAACGGGTGGCTTGTTTTGCTCCTGAGTAGTAGTATAAGTGTCTTTGGTGCACTTTTTTAAAAAATCATCTGCTTTTTAATAGAATGCTTTCACTATTGGCCTACTTTGATCATTAATTTTTAAACAGAATGTCTGGAAAGGCAGCAGTTACCTTTTGTAGGTCACTGAATAAAAAACCTCCTTTTTCTTTAAGAGTCTTGTTTTAAGATTTGTAATGAATTAGACCGCAAACATTTAAATGACATAAAAAATTAAAAGAAACCATGCAAGGCAGCCATGCACAGACTAGCTCCCAATGTGAGGTTCAAAACACAACTATTTTGTGTCTGTCCCTCTGTTTATGTCTGGAAAGAAAACAGGCAGCCCTGAGGAATTCAACAGTCGTTCCTTATTTGCCTCACAACACTCTGCTGTGAAGCCTCCATGGATGAGACACATGCCATGGGCCTCAACTCTTTCTCAACCACCCAGTTAAGATAGGTGGCCCAGGACCCTGGTCACCACTGAGGGCTGACCCTCATCACTAGGGTCCAGTCTCACGTCTGGCACAGTCTGGATAGCTTGGCTCACTCCTCCTGTTAGAAAGCTCTGTGTTCCAGGAGTCTCCATTGCCAGCCACCAACTGAGACAGGCAGCACGGATGACGTGTTAGGAATGCACAAGTCTTCAGAAGCTGGTGTCAGAGATAGTCTTCATCTTCCTCCGATGGACGGTGGCAGAGGGACTTTTGGACAGGCTTTTTCCTCATTGTCGTTCATGTGCATTCGTACATTACGGCCCTTTAGGTTACAGCTTACCCTCCAGGGTTTGCCATACTTCCACAGAAGGATTAAGAGGTTTGAGTGGGGAGGAATTGATGCAAAGCTACCACAGGAGGTAGGGTGGGGCCTGAGGGTCCACCTGGAGCCAGGATATGTGAAGCGCTTTTGAATTCAGTAATACAGCCATGACCTTAAGCTGCTGAAAAGTGTGGGGCTAATCTCAGGCCACTGACGTCTGTGGATGAGTTGGCTTGTCTCAGCTGAATTAACTAGAAAATAAAACAATGATGTCAATGATACTTAATGAATGAGTTAATATTCCACTAGCTGTTGGACCTAGGCTGCATTCAAGCTATAGAAGCTATAACAGCATTGTGAACACAGGTGTCTGTACCCTGAGCACTCCAAACAGAGCCTCCACAGCTGATCCTCCGCAAAGAAGAGTGGGATTGTTTCATCTTCCTGATGCTCTGGCCACTGGAACAGCATCACCGCTAGATGTGCAGCACTAGGGATCGCTCCGGTTCTGCCATCTGCTGTCTTTTCCCCTCCTGGCTTCACAAATGCAGAATAGTTCATCATCACATAAACCCCTTAGAAGCTTGCTTTACTGCGTGTTGCTATTCAAACATCAACAAATTTGTCCTTCCATCCATGCACTACAGTTTCATCAGCCCTTTGCCAGATTCTATCCTTTCCTGTGCCTCCACTGCTGCACTGGAGCAGCTTAAAGACCAGGCTGTAGGCCAAATCACCCAGCCACAGGACACGCTGCTGTAGTTCTCTTTCAGCGTAAGAGTGCAGATGACCAGACTGACAACCCACCTAACCCAGCATCCTGTCTTTAAGGGTGGCCTCCACCAGGTGCATAGGGGAAGAGCAGAAGAACACAGCAAGCATATAGAAATACTTGCTCCATATATTCTCCAGTACTCCAGTAAGCTGAAGTTCAAGACTTCCAGAGCTAAAGGTTTACTTGTCCCGAGAAGGACTCAATGGCTTTTTTCTTCCATCCAGTTCCTTTAGAACTTATGTAAACCCTTCTCAACCACAACACCCAGTGGCAGAGAAGTCTCCAGCTACCCTAGTAACCACATGTGGTACGAAGAATTACCAGAATTTGGTCATTTAAAGATTTCTGTTCATTGATGTTATTTCATACTCTTTCAGCCCTTGTGTTGGAACACAGCAAGCAGTTGATTAACCCCTATTCGCCTTCTCCACGACACTCAGATTTCTGTCCTCCCTCTCCATGCCACAATCCTCTTTTCCAGGCTGAATATCTTCCTCTATCTAGTCCTACAGAAGAGCTTTCACACATCTGATAATTCTGGTTAACTTCCTCTATACCCTTGTGAGTGGGCCATCCAGCTGGTATTCTTTGAAAAGAGATCTTGAATATTCCCTGTGCTTTCAGGTGGCACTGCACCTCTCTGCTACACGAGCAGAGCATGGCACACCATACAGCCTCCTTCTGCCTTTTCAGAGGCATCACATGGCCAGTGTCAGGCAGAGAAGAGAGACAGGAGTCCTCCCTACAAAGGTCCCCAAAATCACCTGTCTCTGGACAGATTAAACCTGCAGACAGCCTGACTTCATAGTGCATTGTGGATGACAGGTGCCAGATCTTAACAGTATTTGGGGTTTCCAGGATTAGACCCCTTGCCAGAAGTATGATGTAGGTATAGACACAAAGTCACAGAATCGCAGAAGTGTTTAATCAAAGGCACCTGGATGTCATCCTATGCACTTCCCTCTTGAAGCAGGACTTCTGTCAACACTCACTCGGGTCATCCATGGCTTTGTCCAGCCCTGGCTTCAAAACCTCCAACAATGGACATCGCCAAACCTCTCTGGACACCTGTTCCAGTGCTTCACTGCCTACCTGGTGAAATAGCTTTTCCTAACACTCACCCTGAACATCCACAGCCAAGCTTTGTGGCTGTTGCCTCTACCTAGATATCATTGCACACCACCAAAAAGAATTTTATTCCATCATCTTCGTAACTGTCCTTCAAGCAGCTGAAGGCTGCTGTTACGTCCCCACCCAGCCTCCACTCATGCAGTATGTGGCCCAGCTCCCATCCTGGCAGCACTTCACTGGGCCTTCTTCAGTTTGTCCACATCCACCTTGAACTAGAGCGGCATAAAACCAGATACAGTGTCCTCGTGGCAGCCTCACCAGTGCCAGGGAAAGGGGTACAACACCTTGCCTTGCTATGTTGGCCACATTTCTCCTAAAGTGGATCAGCATATAGTTTGCCTTCTTTGGAAGTTTGCATGATTCTGATCAAGTAATTGGTCCTAGTAAAAATTTTAGTAAAAGATTTTAGTAAAAGCTTTAGCAAAATACATAGCATTATTTTTTCAGGCATGACAATAGATTCGTAATCTCATGACAATCTAAACAGCATGTTGCACAGATCAGTATGGTCTTTTCCTTTATGAACTGTTTGTTTTCCTAACAGGAGCACAGCAACCTTCAGATGTCTAGGGAAACAAGATAGTCCCTGCCTCAAAAGAAGAAACTTAGGGAACAGGAGGTATTGCATGGGTACCGAAAGCAGATAGGCACACAGGAGTTGACAGTGAGATACTGAAGTTTTGGTATAAAAAGCAGCAGTTTCAACATCAGCTGCCTAGCCTTTATATTTTATTTCTGTCTTCTGTGTTTGATCAAAGTAACTGTGGCTATAAAGTTGTCATGAAGAAACTCCTTTGGGTTGCCAGCCTCACGTATGATGCATATGACGTAATTTTTCACAGAGGCTGATACCAAAAAGCATTAGCTTTAGAACAGGAAAATCAGTACCACAACAGAAAGTCTTACTGTGGTAAGTCAGTTTTAAAGAAGGAAAAGCCCAAACATCCAGGTGCTCAAGTCATTCTCTGGAATTCCAGGAGGATTTCCTGGAACATCTCATGGGGATTTTCTAGCCAGGACACCTTCACTCACATGAGGCAAGAAAGCTGCTCTCACCTGAGAAGTTAGTTTTCAGTTCAGGGCTGCGTTCCTGAGAGTGTACCCAGAAACCTGTGCCAGTTACACGGGTCCACACTCTCTTTTTAACCAAGCTCACTGCTCACCCAGCAGAAACACATTACTTCAATTCCTGAAAATCTCATACAATTAAAACTTCTGTTGACACGACCCCTAGCAGTAAAGAAGTCTGGAGGTGAGAAGATAAAAATCTGTTCCAATTTTTATGTGAAATATTCATGAAAATTTTAATCTGGATGCATAATGTCACTGAAAAATCAAAAGTAGTGAATTTTTCACACAGCTAATTTTACAATATTTACAGTGTAAAAAGAGGAGACAATTATTCAGAGGATTAGTCTCATCCCTCACAGTGGCATTAGAGCTCAATTTCCTTAAAAAAAAAGGCTATATTCATAGGAATCTGAATAAATACAGGACCATAAACATGTTATTACATTTGCTGAAAAAGGGACAGAAGAAGAAGTCTCACTTGATCATATTTCCAACACAGAGTGTCTTATAAACTGCGAGGTGGGAAAAGGCAGACTCTATGAATTTCCTCTCTGCTAACCCAGTTTGCTTTTAGCAATTGTAGAAAATAAAATTACCAAAGAATAACTTTTTTTTTGAGACTGGTAACATAAACAGTCTCTCGCTCCAAATGAATTTGAAAAGCACAGCCACTGCATTCTCCTCTTTATGGACAGAAATCGTTCTGTGCCTGCTCTAGTCACAATTAAAGATCCCAGTAGCCCTAGCAACTGGACCCCTGAATGTCCAAGACAGGCCATATAAAGGTCTGAGAAACATCCCAAAAGCCCGGAGCAAACAGAGTTTAATAAGGAAGCATTCTTCTTCACTCCTTGACTACCATCTTCTTGTTGCTGAGGAAAGAGGCAAGTCTGCTAACTCCCAATATGATATCTCTGTACATTAACTAGTTAGAACGAAGGCTAAATTCAAAACTAAATCACTTCTGTAGAAATTCAGTACCTAATTCACTGTAATATTAGGCCCCTGGCTCCTATTCTCTTCAGTTCATAAATGCAGATTGGCTAGAGGGACTGCAAAACACAAAGCAATAACATAAAATAAACTATTAAAGCAAAGGACACCATGTTCCTTTGATTCTCACACACACCCACACACACACGCCCACACATACACAAAAGCTCCTCAGGAATAAGAATTCTGAAATGTGAAAAGTCCAGTATACAACAAGGCTGTAAAATCGACTTATTACTTTTTTATATACATGTCCTGTGTCATTAAGCAGCTTTCCTAGAAAAAAGGCCATGACATCTACGTGCCTTTTTTTGCTGCTGGAGAGGCAATTGCTTTTTCAATAGAAGTCATTTCAAGCTACTTGCTATACACTGAGTGACACACTGGACAAGTAATTTTGTGTTCCCACAACAGCAAATTAGAAACGCAGCAGAGCAACAGAGTAACCACAAGACAATCCTGCTCTCCCCTTCAAATTATTGCATAGAAAGCACTAAAAAACAATACAATGTCCAGCTATTGATTTGACGGTGGAACGTATTTCACCCCAAATTCCTTTGCAACGTTTCATGTCTACATTGTTTACAAAAGGATCGCAAATGTCTAGCAACTTAGCAACAAAGTTATTAAGATTTGATTCTACAGTGACTCCTTTAAAAAATTAGACTGTTTTTCCATTTGGAAAGAATTTCTTGCTTATGTCAGAGGCCTGGCTTGCCCTTCAAACTAGACCTCCATTCAGGCATCCAAATTCAGTTGTGAGTCCCATCCACCAAACCATCAGCTCAGGATGGTAAAGTTACTCACGAATAGCACTTGTCTCCTCATAGCATGTTCCAGTGATACCATGACCATGTAAATTGTCTGCACCAGCAAAAGATGTCTTCCACTAGTACCACAACTCTTCCAATTTTTCTTTTTTTATTTTTTTAAATATAAACTCAGCTGTCTAGAAGCCACAATGACTGTATCCTCACCTTCCTCTTTAAAGCATCTGGTGTTCTTGGACAACTCTCCTGCTAGCCCACCTTTGCACGCATGTGGCTATGTTTCCATGTGGAGCTCATGCTGCAGATCTAACTTGACATCAAGCCACTGCTGCTCTCTCCAAAAAGAAGAGTTGACTCATCTGATCTGCAAAGAGAGAGGGCAGATAATCCCAGCTACTTCATTCACGCAAGAATAAAGACCCATATTTGTACACAGGGAAGCAAAACAAAGTTTTCCGGACCTGGAGAGCTTGAACAGTTCTGAACAGTAGAGGAAGGACTGCAGTGCTCCTGCGGAAAGGCAGAGGATGAAAGTGGTAAGAAAGTCTGGAGCTGCCACCTCCATACTGGGTACTACAGTGCAGAACTCTGTTCAGAATTGAGCTCAGATTGCACCATCCCCCACATTTCATAGCAGACGCTTTACAGCACTAAGAGAAAGACTGCTGAGGAAGCCCAACTAGCATCAGTCTATTCAAAAGCATGCAGCCTCTCCCAAGGATTCTCCAACACCCGGCTAAAACTGATTCAGCCTGCTGAGGAAAGGAAAAGGAGTTAAAGTAGGTTTATTATTGTGTACTCTAGTTTACTTTCCCTCCTCGTCCATGTCCTCTTTCCCAAAAGAGCCAAGCACATTCGGACAGAAACATGACAGATCCTTTTGAAGAAGCCAGTTTATTTTCACAATATGCATTGACAGTCATAAGTGCACAGAACTGAAAACAAAATGTTAATATTAAAAGCATGCAAAAAACACTTCCAAATGCACGATTTTACAGAACAGGCGAACAGAACTTCTTACAGAATAAATCAAAGCAATGAAAACAGAAAAACGAACATGCTGAAAACGATACTTTGGTACTTAGATAAAACACATACAAAATTTAGAGCAAGATTTGCGAGCAATTCACTGACTGGTTGTTCAGATTCCATGACTTTTCGTAAGTATAATGACAAATATGTAAGGCAAGCATCCAGATGCAGTAGGTCAACTTTCCCATCTGCAAATCCAAGTCCAAAACAAATTACCTGCCTTCTGTGCTTGGACTCAAAATTAGAAATAAGTAGAGCCGGTTCACTTTTGGCTCAGGGGATTGGCTTTGAATTGGCTTGCTGAGCTGGAAAGCAGAAATAAGCTTTCTGTTTGTAGAATATAATCTTAAATTTGGCACTTGTTCTCCCTGCAGTCCTCTGGCACAAGGGCATCTATTCAGACCACCTACTTTAGTTGCTTAACACAAGTGCTGAACATCTCAAAACCGGATGCCTGGCCACAGCAGGCTACAATAATAAAATAAATCAGAGTACTCAGCTTAGGGGTACTTAGCCTGTGGAAAGAGCCAGGCCTGAAAGAAGGCCCCTGAAGAATGACTCAAAGCACTAAAGAAGATGCGAGCTTCCACCTGCTGCCTGAAAGCCCCTAAACAATGAAGAAGTAATCCTGAAAGTTTCCTTGGGAATGCTAGCGCATAGCTGAATAGACAGTAGTTCATAGGAGAGGAGAAGGTGGGCTCCCAGGAGGTGCTCCTCCGAAAGTTTTGCATTAAATGTTTGTGTCTGTATGAATTTGGAACAATGAGGCTTTTCCTGTGGGTGCCACATTGCCGAGGTGCTTCATCCTCGTGCTTGCTTGGGATGAGCAAGACCTGCTGCCTTCCAGCCCCAAACCCGGAGTCAACATGGAGCTGAGCCTATCACCCTCTTTTCCCAGGGACACACTGTTTGCTACCTTCTTAGAGGTCATCTAGCATAGCTCGTCTTTGCTCATTCTCACATACGAAGGCAGCACAGAAGATACAGTTCCCTGAGCAATTTATTTGTTGAGTAGCCCATATTCCAGCCTCCAGCTGCAAACTAAGAGCTGATGCACCGCTGGCAACACAGTGAAACTTTGCTTTCATATATACCATAAGATATATATTTGTGTATATATACACACACCCAATAAAATATTAATATACATATGCTACATATTTATACAATCTATAATATGTAGATTAAACATTATGTCATACATGTTACAAACAACTGCATTTATTGTAAATAGTTATAATAGTATAAGTAACATATATGAACTAAACTCTTATTCATTCAGAAAAATTATAATTCAAAGCTTTTTCAGTCTTTCTGGGCTGAATTCTTTAAAGCACCTGCCACTGCAAGAAAACCTTTAATCCCAGAATGGCACGAACAAATTTAATAAAGGGGTTTAACAAAATGTAGTGTTGCAGTGAAAATCTCATCAGGAGCTGGAATGATGTAAGGCAATCAGCTAAACTGAACCTCTGCTTCCTCTGCTTCCATTTTTGAGCATGAATAAATGTAGCATGAACGTAGAACAAACACAACTCTTGCAGCATCTCCAATTCTGTCCCCCTGATTTCTGATTAAATTGTCTCATTTCATGACTTCGTTTTCCCAGTATCGCTATTCTAAATCAGTACAGCATACAGCCATTGTACATTAAAAAAATGTAAAATGTACAAATAAATTCTATTCATAGTTACAGCAAGTCACATTAAAGCTAAGCTGGTCTGCCAAACAATAGCCTGTAAAAATATCAGGGTGAATCTACTCTGTAAGTATAGGCAAATATAGAACAATTTAACTGGAATCAGTGGATACTCTGAGCTTATATCATCACAAGAAAGTACAGAATGTGGATTACCACCTAATACTATTAAGAAAGGTTTAGCAGTATTTTGCCCATTTGATGAAGTCAAAAACATTTTTCAGGTCGTCGTCAGCATGCCAGAAAAAGAAGACCATGTGACCCACAGCCCTTTTCTTCAAGAGCAACAGTATACAAAATGTGACCTTATATCCTCTGATCTGTGTCAGTCCTCTTGTATTCGCCACAATGGTCTTCCCACTGTATCTTTTGTAGAACCCGTCTTCTTCGAGTTTCTGTTTTCCTGTGAAGCATTTTCATCCCTCACTAAGTTAGGTGCTTTTTTCAGCAAAAAAATCATAACATCTGGGCCGACATCACAAAGTGGTTTGTGAGATTTGTTTTGGCCACACGTTATTTTTTCTCCCAAGATGGCACCTGATTGGCCTTAGCTTTATCAGCAAGTAAAAAAAAACCAAATGTCCAGATGCCATAAATGTCTGGTTGTCAAGTACAGACATCCTGCAGAACTGGCCATAATTTGTGGACTCAATGTCTTTTAGGAACCATAAATAAAA
Source organism: Opisthocomus hoazin (assembly GCF_030867145.1). Taxonomy (NCBI): domain Eukaryota; kingdom Metazoa; phylum Chordata; class Aves; order Opisthocomiformes; family Opisthocomidae; genus Opisthocomus; species Opisthocomus hoazin. The sequence continues at coordinate 88,839,645 of NC_134414.1, read as the reverse complement.
CTCACTGGATCAAGGGCAATAACCAGAGGTCAAAAAGAAAAATCTGGAGGATACAAAATTCAGCTGTGCACCTGCTTAGCAGTGCAAGTTGTTTTAGCCTCAAAAACTAGCAAGTGTACTGTAGAGAGAAGGCTACCACTACAGCTACAAAATCATGCAGTTCAAATCACAGAGCTCATAAGAAGAGAAATTTACTTTTGAACATTTAGTCACAGATGTAAGATGATTAGCATTTTCTGTTCATTCCTGCATCATTTGCATGGTACCGCTGGCATCCAAAGCAGAACACAATGGCGGAGCTGAGGTAAGATGAGGAACTGGTCATTACGCAGAGTCAGTTGAAATGCATGGCTCATACTCCAAGACGTAAAATACAGTAGGCCATGTTCTGCCTGTAGATTTTGATCTTGCTTATTTGCCTCTTCTGCCATGCCCAGCTGAGGCACGCATCACCCTGTCGCTGGGGATCACCTCCTCGTTGACACACACTTTGCGCCAAGACATGTACACCTCAGTGTGAGTACTCCGTGTCTATGATTTCTGCTTGCTCATGAGTCACCACCACATCCTCCAAGTCCTCCACCTCATGGCTGCCTTTCCTCATCCCAGCTTTTAGTGGGTTTATTATACAAAAACTTCGCCCAGGCTAAAATTAATCTTCAATACTACAGAGACCTGAAATTTGATTGTTGTGGGAATTGCTCTGGCTTTGCAGCATTTAAATTCTCAGCCACAATCCCATGTTAACGTAGAAGTTATTGTGTCTTGAATGGGTTTATGCCTTCCCAGAAGAATGTTAGATCAGAGCTTAACAGTTCTGTATCGCCCAGCTTCTTGTCGCATGCTTTTTTTTTTTCAAAATTAAATCCAGCTTTACCTAGTACATACTAATGAGTCCAAGCCTCTTCTGTTTACATGTTGGGAGTCTCCTAAGGCTCATGATACAGGTTGGAAAATCTACTGTGTATTCTGTTTAAAAGAAAAAAATGAAAAAAGCAGAGCTGAAAATTAAGTCCTTAAGTAAAAAGACCAACCTAAGAAAATTCCCCAGCTCTCCAATTAAGAGCTTGCTTATTCAGGCCTCATACACTGCCAGCAGACTACACACTGATAAAACCAATTTTGGATTATTTAGACTTGAGCAAAAATTCTGAGTTTAGGGAGTCAGCATGAAAATCATTGGCATAATGACAAGCTCCAGCAATAAGAAAATTCAATTACATCATTACACAGAAACACAAGCACTGATGGAATTTCCACAGCTTTAATGAGGCCAGTATGGAGTTCATGACCCTCTATGAAAAGTGTGTTTAACGATGATGGGCTGGGCCATCGAGTGCCATTATTTATTTTTTAAAGTCCTAAAAGGGAGCTTGTCTTGCACTCTGGATGAGTCTAATCAGCAATATAAAATGATAGCCTAAATAAAAGACATGTCTCTGCCTCTTTCAGCCTCCCCCTTTACTAGCACCAGAGAAGAAAAAGAAAATATGAGTTTTGCAGCATTCTCATAAACTGAGAATTAGGTGACCAGTGGTGAATGAAGTGCAGCGTTCAGCTCCATCCACAGGTTATGGCAATGCTTTAAGGGACGTAGAAGCAGGATTATTCTCCTATTTCAACAATCACTAAGGAAGTTATCAAAGTAGAAGGAGAAGAGCTGAACTGGGGTTAGGGTGTACAAGAGAAAGAGCCATGCATATGGGAAAAGAAACATGGCAGGAAGCTTCTGAGTTTAGAAGTAACGCATGACCAAATAAATCCAACATATAACTGATGATGCATTTAATGGAGAACAGCTGAAAATCAGAAGGGCTATGCCTATACTTGTAAATCAAACAGCACCAAGCCACATCTCAGGCTCAACACTGCCAGGCTCCATTCTTTACACCATTAAATTGTTAGTGATCCCTGGTAAAATTTAGGACCATTTCAGCTAACACTACCCAAAAATTTCCAGTTACGGTTCAAAACTTAGCAGGGAGAGGCAGCTGGCATGCAGCAGCTTGTATCAGAGAGGAGGATGGTTTAGCAGTGTGGATGTAGGGAGTCCCAGGTCATTCAGTAACAGCACTCCCAGGCAGTTTCAGTGAATTGATGTAGATACAGCTAGAAGGGCCCTCTCTGGTGCTCCAGTCATAGGAGTTGTACCTGGCCTCATTTCTGCTCATGAAGGGAGAGAGCAGGAGGGGATGAATTTCTGCCCCAAGTCACTGTTTGAGAGTGCAGGATATTGGCATTTCTTGCAATGCCCAAATTGCTGAGTTCTGGGAGTATGGTCAGAGCTTTTACAAGAAATTAAATCAAATGCAGAAGAAACCTCAACCAAATGTGTCAAGAGATTATTTGCATGGTCTTTTTTATTTCATTTGGTTTACTCGAATTTCACATCAGCTCTTGAGAACACAAAGTACTTTTGACTCCATATGAAGTCCTCAAGACAAAATGTTATTAAGACAAATTTGAACTCTCTCTCCAGGGAGTAGACAAAATCAAATCCAACACCAAGAACGAGAATCACTTACTTCAGTACTCATACGAGAAGTAAAACACTATTAAAATAAAGGCACAGCAGGTAAACACAGCTCCTCATATTCTCTCTCAAACTGCATTTTTAGAGAAGTATTTTATTAAGGTTAATGCTGTTCTTAAAGTTGTTGTGGAAAGCTTGGGAGAAAATAATCCTTGGCTTTCAAAAAATTGTGCTTTGCAGCCTTCAGAGGATCTTTTTTGATTTTTGAACTTTTAGTGTCTCCACCTACCTCTCTTCCACATGCAGTCAGGACCACTGGTTCAGTATTTATTGAACAGGTGCACATTACTCTGCCACATAAATACTGTTCTATTGACATTTCCAATGCTAAATAAGCTTTTCTTTCACTGTCTAAAATTCACCATGTAATAGTCAGTGTTTGTACAAAGGTGCTAAATAAAGAGAAGGAGAAAAAAAGAGAGGGAGAACAGTGCTTCAGGCAGTTTCCGATCATCTTCTTCTTACTGTAACTATCATCACAAACCATAGCAAAAATGATCCCGAGGAAAAAAATTTATCTACCATGATAAACCAATAAAGATCTCATTCTGATTTTTCTGATATTCATCAGTATTAGTAAGAAGAAAGTCAGATCCTCAGTATTTTACACCCTTCTCATAGTGTAAATGACAACACAAGACTCAAAATGTGGGGACTGATGCATCTGGGGACATTAACCTTATTCTCTCTCAGACCTGGTCTTGCCTTTTTTCAATGTTCCCACTTCAAGGTAGGCACTCATGTGCTGTTTTCATCAGCATCTCTGTTCTCAGGTGCCTCCTTGCTGCAGGGGACAGTCTGCAGTCAAGACAGTCTGCTCAGGAGTATCCTTTATATTGTGCTGACCATGGCCTCTCCTCCCTTTTTAAAGAGCAGAGAGAGACATCTGTGGAATAAGCCTGATTTTCTGAGGCACTAGAAGTTATTACTAAGAGAAGCAAGACAAGAACACAGAAAAAAGTAGGATAGGTCCAGGAGGGGACATTGGAGAAAAACAAGCCCTGAGTTGCTGCGCTTTTTATAGATGTAGAGGGATTGCCATTTAAATGTTGATGTTTGCCAAAGTAAATAAAATATTTATTAAGGAAATTGCCTGCTTGGGTGGAAAACTGGAGCTTTTCAGAAGAGATGATGTGCTTACCTGGAGCAAAGAGATTTTTTTTTTTAAATTATCACCCATTATAAACAAAAGTTAAAACCAGACCTTGACACAGCATAGTCAGACCAATTACTCTGCACTGCAACCTTTGGAAATATCCCAGGTCTTCCAAAAATTTGATATCTAATGTAGCTCAGCTTCCCGCTTGCATATCTAAATGAGCAGCAGCCACTGCCATAGGTAACACCAGTAAAACAGGTTGTGTTGCAGAATATTCTGATGGGGGTGATTTCTGCTTCTTTTTACTGCTCTGCAGCAGATTATCTCGCAAGCGTTTGCTGCAGTGCCTGATTATACCTGACTGAAATATAAAAAAAACCAGTATGTTCTTGCCAGGAACCACTATCATCTAAAAAATTCTAATTGCTGTGGGTTTTTTTATCCACAGAAAGGAATCATGCCATTTTAGTTTGAATGCCATTACTGAAAAAAAACCCACCTCTGTGAGAGAAATTCCCAGTGTTTGTTGGCTTTGAAACAGCCAGACTTTATCAATTCTGCCCCAGCTCTGCTGCAGACAAACTCTTAGAAACTAGAACGCAGAATACAGAGAAAATCAAACAACAATTGCATAAATGTCTTTTTCCTGTTACCCAGACTGGAAGCTGTTGCCACAGATATTTTGTGAAACTTTTCCCCCAGCTAGTTAGGTGCAGAATTACCTTGGGGTTTTTGTCTGTTTAGGAGAGTCCCTGAATTTGACAAAGGAATGCACACTGATGTACTTCTTAGAAAAAGTTCAGGTCAAGGGTATTGAAACGTTAGGTATATATCACACGGTTTTCAAACACTTGAACAGTAGGTTAAATGTAATTAGGCTTTGGAAAAGAATGAATTTCCTACAGCTGTTCTTCTCTGATATCATTATTTCTTGTAGTTTCCAGCTCAGCTGATTTGTTATGTTATGGAGCATGATCGTGAAAGCTCTGTTGTTCATGGTCAAGGAAAACAGCTGTGAACAGCTGGCACATTTTATTACCATTCTTATTGCAGGGTCATACAATAATTTGTGTGAATTACCGTTATAGCTGAAAGTTTTCTCTTGACAATGTGAGTTGACAGATGTTTTGCCTTTGACCTATAATAGCCTACATAAGGACTGGACACTTTTGTCACATCTTGAAAAGTATAAAGAGATAGTGCTGAGATGACCAATTTAAAGAAATTCAACCACTGCAGAAGTTCAGTTGTCAAAATGTGTAATAACAAAAGATTTTATGAAAACTAGAATGCTATAGTTATAGCAACAGCATTAAGTATCTGACAACTATATTTCGAAAGTTATCTAACATTTATGTCAGGGTCTCACGCGTCTTTTCTTGCATTAGCTGGCCTACCTTCCTGCTTCCACCTCCTTTATGAATACAGTTGCCTTTACTTAGCCCTATGCTCCTGCCCTTCCAAGTTGTGGGCTCTCTCCCAGGCCTCTTAAGTGTAGCAACTATTACCTCTTTTTTCCCAAATAAATCCTTGAAGCCCAAGCCACCCCAGCCCTGTCCATCACAGCTCTCTGCATCCCAGTCAGGACCGCAGCCTCCAAGAGTTCCTGACACTTTGCATCCCCTAGACCTTGACATCTTCTCACTTGTTAGCCAGCTCCCTCCACATTTATCCAGATCACCCCAAGATCATTCTTTTCCAGGTATCACTGGGTCTTATCCCTTCCTGCTTCCAGCTACACCAACATCCTTCAACAGAACCGTGCGCCCCGGCCGCCACCACCCTACACGTGCGCTGCCCCTCACAGCCCCTGCCTTCCCCTTGCACCGCTGGGGTTGTCCACTCTCACCTGACTCAAACGACTTAAATAAAAGTGTCATTCACAATGATTTTAAAATGCTTTATAATTTAATATACTTTATATTATTATCTTACAAACTCTGTCATCAAAATTCCTGAAGCAGTAGAGAGAGAAAATATTAAGAGAAAAACTCCTGGCTGTGCACCAGCATAGCCCAGCTAGTATTGTGCTCCTTCTGTTTTTCTTGTTTAATGAAGGTTGATGGAATGTAGCCTGGTTGTATACACATGAAAACTGTATCTTATTAATTGATAACCCTTATAAATGTGTCAAAGACTATAACTTTTAGTAATGTGCTAAGGAAAGACTTCTATAATCATTACAAGATAATGAAGACATTGTAATCTCTGTTAAATCTTCTAGGAAAATCAGATGAGGCAAAATTAACTCAAAAATTAGAAGGTTATGACTCTTGAGAGTTTGAAAAATGTAATGTCGTACGAGCAATGTCCAGACAATCTAACAAAATGAAATTTGAATAGTATTTGCACACCAAGAAAAGGCAGAGAGCTCTACTTCAAAATGAAAAATAGCAAATTACAGATTTCCATGAGTTCTAGAGCAATGAGAATAGTAACAAGATACTTGAGAGGAAAGGAATAAAAGTGGAAGAAATTAATTTCTTAGATCCTTATGATACAAAGCTTTGCATGCAGTTTTTCTGGTTGTACCAGCATGTTTCTGGGATGTGCATATTTTTTCTTTTTTCTTTTGGTTCCTCCATCACAAGTATTTTGATTGTTTACTTTCTATGAATTCCTGAATGACATTGTCTGATGTTTAAGGGACTCTGTGAATATGTTAGGCATGCTGTACAGCACTTTTTCACCTAGAAAGGCATGACACTATAAAGACTCTGGGAAGAATGGTAAGAACGTGCCTACAGGGGAGTTGGGGCAGCACCCTAGAGCTCTTCTGCCTTTGAAACTCACCTTTGGGAATGCCAGCTCCTGAGTGCAGGAGGTGCTCTAGCAGAAGCGCTGTCTCACTTGGAACGACTTCACACAAGACATGAGTTTCCCTCAGCCACTTTCACATCCCACTGTTTCCAGAAAGAATGGTGGGGGTCCCTTTGAAAGCAGGAAAAAGGTTGATGACCAGGGAAAGGTAGTAACCCTACACATTATCATTGTTCAGCACAGTGTGTGTTGTTCACCACACAACCATTGCTACCCCTTCTTCCCTGCTGCTGCATCTGTCCTTGGTAATAGCGTGAAAGTGCACTGAACAGGCAGTCTTTCTTCTAGCCGACAGTGATCAGAGGCACCCTTAGGCTACACAGCCCCTGAAACTCTTGTATTACAAAGTTAATGAAAGTATGTAGTGCAGACTGTGTTCTATGAACAACCCAAAGGGCTGGCAGTAGGCTGACGCATCAAAAATTATTTATGTCCAAGCAAGCAACAGCACCTGGTAGAACAAATGGCTCTGAGGATCACCCCGCGCTCAGATAATCCAGACCTTCGCACACACCACAGACCGCAGTGCCTCACACATCAGTACTCACCGTGCCCTACTGCTGTCCTACAGACATGCTGCCACTCTGCTGCCTTCTCCTCCTCTAGTGCTCACGCTTGCAAATAAACAGGGCCTCTCCTTTTGCTGTCTGCTGCCTAATCCTCAGTGTTGCCTCACCCGTACACCTTCTGAAGCACTGAGAGTGTTTCCACTGAGGTAAATGGTATGAGGTCAGAGTGCAATTCCTCCAGCCCACTTCAAGGTGTCTCCCCATCTCCAGGCCACCCTCAGGAAAGGAGTCAGCATGCAGTCCACAGACTGGCTGAACTCTTCTAGTCGTTAAATTTTTGTCATCCTCTTTTCACATGGAAATTTCATGGGACAAAATGTTCATTATCACACTGGCCAGCTGCTTTCCTAAACCTAAATTTCAAGAGAGAAGTAACCAAGCAGAAGATTATGAAGAGCAGGCCTGATCATCTGAGAAAGCTGATAAAAGTTGTAACTGGCCCAGAGTACTTTTGTCTAAGTAGAGAAGCAGAGGTGAGTCCAGAAGAGGAGGCAGAAAGCTAGTTACATGCCAGAGCAGAGACCCTGTAAGGAGAGGAGATATCATTGCTGCAGGAGGAGGATTCTGCACTCCAAGCCCAACAACAGTTCCAGAGCAAGGGGAAAACTGGAGTACAGGTATATGTGAAGACACTCTGATTTTGATTGCTTGTGCAAGGTAACATAAAGTATTATCATTTTCTGGAACACTTACGAAGACAGCATCCCCAGACAGTCAGGCTCTGAGAAAGAGCAAGCAATTGTGCGCGAGGGACACCAAGGGATCACCTTTGCTGCTGGCTAGTTCAGGCTTCTAGACATTAAAGCCCTGTTTCTGAGCCCAGTCTTGTTTAACTTCTTCATCAACGACCTGGATGAAGAGTTAGAATGTACCCTCAGCAAGTTTGCTGACGACACGAAACAGGCAGGAGTGGTAGATACACCAGAAGGCTGTGCTGCCATTCAGCGTGACCTGGATAGGCTGGAAAGCTGGGCAGAGAGGAACCTGATGAGGTTCAACAAGGGCAAGTGCAGGGTCCTGCACCTGGGGAGGAACAATCCCATGCACCAGTACAGGCTTGGGGTGGACCTGCTGGAGAGCAGCTCTGTGGAGAGGGACCTGGGTGTCCTGGTGGACGACAGGTTAACCATGAGCCAGCAGTGTGCCCTGGCTGCCAAGAAAGCCAATGGGATCCTGGGGTGCATCAAGAAGAGTGTGGCTAGCAGGAGGAGGGAGGTTCTCCTTCCCCTCTACACTGCCCTAGTGAGGCCTCATCAGGAGTACTGTGTCCAGTTCTGGGCTCCCCAGTTCAAGAAAGATGAGGAGCTACTGGAGAGAGTCCAGCGGAGGGCTACGAGGATGGTGAGGGGACTGGAGCATCTCCCCTACGAGGAGAGGTTGAGGGAACTGGGCTTGTTCAGCCTGAAGAAGAGAAGGCTGCGAGGGGACCTTATAAATGCCTACAAATATCTGAAGGGTGGGTGTCAGGAGGATGGGGACAAGCTCTTTTCAGTGGTGCCCAGTGACAGGACAAGGGGCAATGGGCACAAACTGAGGCACAGGAAGTTCCGTCTGAACATGAGGAGGAACTTCTTCCCTCTGAGGGTGACGGAGCACTGGAACAGGCTGCCCAGGGGGGTTGTGGAGTCTCCTTCTCTGGAGATATTCAAGACCCGCCTGGACGGGGTCCTGTGCGGCCTGCTGTAGGTGACCCTGCTTCGGCAGGGGGGTTGGACTAGATGACCCACAGAGGTCCCTTCCAACCCCTACTATTCTGTGATTCTGTGATTCTGTGACTGCGGCTGCAAAGGTGGCTGCTGTACCTGAAGCCTAACGCAGTACTGCAAAGACGCTATGGAAATTGTCACGATCTTAGCTGAGGACAGCTTGGCCTCCTTACTGTTCTCAGCAATGACAGGTCGTAGCCATTCTGAAAAAGGATAAAAACTAGAAAGATGGTTGCATTAGTTCATGAAAATATCTTCTGAAAACCTAACACCATTAAACCAACAGTACTCAAATAAGCCTTGGTAATTCTGTACAAGCGAAGCTCTCAGAAGGATTCTGAAAAGGATTTTCAGTGTTTGTATTCTCATAAATTAGTTGTTACTTCCTAGGAATAGTATTCCTAGGAATAGTATTCTAAATACAACAAAAAAAATCTCGACTGAGGAGTTTTATGGTGCAAAACAACCTGCAAAATAACAAGGCAAATGCACAAGGTTTTTTTTTTTGGGGGGGGGGGTTAATTGTATTGCAGAATGCTGATGTGTAGAGTAGAATTATGTTCTCAGGAATAAATCTCTGGAACCATCTCTGGATGTATCCACTTATGTCATATTGTATCCATTACAACAGCATTTGAACACCTTCCAAGTACTTACAATACAAACAGCAATCTCGGTCTCCTTTCCCACAATAGGATTGCATTCATATTCATTTGTATGCTAGCAGATTAGTTGGTTTGTGTATCTGGTGTCTGTACAGTGTACATTACAGCTTGTCCGGTGTCTCTGGGTACAACATACCGTAAGTATAATAAGAAATAACAGAAGGGAAGTAATAGTTGGTTTGTCTAGTAATATTATGTGTATATACAAGTCTGGGGAATTCAATGGGTGAATATCACATTGGCTTTGGAAAGCGAGTATTATTTATCACATCAGCATTTCTCTCATTTTGTAGAGGCAGATTATCATCTCTACTCCTGAAGATTTCTTGTCACACTGGTTCAACCCCATGCGTACCTCCCTGTAAGATAAACCCTCCATGAAATACTGATAGTGAGATTTTGATTTTCACATTCATTTAATAAAAAGTGCTTCATTATGCATTCTATAGGAGTCTCTCTGGAAACAACAAGCTCTCTTTTAACAAGGAGATGCTTCGGTTGTAAATCACAGAATCTCAAACTAGGAAGATAAAACTCGCAAATAACTTTTAAATTAACCAAGAATGGATGAACAATTCATAATTAATTATGTGGGAATTAATGCCACCTCAATTTATCATTGAATATTTGCAAAGGCAGTACACAGACTTCTGTGCCTTTCACTGTCTTTATGGAGTCGCTACTGAATGCTGACCCAATCCCTTCCAGTACGACTGATACAGTCAGGTCATTAGTCCTTCATTGACTTCTCTGCAAAAATCGTACACAGGATGATGTCAGTAATAAACTAAATGCTCAGCTTCTTTGGGGATAAAATAATCAGGAATTTCAAAGCTCTTGCTTATTACTTCAGTGTGACTGGCTGTAAATAGTTATGAAGTGATTTGTGGAATCTCTGTATGTACAATTTAAAAACAGCTTGATATTATGAATTCCCTGTGCTTAATTTGTGAAGACTGCAATTTCACTTCATACACGGAGTCTGTCTTCCCTCCCCATTGGTTGTGCTATCTCCTCATTTTTATTTCGTACCACTATTCCCAAGCGTAGTGATTCAGGGCTAACAGCTGAGCAGTGATGCCATCTTTCTGCCAGCACATGTCACACAACCTCATATGGAGACATTCAACAGCTATTCACCACTAACTTTCTCACTCATGTAATCACACATGCAGCGTCTTAGGAGCATTAACAAGGTCCTTCCTCTACCACGGTCACCACGTGCACCATCACACACCACTGCTGGCCATGTGGTGGGGCTATGCACATACACCAACTCTCCCAAGTGGCTTCACACACACATCTGGGACCACAGCAAGAAGGCCCTGAGCATGGCAGCTGCAATAAATACATGCCAACCCCAGTCTCACGATGGAAAAGCCCACTGAGTCTTCAGGAGGGAGAATGGCAGGGAGGAGGCTGTGAGCTCCCAGAGCAATTCCTCCAGCCCACTTCAAGGTGTCTCCCCATCTCCAGGCCACCCTCAGGAAAGGAGTCAGCATGCAGTCCACAGACTGGCTGAACTCTTCTAGTCGTTAAATTTTTGTCATCCTCTTTTCACATGGAAATTTCATGGGACAAAATGTTCATTATCACACTGGCCAGCTGCTTTCCTAAACCTAAATTTCAAGAGAGAAGTAACCAAGCAGAAGATTATGAAGAGCAGGCCTGATCATCTGAGAAAGCTGATAAAAGTTGTAACTGGCCCAGAGTACTTTTGTCTAAGTAGAGAAGCAGAGGTGAGTCCAGAAGAGGAGGCAGAAAGCTAGTTACACGCCAGAGCAGAGACCCTGTAAGGAGAGGAGATATCATTGCTGCAGGAGGAGGATTCTGCACTCCAAGCCCAACAACAGTTCCAGAGCAAGGAGAAAACTGGAGTACAGGTATATGTGAAGACACTCTGATTTTGATTGCTTGTCCAAGGTAACATAAAGTATTATCATTTTCTGGAACACTTACGAAGACTGCATCCCCAGACAGTCAGGCTCTGAGAAAGAGCAAGCAATTGCGTGCGAGGGACACCAAGGGATCACCATTGCTGCTGGCTAGTTCAGGCTTCTAGACATTAAAGCCCTGTTTCTGAGAAAGATGCCCAGGCTTTGCATACGAAGCTCGGTGAAGAGACAAAGGAAACAATACCAAAATTATTTAAGTGGCAGAAAGCTTAAAAGAACACAGGATCAACAGGAGCCAATGCAGCAGTGTGACATGTACTCAGCTTCTTTAGAAAGCTTGATTCAAAGTTCACATTTTCGAACCCTTCATGATTCTCAGAATTTAGCTGGGACTTCAAACAAGAATGTCTCAGTGTAATCGATGGCCTTGCTGGACTTGTCAATGCAAGATTAAAGACATGCTCGGACTCAGGAGTCAAGAGCCAAAGAGTTAACAAATGGAGCAATTAACTTATGCTTATCTTATCAGACAGAAGTAAGGGGGTTAGCCCATTACTGTGCAGCAGAGGTCGAGCAGCCAGAGATTGCTTTGGATAAAGCACAGATGGCCCCCGGGAGCACATACCAAGATGCCCGCTCCATAAGCGTGTCAAACTGCTGAGTCCCGCTTCTGACAACACGACATTCCATGGCAAGAGCCAATCGACACATAATAATTGACTTAGTCCCACCTCGCAAAAAGATTTTCAAACATCTAAAAATTGGCACTTGAAAACTCTCTTTGGGAGGAGGAGCCAAGCAAGAACTTCACCCAACGCATGGGTTGACGAGCCTGAACCTCTCTTTGCCCCCAAGAAGGGACGCCTTTTTGGTAAGAGTCGTGCCTCTGACTTTGTCAGACGTATCCCTGGGAACACATTGTTAACTAAAGTGCTAAACCATTACCTTGAGCTCAACTCTTTATCAATGGCAATCCCGAATCTGTGATACCTGTCGCTTGAATAAATTACCTGTTGTTCCAACTTTGCGAAACTGTTTCAGTGAAAGTCCTTGGCAGGGCTCTGGCAGGCAAGTTGAATCTGATAAGTGGCTACACACTTCACCCTTTAGACATAAACCGTTGGCCAAGTCTGGGACTAGGAGTAGATCCAGCCACACCTAGACTTCTCTCCGAGAGAGAGTTTAGAACGCAAGGGCGTCTGCTCTGAACCTTGTGAGTCAACAGGAGGGCTTTCCTTCTGTCACTTATCAGAGTTCCTTACTCCTTTTAACGCGACACTCAGTCAAATGCAACCCAGATAATGAGGCCTGGAAGTAGCAATTAACGAATTCTCAAAGAAAAATACGTTTGCTTTCAATGTTACATAACTTTTTTTGGTACAAAGATGTTTTATTTAGATTTACCATAAATATTTTGAGAGTTTCCAACACAAATCTGTACCAATGTTTGCCATATCGCAAGGTACTCATTCAACTTTCATTCAGTTTGAATGCGGGACTGAGGAGAGAAAATGAAGTGGAGCCTTCACGATCTGATGTTCAGTGGGAATTTGTGTCTCCCAAATCAGGAGTATCTACACATTGCACATAGACTGCTTTTTGGGCTTGTATGCAGCTAGGCTCTCCTGGACAAGCTCTTTATTCAGTGGAGGAGATCTGAGGGATGTTTGTCCGGAGTTTCTGGACTGCTGTGTGTGAGGATGTTTTGTTGTCTATGCACAACTCAACAGCATCTGCTCAGCCAACTCTAGAACTAGATAGGGCTGCTGGAGACGTAGCATATTTGCCATAGAACATATCTCAGATGTCCAAGCTGCCTTGGTTTTCCTATGCATCAGCAAATCAGCAGTACCCCCGTGAACAGTGGATCCAACCTTCCTCAGTCGCAGAGGTCTTGCTGTGCATTTACCATACAATGTATAAACACGTACTTCTGTCCGACATTTCCAAGACTCAGATTTTACCTATCCCGCCCAGAAGCAGAAATCAGCTTCCTATAGATCACCAATAGTCAGATCCCATGGGCAAGAGCTGAGAATACACTGAAGGCGAGGTCGACACAATTCACCTTCCTCAGCCCTCACACAAATTTTCTTGAGGTAAGTTGTTTCCCTTCTTATGACCCCATTCCCAGGGAGCTCCCACTGTGGTGAGTCCCCAGGTACTTCTATGCAGGAACAAACTACACTGAGAGTGACAGCAAATGTTGCTATGAAAACATCAACCCAGGAGAGCATTTTCACTGAAATAACACAATGAAGGTAACTATACAGTGAAACTGGGTCCAGTTCATGATCAGACATATAAAATTCAGCAAACTGTTAATGTTCAAAATATTTAAAATTTATTAACCTACCTAATATTTTTTTTCATGTTTACTCATTCCTGCTGCAACAAACCTGCTATTTATTCCCCTAAATTTCAAGTCACTTTGCCTGTTTTGGTTTTTTTTTTAAGTTGGCCAAAATATTTCTGTCTGGAGCATTGCAATATTTCTGGCAAAGCCAGCAGAATGGCTTGCCAAATAATGTCTGTGGACACATACAAAAGCTGGAATGAAAAACAAAATGTGGCTGCTGGCCTATAAACAGGAGTCAGGCTTTCAAGGTCAGCGAGAGATAAGTGGTTTGTTTGTTCTCCTGGGGTAAGTATTAAGCCTCTGAGGCTTAGAAGGGAATTAAACCCAGATGTCTCATTTTCTAAGGAAGTGATGTGTTCAGCAAGCTATTCTATAATCAAAGGGGGCACATTCATGATGGCTTTTCATTGCCACCTGAAAGAGAGAGACATGTCGTTTTTTGATAGAACAGCTGCAGATAAAGATGTCTCCACACTGCAGTTTCTCCACCCTCTTCTGAGCTACCTTTAAATGCACCGCAGAAATACCTAAGCTTGTATCTAGGTTTGCTGTAGGGTCAATGAAGGCAGCCATTTCCAGAGAGCTTCACTGTGATGCTAGGTAGGACCTCTGTCACCTGGAGATGCAGGTCTTCGCTGATTATAAAGGCAGTACAAGTACTTCAGCTGGAAGCTTAAAGTTGGCAGAATAAACACAAGTACCAGTACAAAGTTTTTTCAGGTAACTCTCTGGGGTACCCAACTGCCTCCCTGGGTTGAACAGAAAACCTCAGATGTGGCTTTCAGCTTCGGATCTCACCTTGTGGATTAAGCACCTGAAAGTCATGCACTTCTGTCCTCTACTACATCTGTCTTTTTCTCCCTCTCCTCCTTGTTAGTCAGCTTCTGAGTCAGTTTCAAGTTTCACAGATCTAATTTTGTCCCCTAAGGAACTAGCCTGGAAAACCTCAGGAACCCTGATACTGAAGAGCCACGTGTAGTTCCTCGACTACAGGAGACTTCCGAGCAGTTCAGATGCGGCTCTTCCATCAAAGCCACACCTCTCCAGGTTGTGCTGGCCCCACAGCCAGCACCATAGGTCATCTAAATCTTTGGCTGCTAGCAAAGGCTTCTGGGATTGACTTTGCTGGGTTGCAATCCACTTGCGCACCTAACTCAAGAGCCATTGCCATCTCCTGTCCTGGTGTACAGAACTTTCTGTAACTCTTGGAGCAGCAGAACAGGCATGTTGTCATCAGTCCTGTGGAGACTGAGCAATACATTTGCAGGATCAGGCAGTCTCCCCTTGTTAGGGGCAGCTCAACATGAGTACACAACTAATCTGTATTCTGCACTGCTTCTCAGTGCACTTCTAGTCTCAGTTCAAAGTATTTGTGACTAAAGCATTTTATAGCAGAGGATATACACAACATAGAGAAAGCCTTTTGCCTCCTCAAAGCCCTCTTGCAGCAGGAAGATCGGTCAGCATGCTGTGGTCTGTCTCAGGATCTAGGTGCAGCTATGTGTAGAATTATTATCACCCACTGTACTGAGTACAGTCTTTTACAACTGTGGAAATTCAAAAGGTCATAGAAACACCATCAGTGAAGCAGTCTGCTATAACAAAGTGAGAGGGAGCTGTGGCTCACAAACAAGCAGCCAGCATTAACAGCTGTGGACACAACGAGTAGGTACAAGAAATAATAGAAGAAAGGAAGAAAAGAAGAAAGATGATGGAGGGCAACAGTAATAAATCAAACAGCTACAAGGCCTGGCAAAGTATGTAGCTAAGAGATTTTGATTGAATTCACAGTGTTATTCAGCACTTCTGTGACTAACCTCTGGTCAATCGAAGGCTGATTTCTAAGGTCATGCAGAAGTTAATATTTGTACAATAATGGACACACCTGATCACAGGATCTGCACAAGCTCTTTCCACGCATAAATACCTATTCGTTTTGGTGGAATCTGGGTACCCATACTTCTTGGGTAGTTCATGATATTTCAAAGACCAATGAAGAAATTCATTGTAGAAATAAAACCAACAGAAGCCTAAAAATTATTTTAGTAAGCCAGCTGTATACCTGATATGCCATGTTTGTCACAGTAGGAAAAAAAAGAACACCAACCCTGTGTTAAACTGCAGAATGTTATTTAGTCATGACTGGTTATAAATCATTTGCAAAGTCTTACAACACTAACATACGAGTGGATTAAAAATTAGTTTGGGACATTAACTTGGATATCATGAGTTTTGTGGAGTAAATAAATTCTAATAAATAGGGATGAGTATTTCAGTATATCTCTGTGTGTGTCCCATTTGCTTTTGGGAATCTTTTGAGGCTCAGTAATGTTACAAAAACTAGAAGGGGAATGGGGAATAATGAAGCCAGGCACAGTGCCAGTTTAACCCACATGCAGGTTGATTCAACACACTTTCTTGGGGCCATATTCAGGTGTGAGAACCTTGTGTCAACTAGACCCTTACTCTGTACACAGTAGCACTTAAGCCAGGAGAATAGCTGACGGGGTGGAAGCTATTGAGCTTAGACAGAACAAGCACAGGATTCACCAGGAGACCGAGTCCTGTCTCTCACTGCTATGGTCACAGCCATTTGGCTACACTGCTCTTCTCTGATCTGATCAAGGCACTGAGTCTCTTCTTGGCCAAAGGAATCAAAACCTGGCCCGCTTCTTCTAGTATCTCTATAGTCTTTGTTCCTGCTGTGGTCTTTTCACATGTTACCTCTGACTGCTTGCATTTAAAGCATGTCTGACATTATTAATGAGTTTTCTAAATTTAAAATAACTGATGATGAATGTGAAACAATTCAATTTTTATCTATACGAGAGAAACAGCACAATATTATCTGCATTTCCTAATCAAAAACTTTAAATGTTGTTGCTGTATAATAATGCCAGAATTAAAAAAGCCTTAAAATATCCAATTACCAAAGACCAAAAGAATAAAATTAAAAGACAAGTTGAAAATGCATCATTATGTTTTACTGTGTGCGTATACTGCATTAAACTACCACATAAAATTCTTGTCTAAGTCATCATAGTCTACTATGCCAAATGTCCCAGCGTTAAGCCCCCAGAAATGGAGATTTAAGAATTAGCTGAGTGCTCAGTCCTTTTTTGCTCTTCAGACTCTGGAAATCCGGATGGCACAAGGTCCCTTTGCTAGCTTTCATGAAAAAGGGAGACTTTGTGCTGTCCGAAAGCAAAGAGAAGAGAGCACATTTCAGCACGCTGGAGGTACAAAAGCCGGGGCTATGGGGCAGACCTCCCACCCCCCCGGAGCAGAGAGCTCAGACCCCCGGCACGGCGGTGGGCTCTGCGTCACCACTGATGACGCTGACATCTGGTGGCCTCGGTGAGATGCTGGCACTCATCATCCGCGCCATCGCATTTTCCTTCGTCAACTCTTCGCACTCCTATCGTTTTTCTGGATGGGCTTTATCTGGCTAGATGTGCACACCTGCAATGAGAGCACCTCGTGAGAACTGCCTCAGGCTTACTTGAAAACCAGTGCAAGAAACAAGCACTCATGGGGTGTGATTCACTTCACCCCAAATAGACGATAACCCACGTACGTCAGATGCACAGCACCCAAACAGCATCGCTGTGCGTTGCTCGTGGCTATGGCGGGATCTGAAGAGTGGCTAGCTCAGGCGTAGAGATCACTGTCACTCTGTAAGTAAGCACAGAATGACGGCAAAAGGAACACTATTTCCTTATCCAGCAGGGGAAGTCTTCAGAGGGGCTGCTGATCTTTAGTTCATTAACTTGTACCCACACACAATGAGGCTACAGGTACTACAGAAGAGAGGTATTAACTACATCTAACTTTGAATAAGAGCGATGACATCTCACCCAGAAGCCCAGCTCTACTGTATATTTTCTTTGAAAATAAAATTGATTTTAAGGTGTTTCTACCTCTCTGCCCACTCTGTCTTTGGTAGCCTGTCCCCTTCCCTTCTCAGAAAGCTACAGTTAAGTAAGAGAAGTCTCACATGTAGCTTCCTGCACACAAACACACATTGATCTCCGAAAGGGGTGTCAATCTCTTCCTATAAATTTTACAAAGTGTAGATTCAGATTATACAAGAGCTAGACCTAAGTAGGGTTTCTAATAACCCCAAAATAGAATCTGCATCATGGTTAAAAATCTGCTACAAATAATGTAATGTTAAATATGATTTTGTCTTAACAAATGACAAGCAGAGTCAATAATTTCAATGCATTGACCACTCAATAATTAGTCTACAGCTCTACAAGTCACTTCTTCTGCGTTTTGTTTAACTCAGTAGAGCAACACTACAATAACACAATCTTTGCAAAATAATGGTCTACACACAAATTTGCACAAGTTTGACAGAACCCCACATTTGGGTGTGACAGATGCATACTTCTTGAATGGTGGTAAAAGAAAAAGAGGTTACTGCCTAATTTCCCACTTCCTATCATCGCCCCCATGTGCTGGAAACTAGACAAAGTATGTAGCTGAGTGATTTTAATTGAATTCACAGTGTTATTCAGCACTTCTGTGACTAACCTCTGGTCAATTGAAGGCTGATTTCTAAGGTCATGCAGAAGTTAACATTTGTACAATAATTTACCCTTTCAAATCTGATGCCCAGAGTGCTCTTTTCAGCTTACATAAGCGGTAAAGCGTGTTGCAGATTCAAACATTCTAAATTTGTTTTAACAAACTTCCAGTCATTATACTCCTTGATTCTTAAAGGGTAAGTTAATTAAATTAATTGGCTAACTAAGGAATCTGAGGAGCTGACAAATGGTCTCTAAGATGTCTAATCTTGACAGCTGTAAATGCTGTTTCTTACAAGGAAATTTCCCTACTCTAATAGCTGTCCTAGTCTAATATTTCATTCTCCTGACAGGAAACATCATCCTTATTTTCAGCCTGGTTCAAGACTAATTTTCAGCCATTGGAGCAACACTGAAAGCTGCAAGGAATGCCATGATGGGAGAAAGCAGTTCAAGAGGGACGTGCTGTGTTATGGGACACCGTGGATAAAACTGATCAATAAAACCAAACCTCCTCTGTGATGCTTCTTGCCCCAAACCTAGGAGGGAAGATCCCACGTGGGAATCAATAGGAGCAACGCTTTCCTCAGCACCGTTAGCTTTGTGAAAGAAATTGCAGGGATATTCACTTCATTCTAGACCCAGTTTACACTTCTCATGTTTCATGGGTGTAGAAGAAAAGGATTTACAAATCAAGAACTAACGTGAGACCTTCTCTACTGTTGTGTTGTATGAGGGACTGCCCAAGGGTGTTCCTTTTAAAAGCAAACTCTTCTGCCAAGCTGCTCCTTCTCCTCTGATAAAAGGTAGGTTTTAAATTTCAAATACATGAAAGATCTAGACGGGCTTCCAAGGAAAACACAGCTCTTACAGCAGCAGATATTTTGTGAAGTGAAAGATTCAGAAGTGACCCGGTGAAAGTGATCAGGTGAAACACGAAGAAAGAAATCAGCCTTCAGCAGGCAGAAAGTACTGGTCTCACTGCTCACAAAATGCTTATAATTAGAGGCTTCTTTAATGTGATATTTGTGTAGATCCCATAAGATAGATAACTTTCTATGTGCTTCCACACAGACAGTAACTGTGCAATCGCAAATATGCATAAGGAAGGCAGGTAGAAAGGAGTAAGTAGAAGGCAGTGAACGAAGAGAGTGTATATTTCCTAATAAGTAACACTACCCAAAAAAGTTATCTTTTAAACTGAAATATTACAAATCTAAGAACAGCACAATCGCATTTTCGAAATCTACATAGCAGCATCAGTAATGCGCTATTTGAAATCTTTGCTTGTGATTGATATCCTTAATAAAACCAACTCACATGCCACACCTTTGTGCAGTTTGCCTTGACGATTTTCTCCCAAAGCACAGCAGTTCAGCAGCAACGCATGCCTTCGTTTTAATGCATGTGTAACATAAGAACCACTTCACTGAGTCCAGCCAAAGGTCTGTCCAGTCCATTACACTGTCTCTGCGAGCGGCCAATGTCAGAGTCCTCAGGAATGAACAGGGCAAGCATACAGCAGCTCTTTCCTAATGCACAGGGACTTCCTAAACCAGAACTGTATCTTAATGACTAACAGATATTCCTTGTATGATTCGCCTAATACCTTTTTCTAACCTACTGACTCTCCGAGTTAACCTGGATGTTCTGGTGTCCACAACCTTCAGCCATCGTTTTGCTGCGCGTAAAAGCAGGCACCAACGTGTGAGCATAAATCAACCGAGATCTGTGTGTGTGAATACACAGATCAGAGGGGAACAAGAAAAGTTGGAAGAGTTTTTGAGTGTATTGGGTGCTCATGAGAAAAAGCAGACTGGCAGTTGCATAATGCACCTCTTCTGCCTTGAAGACAGAGACTCTGCCTATTAATTTTTTGGCCACACACAGGGAAATCACAAACCACCCATGATGCAGGGGCTGAACAGGACCACAGCTGAAGTTCACTGTAGTGTCTAGGCTTCTTAGGTCTACGCAGATGCCTAACTCCCACAGCAAACCATACAGTGACACAGCAGCTGGAGGAAAAGAATACATAGATGATGGAGAAGCTGCTACCGTTTTAAGAGGGGTGATATACCACTCTTAACACGCTGAGAATGTTCAGTATATTTACTCCTTTATAATTAAACTCTTGCGTGTTTTACTGCAGGGCCATCATTGCCAGACTGTCATCTCCTCTAGCACTCCTGCCATATTCGTGCTAAAGCAGTTTGCTGCTGTAGCAAAGTGTATACTTCTTCGAATCTGAGATTTTATACTGGCGATAGCAAATAAAGCAATGTCCAATTTTGTCTGTAATTTGAATATCTGAAGAGACCAGATACAATGGCATCATCCAACCGCTGCTGATGAAAAAACGTACACCTCCATGTGATGACCAGCAAGTGCACTGCCACGCAGCTTGGTGGGAAGATGATCAAATTCAGTACATACATACAAATTGTTTTAGATCTGTCCACTAGAAGTACTGCTGATTAGTGACAGGTACGTGAACCGGTCCATTGTTGTCATTTCAGGAGCTGTAAACAAAATCAGAATGATCTTGGGAAGGAAAAATACTCCAGGTAAAGGGTACAACAGCAATAAAAAAGGGATTGACTCATATCTTGACTTGTGCCTTATTGCTGCCTGTTCTGATTTGAACATTGAAAAGATTTGGCTAGCGAGTGGTTGGTTTGGGTGGGTTTGGGGGTTTTTTTTGCATCTGTATTCATCATAGAGAAACCTGGAGAAGCTCCTACACAGCAAGTTTAGAGGTGCATGAGAGGATCTTTCTCACCTGACGTGTTTGTGGAGCAGGTGACAGAACAGAGAAACTGAGCAACAGCAGACCTACGAGGCCAGAGAGTATTTCCCCAGGAGTTCCGAAAGGAACACAAAACTGAACTAATCCTGAATGATTCCCAAACTCAAGTATCGACAAGTCGCATGAGTTGAAGTTCTCAGCACAAGAACATGAGGTAACTAATGACGACATGAGTAAAACAGGTTCCTAAAAACGTCTGAAGATCTTACGAACTATTAAATCTGATGCCTGTACCGGGCAAATTAGTAGAAATTACTGCAAAGAATAACTTCAGTAGGTACACGGGAGACAAACGTAGAAATCTGCTATATGAAGGAGACTCGATATGTGTTTTTCAAAGTGAAATAATGTTTCCTAGTGGAGTTTTTTTAATGCAAGCAGGTAACGAAAGGAATTTGTCTCGATGTGGTCTTCCAGGATTTTCAGCAGGCAAGTAGGCATACCAGGAGAGCTGAAAAATGGGAATAAAACGAGAGTTTCTTGTACTGGAAGTACTAATTCAAAGGGAGCGAAGTAGAGAGGAGAAGCGTCCATTAGCACCGGCAGTGGGAGAGGAGGCCCGGGGAGCCCCGGGTCTGAGCAACAACTCAGCCCGAGGCCCACGGCCGCCCTCGCCGAGCCGGAGCCGGCCGGCGCCTCCCCGCAGCCCCACAAGATGGCGCGGCGCGACCGGGGAGCTGGCGGGCGGAAGCGGCGGGAGGAAGCCCCGCTCGCCGGAAGGGAGTGAGGCGGCGCGGGTTGGCGGCTCCGCTCGGCTCCCCTTTCCCGCCGGAGCTCAGGGGCTGCCCGGGTGGGTGCGGGGATGGCGGTGCCCCTGCGCGGGCTGCGGCCCGGGCCTCCCGCCTCGCTGGGGCCGCGGCGGGGCGGCTGAGGGAGGGGTGGCCGGGGCGAGCGGCGGCGTGAGGGGGCAAGCGAAGAGCCCGGGCGGGAGCTGTGCGCTGGGAGGCCAGGGGGGTGGAGGGGCCGGGTTCGTGGCGCGCCGGGCGCCTCCAGGGGCTCGGGCCTTGTCCTTTCCTTTCCTTTGCAAAATGGCGGCCTGAGGCCGAGGTGCGGGGGCTCAGGCGAGAGGGGTGCTCCGTGTGCCGGGGCTGGGAGCCAGGGTGAGCCTGGGCGTAGTAAGGCCTTGTTTTCCTGCCAGCCCTTAGGTTGCGTTGCTTGCCCTGTTTGGCAGAGGCGAGAGCTGCTCATCGGTTTTGTGATCCTTAAAGTCACTGACAAGAGCCTGGGCACGGCATCTGTGAGACCAGGAAATTAATTTTGCCTTCAAAAGCAGTAGTGTGAAAGTTTCATCCTCTTCCTCGTTTATGACTAAACTGACAAAGCCCTATATGAAACATACGCTAACTGGGGCTAGTAATAATTGTGCAGCTTTTAGCATTTGACCTCTGACCTCTGATTTTTGGCCCAAATAGCTTTTTGCTTTGTTTTCTGGATCTCTGGGAAGAAAGACCCTCTTTTTGGCAGCAGCAGAGAATTACACTGTGTCAAGCTCTGCTCAGATGAAAATGGCCATAACAGGTGTGCTCAAGTTTGATCTGCATGCTTGGTTTGCAGGTCTAGTGGTTAAATGTAGATTGTCCCTGCAATGAACGTTATTTTGTCCTATGTGTAATTTGCTTCCGTTCTGTTCACAGGAATTACTACTGTTGGTGTAAGGACATTGGTGTGAAGACATCATAGTCATATGTGGGTCTTCATAGCTCGACTGACTCTCCTGTTGGGGTGACAACCAGCCATAACTGTTTTCTTCGCAGCAGACAGGTCTTGTATTTACAGCCATTCACAAACAATAATGCAGTGTACAGTTTTGGGAATTTTTGCGCTTTCTTCTTTTTAAGGGAAATACTTGTACTGCCAACTGTCTCAGCAGTCACAGGCTTAAATTTCCGCATGACTGTAACTAGGGCGCTTTGGTATTAAGGTTAACGTCATACACCAGAAATGCACAGTATTAATTTGAAGCACAGAGTGTCAAAACACTTTTCAGACATTTCCTTCTTCTGGTGGTAATTCTGCACCTAGAGTAAGCATTGGAAGTATAAAATGAAATAAGTGTTTGTGGGAGAATGTGTGCTGTTGATGTTGACACATGGCATGCTTTTCTTACTGAACTCTTCAGATATTTTTTTAAAGAGTATGTAGTAGTGTGAGTTCAAAATACACAGTGCAGATGGATGTTTAACACCTTAAATTGTGAAACTTACTGCCGTGGGTTGTCGTGGAAACACTTAGTGTTCATGAGTGCAGAGGAATGACACATTCTGGCTTTAAATGCCAAAGCCAATTAGAAGTTGAAAGAAGTATCTGAACCGCCACTTGCTGAAATCAGGAGAAATGTGCCTAGAAAAGTAATTTCTGCATGTGTGCTTTGGTGTTACATTTTACTGAGCATCTCTTACTACCCATTGCCAGAAACTGGATACTGAGTTAGGGACATCTCTGGCCTGACTGAAGAAGGCATTTCTCAGAGGCCAAAGGAACAGGGACAAAAGCAGCAGTGGGCAAAGGGTGCGGTCAGCTACCTGTTCATTTGGGCATATCTGATTTAAACGTAGTTTGCTTTTTCAGGAAAGCTTTTATATGAAAGTTTTTTGTTGAAATCTGCTGAATTTACTGAAATTTCACCTTCCTTTAATAGCATCTTATATTATTACCTAAATACCATGCAACAGGTTAATTAATCTTGTGGTCATCGGTGTTCTGAATGCAGTCAAACCCTCCTTGATATCCTGCATTGGTAGGTCTTTCTGAGCTGTACCTGTCACCGCCGATGTGGCAGCCAAGAGGCAACACTATATCCAACACAAAGCCACTAGAGGGCTTTGCTTCCAGAATGTGAATTATGTTACCAAGTTCTAAAAAACAGTGTTTCATGGTTGTGTCTCGCAACATGACAAGCATTGTCTCAACTTCTTTTGACTCGACTGGAATTAAATGCTGTCACTGCTTTGACCAGATTTATTTGTCTTCACTAATGCTTACTTGCCTCGAGTTGGTTAGGAGACAGGCATGTTTTGATGAAAGGGAGTACATCCGTCTTTGATTATCAGTGGGGAAATATTTTTAAACTGAGAAAAGGAAGTAATAACATTTATCAAAAAAAAAAAACACCCTTCTCCATCATTAATGGTCAGCATAGGCAAACAAATCTCTTCCTTATTTTAAATTCTACATTTGCTGGAGAGTTTTGTATGTTCAGTTGCTTCAATATTTTTTAAGGTATAAATTATGGAAGTAGAGTTATTACATTTATTTTCTGCTTCTTGTCATATTTTGTATTTTATGTAGTTTATTTTGGAAGAGTAATTCAGCTGAAAATAAAACAAACTCATTGTTTAAATTGGTGTCCTGGCTTGCAACATTGTTAATTCTCTGCTTTATATTTGTTGTCTAATGTTTCATAAATAATTTATGAAAATAAATTTCTGTGTTTGGCAAAACAGGTTTTTCATATTTGGTAAGCTAATATAAGCCCTTCCTTCCCCTTCAGAGAGCATATGTACATGTTGTGTATTAATAATAAAGTATTAGACTTCACCACTTACTGCTCTAAAAAATGTATTTACATTAAGATCTGAACCTAATTGCTATTTATGCTGAAGCTAGTTCAAAGAATCTTTTGTCATGTAGGAACTGGAGTGAACAAGAAAATTAAATATACATACTTTTTCTGAAGTGGAAAATGGAAGAATCAGCTACCATGGACTTAGGTTTTTAAGTATGAGGAAAAGATGTTATGGCAACCTTGACAGTATCCAGATGTGTATGGGAAAGGGATAAAAAGTATACTGTACATCATGAGAGTGGGAAATGAGATGTTTCAAATGAACAAAGAGGACTAGCTCAGGAGTCTTTTCTGTATGTGTGGGTTTCGAGTGCTACAAGTCATCTCAGTGTTCTACAGTGACCTCGGCACTAGGTTTTCTTCTTCCTTCAAGCAGGCAGGAGAGAATACAAGGAACTCGCACGCTTTGGTTGCCTAATGCCTGATCCTGCAATCCTTCGCTTGCATGAGTCATCTCATTGATTGCAATGAGACTGCTCATGTATGTAGGGCTTGTTGTAGACAGGTTGGTGTGACCAAGGGTTTAGGGGTCTGAGCTTGGTGTGGGCTTTGCGAAGGACAATAATTTGCTTTTGTGGTAGCTGCATGATTTGCTTTTTCTTTGAACATGGCCCGTCCTCATTCTCCTTTCATGCAATGCAGCCTGTCTTAAGAGACGAAAAGTTGCTGTTAAGTTAGTATTGTTAAATATGAGCAGAAGACAACTGGTGTATATACTGTATTCGTATGCATTTTGGAAAATCTTAGTTTTATGCTGGTATAAATCTACGACAGTTGTAAGTGCTGTCTTGGCTACATTCCAGTGTTGCTGGGAATAGCATTTGACCATGTCTTAGGGGTAGCAATGGTAGTTTAGCATACTGAGTTTCTGTTACCTTTCACTGGCACTCCTCTAATGTGAAGTTCAAGTTGAGGGTGAGAGCATCAGAAGAAATATGCAGATGAAGCAGCTAACACCTGAATGTAATAAAATAATTGTCAGGTAGGGAGGGGATTCAGAATATTTCTCAGTGATTCATGCTAATAAATCACACTGAAAATTATGGGAATTAGAAATCCTGCCTGATGGTTATAGATATCTTGTTGTCCCCCTCTTCCTTTCCTTTTTTTTTTTTCCGCACCCTCCAGTTGCCTCTCTTCCTCTAGCCTTTTTCTCACATTTAAATAATGTGATTGCAACCTGAATTGGCTTATGTTTTCTTTATGGGAGGCAGGATCAGATGTCTGGAAATAAAAAAAGAAAGTGAGAGAAGGCATTATATGCAGTTTTAAGTGCACTGCAGTTTTAAACAGAAATATTACTGCTTGAATGGAGACAAGATGTGTTTAATCATTTTATGGTAGTTGCTTCTTTTATAGATGTCCCTGTGCAGACACCACTAACAAGTGAGAACAGTGTGTTTCATTTAAGTTTGATTTTTGTTTGGCATTAATTTGGAAAATAAAGGTTGTGAAAGCATAAAGTGTGGGAGAAAATAGAAAAGAAAAGGGTAATGGGAAGAAAAGCATTCACTCCCAGCATTTTAGGCTGCATTGTCTAGAAGGCTCCCTTGTAACCTTTTTATTGTAGTGAGGAATTTTAAGGAATGGATTTTTTTACTGATGCTAATCAAAAACTGTAAGAGACTTCAACCAGCCACAACAGAGAAGGAATGTTTAATAGCCATAGGCCATAGTACTCAAGTTTAGCAAACATACATTCAGTGCCTGTGACCATCTTATACATATATTTTTGTGAATTAAAAAGCTACTGTTCTCTTTTCTAGTTCTCCTTGATCAGCAGAACAAACTCCACAAGAGATGGTAAGTGGTCTTACGGGTCTCTGTGTGATAACTTCGTCACATTTTATATACAAGATAAGTATAAACACTTTTATTGAACTGTCAGTGCAGACATGTAAAAATTAGATGTGAAAGTAGCTAAATTGCTTTGAAAATAGAATTTGTGTTGCGACAGCGAGAGATCTGTCTGCTCCTGGGAAGACTCCAGAGACAAAACAGGAAAATAACAGAGGACTCTGATCATTTGCCTTAGATTTATAGCTTTTGTTTCCTTGAGGAAATCTCTTATTTCCATTTATTCCGCAGCTGAAAAAGCACAGGCATAGAACACTTTAGAGTGTTCCTTTCTCTTTTCCATCCCAATGTAAAACATTTCTGTAGTTTCTCTTTTAACAGATGTATTTTTAAAATTCAAATGTAAAAGGGGTTTTCAAGGGTCACTTTCGAAAAAAAAAAAAAGCCACAAAAAGTAGTTGGACAGGCACCAGCATCGCAGTTCAGTCTACATGAACTGCCTTTTTGTCTTCTTTTCCTCTAAATGAACAACTGGAGCTAGTCAGCTAGGCAGATCAGCCAGCTGGATTCCAGAGCTTTCAGTAAAGTCATTGAGGCCCTTTTTAGAAACATTTTAGAAGAACTGGAGATAATTTTTGAGTTTTAAAGAATACATTGTCTTCTTTGGAAATACATAGAATGTAGGAGATGCCTGCTTTTGTCATGCTTCACTGTGTTTCAAAACTGGATTTTTAAGTAGTGGAAAAAATAGACAAAATGTTCTAAAAGTAATGTGTGAATGTATCGGATTGGACAGCAGGACATTCTCATCTGACTGCTGGAGGATGAGGAGTCGGTGTAACATTCTTAAGCAAAGGAAGAACAGTAAATAAAAAACTGTTCATCCTGGCTTTTAGGTGGTTGGATGATTAAGAATGAAGAAATTCCATATGGAAAGCAGACGCTTTCCTTGCGCCCACTCGTATTAGGAATAAATCTTCTGAAATGCATGATCTTGTAGTAGCGCAATGTTAGACCAAGAGGAGAATCAGAATGAAGTTTCATTTCCACAAATTGTTGCTTTTCAGGGAAGATAGTCTGGGACTCGCGTGGCTGAGCCCCACAGCCCTTCACAAATATGGTGCAATTTTTGATCAGAAATTCTTAAGGAATAAAGTTCATTGTAGTGGGTTTTCTTTATGGACTCCGTTAGCCACAGGTATTTTGTTTCTGAGAGCACTTACCAATGACCTTAAAGAGAGATAGCATTTATACATTTCTTATGGGTAATGGGTTTAATTTTGCAGAAGGAAGGGAAACACGAGGGTTACACTTATTATTCTGAATGCTCTAGCATTTGCATTATTGCCTGAGAACCAGAAAGTGAAAACAAATGTAAGTAAATGAAATTAAAACCTCACTTGATATTGTTAGCATTAAATGGAGAGTATTTCTTAGGTTTGGTTTCTTTGTTTTGTTTCGGGATTTTTTTTCCAAAGGATCATTCTTTTAAGGCTACGGAATGGTGCCAGTGCAGATCAAGAAAAGACGCTTAAAGAAAGATTTTTGTCTTGAATGCCCTTTTTAAAAAAAAAAAACTAATAAAGGACTTCAAATGACACATTAATGTCTGAAAACTTCAGCTAATCTTGCCATAGTTTTGAGTGTTTGCCAAAACCTGGCTTAATTAAAATTCTTCCAATTTAAAGTACAGGCTTTCTGTTTTGGCCCAGATAAAAGATTTTCTATGGAAATTAAGAAGTGGAGGAAAGAAAAAAAAAATGCTTTTTAATTTAGTTGTCCTAGGCTCTAGTTTACTTTATGGACTTCTTTTAAGATCCTCTGTTATCCCCTCTCTTGAGAGTAGCATGAGAGATGAAATGGCCTGTAGGAAGGGGGCTTAAGGCTAGAGGGACTGTGGGGCTTTGCAGTTGCTGGTGAAATCTGAACAGCGTGAAACTGTGTTTTTTCAGAAAAACTAAGATTAGCTGGAAGACAGGAGAAGATGTGTTACAGTATGTTTCATTCTGTAGAACTATTTTTCCATGTATTTTATCAGTGCTGCTTTATTACCCCTTTTCATATGTTGATTGCTGATGAGTACTGAAGGGAGATTTACTGGCAGCTTGCACTTGGCTAAATATTTGATCAAGGCTATGATGGATATATGAACTTGGCTGAATTGCTATTTGACCTTTTCCGAGAAACTTATTTTGGCAGGCAGATGGAGGAAATGTGTTACTGGATGAAATGAATGCCTTTGTTAAATATGGAGGAATTTTAATCTCACGAGTGTTTTCTGTCTGCGGATTTGGAAATCAGGTGTAGGTTGTAATACATACACCTTGGAGTGATTCAGTTCTTACAGCTCACGTGAGCGGCTAAGGAAATGTGGAACATACCCACACCGCATATTCCCTAAAAAGAACTGATTCCCATTGTAGTAGCATGAACACTTTGAAAATTTTTTGTGGACACTACAACCTCTCTACTGCTAGTTCTTCATTGGTAGTTGTGTTGATGCAAAAACAATCTCTTGTCAGAGTAATGAAGTGTAATGCACTTGCACTGTGTTAATACTTGCCCTCTTTGAGCTATATGTGGTTTATCATAGGAAAAGGATGAGTAATGATTAAAAGGCAGACTTTGCGCTTCTGTTTACAGTGTTTCTCGCCCTCCATTACTCTTTTGGGGTTTTTTTTAATTTTTTGTTTTTGTTGGTGTTCTTTCCCCTTGCTTTTTTTGGTACAGGAAGGCACAAAGCCGTGGTATTCTCACCAAGTGTACGCAAGATACTGGAAGCACTATGACTTAGCCATGCGCTGGATGCGGAGACACCAGAAAGCCTACAGGAAAGCCATGGAGTCCTTTTATCACCTACCATGGCATCCTTTGGGAGCCTCTCCAAGTAGCCGCTACTCAGATTGGGATGGGAATGATCTCCCACATACCCACAACTATTCTTCCAGCTATAGCCCACGTGGCAGAGCTCAGTACCATGGGGGAGCTCAGCAATACACAGATGCCCACCAAGGGAGGGAGGATGCTGACACGGACTCCGAAATGGAGGAGGAATCTGAGTCTGAAGGGGAGATAGAATACGACTTGAGTAATATGGAGATCACGGAGGAGCTTCGTCAGTTTTTTGCGCAGACAGAGAGGCACCGGGAAGAACTGCGTAAGTCCGTGCTTGTTCTATGTTTTGTCGTATCTGGTGGCCATAACGTTGAGTGATGAATGGCTCCAACATTCACAGGTTTTGTAACAATTCACAGAAATAGGCACTGCAAGTGATCAAGCCAGATAGACCGAAGCAGGGAAAACTGGTGGGTGCACTTAAGTACCATTCATTAGAAATAAGTGTCGGAAAATGTTTGAAGGATTTTCATTAAGAGAGGGAGAAAATTATGACTGCAAAGAGGAGAAGAACACACTTGTCAAGAAGACAATATTCATCTTCAGTGCTGAAGGAAAAACTCCAGAATTTTTATGGTTAACATACTATATGTCTGAGAGGGGAAGCCAGAGGAAGTGCTTTACTGCATCGCTAAACCCTAAAGTAAGCCTCAGTGTATTTTATAGCGTGGAGCAGCCATTTTGTTTGTTATTCTTTGGCTAACCCAACAGTAAAATTCCATGACCTTTTTCTTCTCCCTCTTCATCCCTAGGGTACTCTTCATTCTGTACTATACCACAAATTTCCCTCTGTTTTGCATCTTGATTTGGACCCAAGTCCTTAAGCAGAGAATGTAAGACAAAGACTTAAGATTTTTTTCAGGTCTTGATCCTCAGAGGTATTGGTCATCTTTGTTTCTGTGAAATCCTCAAAAGAAATAAAAGATTTTGTTGTGCTTTATTGATGCTTTACTGTATATACAAATGTTGCAGGCAAATTTATTATCTGTTTTAAGAGAGCAGCATGATGAAAATAACTTTTCCCACATAACTCCAGTAGGAAATAACCAGAATGAATGTTTAATAGAGCTTTCTCTGAAAGAGAAAAATTTTGTAAAAATGCATAATAAAGGCAATAATTGTGAGGGAGAGGTAAAAATTGTGTTATTTTAAGTTCTTTGATCAGAGGGTATCTGAAGAGCTGAAAGATCTCAGCTTAACTTCACACTTCCATCAGTGTGATGCACAGTTGATCGAGTTAGCAGAGGAAAGTGAGTTAAGGAGCTCAGTGGTGGTGTCTGACACGTCTCCCTTTCTCATCATGCTTTTGCAGAATCATCTTGGTGTTCTTTGGTGAGGATGCTTCAAGATGCTCAGCTACTTCTGGAAATGCAGTACATTTTCTTAAGTTTTATGTTGTGTTTATGGTTAGTGGTGTTTAAAGTTGTGCAAGTGACTAGAGTGATATCCTTGAGATTGGGAGATCTGGGCTCAGAGACATTCTGTCACAAATATCCTGTATGACCTTAGTATAGCTATTTAATCTCTTCCTGACCTCTCACTGGCTGTTCTTGCTAAAAATATGATTTGATTCTTTATGATGTGCAGGTGAATGGAGAAGAGGTTTGTGAGTCAGAATACAGATTTTACTTTTTTTTTCCTTCCACCACAGCAGTACTTGGAGCGTTTTGGAATAATTAGGTCTCTGCTGTGTGCCATGTATTAGTCTAGTTGTGGGTAAGTGTCACTTCATTCACTTTAGCAGCACTGTTCCAGATCTTCATGAAAATTTCAGCAGAATCTGGTCTTTAGCTACTGCATGCCTCAGTTTCTTTAATAGTTTCCCTGATAAAGTGAGGATGGTAATAATAATCATCTGTAATTCCTCAAAGCATGAAGAAGTAAACAAGTACTTGATTTAAATTGAAATTTCAAAGTGCCACAGAACTCTTGGGTGAACGGTGCTATCTAAATGCTAATTTTGTGACTAATTAAAAATACAGTATGGTTTTGTTCAGAAATAATTTTTTGTTGCATGGTGGGGAAAAAGGAAAATAGAGTAAACTTTCAATTCTGTTGAAGTTGCTCAAAAGAAGACACATAAACAGCAGGAGGAGGGGAAAATCATTGTTCCCCTGATGGTGTGGAAATGAGCTGGTATGGAGACCGTGTTAAAGGCAGTACCACTCTAGTTCAGGAGGTAATGCTATTAATTTTCCTGGATGCTGTTTCTGAACAAAATGAAATTTATGGGTTCATTAAGCTGCGATCTGTAATGATTCTGTTTCATACTGTGCTGAAGAATGATTGCATTCTGTATTGATGCTCAAGGAGATGGAGATAATACATCCACAAAAGAAACCCACAGGTGCTGAAGTATCTCCTCTTTGATGCCTTTTCCTTTTAATCCCAAAATGTATGTCCTGGACTGTCTCCCCCACCTTAGGAGCAGATCTGTAGAGAAACTTGGGCAGTGTAATGCTCAGTAATGCCTGAAATTTAGGCATCCATCTCTGGAAAGAGACCTGTGTAATGCTGAGGTAAGAGTTTTAAATTGTCTCTAAACTGAATTGAGAATGATTGGACATGCCAAAAGGGAATACCAATAGTGACCTTGATGATTAGTTGAAGCCAGCTGTTAGGGAGTGTTAAGGGGAAGGCTGTGACTCATGTTGTCTTTCTCTGTCATAGATAAGGGGCTCCAGGTGAAGTTCACAGCCTTTGGCCCCTACACCTTGATACGCACTTGGGAGCAGACACCTGGCTTGCTCTTCTTTTGAAATGAATGCTATGCAAGAGTTTGATATATGTTTATTGACAATTTAGTGAAGTGTGAGACACGTGGGAAAAGAAGAGCAATGGGACAAATAAAAAGGGGATTTGAGCACATGAGGAAGGGGATACTAGTACGGAGGCTGGAGATCTGATTTATCTCTGTGAAGGATGACTTCCATTTGTCTGGTGTTTTTCGAGCCCTGCAAGATTAGAAAATACTAATGCAGCTATTTTAGGCGTGCATAGTGAGAGTCTTGATTTACCAAGTAAGATGCAGCTGGTTCCCACACATGATCCATGTCTCATCAACATGTAGAAAGGATGATCAAATGGCCTAAAATGAATCCCAGCTAATGTCAGACTTTTCACTTCTAATGCCTGATCTAGAGTCTGCTGGAGGTAAACATGATCACAGACATCAGTGGATAAGATCTTGCAAACTTTAACTGTGGACTACTTAAATAGGCCTGAGGTGTAGGTGAGAAAGGCATTTGTGTCTGGATGGTGAGATACAAGCATTAACTCTAATTGCAAAGAGAAAGTTTCAGAATTAAGAAAGCCATCATGTCAGACTAGCCAGAGAAGAAAACTTCAGGTTTCTGTCATTTTTCGGTAACTACCACAAACTTGAAGAACAAGCAGATGCTGAACTTTGATTTTTTTGTTTTGTTTTCACAGTGGGCATTTGCAATGATTGGCTGACTTGCACAGTAAAGCCTTTCAAACTGGCAAACTCTGAGCCGTGCTGCATGATTTAACACTTCAGCAGTGATACAGTTGTTCACAAACAACCTCTTTTAAAACAACCTCTTTTTTTGTCTTTGAATTCATGTCAAATTCTGACTAGTTTTTATATTCATGTCATGTGTTGCAGTCAAGTTATGTGTTCCTGGAATATCTCGAAGTAATTGTGAGCAGAGTTTTGCTG
The DNA here is from genome assembly GCF_030867145.1 of Opisthocomus hoazin. Lineage (NCBI taxonomy): Eukaryota > Metazoa > Chordata > Aves > Opisthocomiformes > Opisthocomidae > Opisthocomus > Opisthocomus hoazin. The sequence goes on along the minus strand of NC_134414.1, from coordinate 88,806,719 downwards.
AGGCTGTATGAGCTCAGGTGTATTAATGCACTAAAAACACATCTCATAGTCTAGATACATGGTGCATTTGGTTAAAATCCCTTCCAGTTTTAATTTCTTTTCAGTTATATTTCTTCACATGGAATCATAATTATCTAGTGATTCTGTTGTTGAGAGGGGTTTCTTGTCAGGCTAGTCTGTTATTCTGGTTCTTCATGTAACTGGTGATTCTAATAAACTATGCTTCGTGGGGATGTTTTTGGTTGCATTTGTCTTCCCTCTAGCTGTTGAAAAGCATAAAGTTATTTTTCTGGGTTACCATACCTGTCAGACCAGGTAGTGTACTGAATTGTCCGAGCATCTTAGATATAAAGGACAGAATACTGCCTTTTTATATTTGCAAGAATTAAAAGGACAAAAACTAAGAAAAGAAGATTCACAAGCCTCACAATTCAGTAAATAGGCTAATTGCACAAATTTATTACATTTTTTAATTTAGCCTTTGAAATGTGGTTTGTCCTGACATAGTTTTTCCTTGTTCCCTTTTTACATATAAGAGAAAAGTAGTCAACAGGCAATGAGGCGGTATCCTTTATTTAAAAACGAAGAAAAGCAAAGGAAAGTACCATCATGTTAGTTTGTTACCTACGGATAGTAGTCAGTCAGTTGTTAATGCAATGACTAGTTTTTTCCATTAAAGCCTCTGTTTGTATTGCCCACACATACTCCCCAGTTTTTCCCAAGATAATGTTGTCTCAACTTAAAATTTTCATGCCAGATGGAAAACCTTTTAAAAAAATTGAAAGGAGGTGGTGAATGAAGATGCTTGTTTCAAATCTGCAATTTATAGGTTTTTTTCCCTTGGTTTATTTTTCCCTGAAAGGTGACAGTTGCCACTACCTCTTCCGTGAAGAGGAAGTAATGGAATTTTCCATGTTTTTAATGGTGCCAGATCGATGAAGCTTTTGGTTTTAAGGCCTATGTGCTTTATTGGAAAATAGACTTTGATGCAGGGTTTTTGCCACCATGTTTTTCTTCGCTTTTGGTAAATGCTCCTCGCTGTTCTTCATCATGTCTTTTTCTCCATCAGACTGTAGTTCCAATTCTTACTCTTGGTCACCAGCATCTTTTTCATTTCTTCTTCCCTATCCTAAACTGTCAAAGCAGTGTGAATGGTGACCTTACAAATGTGTGCTTAACTTCCTTGGCTTTGTCAGCCTTATTGTCACATGAACCTTTACCACTCTCTTTAGAAGCCGAATTGCTGGAGTTTCTGAGAAATGCCTGTGAAATAATAGTGCTCTCTGCAATATGTGTGGGTGCTCGAGAGACGCTGTTGAAGCACGTTCTTTTGTGAACTGAAGGAGAAATGTGAAAGGCTCTCCTTTGATACCACATCTGTGCTCTTGGTGATTGAACCTTTCGTTGTGTAGCAGCAGAATCTTCTCAAGTGCTTACACTGTGTCCAGTGTAGAGGCTGTGTTATTTGGTAGTGGAAGCCAATGGCTGAGAAAATACCTCCTTGCTAGGGAAACAAGGAAAGAAAGAAGGAAAAATGCCACAATTTTCACTGCTTTAATATTGAAAATTGACCTGTACTTGCAAAAGTAGAGGGTCTAAATTGCATTTGGAGAGCAGCAATTGGGCATGGTTTTATATCCGTTTCATAACAGACAAGGTTGTCTTTGTACTAACAGTATCAATTTGGGAACACAGCCATTCCTAGAATATGTGATAGTCAAGAAAATGTCCTTGAATCTCATACTAGAGACAGAATTTGAGCTTAGCAAAGATACACGTTCTTCTATGCGGACCTGTGCCTTTCCTGTCAATCCAACATGTGTTGCCATGAATGGACATTGTGCTAATGGAATTAATGGGAGAGGCCCCAAAAAGCTTGGAGTGCTGCTCAGGAAACTGCATTTTTCTGTGTCGCTGAACCAGATGCAGTCGGAAATGGATATCCTCTGCTGCTTGCTGAAGAGAGCTGTGTGAGAGTTAATATATAGAACTGGAAGTCACATGTGAAGTCCTGCTTACTGGCTATGTGCCTCAGGCTGAGACTCTGACAGTGCTGGCAGCCCCCAAAGGTACACAAGTGCACGGCTGGACTTCTTGTTTTGTTGCGCAGTGATGCCCCAGGTTTCAGCTCCTAGGTGCTATCTGAGGGTGCTGTGGACCATGCTCCCATGTATGCAGCCTGGACATTCGGGTGGGGCTGGGTCCTGCAATGCCTCTGCCCTGTCTACCAGTGGCTGTACTGGGCTCGGTTCTTCCTAAGCATGCTGTGGAGTACTGGTACTGGAGTTACAGCAGATTTATGAGTAGGAGCGTGGGAAAAGCAGCTCATGTGGTGCAGTAGAATTGCAGTGCAGACTTTGCTTTAAGAGGAATGCCAGCACCTCTATTTCCTCTTACATTTGATGGAAATGAAGAATGCCTCAATAGCTGTCTTAATATGAAAATATGTATTAAACTTTGGAAACCTGTGTTTGAAATTGTCACCCTTTATTTGTCTCTCTAATGTGTTCCTGTTGTTATAGTGGAGATAGTACGTAGCTCAGGTAGCTTGTTGAGAGGCTCAATTTGTTAATGTTGATAAGGGATTTTGAGTGCCTCAGCAGGAAGTAAGCAAAGCCTCAAGTGGTAGAAGAATGAACACTATGATCTGAGAAGAGCTGTTCATTCCAGACCTTTTGCTTAACGGTTAAGTTAGATGTCATCCCTGTGACCAAAAGGCATCCTGTCCACATCATCTTTGCTGAGCAAATCTGGGATTTGAACTACCCTTTCTCCCAGAAAGCTATTAGTTATTCATAAGTCAGTAAGAGAAGTCTGGTAATTTTGCATTGTTGTTGCTCTTATTAGATCAGTGCTGTGGTAAAATTCCTTCTGACTGGACTTGTCTTGAGGTTATCAGAATAAGATGTGCAAGACAGAGACAGATAAGTGCTCCTCTCAGTTGCCTTGTCCCTTGCCATCTGTGTGCTAGATAGACTTTTGATAGCTGTTTCTTGATAGCCGCTGGTCTCAGAAGGATCCTGTGGAAGCAGATCAGTAGCTTGCTGTCATGTACATGGTCACTTTCATAGCTGCGATGGATTAGCTATTGGATCTTTCCTTCTACTAAGAAAATACATGTGGTAATTCAGTTTTAGGTTAGACAAACAGAGTGTCAGTGCCTGTGTCGTGTCTGTGTGGTTTCCAGGGCTTGAGGGCATTGCTATGACATACCTGGGCTCTGCAAAGCTTTGGCGAAGAACCACCAGGCAGACCCCAGGGCTGAGAGGCCACCTGTGGAACAAGGAATCCCTTCCCAGTCTTGCTGTTAGAGCAAAAATAGCTTTCAGAAGGCTGTTACAGAGGATTGCTTCATACTGGATCAGTTTGGTGCGGGAAGACACAGATACTACTTAACTGGTGCTGGTAATTTTTTGAAGGCAGGTCTGCCTGCTTGCTTATGCCGTTAGCATCTGCAGCTGCTCCGGGTGGCTCCTCTAGCCTTTTCATGCTTTGACTCTGCAGGAGAGCCTGCGAAAGCATCTGCAGCTGCTGTGGAAAGGAGCAGGTGAGACCATGCTGACAGACACAGCTCTAGGGAAAAGTGGCATAAAAGCTGCTCTGTGCTGATCACTCGCCTCGGGCAGTCTGTCTTCACAGTTTATGCACTTCTCCATTTCCTCGAAAATTCCTCAATTACTGGTTCTGTCTAGGTGCCACATGCAGAATTTCTGGATCTCTAAATGATTTAGGAGAGAGCTTTGACTCAGTTCTATGCTGATAAGTCTGATTTCATCCACCTTTAGCATGATACTCTCAACCTTGTAAGTGGACAGTGACAATGTGGGCTACGAATTAAGCGTTTACTAACATAACCTTTTTTGTATCTACCCTGGGGGAACTGTTGCTGTAGTAAGAATGTTTAAAGTTTCAGGGTGTACAGCACTGGAGTCATTATGAAAAGCATTGTCAAGGACCAAGGTGGAAGAGGATGTAACAATGTTGTGTGCTTTCTGTGCTCTTTATCTACAAAATCTGCTCAGAATCTACCACAGAGCATGGCAGCAAAGTACCTCAGGCATTACACATTTTAGGTGTCTCTGTTGCAGAGCAAACCTGTCTTACAGATTTGCTTGGAGACACATAATTTACCCCTCCTAATTTTAATGGGGTGTTGCTATTGCCAAGACTTCAGAGGTACCATTTGCTTTTCAACATCTCTCACTGTGCCTCACTTTTATCAGAGCCATCCAGATAGAATGCATGTCCATTGTCGTTGGGGAAATGTACGTGCTGTGGAGCCAGAACTGAGAGTTCGGAGACTTCCATCTGCCTGGATCTTTTCGAAACTTGTTTCCTCACATGCTCAAAATCAGTGAGAGAGACAGACAGAGGCTGTTATGCTAACCATCTCAGACTTGGGTGGCCTTTACAGAATTCCACCATGACCTTGGACATGCCATTTGGGATTAGATCCACAAAGGTTTTCAATATGAATGGAATTTGGAAACAGATATCCGAAATAATAATTTTTCTCTTCCAACCGTGCCTTACTGGAAGAAGGGAGCTAGTCATTTATACCCAAAGCATGATGCATCTTAAACCCCAAGGTACAAGGGAATGTTGTCTCTCTTACTTTTTCTAGTGGCTGGGCTGAGCACCTGTGACACCCTGTGATGTGATCTCCTGTGAAGCCCATTCCAAGGAATCTGAAGCCCTAGGAATTGGTCCCCATTTTCTTTTTATTTGGACCTGTGAGAGGAGATTGATATGACAGCACACCGAGGAAGGTTGTGCTGCATCCATATGAAGTACTCAGTACAGATTGATCCAGCTTTTCATCGGTGTAACAATTGTTATTGGCCTCCAAAGTACCCAAACCTGTTTATCCGGCTATCAGAGCTTCCCCCTGATATTTTCAAGGATATGTTTAAGTTGTGAAAACACTGCTCTGCAGTACACTAAAATCATGGAGGCAATGTAAAACGCAGAATAAATCTTAAATGGATGTTTGTACTGAAATAAATAACATGGATGTTACAGTCTTGATTGTTATTGTTCACATTTAGCTGGATAAAAACCTCATGGGTTTAAGTTCATTTCTGGTTGCTGAAGTGGTAATTGTTGCTCTGAAAGTTAGCTCTATACATGCAGAAACTGGAGAAACTTTGCCAGGTAATGTAGGTCTCCAAAGAACATGCTGGGCCTCAATTTTTGTATAGTTGTTCACATACCAACAAGCCAATGCTGTTGTTCTCTCACTCTGCACAAGCCGTGCAGAGCACCTTCATTTCTAGGAGGTCTGCAATTTCTGATGTGGTTGCTGAGCAGAAGGTTTGGAAGGTTTGTTTTAAAATTCAGGAGTTGTCATTGCTTTGGGATTTTTTGCCACTGCTATGGTGGGAAGGAGGCTGAAAAACTGTAGAAGAGTCCAGACTATGGAGACTGCATCATGTGTGACATGTTGGTGGAGGAGGTGTTTAGGTGTTAGATAGCAGAGCATCTGGCTGGCTTTGGATCAGTGTAGGAAGAAGTATCTGTCTTTTTCTGATCTCTGCATTTCTCAGTAGGTAAAGCTGGTGATATGTAGTTATTTGCATTCCCTGCTTTTGTGTTCTTCACTTGGCATTAGTTACCGACCTTTGTTGTGAGCAGGCTGTCAGGTTAGATGGGCTTGTAGTGTGATGGCTCTCCTCATGTAAAGTCTTGTCTTCATCAAGTCACTTAAACACTTCCTTCACGTGTGAATTGCCCCATTGAAGTGACAGAGGGGGGAACATGGAGCTCCTAATTGCTAAGAAGTACAGCTTAACTTTCTGAAGGGCAGGATGCCAGCTGTCTTGTTGAAAGGAGACAGTGCTCAGACTTCTACTCCAGCAACCAACTCTGAAATTATTTCTCATGTCAAACATCTCCCGTTTGCAGAAGGTACAATAGACACACATCTGCAGGTTTTCTCTGGCATATTCTCCTTAGGTTTTTTGTTGTGTTTTTAATACTGGGTGTAGCAATTATCCTCATGTGTTTATTTCGTTTAATTTACTAGAATGCTGAAATGAGCAGTGAGAAACTCAGAAGGTCAGAGATAAACTAAGTTTCCAAAGCTACCCCTCAGCCTTTTCTTTCACAAGTTTTGGTATATTTTGCTGATTCCTTTAGTTTGACCCTCTTTCCAGATGTCTCTTTCAAAATGATTTGTCGGACAGCACGCTGTAGTTTACTAACAGTATGGAAAAAAATGCATATTTGCGTGCTGAAATTAATTTTAACTGGATCAGAGATTGTTATTTAATTCCATATGTCTGTGGTAATACGAACTTATGGACCCACCAGTTAACTGAAAGGTCAGTTCATAGCCTGAGTATGCTTTCTTTCAGAAAATAAATGACATGGTTACAGATTGCTCTCAAAAAAGTCTTTCATATGTTTTTTGTAAAGTTTCAGATTTCCCTGTGTATATTTCTGAGTTGCTCTCTCATGTTATACAATAAACAAAGTTGGAAAGTTGAATTCAGCAGTGTAGCCTGTGGCTGGAGTCAAGAAGGAAAGTTCAATGTAAAGTTCGAATGTGCACGTTTGATTTAGAAGACTGGTACAGGATACTTCCTTTTTTTTTTTTTTTTTTTCCTGAAAGCACCAAACTTTTGGTATTATTTAGCTGTCTAGCGCTCTGTACATCACGGAACACTCTTGTCCAAGTACTTGTGCTTAATTTCTATTCCGGGCACATGTGAAAAATGATTGTGAAACTCATGTTTCTTCAGTATTGCTGATTTGCTTTTAAAGAAGCACTCTTAAATTTGAACATTTCCTTGTTCAGTCTGCTCTGGCTGTGCCATCTATGTGTGTATATACGGATACAGTTATATATAGATTTAAGTAATCCTTCTGTTTACTCTAGCACTGGTGTCTTTGTCTGGCATCAGCATTGTTGCCATCAGGGACAGATTGGAGTTGTTTTGGGGGATGGGAGTGCAGAGTCAGCTGGTCTCTATTTAATCTGACTGCTGTAGACTTGATCCTTACTAGAAGCAGCTGCCAGTGCCTGATCCTGTACTAATTTGTAAGCAGTGGTCAGTCAGCAGCTTCCTGTGTAATTCTCTCAGATGGCACAAGCCTACAGTCTGGACACCTTGATGTCTCTGGTGTGATACAGACCCCTGGTTATGCCAGGCTCGCCTGTATGTTTTCTGTCCTGGATGCACATATAACTGATTGTGAATGACATGTAGAGCATTTGGGTTTCTAGAGCAGACTTTCACTTAACGTTCCCCTGGGCTAGCTGGTTGCTTCACGTTTATGGGATTTGATTGTTTTAGTTGGTTTTCTAGTTGGGATAAGAATATCCCTTCTTAAGGGTTTAATTGTGGAAGGTAAGTGAAGAAAATGAAAGGTGATTTGTTGTGTAGCTGGGCAGTAACCAGTGTAGCCTATTTCTAGTGCAAACATGGACATGAAGGCTTGTATTGTTTCCATCTAGGATCTTTGGCAGTTTGTTTTTGAGCCCCCAAGACAGCCCTTGGTTTTTAATCCCATTTCTGAAACAGAAATCAGCTTCTTTGTTCTCCAGTTAACTGTGTTAACTTTCTGCCAGTTAGTTAACCCACAGACTTCAAAATAATGTGAGATAATTAATTCCTCAAAACTCTCTGTCAGGTAAGAAAGTATTAGATTAATTTTACAGATTCATTACAGTGAGGCATGTGGTTAATTAACTGGAGAATAATACATACCACCCAGTAGCAAACCTGGAAGCGGAACACCTTGGTTTTAAACTTACTTCCTGACTTTCTGTTCATTTTTATTTCAAAGGTAGTTTCTCTCCACTTGCTGTGTTGGTAAGTAATTTTGCCCTGTTTCTACAGAGCTGTCCTCTTCAAAAGGTGTAGAAAATCTGTATTATAGTGAAAAGAGAAGGTATCAAACCGAGTACTTCAGATTTACAAAATCCATTTGCTGTCTGCTTGGACAGCCTGTTGCAACTGTGTCTTTCTTAGGGAGCGCTGTCTCTCACCTTAGACTATTTTCTGTGTTTACCAATAGGTTTTCAGTCAGGCTGTGCTTCAGTGAATACTACTCAGTGCCAAAACCAGGTTAAGCACTTTTTCTTCTTACGCATTCGCTGCTGCCCCAGTGCTGCCCTTTAGTTGAGCGTGTGTGGTACCAAGACACTGAACTGTACCAGGATTAAATACAACTTGTTGGTGTTGTGGTTTTTTTGGGGTGGGTGTTTTTGGGTAGGATTCATTATGTGGCCCCTTAGACAATTGTAGCGGCATCCTGGGGGGCGCCTGGGAGCTGAAGTGTGCAGCTAAGGAGAAAGAGGGGAGCAGAAACTGCATAAGTGGTTTTGTAGCTGAGGAAAGAAAAATGTCCATGGAACCATGGTTTCAGACTGCCACAAGCCTGCCAAGGAATCACATCTGCTCTTACTTCAAAGCCTGTAACAGAACATTTTCTTTTTTGCTTGAGAATATTGCATTGCTTGTAGATATATGTGGCGAAATACTCAATTTCTTTTAACTCATTCCCTCCTCAACTAGCAGATGGAAAACTTCTCGCTGTAGATTCTTTGGGTTTTAATACCTTCGGCATTTTTGGTAGTTCTCTTTCATGGTGGCTGTGACTCTGGTGACTGAGAGCTTATAATTGCAGGAAATTACTTCCCAGAAAAAGTCTATTTTATTCCAAATTAGAGTTTTCAAGCCAGCTACAGGATTTGATTTTTCTGCATAGGTTAGACTACTGGCATAGTAAGATATGGCCTAGCTGTCTCCACTTCTTTGAAGATCAGACTTCTGCTGTTAAAAATGGGAAACAGGAAGTTACATTGTGTCATCTGTAATCCTTTTGTTACATTTTTTGCAAGCACAAGGTTTTAAATTAAACCTAAGTTTGTTTTGCCGGAGCCAAATTACAGTTAGAATGAGGCTGTTCATTCCGCTATAAAATCGTCACTCTCTTCTTTCAGTATGTTTCCGCAATTTCTGTAAGCTGCTTAGTGTTCCAAAGTAACCCTCCAGCAAGCGAGACCGTGCAGTTTTCGGCAACCCAGAATATTTTATCTTTACAGATGTGGGGGTAAGTCCCAATTGTTTGTATCTCACAGGCTTCCACTGATGGAAACTCTTGTCCTGCAGAGCTTCGCACTTGATAAAGACTAATGCTTGAGATGTTAGCCCTCTGCAAATCTAGAGCTCTGTAGAAATTAAACTCCTTGAATATCCTGTTTACAAATCCTCATATTTAAATCCTTATTTTGTTGGAATTCCCTTAGGCAATGATTTTGGTTTTCCCCATGGTATGCCTGGTTCATGTAAGTACGGGCATAATAAAATGGTCTGATGCTATCACTGCAGAAAAAATCATATGCAAGTTTATGGTAAGGATACTTAGCGTTTTTAGGGAGATGAAGAAGCTGGCATTTTGCATTGAGAAACCTGCGTGGGCAGAATATTTAACACAGCAGATAGGCTTGGGAGAAGTGGCATTCAAAGAGAGAATTAGGAGATTTTAATTGGTAAAACTGGGTAGTGTTTTTAACTCCGTTAGTGTGGGCTGCTCAAGATCCGCTCAGGTAGCATTTAAGACAAGATGAGAAAGCTCAGAGAGTGCACATACAGCAGTAACAGAAAATCATTCATCATTTGAAATAAGCAGGCAAATATGTGAACAGGGGTATAGGTCAGCCTGGAATCATGGAAAAGCAGATGAAGGCTGCGGAAGGTGCAGTATTTCCTTGAAGAGTAATGTGCTAACTGAGCAAGAAACTGAAAGTCAGTAAAGGCCATTTGGCACTCGGGGAGCAAACCCTTGGTCTCTTGCCGTAACTACCATCGTGTGGGCCAGAGCCCGGAAACGTGGCAGGCGGCAGAGCATCTGCACCTAGAGGACTGTGGAGAAGGGTGCCTGTGTAAGAAACATCATCAGATTGTGTGTAATCTCTGGCTGCAGTGAGCTGAAGGTTGGATGTATGAATATTAAGAGCTAGGAATGGTACAAGAAACCACACAATTTTGGGTATGAATCTTTCATTAAAAATCTAACGTAGATAATTACCATCCCTAGTTTTATTTCCTTTTAATGTTGAAAAGTCTCTCCATGGAGACTTCTTTCCAAATAAGGGAATTTATTTGGATTTTGGTTTTGAGATTGTTTTTTTCTTGTTGTTTTTTTTTTTCTTTTAATAAGAAAAGGATGAATTCCAGAGAGGAATTTTTTTTTTATTACTACTTAAGCTTCTCAAAGGATATTACAAAGAAGGAAGAACAAAGTGGATCAAACTTACGGAAAGTATATGCCATTCTCCTTTTTATGAAATAAGAGAAGACATCTGAGTTTCTAAGGGCCTATGGGGAAATAGCTTACATCTTGAAGGGTTTAGGTCATAGTTTTGCTAAAAGTATGTAAGAGGGTGTTTGTGCGTGTGTGAAGCCCCAAATACAGTTAATAGCTAAGTTACTAGTTACTGTTTATCCTGCTTTTGGCAGTCCCTGAAGACAGAGGTAGTTGTCTATATTGGTTCACTTTTTTTTTTTTGGCTGATACACCCCAGATTAAAAGACGTCCATAAAAGGTGGGGAAAGGGGGAGGGGGCAGAACAGCAACCCAAAGCTTTCTTTCAAAAGCCCTGGAATCACTGATGATGTCCCAGGATGCAGTCTGTATTAGGTAGAGATCTCAGTATTCCTTAAAGATGAAGCAAAAAGGCAATTTACTGTGTTTGAAAAAGGATGTCTCAGCTGGTTTTGGCAAGGTAATGATGACCTCCCAGCAGAACTGGACTTGGTAGGAATAAGTTAATTCTGAAAAGGGCTGCAAGGGAGGAAGAACACCTTGGGGAAGAAATGAAACTGACCAGTTAGGAAAATGTCAGTAATGCTTTTCCTTTGTGCAGGAACCAACCACCACTGCAGCTGCCTGCCTGCCTTGTGAACATTTGCAAAATACTGTTCAATGATTTGGGGAAGCTTGCCAGTAGTTGAAGCTGAATGCTGTAAAAGAAAGCACGTTTATTTTAGTCTGTGTGAAGTGGAAGTAGGAACTACTTAAATTGTGTAAAAATTATTTTTTTCACATTTATAACTTGGCAGCACGAATTTGGAGTGTGAAACTGAATTGAGAATGAGCCTGGGACTTCATTACTGCAGACTGTGTTGGTAAACCTTGCCACCTAATTCATGGATGAATATTTGGTGCTTGTTTCAGAGAAATTCTGGTTGCCCCTATGGGTTTAAGGCTATAGACAGTTTATAATTTTGTTTGTTTGGTTTTTCCATTGTTGGATGCTTGTTGTCATCTTTTTGATGAAGAGATAGTTGCACATTTAGCTCCAGTTGCATTGCCTATCCCTGTGTTTGGCTGGAAATACTGCTTTTGGAAAAGCAGTAGTTTACATAACCATGTATTTCCATGGCTTGTCTCTCCTTGATTGTCCGTGACAGCAAATAGTGCCATCACTGATGGTGGAGTCTGTCGTGGTAATATCTCTCCACAAATAACTGATTTGGAACCGTAACATATTCCACACAGCTATGGTGGTATTACCAGCAACAGCTGCCATGTTCTATGCTCAAGTTCAGACTTTGGTACAAAAAACCTGTAGGTCCCTGTCGCAGATTTCTGTTCGCAGGCTCTGCCTGGACATGGTAGAGCTGATTTACATGTCTGAGACTCTATTACAGAGTCACTCTGGGAATTTTTTAACCAGTAGCTATGGAATAGTAAAAGTCACCTTAGAAAGTTAAAGGCAGTACATCTGATTAGTGTAAAGTAAAACATATACTCCAGACGTTCATTAGGTAATTTTGAGAATGGAATTTAAATTGGTAGTATTATTTTGATTGTTAACATTAGAATCTGCGGGTTTATGAACTCCTTTCTGCTACAAAATGGAGATTGATGCACACTAAACTGTAATCCACTCATCCATCATAAAGCTTCTGCAAGAGACCCATTTAATTTCCAAACAGAAGAATTCATTATCTATCTCCAGAGAAATTAATTTTTCTTAAGTGTTATTGTGTGCAGTGAGCTATCAGAGAGCATTCTACAGCAAGCAAGCGAGGAAGCAGCTGTCTCTAGGATGCAGCTATGGAACTAATGAATAAAAAACTTGAGTGGGCAATACAGAAGTGCAAGGCATTACCTTTGTGGCCCAAGAGAGTCAACAAATACGGGTTGCCCTCATTGCCCTGCCAGAGTTTTGCTGTGTGACCTACAGTGGGAGTGTGGTGGGTTGGGCCTGGCTGGACCCCAGGTGCCCACCAAAGCTGCTCTGTCACTGCCCTCCTCAGCCGAACAGGGGAGAGGAAATACAACAGAAGGCTCATGGGTCGGGGTAAGGGCGGGAGGAGATTGCTCACCAATTACCGTCATGGGCAAAACAGATTGAACTTGGGGGAAGAGTTTAATTTATCACCAATCAAATCAGAGTAGGATAGTGAGAAATAAAACCAAATCTTAAAAACACCTTCCCCCTACCCCTCCGTCCTTCCCAGGTTTAACTTCAATGCCGAATTCTCTACCTCCTCCCTGCAAATGGCACAGGGGTATGGCGAGTGGGGGTTATGGTCAGTTCGTCACACGTCTCTGCCGCTCCTTCCTCCTCAGGGGGAGGACTCCTCACACTCTGCTCCTGCTCCAGCATGGGGTCCCTTCCACGGAAGACTGTCCTCCACAAACTGCTCCAGCGTGGGTCCTTCCCACAGGCTGCAGCTCTTCACAACCCGCTCCAGCATGGGTTCTTCCCATGGGGTACAGTCCTTCAGGAACAGACTGCTCCAGAGTGGATCCCTAGTGGGGTCACAAGTCCTGCCAGCAAACCTGCTGCAGCGTGGGCTGCTCTCTCCATGGGGCCACAGGTCCTGCCAGGAGCCTACTCCAGTGTGGGCTCCCCATGAGGTCACAGCCTCCTGCGGGGACATCCACCTGTTCCGGTGTGGGGTCCTCCATGGGCTGCAGGTGGATATCTGCTCCACCATGGACCGCCATGGGCTGCAGGGGGACAGCCTGCCTTGTCATGATCTTCTCCACAGGCTGCAGGGGAAAATCTCTGCTCTGGTGCCTGGAGCACCTCCTGCCCCTCCTTCTTCACTGACTTTGGTGTCTGCAGAGTTGTTTCTCTCACATAGTCTTACTCTCTTTCTCCTCCTGCAATTTTTTTTCATGGAATCATTAAGGTTGGAAAAGACCTCTGAGATCATCAGGTGCAATCGTCAACCCATCACCACCATGCCTACTAAACCATGTCCCAAAGTGCAATATCTACACATTGTTTTTTACACCTCCAGGAATGGTGACTCCACCACTTCCCTGGGCAGCCTATTCCAATGCCTGACCACTCTTTCAGTAAAGAAATTTTCCCTAATATCCAATCTAACCCTCCCCTGATGCAACTTTAGGCCATTGCTTCTCATCCTGTCGCTAGTTGCTTGGGAGAAGAGACCAGCACCCGCCTCACTACAACCTCCTTTCAGGTAGTTGTAGAGAACAATAAGGTCCCCCCTCAGCCTCCTCTTCTCCAGACTAAACAGCCCCAGTTCCCTCAGCCGCTCCTCATAAGACTTGTTCTCCAGACCTTTCACCAGCCTCATTGCCCTTCTCTGGACACGCTCCAGCAACTCAATGTCTTTCTTGTACTGAGGGGCCCCCTTAAAGATGTTATCATGGAGGTGCTACCACCGTCGCTGATGAGCTTGGCCTTGGCCAGCAGCGGGTCCCTCTTGGAGCCAGCTGACACTGGCTGTATCAGACATGGGGGAAGCTTCTCATAGCTTCTCACAGAAGCCACCTCTAGCCCCCCATGCTGCCAAAATCTTGCCACACAGACCCAGTATAGGGAGGCACTGGTTTTCCAGCGTAGATTCTTGTTTTCTGTCAAACGATATTCAATATGATTTGCATCAAGTTCATGCTTAAAAGCATGTTACATAGTTGTGGGCAGCCTGCTCTCCCAGGAAGTTTGTTTCAGTGGGCTTCAAGTATCCTGCAGTCGCAGCCTGGACACTATAGCCTGTCCTCATAGTGCTGCACCCTCTGTAGGCAGTGTCAGTTCTTTGAATTCAGACCTTCTGGTTAAGATGGCCTGACACCAAATAAATCTTCCAAAGCCACACATGGCCTGTAATGTATGTTTCCTGGTGAATTCTGGCAGTGCAGCCCACTTCAGGGGTGTGCCCTTAAAGCAGAATCACAGATCATGAAACAGCTCTCTGGAATAGATTGCTAATAACCCCTCAGGCACTCCTGCTTTTCCAATACGAACAGAAAACTGGATGGTGTTTGAAATGACAGAATGAAAACTTTCTGTGTCCCTGACAGATGCCAGAATTGAAGTTTCTGATTACACTGTTTAAGATATCTATTTTATGTAAATGGGGTACAGGGGATAATTCATTTAGTAAGGCTGACAGTCAGTTGGCTGCTCTATACAGTACTTCCCAGTGTAAAAATAAACTGCAGATGTTTGACACGGATGTGTCAGGATACTTAACTCTGGGTTAGGGTTTGCAGATGTCTTCTGTTTTGTGGAAGTTAAATCTCTGTAAAAGAAGGGAAGAGGTGCATGGCACTGAACGCTGAGAAGCATGTCCTGTGTGTGACTAATGCATCCTGACCTGTGGACAATCTGTCCCTTTTGATGTTTTTAAGAGAAAAAAAAAAGTGCTCTTATTGGTAGTGAACTGTTTCTGTGATGCGGTTTTGAGAACCGTCATTTGTTATTGGTAGGTGAAGGAGTTCAAAATTGCCAGATTATTTTCTTTGTCTTGTAGAAATGTTCCCATAAGAGGGGAGTCTATCTGCATAACACTTCACTGTTTTAACTGCACAGAGCATTATTATCCATCAGAGCAGCACCCAGGAAGCAGAGGTATATTTGGGCACACAAAATCAAGTTCTTGCTTCCCAATTGGGCTTACCAAAGAGGATTTTTGGTGACAAATTCGTCCAAATGTTTCACCTTTCTGAACTGTCTTAAATCCTCTTCAAAAGATGTGGTTCAGGGATCTGTGCTGGGTGCTGTTTTGGTTTGTCTTCAAAGCAATAGCAGTAAGGCTGTCAGTTTTGAACTTTGCAGGTCTTGAGAAATGGATGAGGTTGTCTACTTTATCTAAACGCAGTGCTTACAGCTGTGTTTCATTGGATGCACTTCATGGCAGACACTTACATGACCGATTTGTTTATTTTCTTAGAGTAGTAACTGATTACATTTTCTCTTGGCCGTGGTGCAGCTGAAGTTGCATTGTCCTGTGCATTGTTTCTTTACCTCAGCTGCTAAGTCATTGCTTTGGAAAGAAGTCTCTTCTGTGGGGTTTTTTAAGGTTTTCTTTCCTTTGCAGGGCATGTGGTGTTGAGGAGAAATGAAGCAATGCTGATTTTTATTTGTTATTACTAATACAGCCATTTTCTACAGTTTTAAGATTTAATTCCAGGGTCATCTTCCATTCTCCCCACTTCTTCCAGCCTGGCTTTATCATGCTGTTTAGCAGGAATTTTTCATTATGTCTAATGAGCACAGCAGGATAAATAATAAGCAATTTGTTTTTTGAGTTGCAGAGGTTAGCTGTACCCTAGAATGTGTGGATCTCAGACCTTTAGGCCCTGCTCAACTTTGAACATGTAATATTTAAATAGTTAAAAAGTGATTGGTTGATAACTCGGTAATTTAAATCTCTTGTGGTTTATTTGCCTAGGGAGACAACAGCAGCTGGAAGCTGAGCACCAGTACGTGGAGGCTGACCAAGACCTTCACAGAAGGACGGAGCGTTCTGTGGAGCCGCCTGTAGAAAGACCTGGGGAGAGGCGAATGGCAGAAATGAAGAAACTTTATGGTGCTGAAGCTGACAAAATCCAGGCAATGGAGGCTGCCATGCAGCTTATCTTTGATAGAAACTGTGACAAAAAGCAACCCAAATACTGGCCCATTATTCCCCTTAAGCTGTGAGTTCGTGGACTGTGCTCTGACCTGGCGCAGAGATGTAGGGACCTCAGTCAGGTTGTGCTGCTGAAAGAACAAACTGCAAATTTTGGTGTTGGTTGGGCTTTGGGGCAGAGGTGGCAAGGGCAGCGTGTTCCTTAGGCCCAGTGTTCCTTTTACACTGTGTGTCAGCAATGGTCCCTGTCCATTCTACCTACACACAGTTGTCAAGTAGTAATAGGAGGGCAGTAATATCAAACCTGTCTAAAGTCATAGTTTCACTCATTTGATACCTGCCTGCCTTGACCATGCTTGCAAGAAACATAACAATGTCTGTACTCAGGAAAAATGTCTGTAACTCAGTAGGAAAACTAAAGTGATGCGAGAAAGGCTGTACAAATTGTCTGGTCTTCCCATTTAGGAAATTGAGTAGGCCCATTTTTCAGTCTTATTTAACAAAGTAGCATTTGGATCCTGTTTAATACAGCACAGCTTGAAGTGTTATGTCTGCTAACCTTGGACTTTTTTGAGAGCCAGGAGTCCACTGGCCAAGATACAGTATATCAAGTTACTGTCACCCAGCCATTTGAATTCTTTTTCAAAGGTTTGTAATAAAGCAGGAAGTTTTTATTCCAGACTGATACTTGTCTGGCAGGAGTTCGACTCAAAGAAAAATTATATAGAAAAATGTTTTAATGAAGGGGGTGGGGGGAGTGAGGGAGAAACGTGATGTAGCCCTGTCTGTTAGAGATCTGTTTAGCAGAAGAGAATTTTAAGAGGACACGTCCCGTGTAATGAACTGCATTTGTCTTCACTCTTGCTTTTGGCGGGTTTTGTCAGAAATTCAGTGTTTTGTTGGGGTTTCCTTTTGTTGACCAAATAAATTCTTTTTATAACACCTTGTAATTTATTTTTATTTTTTTCATAAAAAAGCTTCCATACTTCAGCACTCCAGTTCTCAGATGCTAAAGCATTCTTTTAGCTGCTGTATTGTTTAAGGAAGGTTGAACATAGAGCAAGGAGAGTTTTAACATACTGAGAAGCACGAAGAGTGTTGACAGGACTTTCACAGGAATGCCAGTCAATGCCACACACACATGGCACGGTACGAAATGAATGGGAGGGCTGTTGCATCTGCTGGGGAAAACCTTGTCCCAGATCAACGTGCATAGATCTCTCTGTTCCTATTTGAAATGTTTCCAGTGTGGTGGTGGTGTCTCCCCTGTGCAGTTCAGTACAGAAGAAAGAAGAGTTGGGTTGGACTGGACTGTTCTTACTTTTCAGCCCAGTTCCCAGTTCTTGCGGTGGTTGTTCCTGCATCCAGTCTCCTAGCAGAAACAGAAATTCCGCTCTCCAAAAGAATTTGTAAAGACCTCAGACAAGACAAACATTGAATTCCTTTCCTACTTCAGCTAAAACATACAATAAATTTCCTTGCCTTTGGTTCTTTTAACTATTTCTGAGAGGGTTTAATATGCTTCACAAGGTTGGAAGTAGAAAGAACTGGATGAAATGTTCCCTAGGAACCATATACAAAGGCCTGAAAGGGAGGAATATGCTACTACAGACTTAAGAGTTGCTGCCAAATCATCTCTATACTGCTCCTGAATTTCAGCGGTGGACTGTTGCTGGTAGCTGACCAGATGTCGCATTTTGCTGGTAGTTCAGTGGAACTTGGAGATTTTGTGTTGCAGTTCTTTAACTACATCTTTCATGTCATTTTACATTTCTAAGAAATATCTCACATAAAAACATGACCATGGAAGCAATGCAACTGCAACTCAAAAATGCCTGTTCAGTCGGAATGTAACATTCACCTCGCTTGCACATACGCAGTATGCTGCAATCCTCAATCGTGGCACCACGTGCACTTCCCCGTCCCCCAATACAGCGCAAGGCCAGCCTCTGGACTGGAACGCAGCTGTGCTGCAGGCTTGATTATTCCTTGAACAGAATGTCGCACCCTCGCTTTCTGCTGCACCAGCTGTGTGTACAGTCCTGCCCAAAGGGGTTCTTCCCTTGCTGGTGGTGCTGCTTCTCATGAGCTTTTCCTAGCTCCAGCAGTAGGAGTTGCACCCTGAAGTCGCAAGTACAAGTTGTCATAAAATTGGTCTCAATATCAGAAACTGGTTTCCTCGTTTGCTATATGCATATCAGCCTCATCTTTGGAAGAAGAGTTTGTGGTTGGTTGAATACGCTTTGAAGATTGGAGAAAAATGGTAGTAGATCTTTTCTACTGAAAGCATTCTCAAAAGAAATTAAAAAAACCTTTCAGAACTGGCACAGTATAAATGTAACATACAAATGAAGCAATGACCTCTATGTCTCCTACCGAAATAAAAACTGCTTACTCTTACACATTGGTGACATTGTCAAGAACACTCGTCCTTTTAGAATTATTTGCCTGTAAAGCAGCTGACAGTTTAGTATGCCTGCATATACAGGCAAACTGAGAAGAGATTAAACAGTTTTGATGAGCATAACATTTCTTTTAATCAACCTTTTTAGTAGGTATTCATCCTTTTTGATGGCAGTCATGTATAATGGCGAGCTGCAAACGTCTCGTACTTAGAAGAAGCTTTAATAAAAAGTGACCTTAATTTCTGTAACAGCCTTTGTGAAGGATAAACACGTATATAATCCATGTGGATTTGTTCACTCATGTCTGCTCTTTGCAATGCAAAAGCTTCTCACTCATTCATTATATGAAATTTATTTCAAATATTGGCATCTTCATTTTTTGTTACATTAATAGGAGTCCAGCTCTTCGAATAGAAATTGAGAAAAGCAAGACACTTTGATTCAGCTGCTTACATTTGAATTTTTAAGTATGATTTTTGGCATGCTGATCTGAATATTTTGGCTGAAAGAATTACAGAGGGACCAAGATTATTACCCAAAATGTGAAATACAGTCTGTCAAAAGGAAACATCCAGAACTCTGTTTTCCTTCTGGTTTCTTAAAAACATGAGTTACTTAGGAATATACTATTTAATAAATAATACGTTCATACTGTGGCAAAATTCTGTCTCCATGTTTGTGTGCTAATTCATTAACTGTCTACCCTGTCTAACTGGCTCTGTTGTCTCCTGTGATCCTGCCTGGATAGTCCAAAGGAAGGAAATTCTTATGGGCTTTCTCCTAGATAGAAGAGCAGCCTGTGAGGGAGACGCGGCTGCTCCTGAGGGGTTATAGCTACAGCATGAAGTTCAAGGCCTCCCATCCCTTCATAGATTCTCACATAGCTGGAGTTGCTGAGCTGATACACAGAGACCTGTGCAGTGGAGCTCTGGCTGGGCAAGTGACAGACTGTGACATTGCCATGGGTATTCTCTTGGAGACCTGGCTATCGTAGCGGAAGAATTGCTTGGAGTCAGTCCATTCTTTGAAGCAGGTGGGCGCACATGCATCCGCCTGAACTACTGATTTCGGCAGGGCAGGAGCAGTGCAGAAGTCTTGCTTGACCAGAAGTGGAGAAAGACGTGCTCGTCTTGAGCTTTGAGTGTGTAATCGAGATTCTCTGTGGATGTATTCTATTAATTACACAGTCACAGAATGATTTTTTCCCCTTTAATCATGAATCATTTTCTTCTAAGAAAGCAAGAAAACAGAAGAAGTGAGAACATATGTAGTTTTTGAAAAGAAAATATTTTTCAGCCTAACGATGCCAGTAGCACTGCTGGTTTCTAAACTACACTGAGATCTTTTGCTACAAAGCCTTTTGAAAAGCCAGAATACACAGAACTGCTATCCCCTTAACTGTTATTAACAGCCATCCCAAAGAAATAGCTGTGTGGGGAGGGATGAGAAAAGTGGAAAGGATTGGCAGGGATTTTTTCCAAATACAGTTCGAAGTGGTCCTTCTTTATCTTTAGACTTTGTTTTACCAAAGATGTGAGGCAAAAGTTTATCAGGGGCTGTTAGAAATTGAGTTACACCACTGTCTTGGGGTGCCCCCAGGCTGCACCTTACCAGAAGCTGGGAAGGAGTAACAAAATACTGCTTTATTCAAGGAATTTTCTTGTATTGTGTGCTAGACAGCTGCCACTGGATGATGGCATAGGAAGCTAACTAGGCCTCTGATCTGTTTACAGCGATTTTTAGAACCTTTCCACATGCTTACACTGAAGATCAAGATTGAAATATCAGTCCTGAGGTTCAGCTTTTGGCTATCCCATGCATCCTTTTTCCTAGGTACAGAAATCACCCCCGTGGCTCAACTCCACCAAAGTTTACTGCCATCAAGGTCTGCCAGCAGCTCTTAATTGCGTGATTACTCCCTCACTGTAAGTCAAAAGGAGTCAAGGTGGAAAAGCCCTGCTTCTAAGCTGTTCTATGTAACCCAGTTTATTTGTAGTGAAAAGGATGAAGGGAACCATTCGCTTGCACGATTGGATGAGCAGGTCTATGCAGGTGGCAAACTCCACAGGTGTGAGAATTCATAAAGCAATGTTGCCACCACCAGAAGAGAATGTGTGAGAACATTTTTGTAGTACTCGGAGCCTCCAAGGATTTTTTCTGCTGTGGTATAAAACCAATCCCTTTGCATTTCTTTCATCATACATGTTAGCCAGCTTTCTCTTACCGCAAAACATCTAGAAAAACATGCGTTTGTTTTACTTGCTGAACGCAGAAGGTAACGCTCATTTTGGGTAAACCCACAGACGGGTTTATCTCAAGATTTCTAATGATTTTTTTAATTGCTACTTTCTGTGTAAAAGTTAGTGTCCTGAGTCTGCAAATTTGCAGACACTGTCCCAAGGGGCATACTTGCACAATTCAGGTTTGTACGCTTTGCTTTGGTGTGAGCTGTAGCAGAAATCGGAAGCCCAGGATTCAGTCAGCCCTTTTGGTCTAGACGTGTACAAGCATCCAGTAAGAAAAAGTCTGTGCCTTGTATTTCATTAATTTTGATTCTCACATAGCTAAGTCTCATTCCCATCCTTTGCACTGGACAGGAAAAGATCTCCTGTGTCATCATGTCTAGTTTTTGCTACCTCCGGCAGCCACATCGTCTAATCCATTTCAGAAACTAATTAGGCTCCACTTTAAAACAAATGCCATTTCCTGTTACCCCCACTTCTGCTAGTGAAGACTGCATGGCTCGCTTCTTATTTGCAAAGCATAATAAAATACCAAGACTGCCCCAAGCATAAGTTTTCCTTTGTCAGAGAGCTCGAAAAATCTAAATGCAGGTACAGATTATGTATCTTGGGGGGTTTTTGTATTAATTATAGTGCTGTAATATTCTCCCACTGGACAGAAGGGAAGGAGTTACAGTTGTGACAGAAGTAAATGGTTGAAGTGTGTTTTTACTTAAGAACTAATTTGTCAAAGGCCACACTTCTAGCTCGTGGTATATTCCATGGAGTGGCTGAGTAATAACCAAAGGCTCCCATCCCACTATCCTCCTTTCATGCGAAGCAGTGAGGTTGAGCTAAAACTTCAGCCAGTTATGGTGCAATGCACTCGAAACGCAAATTTTGATGAGTTGCTCCAGACAGAATAATCCTTACGGGACTGCAGAATTTAAGTCTGAAATGGACTGTAAGCCAAAAGGAATCAAAAAAGTGACAGGCATGACATAATTATTACACCTGGGAAGACAGTAATATTCATGATTTTTTAACAATTTTCTATATTTCTGTTGATGAGTTTAGGATTTCCAGCAATGCCAGATCACCCTGCACTAGAGACAAAGTGTTTTTTATACTGAGTCTTCCTGAGTGTAAAGTGACGTTTTCATTTGTGCTGCTCTGCCACAGCGCGGTGTCTGAGCAGTGCCGTGGCTGGTTTGTGGCCCTGCGCCGGTGTCACCGCCCTGGGTGCTCCAGGGGCGCACGGGAAGTCCTTCCTTGGTGCCTCCTCTGAGAAGCCCTGCAGCTGAGCAGCACTCACGGTGGCTGTTTTTATCGTTCTGTGTCGGTCCTGCGGTCTTCCTTATGTTTTTTTTTTTTCGCTGGCCATTGCACTCAGAACATGCAAGCCGTACTGCCCATTTCGAGGCTTGCTCTTGCTCGGAAAGCCGTGATGCTGAGTGGGTGATGTGCGTGACATGACTGGGTGCCATGGTAACAGGCCGTGATACCATAAACGCCCAGTGATGAATCCATTTCAGGGACACACCAGAAAGAACAGCTGCATTGTGCTACAGAAAGTCCTTACTCCAGAACTTCTCTCCTCTACCAGCAAAGAAAACAGAGAAAATGACTGACAAAATAAGTGCCCAGTGCTCCCTCCCTTGCTTGTTTGGCTGAGCAGATCCCTCTTCAAGTCATCTACAGCTCCAGTGTGGGATCATTAACATGGATCTCTAGAGTGCAAAAGTGCTTCTACGGAGAACTTTTGGAGGGTTTAGTTATTTGCCCTTCACAAGTGTGTTTTACTACACAGACCTGCTCTAGAAAGATATCCTGTACTTTTCCTGTCAACAGCAGTTTAATCTTGTTTGGAAGGAGAAGAAGAGCTGCCTTGCTGTAGTCTCTTCCCTTCAATAGCTCTTTTAGTCTATCAGTGTTAACTTGCATTATTCAAGTCTAGCAATATGAAATCTGTTTCTATGGCAAGACTATGGCTAAAGTTTTTTTGTGGTAAATAATAATGAACTGCACTGGTGGTTTCTGTTACATTGTGGAAGCTCATTCCAAGCATAGCCTGCAGTGTGAGATAGTCCCTGTCAGCGGAACAGTATTGTTCACTGCAGTCCAAGAATATACCACATCCCACTGGAATAAAACATACCAAGAGTTTATGTTATTGAAATTTTAACACACCATATTGAAAACCAATAACTGAACAATTTTGTTTTGCTAGTTTAACTTCCTTCATGCCAGGCTTTTGAAGCGTGAAATGATGTAAAAACACTATAATGCAAGAAAACATACAGCAAAATCTCGAGGACAATGCAGATTTTTTCTTCTGCTAGGGTGCCCAAAATTATACTAAGAATTATGAAGGAAAAGTGTCAAAAAATTGTGTTGGGTTTGTTGATTTTCCAGTATTATTTTAATTTCCTAGTTTCCAGAAATAAAATTTGAGGGTTTTTTTAATACTTCTTAGCTGAGGAACCTTTGAAATTTTGAATGGCTTAGCAGCCTCACTTTGCAGGGACTGAAATATCATCCAAATGCATACTGAATGTAGGAAAAACGCCTGCACTGCCTCTCCCACTGCTGCCATTCCCGCAGAGCTACCTGGAGTTAAACGGATATACACTCTGCTGCATTACCTGGACAAGCTCGAGAAATGGGCCTGTGTGAACCTCATGAGGTTCAACAAGGCCAAGGGCAAGGTCCTGCATCTGGCAACCCCCACTGTCAGTACAGGCTGGGTGATGAGGGGATTGAGAGCAGCCCTGCCAAGAACGACTTGGGGGTATTGGTGGATGAAAATCTTGACATGAGCCAACAATGTGCACTTGCAGCCCAGAAGGCCAACCGTATCCTGGCCTGCATCAGGTGAAGCGTGGCCAGCAGGTCGAGAGAGGTGATTCTGCCCCTCTGCTCTGCTCTGGTGAGATCCCACCTGGAGTCCTGCGTCCAGCTGGAGCGGGTCCAGAGGAGGGCTACAAACACGATCTGAGGGCTGGAGCACCTCTCCTATGAGGAAAGGCTGAGAGAGTTGGGGCTGTTCAGCCTGCAGAAGAGAAGGCTGCAGGGAGACCCTATAGCAGTCTTCCAGTACCTGAAGGGGTCCTATAGGAAAGGTGGGGAAAATCTTTTCAGCAGGGCTTGTTGTGATAAGACAAGGAGCAATGGCTTTAAACTAAGGGAGGGTAGATTTAGGCTGCATATGAGGAAGAAATTTTTTATGATAAGGGTGGTGAAACACTGGAACAGGTTGCCCAGAGAGGTGGTGGAAGCCCCATCCCTGGAAACATTCAGGGCCAGGTTGGACGGGGCTCCAAGCAACCTGATCTGATTGAAGATGTCCCTACTCGCTGCAGGCGGGATTGGGCTAGATGAGCTCTATAGACCCCTTCCAACCCAAAGCATTCTCTGATTCTGTATTTCTGGTAATGTCCATCACACTTCAGATCTCCAAGGATCCAGCTGAGCAGTTTCCAGGGTCTCTCTTACCTCAGTCCTTTTCAGTCCACCTATGCTCTCTTCTGGCTCCCTCATCTTCTTTTTCACAAAGGCTCCTACCTAGCTTGTATCCCTCCACCTCACCACATGCTCCTCTGCAGCCTGGTTCTGCTCTCTCAGCTCCTGCAGTCCTGCCCACCTCCCACACGGAGGCATGAAATGTTGCCTAGACAGCTGGTGGCTGGCAGAGCAAAGAGAAGGACAGATCCAGATGACCAGAAAAACGACGGTGCCTCTGGCATCATAAACGCTGAAACCAGAAAGTACCAAGACCCTTTGCACAGCGTTGTCGCTGAGCTGTTGGTGGCTGAGGGAAGATCGCGCTCTCCTCTTTTCCTAACTAAACGACAGAACTTCCTCACTGCTGTGCAAGGGATGGGAAGGGTGTCACTGCCAGTTCAGCTCTCCCCACTCTGGGTAGACTCCGGTCAATCACCCACAGTAAATATCCCCGCTCGTCTTAACCACTGACCAAAGCCTTTCTGAAGTCGCAGTGCAGTGAAACCACCGCGATCCTGCTGAGCACCAGGGGAAGCTTTTGTAAGACTTTTCCCCTGGTGGGAGGAACAATTACTGGATACAGAGTCTGGACTTCACAATCCATCTGTTTAATTTATAGTGTGTCTCAACAGTGCATCTCTGTCGACTCAATCTCTCCAATGGCAAGGCATAACTGTAATTTAGGAGCTCAGCCATTTGAAAGACCAGCCGGGCAACCATGATCCATTCTCACCCAGCAGATGAGGACGTTGCTAAGGCAGTTTCTCAGTTTAAGAATGATTTTATCTCTTTTTCGCTCTTTTCAGCCCTCTTTGCCAGCTGGCATCCTGTTTTCTACTTTTTCAGTGGGCATTGCTTCAGCTCAGCGTGATCCTTCGGAGGGGGAGCAGTAGCCTATTTAGAGCTTAAAGCACATAGAGATTTACTGGCTGGAACCCCAGAGAACAGCCTAGCAAGAGGCTGATGAGGGCAGTTAGCCAGATCATCTCCAAAACACTGCTGTTAAAAGAACCTGGTATGCATGTTAAGTAAACATCAGAAATGCAAAACCCAGCACATGCAACGTGCAGATGATAGCATAAGGTAATGGGCCCTATCTCCAAATAAATAATAGCACTCGCATAGTGTCCCAGGCAGTTCCAGTATTTTCTGCTCACTTCCAATGTCCTCTGAATGGGTCATATCCACAAGATAATAAAATTCCCATGGGCTCCAGCAGGACTAGGATTTAGTGTCAAACCCTGGCTAAGATCAGGGGAAGAAACTTCTCTTGCTCACCAACAGGGAAAAACTCTAGAATAAATGTGTTCCAGGAAGCTATTATATAAAGGCGTTGATAATTTCATTTGCATATAAAATAACAACAAGAACGGAAGCTAAATTGTCCCATGTATACAGAAACCCTGGGTGTTCAGGATGGGCTACTCATTATTCTCTTGTCATACAAAGCAATTCAGTCTGCAGCTGCATTTCTCTCTTACAAATCCAATTCAATCAAGAGAACCGAAACATCATTAGCAAACCCACTGATTTATCCACCAGTAAAGTGCTGATACAGGCTTCTGTTCCTGCTGCTAATAAATTCTCTGCATAGCAGTGTTTGCTCTCTCTAGGGATCTCCCATTATTATAATGGCTACAGGTTTCTAACTTTACTGCTGGAATTTTGAAGCCTGAAAATCTATAACAGTAGGGTCCAAAAAAACCTGTGGAAGTCGTAGGAAAAAGGGACACAAGCCCAGGACAGGTACCCAGTTGCTACAGAGATGTGGCTACATGTAACTGCAGGTGAAGCAGCACCTGGTGCCTTAAAAATTGCTGTAAGAAAACCCTTTTTTGCTTTCTGAAATACAACCATTGTCTCCTGGTTTGCTCATCACTTCCTTTCCCTATTTCCCTCAGTGGGCTTCCTCCAGAGCCTTGCCTCCCTCGCTGCACCTTTCCCTGGCTCCTGTTTGGTTTGTTGCCTTAACTGGCAGCCTGTTGGGCTCATTTGCCTCTGCTCTGGCCTCTCTTCTCCTGCAGAAACGCAGCGGCTCCGAAAATCCCTGCGAGGGGTTGGCTCCTGTTCCTCCTGCACATCATCTACAGCAAGGTTCTGGGTGGTCACCTCCGAGCTCATCACAGCATCGTCCAGTTGCTGCTGTCACCTGGGCATGGGCCCTTCCACGCTATTTCAAGGCCTGGGCACACACTTGTGTGTCCTTTCCAAGGTGGGCTTCAAACAGGGAAGGCTGCTAGAGGTCCCGCTGTCTTCTGGGAATAATTTCCCAAGCTGCAGTTTCTGTAATGTCTTTAGCGATCCTAGGTCATTTTGTCTGCCAGGTTCATGTGCCACTTGGTTTGCCTGTGGCCCTTTCATCTTTTAAACACAAAGAAATTATTTCCTTGGAATACTGGATGCCAGAATTAATCTTCCAGGCTATCTGGCAGCTAAGAAACACTCGAGTTTGGCCTGAAATTTATTTTAAAAACAAAAGTAAGAATCCAAAGCCACCTATGACAGTAGCCCATGTTTAATATAGCTTTAATAAAAAGCTTTATTACATTCCTCTCTTGGAAAGGTATTATTTTTCTACTTGTTGAATGTGATATCCAAGATAACAAGAATAAGATAAAAAAAGTCTTAAAAAAAGAGATCTTTATTTCAAAAATACAGGCTCTCCAATCTATCTTATGTATGCTATAAATGAAAGATAAAATTATTACTAACGTAAGATACTTGACACTTTAATTTATTTACTTTTTCATCTCTCCTAACTGAAGAATGTATATATATGGGTGACTAGTGTGTTCTCCTCTTTTATTTTTAGTCATATGCTCATGCATTTGCAAAAATTCAGTGTCTGGACTGAAAATAGGAGGAAAATGCTTATGTTTAGAATAGCTGTTTCTATTTTTTTAAGAAAAAACCTACCATGTTTATTAGTCTAGGGAAGGAGATGTTAAACTAATCTTCCAAAACCAAGATTTAATACCAAGCGTCATCTTGTTATTTTTTAAGTTCCTCAGTTGCATTCATCCTGGTTGGGCTTTCCCAGAGGGCTCTGGCTCATCTGACCAGAGTGGCTTGTGCTTTTTCGGTTCTGAATGTCGCATTTCTAGCAGGTCTAATGTGTCTGGCTTTCTGTGACGGCAGAAGGAGGAGGCAAAGCGTTTCCATGATGCCAGCAGACCTGAAGCCACACCTTCCTGCCAAAACTGCACCTCGGAGAGCTGATGGAGGATGTTGTGTCTTCATCCCCTTTCCATTATCTACCAGTGAGGAGCCCCCAGGGTTGCACCAGCCGCCACAGCTCCCACAGCCCCGGACACCCGTCCTCTGCAGCCTGTTTGCACCGCGCTGCTGCACTGTTGGGCACGCCGAGCGAGTTACACCTCTGCCGAGTTCCAGAGTCATTCCCATCTTTTCTCCAACATGTTATTACATTTTTTGCCACAAATTGCAACTCTTGAGTATAGCCATTTGCTAGAAATGGACCGCGCTAAGCGTGCAGAGCAGTACAGAAGCAATAAAACAGTGTGCGTGTGAGGGGAGGGGGGGAAACCCCAACACAAAACCCAGACCAGCATTTTTAAATGTATATTGGTAGAAAACTAAAGCTGGGTAGCCCATTATGAGAGAATTTAACTCTGCTTTATGATACAGTTTAAGTCTTCGGCACCACTCATGTTTACAGAGCAGAATTAAAACCTTCTGTAATAATTTATGAGCTTGTGCCTATTGACAGAAGTGAAAAAATGAGAACTAAAATGAAATCAGCTGGCTGTTACTCAGCCTCCACTGCCCAGCTGGATCAGGAAAAGTGTTAAAATGAGTCCTGCAACGTTCCTTCCCAGCTCTTTGAGTTTGATTTTCAGTTTGCAGAGAAAGGCACCTGAAAATGTTCTTAAACGCTCTCTGTGCCTGCCATCAAAGGGGTTTTCTACTTTGGAAAAAGGGAGTGAGCCTTGTCTCAGGATGTACTTCTGCCAGAAATTCTGTCCTGATTAGGCTCCCTTGGAGCACTTTCTTGGGTGGGTGCCATATTGAAGTTATTGGATGGCAGCCATGTGTTCAACACTCTTAAAATAAAGTCTATTCCCTTAATTTGCAACTCAACATAAAACTTGGGTTAAGTCTATTGATACCACTGGAGGGTGGGGCTAACATACATATGTATGCCATTATTTTCAGGATATTGCAACGAGTGCATATACGCTCCCACGGAAGTTGCCCTGAAGTTGAATACTAATGTTCCTTGGGTATGCATTTTGCCCCTGTCTGGTTTCCTCATTTGCAAATTATTCCAAATTCAAATCTCCCCACTGGTACTAATGAAAACTTTGGATAAGCCATACATTTGAGTCAGCTCTTCCTAAAGACACTAGGCTGGCCTCTCCAGCCCACACAGTCCTACCCCACAACAGGAACTTAGCAAAGCACTTCAGCAAATGTTTGTATCTAACCCTGCTAGACTGAACCCCTCATCTCTGACCAAACTCAAGTGCATTTTTGAGCCTAAATGTTTTAGAATGAGGCATGTGGAAGAACGCCTTCACCAGGATCATTTTATGGTGACTCACATAACAGGAGGTAAGACTTCTCCTCACTTGGAGAAAGGGTTGTCAGCATTTCTCATCCACGTTTCACAGATCCGTTGAGGAGGATGAAACCACAAGTCCATCGAGGGGGGCTGCACCGGGAAGGAAAAGTTGCACCAACTTGTATTTTTTCTGTATAACAGGCATCCGCTTTCAGACATGTTGGTTTACTCTTTCACTCACAAGCTTTCCGTTCTGTATACTGTTTAATGAGACCATCTACACTCTGTAGACCTCATATTGTCTCCTACATGGTTCCCTACTATGTTTGGGTTACCTGTGTGACCTGCAGAGAGAGAAAGGCACAGAAGCAAGCGTGTGTATCCAGAATAAAACCACCTAATACCATTCTCTTCCCTCCGGTCTCCCCCCAGGCACGGATCTCCCATGGACACTCACAGAATATTCACACATGTAAGTGCAAAATACCTTACTTAAGGTAAGGTCCCTCTTATAGAGCTAAGTGGAAGATGGCTCTTTAGTTGCTAGAGGTCCTAATCTAAACATTAATCCTTCATTTTCAGTGATATTTTCTAATTATTTTTTTTGTATCTTTAAAATCACAAAGTGACATTGGTTATTCCAGAAGTGACTTGGGGTATATGAAACAGAGATGAGTCTATATTTTAACACTGAGGATGTATTTAATACTCCGTAATTAACACAAAAATGGTAATCACTAATTTTCAGATAAAATTAACTATGGTTCATTGGGAAAAATTATGCATCCTGTAGAATATATAATTATATCTATTCTAAAGCAATCACTGCTTATATTTACACATCGAGAAATGGTTGCTGGAAATATGACCTACTTGGTAATAAGAAACAGTTTCGATTCTGAAGAATATTTATTCCTTACACTATCATACCTGAATGTTAAATTCCAGGAGGAGGATCTCCATGCTGGCTGAACTATATCAAATTACTTCTCATTTTTTATCTTTTCCTTTCACTTTTTTCCCCCAGACTGCACAGTACCAGTGATCTGAACAATTTTGTTCAGCATTTTGCTGGACGGACTTTGCAAACAACTGTCTGCTGTAAGCACTAAGAAGGGGTTTTGGTAGCAGCAGTTGGAGTCTAAAGCGGATCAGCTTCACATAAAGGTACAAACGACGTAGGAGAGCATGAGTCATTCCATTTAATCTACCCCGAGATGCTGAGTTCAAAACACAAAAAGGTCACCTCTTCTTTGCATGCAGATGACAGTATAAAGTGAACCAATTGTCATCTTATTTCTCTTTAACATCCGTGGCCTCTGTAACGCCACTTTCAACAGAAGATCACATCGGAGAGCAAAACCCCAGCGTGCCGCAACTGTACGTGGACTCGCAGAAGAGCAAGATGAGAGAGGATGGATGAACCCTCTTGAGAAAGGCCACAGAGAACACTCACTACAACTAAAATGGGATTTTATCACTTCTGATTCCCTTAAATCTAAAATACACCCGCGTCAACATTCAAAAGGAGGCTGTTTTATGAGTCCTTGATTTTATAAGGTTTTGAAGGTTTGCAGGATTTTTTGCAAAATCAGGCATAGGAGTGGAACTCTATACACTCACTCTAATCCTCTGGAAACTGGCAATGACTGCTGTAGCAGTCAGAATAAGTAATATTTACAATTAACCATTAGCTTCACCATTAGCAGAGGGAGCTATGGGGGGGGACATTCACATAACGCCAATGGTAGGGCATGGTGTGAGCCGAGAACCCACTGAAGCAGGCATCCCACCAGAACATCTTTTTATTTAAACACTGTATTTAATGCGACTGAATGTTTAGTCTAAGATAAAACATTAAGTGGAAACATACTTCCTTTGATTCTGTTTTTAATTGAGAAGGTTTCCGTACCTAGGGCAATCTGTCTAGTTAGACAGCCTGAGGAGAGACAGTAGGAGTGGAAAACAGAGACAAACAGGTAGCAGCAGCTACATCACTGTTCGGTCCACAAAGAAAGCAGGGATTCATTTTAGAGCTAGGATGCTCCCCACTGAAGAAGTGGGGAAACAGATGGAGCCTGGTAAATTAAAACAACAAAAAAAAAGAATTCTATGCAATCAGCCTCCACTTGCTCTCGAAATCTGTTTCACCACTGACTGCTGGAAATGGTCAAATACAGCAAAATAGCGTTTCAGACTGATACCATGCCCTCAGTTAACACTGATAAGACCTTCCCTTTCCATCTTACCTCTCCTTGGCTGGCCTTGAGATTGAAATTAAATTTTCTTCTGCAAATCAGATGGCCTCTTTAAAACATCTTCGGAGAAGAACACAGTGCTCCAGAGCAGGTTAGGAGATACGCCAAGCATACTGCTGCAGGGAGTGAAGGTGTTTCTGGAAATACTTGGTATCATCGCATTAGTATTAGGGTAACACTACAGAGACAGGTTTTCAGGTTGTTACCCAAGCTGTCGAAAAGGTTTCAAGCATGCAGTGTAGACAATGCTTGCTTGAAATTAATCATTAATCATTAAACATTAATCAATGCCGAATTCCAACCTTCACCTTCTTTATAGATCAAATCTGCAATGGCACCAGCTCATTTTGTAATCCCCTGATGCCAAGATAGTCTGGATCAAGCTGGCTTCCAGCGTAACTTACAGCGGGCCTTTAGCCCTACCTTACGGCTACCAGCTGTAGCACCCGAGGAGCCTTTCAGTTACTGAGGCTCCCTGACATGCTGCACGCTCCAGCCTTTCTCCTTTCCGTTCTGTACTAGACAAAAGAGTAAGAGCACGGACCAGAATCCAATCGCAAGCCTTTCCCAGCTTGGGAAGTAGCTGCTTCTACAGACATCTTAGTTCTGAGATGAAATCCGTCAGTTTCTATTGCCAGTAGAAATTCCAGCTAAGTGTTCTTGCCTTCTGGACCTCTTGTGAGTACTGTAATGTAGTTTTCCTTTAAGCAACTCAAACTTCTGACATCAGCCCTGTCAACTTCCCTCTTTACTCGTCAGAGACTTGGTATCTCTGGGAGTGGAAATCCCCATTGACTGCTGAGCCATAACCAATATTTGGACAGCTGTTCTTTGCTTTATTCTTGGGAGAGAAAAATAACCGACGTTTATGAGGATGACAGAAAGCTAATAAAGGACAGCGAGTCCCTCCTCTCACCGCGTACGAGTTGATGCGGACAACTCTTTCTGCGCTACCATAGGAACGTCTACCCCATACTTTGGTGCAAGTACTTAAACCCAACCCGGGCAGCACTGACTGTGTTGACCAGCTTCCCCTGAGCAACTAGTCTCACGCATTTCGGTGATGCGGAGTTACCCGTAAGTGCAAACGCCGTCAGAATCAGGGACATATTTTTCAGCTGATCCTAATATTAATCAAGCAGTATGCTGCAAGAGCTTCACAGAACATATATTACACTAAAAAATTTATTTTAAAAAATAAAATGAATTTATACCCTCACCAGCACATAGTGCTGCACACAGCGGGGTGCTCTTACCTTTTGACTTCAGTTCCCGCCATATTTCAGTGCTATTTAGTGCCACCCTAGTTAAGAGTCATGTGCTATTTCCATAATTAATCTCATTTTTCAAAGGTGCGTAGCTCATCTACTTTAATTCCCAGTGGGGACTGGAAGCAGCTTGCTAGTGATCAGCTTCGGCATTAATTTTTTTCCTATCTTTACAAAATGGCTTACTCAATCAATCCACTTATTACCTCTTAGAGAAGAGGCATTTACTCCCTGATCCCGCAGTGCTTGCATGGTGTTGGTGGTCCTTACTGGAAAAATGTCTATGCTCCTTAACCCAATGCAAAAGCCTCAGCTGATTTTGGCCAGAGAGACTGGGATTTTTCTTCTGATGGAAAACAAACCACAGCTTTAACGTCACAACTTCATATGTGAGTGCAGACACACGCTGCTTCAGGAGCAGGGGCCTGAAAATGCAGGGCACGAACTAATTTCCCCAAAAATCAGCATTCACACTTTGGTCACTCCTTTGCCTTCGCATTTTATTAATACGTTCTTAAGCAATCGATCTCATTTACAGGGGAATAATATGGTCATGTAATTTAATATATCAATTTGTTAATAAACATGGGAGAAGATGAAATATATCTTTATACTTCATGTAAATAACAGAAAATTAGGATACTATTATTGTGACAAAGGCAAAGGACGTGCGTGCCAAGTACCCAGTTAATGGAAGCCAGCACAATCTGACTGAGATTAGTCACCGTAGGTGCATTTATTCTGACTGTGGAGGTGGCCTTTGCATCTGCAGCAATCAAACCGCTCTGATGGTAAAAGTCCAATTCAGAAACGCAACTAAACCAACTTTGCCGTTCTCTTCCACACCCACCGTCCGCGCTCAGTGCGACGCAGGTATTTTTGCCTCCAGCATGCCCAGGTGTGGAGGGGTTTTGCTGGTAAGCTCCTAGCTGGGAAGCCACCCATTTGCCCCAAAACCACCCAGCCTAACTGTTACTTGGGTGTCCCCTTCCCTGGTTTTGCCAGAAGCTCAGACGCATTTTTCCCAGTGTTGAAAGAAATGGAAAAGCCACATGAAGGGGGCCTACAGGAAGGATAGAGAGGGAGTTTTCCCAAGGGTGTGTAGTGATAGGATAAGGGAGAATGGCTGTAAACTAAAAGAGGGCAGATTTAGATTAGATATTAGGAAGAAATTCTTCACCATGAGGGTGGTGAGGGACTGGAACAGGTTGCCCAGAGAAGCTGTGGCTGCCCCCTCCCTGGCAGTGTTCAAGGCCAGGCTGGATGGAGCTCTGAGCAACCTGGGCTGGTGGGAGGTGTCCCTGCCCACGGCAGGGGGGTTGGAACCAGATGATCTTTAAGGTCCCTTCCAACCCAAGCCATTCTGTGATTCTATGATTCTATATTAATGAACGAATGTTGCATTCGGTGCCCTCGCCATTGCCACCAACATCGAGAAGCAGCTGCCTCCGGAGGTCACGGGTACCCGGAGCCCCGTTTCCCATGCAAGCACCCGAAGGCGAGAGGGGCACGGGTCCCGCCCGGCCCAGGGCCCTGGCTCCCGGAAGCCTTCCGGGCAGGAATCACAGAACTCGGGAGGGAACGGAGGCCACAGAGAAGAAGGCAAGCCCTGGCTTCAGGGCCACCCCACCAGCCGGGCCGGGCCGGGCCGGCCGGCAGCGGCGCAGCGGAGCCGGGTGCCCCCGCCGGGCCGCGGGGCGGCGCTCCGCCACCCCTCCCCTGCCCCGCGCCGGGCCGGGCCGGGCCCCCTCGGGCGTTGCCGGCAGGCGGGGCCGTCCCCGCCCCTCTCGCCGCGCCGCAGCCGCCTGAGGCGAGCGGAGCCCGCCAGTGTGCGAGCTGCCGCTGCTGCCCGCCGCCGCGCCTCCCGCCCAGCCCGGCGAGCCCCTGCCCTGCTTTCCCCCCGCACCGCCCGGGCGAAGAGAGGCAGCCATGGGTAAGCGAGCCGGGCTGCGGGGGAGCCCCCGCTCCGGGGCCGCAGGGGGAGCCGCGGCTGCGGGGAGGGAGGGCGCGGGGGCAGGTGC
The DNA here is from genome assembly GCF_030867145.1 of Opisthocomus hoazin. Taxonomy (NCBI): domain Eukaryota; kingdom Metazoa; phylum Chordata; class Aves; order Opisthocomiformes; family Opisthocomidae; genus Opisthocomus; species Opisthocomus hoazin. Next base: position 88,772,662 of record NC_134414.1, on the reverse strand, counting down.
GGGGCAGCCCAGCCCCGGGGGTCGCGGCGGCCCCGTCCCGGCCTCCTCCCGTGCGGGGCGGGGGGCAGCAGCCTGTTGAGCGCCCCGGGGGCGGCCGCCCCTCCGCACCCCTCGCCCCGCCGGGGCCGGGCCGCTGCCGCAGAAACTCGGCGGGAGCGGGGCGGGCACGGGGGGGGGCTTCTGGCCGGCGGGGCAGCGGGACCTCGCCTTCCTTCACAGACACGTTGTTGTTATCGCTAATAGTAATGCTACTACGGGGTCCCGGAGCTGTAGTTTCTTGGGGGCGGCTGCAGGCGGCCGGCCCGGAGAGTGCTTGCTCCTCCGGTCCCGCCGGAACCGAGGGAGCGGGGCGGGCGGGGGCCGCGTCGGGGGCGGCCGCTGGGCCCGGCGCTCGGTGCCGGCGCTGGGCAGGGGTTGGACCGTGACGGGGGGTCCCGCTCAGCCCCTGTGTGCCGAGCCCGCGTCCCCTGGGGACCCCCAGTTTTTGCCGGGGGGGGGGGCTGAAGTGTGCCTCGGGAGAGGAGGAGTGACCTCGGGGGTCGGGGAGGAGGGTGGCCGTGCCCTGTCAGGGCGGGGAGCGCTGGGCACGCCGGTGTGCCAGGCACGACGCGCGTCGGCATGAGCATCGGGGAGGGTTGTGGGGCTTTGGGCTAACACCTTCCCCTCTCGTGGCCTGGGGTCTGCGCGGTGGAGGGAACGGGGCGTCGGTGGAAGGTGGTGGCTTCTGCTGCCGGGCTTGTGGGGAGGGCAGCGCTGGCCTGAGGGTGTGAACGCGAGCAGAAGTGGGGCCCCGGCCAGGGAAGGGTTGGCCGTGCCCGTGGGTCACTCGGTAGCCAACGCGCACGTTCAGCCTTGGCATCCTTTCGGTGTGGGCTTTTCAGCATGGGCTGCTTCCTGCAAGCTTGCCTTCTGACCAACCATAGACACAAATGAATTGAGCAGTAATGACAGTTACGAGGTTTGGAAAAAAGAACAGATAGAAAAATACAGCTATGTCTTTGGTCCAGTTTGCCAGTGGCGTGTTACTGCTTAGAGGTTGCAGCTGGTGAAGCAGAGCTACCAGTGCGTGCCTGTGTGTTAATGTGCAGACACTGATGCTGGCACTGTCCCTGCTTTTAATTAAGAAGGAAAAAAAAAAAAAGGAAAAAGAATTAATTACTCAGCCAAAGACTAAAGAAGCTGACAGAATTCCTATGGTTGCTACTTTGTTAAATTAATTCGCATCACCTAATTCCTTAATTTCTAATTGCTTATTAACTGGTTTGTTCCCTAGCTTAGTGAAGATCAGACTCCTGTAGTATTACGCTCTTTTTGATAAGCTTTTTTGAAGTTTCCAACACCCCTTTCAGTGCGTGTTAAAGTATGGAATCCTACTGCCTCGGCAGCTCAGGAGGCTGAAACAAACCAGCTGTATTATTGGCGCCGTTTTTTGCATGCATCGTCTGATACTCACTTTTTAGACTATGCTGTCTCTATGGGAACTTTTGATATTAAATAAAACTATAAAGTTGATGGCTTCTCCCATGTCTCTGTCTTAGTATCCTGCTCTTAACATACAAATTTGCCTTTACTGCTATGGATTGGTATCAAATCTTGGAATGGGGACTGAAGAGGGAGAGAAAGAAGGGAGTGTTTTCAAGTGCCTTATTAGAAGAAGTGTATTCTTTGAATTACAACAACTTGGTTTTGGGGGGGAATAAAATTTGTTAGATAACACATGTAAAGTTGTTCTTAAGAGTGCTGCCAAGTCAATGAACTTGATTTTTCTTCAGTAAATAAAGTTGCTAGGGGTTTGAAATCAATAAGTTGTTTGAAATCTCTGTGGGTGATTCATCTTGAGGAGAAGCACATCTTTATTTTAGTCCTAAAATCTTAGAAAACCACTAAAGTTAGTCTCACAAGTTGTGGGTCTGCAACAGTGTGTGAAATACCTGTTTGATGTCGGTATAGAATATCTTGTCCTGAATGTAACAGTTGCAGAAAGGGGAGTGAAGAAAGTGTTTCTTGAACGTTCTGCTAATGATGGTGATAATGGCTCAAAACTCCAAGGGCTGTCGACTTCTTTGCTTAGAAACGTTTTGGATGATCAAGCTGTGCCTGACTGGGTAATGGCGGCGTGGTCAGTCAGGAGAGGGGACTTCTAGCACAAATTTCAGATGAAATACTTCAAAAAGAAGTCACAAAAAGAAGCCTTTGTCGGCTGGGGATCCAGTCCCTCATGAATACGACGTTTTGTTTATGCCATTGCATAAGTGCTGCCTTGGCATTAGTAGGCTGAGGCTGATGTGACTGTCTAACCAGGACGTGTTCAGAGCCCCGGCACTGTACAGAGCTTCCTCATCCCATGGCAAGGATGTATTTGACTGGTTCTCATTAGGTCTATTTGAATTGTCCTTGCTCACACAAAACTTTTGTGTAGGACTGGCTTGCTGAGGCTGATTGTTTGGTTGGGGTTTTTTGGGGGTGCTGAGAGTGCGCTGCAGCCATTGATGTTCACTGGGCTTTTGGCTCCCTCAGCGCTGCTGAAAGTTGGGCACACTGTGTTCAACACCAAGTGAGGGTTTGCGTGGGCTGGAAGGTCTTCAGTAATAACTGGCGCAGTGCTCTGTGCAGCTCAGGCAAGAAGAGCCAGTCTTTGGCAGCTTGCATCGTGGCACGTGCTCTTCCAACATCGTGCCTTGTCTAGGAGGTGTGGAGAGGGCTGTTATTTTACAGTATGAACAACAAATGGAAAAGGTTTTTGTTCCTAAATGTTTCAAAAGCATGATATAGTGTAATTTTTGGGGAACTCTCTGTTTTCATAATTTTACACCTTTTCTTCTTTGTAATCCTCAAACTGTTGCTTTCAGATAAGAAAAGGTTGGAGGAGGGTGGGTACATGTATCGTGTTGGTTTGCCTTTTAAAAAAGAGATACTGAGGAGAACACTGTGCACAAACAGGGGATGAAATGATGCCCATCTTCATGTGGGCTGGCAGCCCCTCTCTCTGCAGTCCCTGTGCAGAAACTGCTGCCTCGCGGAGCCCTCAAACCCTGGAGTTACCAGGGGCATCATGCTGTGCCGCGCTGCAGCTGTCCCATGTCCTCCACGCCTTCTGCAGCACGTCCAGCTGACCCAGCAGTGCTTGCTTCTGCATCTCTGCAGCTCTTCCCTGCATCCCAGAGCGAACCATCCCTTCCTCGTAGGCAGTAACCTCAGGAGTTCCACCTTTAGGGGTTTCTACCACCCGTAGAAACAGTCCTCACTTTTATGTGAAACGTGTCCAAAGTAGGTTCAAATATTCCCTGAACGAGGCTTTCTTCTTATAAACAGCTGGGGGCAAATCCTGAAAGAGAATGAGTCCTCTTTCTTTCTATTCAGCTATACACTTTGTTCAGGCGGGAGCTGAAATCTTTTGTGTGTCCCGGTAATAGTAAAATCTGATTAGTATCGGTCATTAAGGGTGGCTGGATTTCAGTTGCCAAGTGCTGTAGTCCATATTCTGTTAAATCTTGGATTTCTTAAATGTACTTAACTTCATTCCTATAAAAAAAGTAATTATATTAAGTTTATCTTCTCTTAAAACCTGTGAAATATGAAATTTTATACTGCTGCCCTTCCTCTATCTCCACAACACCTGCTTAGGCTATTGAAAAGTACTTAATTTTGCCTTCTCACTGTAATCCTTGTCTGAGAAGGAGGCAGGGGAGAAAATGTTGTGCGTTTCAGATATTTTCCAGTGTCCTAAACAATTTGTGTTGTCACCGTATTTACGGATTCGCTCTCTTGCTCTCTTTCTGAACGTGTTGTTCCGCAATACAGGAAATCTGCTGTCCCATGTGCGAATTATGGTATGTCTACATATCTTGAAATGTTACATTTCAGAAAAACATACTGGATTATAGATTACATCCGTGGGAGTGCTGAACTGTGGCAGTACCTATTACCTGTCTTTTTCAGAGTGTTTCTAGAGTTTCTTAAACCAATTGGAATCTGCAGGTCACTTTCCACGTTTAAAGGACTTTTTAATTATTTTTCTCAAGTCAGGTATGTTTTTTCAAGTTTGCTTCCATGTGTTGTTATTCCAGCAGTTCTCATGTTGCAAGCATTGGGTTTTTTATACACTATTTTTTGTATAGCCTTTGTTTTGCAAGATTAATGCTATCTAGGCATAGAATGGTTTGGGATGGAAAGAGACCTTTAAAGATCATCTAGTCCAACTCCCCTGCCATGGACAGGGACATCTTTTCGCTTGCTCAAAGACCCATCCAGCCTGACCTTGAACACTTCCAGGGAAGGAGCACCCAGGAATGGGGCATCCACAACTTCTCCGAGCAATATTTAGTGATATGTAAAGCCATTACTCTAAAAAAGAAGCCCAAAGTCCATTTCAGGATAAGGTTAAAATAAATTGATCATAAATCCAGTGAAGCCCACTTCTTGGTATCTGTTTTTATTCCTCGTGCAGCAGCATTGTGTCGTCCCTGTATGTGGGTGCACGTTCTCGTAGCGAAGATTTTGTTTTCCCTGGGATATACAGCTGGTAGAGCCAGACGCAGAATCGCTGCCCCTGTTGTACTTCCATTGATGATATTTGGGTGTAAATGCATTGTTATCTTTCTAGAAGTGCAAGAGGTCCCCGTGGAAAAATTAAAATAAAATCTGAACGCGCTGTGGCACCACAGTGTTAACGCTGCGGAGGATGTGTATATAGGTCCTACACCTGGGTTGGGGTAATCCCCGCTATCAATACAGGCTGGGGGATGAAAGGATCGAGAGCAGCCCTGCTGAGAGGGACTTGGGGGTGCTGATAGACGAAAGGCTGGACATGAGCCGGCAATGTGCGCTGGCAGCCCAGAGGGCCAACCGTGTCCTGGGCTGCATCAGGAGAAGCGTGGCCAGCAGGTCGAGAGAGGTGATTCTGCCCCTCTACTCTGCTCTGGTGAGACCTCACCTGGAGTACTGCGTTCAGCTCTGGAGCCCTCAGCACAAGAAGGACGTGGAACTGTTGGAGCGGGTCCAAAGGAGGGCTACAAAAATGATCCGAGGGCTGGAGCACCTCTCCTCTGAGGACAGGCTGAGAGAGTTGGGCTTGTTCAGCCTGGAGAAGAGAAGGCTGCGGGGAGACCTGATTGCAGCCTTTCAGTACTTAAAGGGAGCCTATAGGAAAGATGGGGACAATCTTTTTAGTAGAGACAGCAGTGACAGGACGAGGGGTAATGGTTTTAAACTAAAACAGGGTAGGTTTAGGCTAGATATAAGGAAGAAATTCTTTACAATGAGGGTGGTGAAACACTGGAACGGGTTGCCTAGAGAGGTAGTGGAGGCCCCATCCCTGGAAACATTCAAGACCAGGTTGGACAGGGCTCTGAGCAACCTGATCTAGTTAGTGGTGTCCCTGCTCGCTCTAGGGGGGTTGGACTAAATGACCTCTAGGGGTCCTTTTCGACCCAAAACTTTCTATGATTCTGTGATTCTATGATTCTGTGATTTGCTTATAGTGTGCTTTTAATGGAGGTGCTTTTTACCCTGGAGTGTGAGGTCGAGGCTCACTCCTCATGAAGCACAGGGCATCTCGCTGGGATGCGGGGCTGGTGGGGTGTGTGGTGCCACGTCTGGGGGTCGTTCTTCAGGGTTCACCTCAGCATGCTTGTGGCCAGATTGGTTTGAGCCGGCCAGGAAAATTGAAATCCTTTCTGTTGTCCTGGCTGGTTCCTTAAAATCTGTTTGGGTACGAGTGCCTCTGGGTTTGAGTTGTGATGGGCAAATGTAAGGAAAGATAGTTTGGTCTCCATGTGAGGCACCAAAGATGGTTGTATTAAAGTAATGGGTCTCAGCTGAGCCTGCGAGGCTCTGCACAGATGCAGAAGTCTGCACTGGGAGGATTACTGGGCCGGTACCCACAATGGGCAAAGGACGAAACGGAGCCATGGTGGTGCTTGTCCATCACATCCATCTTGTAAGGTGGCTTCTTTCAGGTCATATGCAATGCAGCCTGTGGCCTGGAGGAAACAAACTCATCGTGGCAGTACCAGAGGGGGAATCCATGTCTCCTGATCCTGTCCCAACTCTTCTTCCGCAGGCAGGCGTGAACCTCTGACAGCTGGTGTGCCAGGCTGGCAGTGGCTGTCGAAATTCCTGGTCACCCCTCCCCTGTAAATACAGTGAGCAACAGTGGAGATGATTTCACCATTCAGTGTAACAAATAGTCAGCATCGTATGTACCACTTAGTCCTCAGCTGTTTGTTACTTTCTGTTGCTGCTCTGTCTTGGTTCTTTGGCAGTCTCACTCTCCATAATTATTTGTCTCTGGGGTTTTAGGTTCACAAGCTTGCATGTGGAGTTGTGGCTTGAGAAACATTTACAAGCAACACAAAGGACTATGAGAATTCAACATCTTTTATTCTCCCTGGTTTTGGAGCTGTTTGACTAGCAGCAATTTCAAAATGTGAATGGAGCTCATGTTTCGTTAATAGAATGATGTGCCTGACGCAGAGGTACCGAGTAGTGCAAACCTTAGTGTGCTGCTGTGTGTCAGGTTTGTATGTGTTTGTTTTATGCTTTGGTAGTTGACTGCATATGACACTTGGAAATTTTAGCCTAAAATTGTATGTACAGAAAACGACTTTCAGGAATATGTTTGTACTTAGTGTTTGGGTGGTTTGTGTTTTTTTTGTCTGGAGGGAAGAGTGTTGAGAAGGACCGTGGTTCAAAGATAGTTGTGTCGTGAAAAGGCTGGACTTTTGAAAGTTATAAGCTCATTTGGAGTATCCAACATAAGATACAGCCTTCATAGTTTTATGGGTTTAATGTTTTATTAAGAGCATAGAACAATCATTGCGTGTGTAGCCTAAAACTCTGTCTTCATATACATTCCTTCGATACCAATGAAAATATAAGAATTGCCCTGGTCTAAACCATACATAAATTGGAGAGTGGGATTGCACTGAAGGCAAACAGGGCAAAACTTGCTCTGTTTGAGGCTGAGTAAGGAAGCAGCAGGCTTGCCTTTCCAGGGCTGGTTTGTGGACTGGCAGACAGAAAAGACACCTTGTGTTAACAGTGCAGCTTGTCGGGAGATCCAAAAACCAGAGTAAACCATGGGAGTCCAGCCAGAGGAGGATTACGTTCCAAGTAGTGCGCTGGTTTTCTCAATATTGGAAACATACAGTTGGGCTTATTGGCGGTTTTGCTGAGCTGGAGCCATTGGAGCCTGCTGCTGATGGCTAACCGAGGAGGAGTCCAACTCCCTCGTGCTGCCGGCAAGGCACAGCTGACAGGGACTTTCCGATGTCTGGTTTTTGCTTTACCTTTTAGTCTACGTTTTTGTCAGCTTGCACACTAGAAAATTCATTGAGGGCTTTCAGTCCCAACGCTGAGTGCGCATCAGTGAAGGTCCTGGGTGAAGGTGAGCGCTGGCTGCCCGCAGGTTCCTGCCTGCCCGCTGTGTGAGCCTGCCCAGGAGAGCGGCTGCTGTTCCGCCTTAGTCAAGAGAGATTTCCCACTGATTTTTTTTTAAACTCTTTGGTTTTATGTGTGTTTTGCTTTCTGATGGGACACAGGTGTTTTGCAACAAAAGAGAGTGCTTTTGTCAACTGAAGATGTCTTTTGAAAGCTGCTTAAATTTTAGATTCTGGGAACTTCTGTAAGGATTTGCTGGAATGAAGCCCTGGGCATGCACCATGCCTGTAAACGCCATGCAAGTCTGAATTAGTGCAGAGCTCCGGCTGGATCTTCAGTACTTTTCCTTACTTCTTTACTAAAGTAATTTTCATTTTCTTGTTGGTTGCTTTTTGTGTATTTTATTTTAGTTGTTTTTTTTTTTTTAAAGAAGAACTTTTGGAAGGTTTTAAATGATTGCTGTGTAAACTTACGCTTCTGTTGCCAGAACTGCGTTGATAAAAATGTCATGCACTTTCCCAAACAAGAGTGTAAAATGAGTTGTTGTATTTGTTAGGCACACAGCTGAAAAGAAGTTTGCCACATGGAACTCCCCTTGTGGGAAATCAGCTGCTTTTCTTGAGCTGCTTAAGCGTGTATTACAAAAAAAAAGTCAGGAAGAAGCGAGATGACTAGCAGGAGTATTTGGAGCTGAGAACTTTCGGTGCAAGCACAGGGATCTGCTCCAGCACATCTGTCAAGAGCCCACAGCTTGCAAGGTGAAACAAACAGTAACACTTCATGCAACATCTGCTTAGGCTTCGTGATGGGCGCTGGTACAAAAGCCTTGAAATCTCTTGAAATCTCCGAGATATTCATCATATCATGTCAGTGGAATGTAACAGAATCTTAGTACATCATCTGTTACTGCCTGTTCCCCAGCCAGTGAAGTTACTAGGTACTGAAGCTGATAGCTGTTTCACTGAGCCAGATTTTTACGTAAGCAAATGCAAGGAATGCAGTGCAGAGGGGGCTTTGCTATGCGTGACTGATGTAGCCTGTGTTAGTAATTATTTTCCTCATGCAGTGTATACCTTCACTCCATAGACGTTTTTCCCATTCCATGCTGAAATTAAAGTGGCAATTTCTTGTGGTTGGTAATTGTCTGATGAAAACTCCCCTTTTCAGGTAATGTCTGGAAACTAAAAGAGATAATGACATGGAATGAAAAACAGTCAAGTAATTTCGGTTTTTATAGCCCGTAATTTTTAGTCTCTCCCTTTAAATGATTTTTAAACAGTTTGAAAATACCTGTTTTTCTCCTCATACTTGAGCTATGAGAAGCATATAATAGATACTTAATCTTTAACCTCCTCCTGAATTCTCTGAGGTTTTTCTTCCGATCTGCCACTAATATGCTTGCAACACTTTGTTTGAGAAATTGTTGTAATCTGCCACATATTAAATTCCCATTGTTCCTCAGTGGAAACCTCAGGGCGGCAGAAAAGAACCAGGAAGGAGTAAAAAACCTCTTGAAAGCGCTAATTTAAAGTAGCCATGGTGGACTGAAGGTAAGTATTTGGGGAGTGGGTGGAACTGAAACAAAACACAAATGAGGTAGCAGCGTGAGTCAAGACTCAAATGATTTTTAGGCTTAAATAGTCTGTAGATTTCATTAAAATGATTTTATTTTCCTGTAAAACTTTATTCATGGATTTCTTAGGTTTCCCATGGCTGTCGTCATAAAAAACTACTGAATGTTTTCCCCATTACAGTCAGCTCCCCAGCGCGCCCCAGCATGGCTTAGGCTCTTTCCATTGTCCTTGCAGAGAGGAAGTGCCAGACTTCATGGTCGAACTTCCTCCTTCTCTCCCGCTAAGCTGTTTTCTGCCAGGTTTTGTGGGCAGAGGTATGCGTGTGGGTAGGGTGGTTCCCTGCTTCCCTTATTCTTGTTGGCATTTGATCCTCTGCTGAAGGCTTTCTCCCTGAAATGGTGGGCAACAGCCCTTGCCAGTTTTGCACGCGTGATGAGCATGGCTGTGACACCATCCAGTGGTGCACTGGGCGTGTGCAGCTGTGTTCTCCATAGACGATGTCTCTCTGTGATAGCTGCTAGCTTTTTTCTGTTTCAAAGTGATGTACTTCTGCTAGAGGTAGAAAGCAGTGGGGATGTTGGGAGAAACAGCTTTAAAAAAAACCAGAAAGTCAGGAGACGCTCTCTTAAAGCAAAATGAAGTGCTTACTGGTGTTGCCAAGGCTAATGGGAATATGCCAGCTGCTGTTAAAACCTGATGCAGTCTTAATTACTGCACACTGAGTCTTTTTTCTGTTCTTATAAGGACATATGAAGAAAAAATTCAAGAAAATGCCAACATAGTTACAGTCAGTGCTGTCTACTTCTTCCCCTTACAAAATGCGTTTAGGTGATGAACCTGTTTTGTTTCATGCTGGATTAGCTGACCTTAGATAGCATTGCTATTTTTTGTTTAGGTGTAGAGATACTTGCCAAATTGGTCAGTATGCTTGCTGTGTGATGGCAGTCTACTTTCTGAAGTGCACCTACCCTCTTAGAAAGAAATCTGTTCAAATGGGTTAGAGAATTAGGAATATTCCTTGTTTGCAACATGGTTGTTAGAGTATAACTGAGGGATGAGAATGGAAACAGTACCTGAGTTTCTGTTAAAAAAAAACAAGGAAACAAAAGAAACCCTACCAGCTACTTGAAAGGTGGCATGTCTGTTCATTACTTCTTCCTCTGCCATGCTAAGTGGGTCCCTGTGCAGGACTCCTCAGAAGGGTCTTACACCAGCTTTGTAAGAAGACGCAGAGGGGAGAAGCAGTTATCCAGCCAAAATGTGAGTTCCGCAGGCATTCCTTCCTCTTTCCTGTGGTAGGAGGCAGGTTTATGGATTCAGAAAATGCCATCATGCCTGCTTAAGTTCTCATCTACTGTGACTCTTCTTAAAATACTTGATCCATAACCATTTGTTTTTTAGGGAAGAGGGTGGTAAGATTAGTAGGAGGGAAGCATGCATTTTTCCTTCCATATGCATTTGCAAGCGTGACTGCTGTGCCCACTTCCCACATGGTCAGTAGTCTGTCTTCTTCGGCATGTGTGAAAAGTCCCTTATGTTACGTCCCGTACCTTGTAAATAAAGTGTTTTCTGTTGCCTTACTCAGAAAATATGTCAAGCTTTTCTTTGCATATGCTTCATTGCTCCAACACTTCTGCTTTGCATTTGCATCTGGTTATTAGATCTCTGTGGAGAGATTTCTTCTCCTTACCCAGATTTAAACACAGGAGAGAAATCACAGAATGGTTTGGGTTGGAAAGGGGCCTTAAAGATGGGCCCATGGGCAGGGACGCCTTCCACTAGACCAGGCTGCTCAGAGCCCCATCCAACCTGGCCTTGAACACTTCCAGGGAGGGGCCATCCGCAGCTTCTCTGGGCAACCTGTTCCAGTATTTCACCACCCTCACAGTAAAGAATTTATTTGTAATATCTAAGCTGATTCTGTCCTCTTTCAGTTTAAAGCCGTTACCCCTTGTAGTGTATCACTACACTCTGTGATAAAGAGTCCCTCCCGATCTTTCCTGTTTAAGCCCCGTTTAAATACTGGAAGGCTGATATAAGAGCCTTGACTTCTCCAGGCTGAACAGCCCCAACTCTCTCAGCCTGTCCTTAGAGGAGAGGTGCTCCAGCCCTCGGATCATTTTTGTGGCCCTCCTCTGGCCCCGCTCCAACAGGTCCATGTCTTTCCTGTGCTGAGGGCTCCAGAGCTGGACGCAAGACTCCAGGTGGGATCTCACCAGAGCAGAGGGCCAGAATCACCTCCCTCGACCTGCTGGCCATACTGCTTTTGATGCAGCCCAGGAAATGGTTTGCCTTCTGAGCTCTGAATGCATATTGTTGGCTCATGTCAAGCTTTTCATCCACCAGTACCCCCAAGTCCTTCTTTGCAGAGCTGCTCTCAATCCACTCATCACCCAGCCAGTGTCCATGTTTGGGATTGCCCCAACCCACATGCAGGACCTTGCATTTCGCCTTGCTGAACTTCCATTTATTTGCCGTTTTAGTAGTATTTTCTTGTCAGGCTAAATCACTGACATCACAGCAGTATCCCAAAACTGATTGGTCCTGAGCTGTTATGTGTGGTCCTAGAGACGTTCAGGCTTTTGCTCTTGGGCACTCGATTGACTTCCATAGTCACAAGTGGACTTGCAGCAGGAGCCTTCGCCCTTTGGTGGCAGAAATGGCTGGAGCTCTCTTGCTTAAAGCCCTCAGGCTCAGCAGCTGCTGCGTGACCCACTTGTCCTTAAGGAGACAGCTGGGAAGAGCACCCCTGTGACAGCCTGCATCCCAGGCCTCCTGCAGCACACAGGATGTACTGTACTGGTGCTTCCTGCTAGGGGATAACTGGCAATTAACTTAAAACCCTTCCCCTAGGTCATCACGGCTTTTAAGGAGCTTTTGCACTTATTATCTCAGAAACTGCCTTTCTTCCTTGAGCATGACCTGCCAAGACAGCTGTGTTTCTCTTAAGTACCTAAGTTAATGATGCAAAACATGAAGCTTGAGAGGACAGCAGGATTACAGCCCTTCTTAGCTGCATGCCCACTGCCAGCGTCACTTGTGTGGGAGACCAGCATGGTCAGGGGCTTTTGTGGCTGCAGGGCAAAGTGTAAGGCATGCCTTGGGCATCTGCGGTCCTTTCCGCAAGGGGTTTTTGAGCATGGTGCTTCTATGGCCTTTCTGGGCTTAGTGTGAAACAAGGCAAGCTTTCATTTCTTTTTTCCTTGTGTCTGCTTTTTGTTTGTTTGTTTTGTTGTTGTTTATGGAATGTAATGGATGCAATAGAAAATACTTTTTGCAGATGTAAAAATAGTATTGCATAAAAGGTTTTTTGTAGATTCTGCTAGCATACACTTCATTTATAATAAGCCCAGTGGACTAGGTGGCTTTGCATCTGAGGGTATTCACAATGCCCCTCTACGCCTAGGGCAAAAATTGCTCAGTGTGGGTGTCTGGTAGTGTTCTGTCTGGGCTGTATAGCTGGTTTCCTATGAGGGGGCACATAGTAACCTAAACCTACCTCTGTTCACATGACCTTAAGTTGGCTATTAACTCGCTTTCTGCCGTGGTAGAGTGCAGACTTTTTCATTTCCAGCTTTGCTTGGGAGCTCCGTCTCCTGCTGTCTCTTCTCACGGAGCTGTGTGTGGGCTTACCTGCAGCATGCGTGGCAGGAGTTTGCACCGGGAAATACCTTCCCAAATGTCAGCCCCGCAGCTGTGCCCCTCTGGGGCCGTGTGGAAGAGGCAGGGCAGCAGTGCCAGCAAGCTTCACTACCATCTTTTGTTTCCCCTCATAGCTATGGTGACCCTGGATGTGAGACCAGGAATGTATGCACTGGAGATGATTTAAGGAAATGTGCAGCACCGCATACTAATTAATTCAGGTCATGATACTCATAGGATAAGCACAGAAGCTTCCTGTCTCCCAAGTGGTTGCTGCAGTTCTGATGTGAACCACTTTGGCTTATGCCAAGGAAAAACCTGTGTAGTAATTAAAATGAACCTGAACTGCTTTAGAAGAGCCTGGTTTGAATTAGGGCATGATTACTGATTCTAGCAGTACTCGGCTTTGCTAAATCTTTCTGTTTCCTTCCATGCTGTTCATTCTGCTGCCACGCCATCAGCTCAGCAACATCTACTGGGGTAGTATCAATTCAAATGAGACCCCTCACCTCTGTGGAGGAAACAAAGGCTTGGCTAACACATACTGCAAGCCTTGGTGGGACTCTGTCGGGGGTGTGGTGCCCACTCCAGAGCTTGCTGATGGCTGCGAGGGTCTTGCGTTAGCCTGTCTCCAGAAAGCCAGCACTACTGGAGCAGAAAATGGGGAGTGAAAAGGTAACTGTTGCATGCACGACTGTATTGATTGCTGTTCTTCTCATGGGCATCTGAAATAATTAACTAAATTGGACTGCTTGGAGTTACTACATTAAATCCAAATCCTTTGGCCTTAAAGTGCATTGCCTTTTGTGTACCTGTGTGGGAAATTCAGGATAAAGCAAGAGTACAACAGAGTTTTAATCTCAAACCGTGGAAGCTCTGTCAGTTTGAGGGCTCAGGATCCCTTGATTATGGTTTTCTTTCACATGAGCTAGATGATGTGCGTATTTTTCCTTTATGTGTAGATGACACCATCTAAAAGAATATCTTTAACCCCTGTTTGTAGGGATGACAAACTGTGAACATGGGTTTTTGTCAAAAAAATGCAGTAAAGCTTTTTTGAAAAGAAGCATTTTGTATTAGGTTGTGCTGTCATCAGGTCACAACTATGGAGCACTAGTCTGAAAGTCTCCCGTATTACAGCTGTGCTACTTGTTTTCCAAGGCATTTTTCAGAGAGGATCCACTGGGAGCTGCTGAAATGGTTTCCCAAATTCTTCTCTGTTATAGTGTGTGGGTGCCCTGATGCCCCTGCCTTATTCTGCTGTGCCCTAAAGTGGTAAGGCCCTCCATGTCTATGACCTCTGGTGATTGGACAAATATTCTTTTTTTCACCGTTGTTTGTTTTTACAGTGTTTAAGAAGTTGATGTTGGCAGAAGAACAAAAAACAGTAGGATTTTTTTTTGTAATCCAGACAAGCAGGATGCTTACACTAGAAAAGCCTTTCTCTCATAAGAAATTGAAATGTCTTTTGTGGAAAAAATGTTTAAAATGTACATTGTGGTATGCTGCTTTTTTTTTTTCCTCTGAAGGAATTGTCTCTGCTGTAAAATGAAACCGATCCAGAGTTTAAAGGCTCGTATTGGACATCCCCTCAGCTTGGGAGCTATTGGAAAGGGAAGCGAATGTATGAGTTGTACAGAGAGGCTACATTTTGGGCTGTGCTGATTTTCCCTATTTCTTCCTCTGAAATTGTAGTTTATTTTTGGAAAGGCCAAGAAATTAGAGGTCACTAAACATAACGATTAAGCGTTGATAATCTCTAAATGTGACAGTCCCTTCTCCCTTTTTAAGAATCGCATTTTTGCAAGATATGAATTCCACTACCCGTAAGATGTCTCATGCTCTTTAGAGAGGGTGTCTCTGCTGTCTCCCTACTTTCTGTGCGGGAGGTGGACCAGGGTTCTTTGGAGAGCTGCAGGCGTCTAGTTCTTACGCACTATGAAATCTTTCCTCTTGGTTCCTGCTCCTGTCCAGCCATTGTCTGTTGTAGTCCCTGAATCACAAGTCCTGCTGTTATTTTGGAGGCTTTTGTTTACTGTTTGGTTTCTGAGCACTTAGTGCCTGGTACTTATTTCAAATTTTCCCTCTTCCATGGTGATAAATGGAAATCTACTTTTTTTCATAACGGAAGATGCAGTTTTTCATGTATGCTTGAGAACTGGGACTTAAGTTCAGCACCAGAACTTGATAAACTTGCTGACGGTATTGCAAGAGTTGCAGGTCTATAGGAAGGCACAAACCCTAGGCAAACCCTGAGCCTACAACACCTATGAAAGACGTATGTTTTGAGGAAGCATATCTGAAAAAAAACTGTGGAAACAAAACAGGGATCATTTTTTTGGTAGGTGGTACTTATTTGGATAGACTTAAAGTGCCTGAAGGGTAAGTTTTATCCTGTAACATAGGCCTGGTACATCTTAAATTCTCAAAATACTCTGTGCTTCTTTCCCCATCTTTTCCCTGTAATGAAACAAGATCTTGCTATAAATTTATTGTCTGCATTTGAGCGATGTAATACGTCTGTCTGATACTTCAGTGCATTCCCTGTTCGGTCACTAAAGAGGCTCCATCAGTTATTACATCTTTGTTACAAATGTGTAATTTAAAAACAATAAATTTGAGGGTTGGGGAATGGGGATTTTCACAGTAATGTTGTTAAGGACATGTTGCAAAACTGACATAAGTGTCATATTTTTTTGCCCTGCAAGCTCTGCATTTTTCAGGCAAACTTTGTTATAACAGAGCAGTTAGGAAGCAGTGGTTAGTGGGTCAGACAGGCCCAGGGGGCTAAATTGGGTTTTGTTCAGCCAAATGTTAGTGCTTTTTAATCAACACTGAATTCTGTGTGCAACACTATCTTCCTTCCCCAAAGCCATAACAAAACAAAAATGGGTATTCAATTGGGTCATGCACAACAGCTGCCCTTTATTGAAACAGTTAGGGAGTTACCACAGCAAGGGAAGTGAAGTTGCTTATAGCTACTGCTCGAGCATCGCTTTGCTGCTGTGGCTTTGGTGATCTGGTACAAGCAGCTGTTGGTGAAGATCTGCTCACTGTCCTCAAACTCCCTTTAGAAGGAAGAGAAGAACTTTCTTTCGTGTTTTTTACAGCAAGGTGCAAAATTCCACTAAAACAGTGTCCCGAAAACTGGAAGTGCAATTAATTTACAGTGCTGTGAAATAATTGCACAGACTTCTTTTTGCCCTGTACAGCTTCCATAGGTGTTAGGCTACTTCACATTACGGAATTGTTTTTTCAAATCTCACTACTGCCACCTGTTCAGTAAATGTAATTAATGTGATGGTAGAAGTGCTGGAGGCTTTGGACTGTCTTCTCTAAATGGCTTATATATTCTCTACTGGAGACTGTGTGTTAGTTGGGCTATCCTGAGAGGTTTCAATTTGCCTTGATACAGGTCATCTTTTGACAAAAGGCTTCCTGCAGGCCAATTTAATTTTTAAAAAGTCCGTTGTGGTAGAAGAGCCTCAGTAGACATCCAATGCAGGTGTCTTTGAAGATTTTACATTCAGCTGAACTTCTTGCAATTAACAGGAGTTTATTAACCTCTTCACCCAAAGTGAGCTGAGTCAGTGCTGTATTTAAAGTTAAAAATTAACGATGATTTACTGGATACTTATTGGCGGTTGCTGTAAAGGAACCTACAAGCAAAAAACCAGTAATTTTGTTTTTTAAAGTTCTGAAGCAGTTCACTCCTCCATGAGAATAAGTAGGAGGATCTATAGCCAGGTGTTGTTGCCTTAATGTTGCAAGGAACAGGAGGGTTAACATGGTTTTGCCTTGTTTTGGGTGAAGAGCTTAAAAAATAAAAGCATTAATTATTTTTAGAGAGTTGTTTTCTACAAAACGTTACATTAGTGGATGACTGTCTTCTGAAACTTCCAAATACAAATAGTTTTAAAAGTAATGAAGATTACTTTGAAATGGACAACTCGTCTCTGAAGACTTAGGACTAGTTGTCTTCTCATAATGCTTGGTGTCGGCCCCTCCTTCCCCTGTTGTGTGGCAAGCTGCAGAGAGGCAGTGTGTGCAAATGGGAGTATGAAGTGCCTGCTTGAAAAAAAAATAGGCTAAAATGTGAAATCAAATGCACGTTTATTTAGATAATTAATTCTCAGAGAGGAACTGTGTCTCGGGGTGCAATGTATTAGTGGTGCATGCTCGTTAATGCAAAATTTTGTCCCAGTTCAGAAATGCACTAATATATGTGCTTATCCCTAGACACACCGACAAACAGCATCTTGAGCACAAGAGGCAATACTTGATATGCTTAGCTGTAGAACTTGTAAGTGGTCTGTTAGATCAGGGTCTGTAAGTGCATATTTGTGTTAAAAAGACACACAGGAACATGCACAGCAGGTAAAATTTAGCTGATTTGAGGCTTTGCAGCAGTGTTTTATTACCGTTGCAAATGCTTGCTTGCTTTAACAGACAGTAAAAGTCATATTTTGTATTAGAAGTAGGAAAAAAATGGTTTGGGGTTGTGCATACAGCATGAATTGGAATAATTTTGGTTTGGCTGGCACGTTGCTTTAAAGACCAAATGAAATATTTCCTTAGCTTCATCTTTCAGGTAAGTAATTACAGAAATATGCATTGCTATTTGATAGTCCATGAAACAACTTTTCGTTATAATAAGATCTACAAAACATGTTTCATGTTATGAGCACCGATTTGGAAATTGTGGTTGAAGATCGCTACCATGGTAGGAGATAGCTCTTGTGGAAATGAAGTACACTGCAACTTGGATACAAATGATTACGCTTGTGTAGAGAAGTGACACATGAAAGCATGATTATTGGCTTCTGATGGATGTTTCAGGCATGGGTAACATGCGTAGAAGCTTTGACTTTGAACTTTTTTTTCCCAGAACCACACAACACTTTCTTTTTGCAACTGCTGTTACCACTGTTTTCTGTCTAGCAATCAAATGCATTGTAATAAGTAAGAATTTGGTCTGTGGTGGAGATTCTGAGTATAATTGCAAAGTTTATACTGTTTCATAGTTGCAAAAAACGTTAAATGTGCTTATACTTGATTGGAAACAGGGCTTCTGACAGTGTCACGGATGTGTTGGGAAGTGCCAAATTGATTGCCAGGGCTGCAGGGAACATGCTGGTTGTGCTTTCTGAGTTGAATTTTTCAGTCTTCTGTAAAAATGCAAAGACAACCCGAAAAGCCTGTTAATTTTTCCGTAATGAAGTGTTAACTGTTACTTTAACTGCAGCCTTCCTGGGTGATAGCTCCCCTTATATGTGCATTTAATGGTATCAACTAATGTTGGAATACATACACTATTTCAAAAGTGTGTTATATTGTGAATAAGCTTTCATCTCTGAAATGCTGAAACTGCTTTAGATATAGGTGTACATAAACCTACATGTAGCAGCTAGGTGGCAGAAACTGTACCTTTTTAAAATAAAGCAGTGCTATAAATGCAGCAGTGTTGCTTTGTAGTGACTGTTTAGTTTCTTTAAAAGAAAGAATTTTGTGATACCTTTGTATTGCCAGAAATGTGTCCTTTGAGAAGACAAAAGTAACTAACTTCCTTCTGTTTTATTGATGGCTTCTTTTCTCTGGGTGTCTGAATGGTCAGAAGCAGATTCTTGTGTTACGTATCATAGAATCATAGAATGGTTTGGGTTGGAAGGGACCTTATAGATCACCTAGGTCCAACCCCCCTGCCATGGGCAGGGACACCTTCCACTAGACCAGGTTGCTCAGAGCTCCATCCAACCTGGCCTTGAACACTTCCAAGGAGAGGGCATCCACAGCTTCCCTGGGCAACCTGTTCCAGGGCCTCACCACCCTCATAGTGAAGAATTTATTCCTTGTATCTACCCTCTTTCATCTTAAAGCCATTACCCCTTGTCCTGTCACTACGGGCCCTTGTAAACAGTCCCTCTCTAGCTTTCTTCTAGGCCCCTTCAGGTACTGCAAGGCTGCTCTAAGGTCTCTCTGGAGCCTTCTCTTCTCCAGACATATCTACTGTCTATGTGGTTTTAAAATAAAGGTGGCTGAGAGATGTCATTTTGTGCTTCTGCCACTGGCTTTTCTACTGTCTGCTGTCAAGTCATTTACCTGCCATACCTTGTACAACTATATATGTACACCAGTTGAACTGCTCGTGTGAAAGAAGGTTTGGTATGTGAGTGTGCCTGTGTAGAACAGAAGCTTAGGGTGTAAGTATTTGGAAGCAGGCGCTGTTTTGTGGGTTTGTGTATCACTCATTAGACCTAAAGCTCACCCTAATTGTACTGTCTAGGTCCTTTTATGATGCAGCAATTATGGGGAATGATATGGGGTGAAAAAAGTTTTCTCTGTGTTAAGATGTACTACTGTTTCAAAAAGAATGCCTTATCTCTTAAATCAACCTAAAATGGAAGTGCAATTAGTAACAAACACTGTGACCTGCTAGGAAATTCTTTAAACTCAGTCAGAGTCCAGCGGAGGGCTACGAGGATGATGAGGGGACTGGAGCATCTGTCCTATGAGGAAAGGCTGAGGGAGCTGGGCTTGTTTAGCCTGAAGAAGAGAAGGCTGAGAGGGGACCTTATAAATGCCTATAAAGATCTTAAGGGTGGGTGTCAGGAGGATGGGGCCAGACTCTCTTCAGTGGTGCCCAGTGACAGGACAAGGGGCAACAGGCACAAACTGAAGCACAGGAAGTTCCGTCTGAACATGAGGAAGAACTTCTTCCCTCTGAGGGTGACGGAGCACTGGAACAGGCTGCCCAGGGAGGTTGTGGAGTCTCCTTCTCTGGAGATATTCAAGACCCGCCTGGACAAGGTCCTGTGCAGCCTACTGTAGGTGACCCTGCTTCGGCAGGGGGGTTGGACTAGATGACCCCCAGAGGTCCCTTCCAACCCCTACCATTTTGTGATTCTGTGTGATTCTGTAATTCCATGTATGGCTCGTTCAGTCCTTTGCTGGGCACTGCTTACCTGCAGAGGTGGTAAGTTGTTCTAGTGTGCTGCTTTAAATTCTTTGACTTTCCAACCATTTCTTCGTAGTATCTGGCTGATGGCCACTGTGGTTTGCATAGGAAGCCAGAGAAGACTTAAGCTCGACTCTGCATTTATATCTGAACTTTGAGACAGAGCCATCATTAGAGCTGGCAGCTATTAGATGAAAGCATTATAAGGTGGTTAGGGTGGAACCCTTGCTTTCCTGCGTAAGAAACTTCTTCGGGGTTCTTCAGTTGTATGGTCATGATGGTGATACAAAGAATGGTTATGTGCTTTGATTAGAGGAACTGTGAGAAAACAAAGCAAAAAATCCCCCGCAACAGTTTATGTGTAATGGTGGCTTAGTCTTGCTGGGATTTTCCTCTGTGTGAGACGTTGGGTCAGCAATGTGTGAAAGGGCTGTCTGTCTTCAGACCTGGTTTGTTACAGCAGATTTGCTGGGCTGCAAGCTACTCGTGCTATGTCAACAGCATGAAAAGTACTATTGAGTGCACCATCTTATCAAAGTTACACAAGTTAGTTTGTTTTAAGAAGAGTGCAGTAGAGTTACTGAAGAAGAACCAGGTTATTCTGTCTGACAGGTTGGGAAATACATGCCTTGTTACAAAATGGGGTGTTTAAGAAAATGCTTGAGGATGCAAAACTTATGTCCTCCCTAACTGAACACTTTGTACAACACCTCTCTTAACTCTTGAAATTCCAAAAAGCTTGATTCCTTAACAGACAGGTCTGTGGGAATTTGGAACGCAAGAGCTGTGAGGTAGTTCATTTGTTGTAATGTTTAAACTTCATTAAATGTGACACTAGATAGGATAATGTAATTTTACTAGACTCAGAAAACAACATGCAAATTTTCCTAACAACTAAAATTGTGGTGTCCTAAACAGTAGTGAGAGGGGTCAGTGTATCTTACATGTGTTGAACATTGAGGAACACAAGCCTGAGGTAGCAGTTGAATAATTTGTAGGGTTACTGTAAAGCCCTTTCAGTCACTCTTGCTTTTTAATGTCAATTTTGCACATTAACATTATTTGAGAGATCGTTATGTTTTTGACTACAGAAAGTGCTGTCTGATGAAAATGTTCTTGAGAATCTTACCAAGTGCATTTGTTACAGGAGCAAGCACATTAATGTAGCAGAATGTGAAGCTGTTCATTAAGGCAATATGCTGTAGTGGCAAACATAATGAGATTTATGTGAATTTTAAGTCCTATCTGTACCTGTGTCTTGGTTTTATGGCTCTGAGTAAATGAGTTGAGTACTTTCATCTCCCTTCTCTTTCACTTGCTTTTGTATTCAGGATGCTTAATGGGTAGTTATTATCTTCAGAATGCTTCCATGTCTAAATGGAGGGTGATTCGGAAGACATTCCTCTGTGGAAAAAACATGGTTTAGAGTTGCAGGTTTGATTTATACTTGTTCTTAGCGTTTTCAGCTAGTGTGTGTGTGCACCCTCCAAAAGAGCAGTGTCTGAAAGGGCTCGTAAATCCTGTCCCTTTTGGTTTCTCCTGTTGCAACCATAAAACAGAAGACTGGAAGAAGAAATGGGCTGTGGCTGAGGAAAGAGGCATTGCCTTGCCTTTTGGAAACCAATGTAAAACTTTTCCTGCAGTTTAGTTTCCTTCCAACACTCACCCGGCATGTTATCGTTCCCCCCTGCCTTTCCATGCATTTTTGTCTAAATGAGACAGACTTACAGTCTTTTATCTTTTAAGAGGGGGAAAAAGAACCCCCAGAAAACAAACTCCAAAAACTAAGCAAGTAAAAACCCTGGAAAAGCCCCTTGCCACTTTAGATTTTTGATTTGGAGCTCTCTGTGGCTCTGCCACCTGTGGAGCTTCAGAAGTAAGAACCGTGCCCCAGCTGCAAACCAGCCTGTTGTTGCTTTCTGTGTTTGCATGGGAAGGCTGAGTTGCATGGTCATCCAGGTGACACAGGGACCTTGGCCTCTGCTACGTGGCTGAAAAGGAGATGGCTGACAGGGTTTAGGGGTTTGAGAAGAGTAAGCACATTTCCTAGAGCTTGCATGTTTGGCAACTCTTAAATGGAGAAGCTCTTCTACTCTTTCCTGGCCTTGAGACATGCAGTCCGTTTCAGTCTTTAAAGAGGGATTTTTCCTTGTGCTCCACAAGCGAAGTGAACGGTACCCTGTTAGTGGTCATTCAGAGAAAGGCAGAGACCCCCCAGCTGGACCAGGGAAGAGTTCCATCTACTGTGAGCCCTGACCAGTGCTAATCCCTCCTCTGCTGGCGACTAAGTGACCTGGCTTGAGGAGGAGAGGGAGCAGGCGATGAGCAGGGGGAATTGCAGCCAACAGGAAAAGGCTGTACATGGGGGGAGGACTGAAAAGTTGTGGGGAAAGACGCATTTCTTGCATATGAGGTTAATGGTCTAAATGGGAAGCAAGTTCAAATTTGTGCTTGGGACCCTGTCAGTCAAATACTGATTTATCTCTGTGTGTAACCTGTGTATATGATTTGATGTATTATTACTTCTGTGGATGTCAGTATATGCATTTTATTTTGGGTATGTAAGGCTAGTAATGGAATGTGGCGTAAATCATCTGGAATTTAAGCTAATGTTATGCACATTTTACAGTTTAGTACTCCTTTCCAATGTTAAATTATTACAAGTTATGGTTTAACATCTGCTGGGACAAATCATGCTACAGGGCAAATTGTGGGAGAGAAAGTGTGTGTGACTATTACTTATGATTTTAAGCGTAGATAATCTCTCTTTGTCTTTCTTCCTCCCTGATTTCATACACTAATCTCTGTCTTAGCTTCAGAGTCGCTGATTTACATGTATGAGCAGTTTCTCACCTAAGCAGCCTCTCCTCCAGGTAACGATCACTTAGGAAATAAGTGTGGGATTCACAGTCTGGCTCAAAAGAATTTGGGAAGCTTTGTCAATACTTTACATTTTTCAAGGACACAGGGCACAGTATTTTCAGGTCAGATTCTGATATCCCTTCTTAATGAACAGTTTTCACTGCAGTAAGGTCCAAATCCAAACGCCGAATGTAGCAGATCTGATAAAAGCAGCAGAATTTGACCCCTCTTTGGCTCTTACCATGTCCGCTGTGAACTTCAATAACGTTTTTTCATGATGTTTGTGAGATAATCCCATTTTCTTGCTGCTTGATTTATTTCTAACAACTCTGAAGGCCAATGAATATGCTATTTTCTGGAACGAAATGTGTGTTTGGAGGCTGGGGGGAGTGTCAAGCTGGTTTTTGTCCTTTTGTTTTTAACCCCTCTTCCATAGAAGACACAGTGTCCTACAGACAGATAGAACAATGCTATATTCCATTTTAGCATTGAATCACAAGAAGGGTCTTTGGAATTAAATTTGGCGAATTGCCTGGATATGTTCAGTTTTTAACAAGCACTGCTTTGTGCATTAGCACCCTACGCTTCCTCCCTCCCTCCCCCCGATGCTGCCACTGAAGAGAGAAGGAGAAACAAAAAAACCCAAACCAGAATAAAAGCATCTGTTAGAGTGAAAATGGGGAAAAAGAAGGGATGAAAGGAAGAGAAAAGATGTATTCCAAAACAGCTGTCAAATTTGTCAGAAGAGCTGGACATAATTTTTAAGTTAGTTGCTGAATATCTGATTACATATGTATAAATCTTTTTCTTTTCCTAGATGCAGCACAACGTGTTGTACAGAATGCAGCTCAGTTCTCAGAAGAGTGTGTGAATGCTCATTTACCAGGACTTTGAACCCAGGCATGAGCATGTGAATATCTGATACTAACACATTCTTTTTTTGTGTGTGTGCAATTGGAGCTATGCTGCAGTCAGGAATATAGATTATAACTGAGCATAATGGTTAGGTACAGCTTTGACAGGCTTTAAGCTACATTTTAAGACCATATTTTATGAAATGTTAATGTTTGTGCTGCGTTGCTTTTTTTAATTTGCTGAAGGATAAATGGAAATGTCAAGCTCAAAGGATTATTTTCCTCGAGTAATCTGTGAAAATACATCTCATGACCTGAAAGAAAGTAACCTGTAAAGAAAAGTACTGTCCTACTGTTCGTACGATTGTTGTTAACTTATTGACATAATGGTAGGTGAACACCTCCTTCCTGCCGCTCGGCACCCTGTTGTAGTTAGGTCAAGCAGTGGGATTGATTGTGAGTCACCATTAAGGTACTGTTTTCAGCCAGCTGAAAAATGTTTATCTGCTACATTTAATGCAGTGTGTTTCAGTCTACCTACAGAGCAAAATTTTTGATTTAATTGAGGATATATTCCTAATATTAACTGTCCTGCAGTGTCTGCACCCAATACTGCGTTCCTAAGAGGAAGGAATTGTGAATAAGTATGCGAAATAAGCTGACCCTTTAATGAGATGATGAAGAAGAGAGCTGGGTACAGAGGAGGCAACCCTCTCTGCTCCTCAGCTGTGCTACACTTATAGGAGCTGGGGTCACCAGGCAAAGCTTCAGACTGAGAGCTGTGAAGCTGAAGGGAGTTCTGATAATTCTTGTGAACTGCAGGCAAGATAATTTCACAGTGAAAACTGTACCAGAGGAATGTATAAGCTCAAATATTTTAAATTTAGAGCGTGAAGGAAAATCCGTAGTCAAGTAAATGGCTATAACAGATGCCGGGTGTTTCTGCATTTGTGTTTCATTTTTGACCCAGGGGTGAGGCTCTGAAGCAAATCTCATTTATCTTCACGTGCCGTGCTTTGGTTTGAATCTCAGAGCACTTCTGGAGCATGTGAACTGGGTTCCTTTTGGATGAAATGGGACTGAAATGCATCCTCCAGGAGGGTGGCTCAATTCATGGAGTCAGGCAAAAGCTGGCTTGGAGTCACTTCCTCTTCTCTGGAAGTGCCCGTTTGGTGGGTACTGAGGCCTCAGCAGCAAATATTTGCCCTGCGAGTCAGCTGCTATCACTTGCAAATTTATTTTTCAGTTGGTTCTCCAATGGCCACTTAAAACGTCTTGACTGAGCTGTAACACGTTCACTAAGCCTTTGTGCTTAATTTGCACATGGTTTTGTTATGCATGCAATATGCAGGTCTATTTTAAGAAGATACGTCATCTGAGTTTCTTAACTTATAAGAAGATGGAGGATGACTATTTTTAAACAATAAATCAGTTTAAAGTCAGATGTTGTTTGAATGAGAAGCACATCCTTTTAATGCACTCCAACACCTCCAGTATTTATTAGTTGACTAAAACAAGGTTAAATAATACCATGTACCAAACCTACCTTAAAAAGGGACACGTGTAGCTAGTAAGCAGAAATAGTTGCATCTGATCGCTCCCGACTACATGCATGCGTATTTTAAACCTCCATGCCATCTCCCGCACGCTGCCAGCAATGCGCACTTGTTTTGAAAGAATCTTTTTGAGAAGATGCAGCTCTGAGGGAGGCCAGAGAGGTGGAGAGCCCTCCCGGGATGGTGGGGGAACCAGGGAGCTCGTGCGTGCACACCCTTGGCACAGTGCCTGCCCCTCTCCTTCACAGAATCATAGAATCGTTAAGGTTGGAAAAGATCTCTAAGATCATGAAATCCAACTGTCACCCCAGCACCACTGTGCCTGCTAAACCATGTCCTGGAGTGCTACATACACATGTATTTTGAACACCTCCAGGGATGATGACTCCACCGCCTCCCTGGGCAGCCTGCTGCAATGCCTGACCACCCTTTCAGTAAAGAAATTTTCACTAATATCTAATCTAAACCTCCCCTGACACAACTTGAGACCATTACCTCTTGTCCTATTGCTAGTTACCTGGGAGGAGACCAACACCTGCCTCACTACAACCTCCTTTCAGGTAGTTGCAGAGAGCAATAAGGTCCCCCCTCAGCCTCCTCTTCTCCAGACTAAACAGCCCCAGATCCCTCAGCCACTCCTCATAAGTCTTGATCTCTAGGCCCTTCATCAGCCTCATTGCTCTTCTCTGGATATGCTCCAGCAACTCAACGTCCTTCTTGTAGCGAGGGGCCCAAAACTGAACACAGTATTCAAGGTGTGGCCTCACCAGTGCCGAGTACAAGGGCACATCCCGGGGCAGGGGCTGGCATGGCCTCCCGGCTGCCACTGGCAGTGTCCCGAGGACTCAGGCCTGCCGCGGGGCCGGCGCGGTTAGGCGGCTCGTCCTTGGGCTGCTCGATGGAGTCTAGCGGGGTGCTGCTTTCGGTGGGGTGCTTCGCAACAATCCTGTGGTCACAGGAGGGGTGCATGGGGCTGGCTCTGGGGAGCTCTTCCCGGCCCTGTGTGTGAAGACGATGGCGAAGGTTGGGTTTTTCCCAAGTCTGAATCATTCTCTCAGCTCTAAGTGACACGGCTACAAAAGAAGTCGAAATGAGGGAAATGTTTGCGCCACGGCGGGAAAATTAGAATTTAAAGAGAAAAGCCATTTCAGTAGCCTCTAATTCTGGGTGCTTAGCTAGTAACTGCTGCTAATCTGATTTGTCTGTCTTTAAAACCTGACAGAAATCATAAACTACTTGGGTATATGCTATGCACAGTAATCAGGTAGGTGATGCATCAATGTAAGCCTCAGCGTAGGTTTTTAAAGCTCAGAAGTAGTTTTTGTTTCTGAAGAAAACGAAAGGAAGTCTTCAATTAACGTTTTTAATTTACTTCTTTGGTATGTCCCTCGCCACCCAGCACACAGCCCCCAGCCATGCTTGGGTAGCTGGGCAACGTTCAGAGTAGTGTCTGTGCCAAGTAAATGGTGTACGTGAAGTATGAAAAGTCAGAACGTAAAACGTGTGCCACAAGGGAGTGAAGTTATTGTGACTTACTTCACCTTGGCTTTTAGGTGTTTGATGTTTTTTTTTAAATTTGTAATAGTTTCTTTAGTTGTCTCTTAAAATTGTGTTTGACAGAGCAGACTTCAGGAAGAAGTAAAACAATGAAGTGATGCTAAAAGAGTGGTGTCGAATAGGCTGTAACACAGCTTCTGAGCTTATTTGGGTAGAGCATGGAAGGAAATACTGTGATGTTTTTGGTCAGGCTGGACACGTACCACAGCTTGCTGCAGCCCGCTGGGTGAAACCCGCATCTCCTGCGAAGCCTGATGGGATCTGCGGCTCTCCTGCACCGGGCCCAGGCCTGCATGGAGGGGAGGCTCTGCACAACCGGGAGGGCAGCCTGAAGCGGCCGTGTCGCACACGAGCAAGTCGGGTGGCTCATCAGGATTGGATCTGTAGGGTGAAACCACCGTTGGGAAGGTCCTGCTGTCTTTGCTGAACATGTCACTGGAGGTTGGAGGGTCATGTCAAATCAGCTCTCATCTAAGCTTGAAAACTGAGTACATTTACACAGTTGGGGCACATTAAGTGTGCTCCTGAAGAACACTTTTTGCTTTAGTTTTCTTAAAAAGGAAGCCAGTTCGTGTGTTCTGAGACTATACCGCAATGTGGGACAAGGTGTGCTAAAGTGGGATGACTGGGAGGTTTGTGTCAGAAATGCACTTGTCATTTCATCTAAACAGTAATTTGGGGGGTTTCATGGTATAGATGCTCCCTAGCTGTTCAATCCCTGTGCGTTTTTATAAGAGAACAGTGCTGATTTTGCCTGTTCAATTTAGCATTCGTGTTCCCTGGCTATTGAATGTGTTCTTGCAATGTCTCTAGCTTTTTTCCAGTTGGTTTTTGGCTGGAGCATATCACTTGGTTATAATTCAGATGATATTGTCTCTCGGTACTAAACTGCAATGTTACCCTTGTCAAAACTTGGCTCCAGCTGTTAACCAGAGTGGTGTGAATGGTGTTTGAGTGTGCACATCTGGTCATTTTGGAACAGGTTTAGTACATTCCTTTTGGTGCTAGAGTTTAATTTGCAGCTGGAAAGCAAACCAGCACAACACTAAATTACTCTGTTTCAGATAAATGCTTTCTTTGTGACTGCTTTGTGAAAATGATTTATGGGAATACTCTGTATCCTGATATGTTTCTTCCCCTTCTTCCGCCACCTGCCCAGAGTCTGACACATCCTGCAACTTGTGTGTTAGTCTTTGCATCTGCTTGGTAAGTATATAATCATTGCGTAAGCTAAAGATACGAACCATATAATTAAAGCAATAAGCTGAAATAGAAATTTAAATTGCGTACCTTTTGGTAGTTGTAAGAATTGAGAAGAATGAAAAATTGAACTTTTGCAGATGAGTACTAGCAGCTTGTCTGTCCTGCGCTTGAGGAATGTTTTTGTAATCTGTTTCGGTACTCTTGGAATAAAGCTACTCCAAAGTAGGAAAAGGGTCTTTCACTGTCTAGGAGAGCCAGAAACTGATTCTGGGCAAGCAAAATTAGATTGTTTCCTATAGAATTGCACTTGAATGTGTTTTGATTAATAAGGCAGTTTTCTGGGGGGAGAGGGGTGTGTGCGAAGATAATTACTGATCTGGCATAGATCTCAGTGATGCTTGGATTCAGCAAAGCTCAGTTTTCAAGACTTGCGATAATAAACTGGAAGTACTTGTTTTCCCTTGCAGGCTCAGATCTTGATACTGCTTTCTAAGCAGCAAGTGGAGAAGGAGAAATAGAGGGTGCCTTTTCGCCACGGTTGCATCTTTGACTCAGCCCAGCTGTTGACCTTGTCATTGCTAGTGTCTTTGCATCTCGCATCTTCTATGAGTAAAGATCATAAGGCTGTTCCTATTTTACTGTTTGTGGTTTCTGAATTTAGAGAATCAGGCTCCTTTCTTTTTCTTTAATAACGATCAACGCTTACATCGTAGTTTAACGTGAGAAAATGAACTCTATCCCAGCCAAAACCACGACACCTTATTAATTTGGTTTTAAATCATTGTAAGAGGGAAGTATCATTTATCCATGAAATTCGAGCAAGAAACCTGACCTTTGGTAGTTACCTACATTGTGAAAGTGTAAACTATTTTTTTAGGGTGCAGTGTGTCTTTTAGAGTGAGTTGTTGGACTTCTTTTCCTAGTTCACTTTTCAGTTGACTGGTTGAGAATGCTTTTTGTCCCACCTCCCCCCAGCCATTTCCTACCTGGTTCTTTGCTAGAACCAGCTTTGCTAGAACAGTGAGCTGTTTACTTGTAATTATCAGTTTGCTGCTTTAGAAGTTCTTGGAACAGTATGCACAAAATAAGTGATGTTTCCAGCACCAGTCAAAATTGATGCTAAAGTGTTAGACAGAGAGAGAAGTATTAGACAGAGAGACTGTATTAGACTGAGAGACCATGGGAAGCGCGGGTGATGATGACTTGCGAATTGCCACCTCACCTGAATTGTTGCACAACAGTGTTACTGCTTTCTGCCTGAGATGCAGGAAGAGAGCTTGCTGCCATTTATCTATAGTCTTATCTGAAAACCCTCTCCACTTTATTCTGCTTTCTAAAATGACTTTGAAAAGTACCTCATCCAGTCCCAGCAAAGAGGAAGCCAGCTGACTGGTTATTGGTTTTACCATTGGGAAGATGGATAGCTAAAGTGGAAACACAGATGTGCTTGCATTGTACCCCCATGAGCTAAACTGATCACGCAGTATATGGAAGAAGCTACGTATTTGAATTCCTCTCTGGACATGCATCACTGTGCACAGTAATCTCTTGACAAACTTGTCAAGAGACTACTAGTGTGAAAGTTGTGTCTGTTGTGCAGGCATTTTCCCGCTGCCTCAAAACAAGAGTGCATTCACTGTATCTCTAGCGTTATACAGTTTACGTATTTTCTGTCTTTGCTAACTTAATTTAGCTAACTAAGTTAGGGAACTGCTAACTTAAAATGATTAAAATGCACTTTCTAAATAAATCAAAAATACTTTACTCTTAAAAGACCCATAAATGACTACTACGTGCTTTCCATGTGATGTAGGTTAGTCTGAAGCCTCATGCTTTTTGCAGGCTCCTGATGGGGAGGTAGCTCATGAAGAGAAATTTCTTTTTCTGTTTGGAGCTGAAAGAATGCTATACCAGTGCGGAAGGTCAAGTTTTGTTTATTGGGAGGGAGGTGGAATGCTGTTTCTCAGATTGCTTTATGAGCTGCAATGAGAGTGGTTAAGCGGTGGAAGTTGCTCAGAGAGGTGTGGAAACTCTGACCTTGGAGATTTTCATAACTCAGATGGGCAAGACCCTGAGCAACCTGGTCTAATTTTGAAACTAGCCCTTGCTGGACTCGTTCACTGTCAGAGGTTCCTTCCAAATGACTCTGGCTTAATTTGCACAGTTCTTAATACGCCTTTATGGGGTGTGTATGATCCTGTTTCTTCCCCCATTTCTCCTGCACCCGCTCCAGGGAAATACAGATACATAACCGTGGGAGAGAAATCCCTGTCATGAAAAAGACTTTGTATGCTTGTTGTCCGAGTTACTTGAGAAGGTCCCGTCAGACAACTGATCTTTCAAACTACTGCCAAACTTCATTAATCTGCAGTTTGTCATGATTTTCTTGGTTATAAAGATCCAAGTAAACCTTTAAATAGATATTAAATATTAGTGGAAATGTGTTCCTGTAGCTCTTGGCAGCTGTATGTGACCAGGTAGTGTCATACATCACTTTTTGCAATGTCCTGCTGTGGGTTGAAGACTCTGCATTGGGGTCAAGTTTCAGCTCTCATTTAATACACATTTGTCCTTTCCTCCACCCTTGTAGTCCTGTAGCCTGTTACTATTCTTTGTTGATGGCCAACACCTTCTGAATACTTCATTAATGCAAGATTCAGTATGAGTGCCTGTTGTTTAAGCATTATTTAATGAGTCAGGCCATTTTCTGAGAATTTATGGTTGACTGTGTGGTCACTGTGTAACAGACTGGGCAGCATTAGATGGAAGATGGAAGTGGCATCGGTCAACACAAGACAACGTTGCGTTTTCACCTTGAAATAGCAAACGTATTTTAAAGGGTGGATGAAATATTAATTAATTCCCTATATATTAGCTAGTCAAATTAACTTGTTAACCTGTTACTATCTTTGCTTAAGGATCAGATCACCATTTCAAGAAGCTAGAATAAATAGTACAGCCAGTTTTAGGCATTTTTCCCCAGCTTGAGAAAATATTGCGTTTAAGCTACGGGATTTTTATTTTCCACCACTTTGAATAATCAGTGAGTCTTGTGTTTCAGCTAAAAACAAAAAGAGAAAAAAAACCCAAACCAAAACAAAAAAAAACCTAAAAAAACCCAAACAGGGTGCCTACTACAGTGCTGTTCAAGAGTCAAGAAATGTAGTTGGGAGCTGAGAACTCGTTAGCCCTGCTTAATCACATACTTATTTGTGTATTCTCAGTGTTACCAAGGATCTGGTGTAATTCGGGACTGTGCTGCCTGATACCACAATTGTCAGTGCCTTATTTCTCAGTGCCACTGTTCTCTCCTTAAGCGCATTAGCTAGAGAGTAAGGGGAGAAACCAGGGAGCTGTGGGTGTACCACAGTCCTGTGCCCTCCATGGCTCTGCTGTGTGTCACCGTAGAATTGGCCAACTCTACAACTACTTCCATGTACGAGTGCAAGTGTGCAACATAACCTGTTTTATAGGCACACGTAAGATATTTGAAATTAGTATTCCATGTTAGTGGATCAAAATCAATACAGATTTTCAAAGTGTTTCCTTGGATGCCCATTTAAGTGTTTTCTAACATTGAGGAGAGCTATTGAGTGTGTTGAACCATTGATACTGGGTTTTAACTCCTTGTAAAAGTGAGTCTAAAATATATCTGGTGGGTTTTAGGCAAACTGTCATTGAAACTTATCGTTGTTATGTGCTTAAGGTGATTGTATTGTACATTTATGACTGGACTTTTCCTGAATGGAAAAATTGCTTCTAAAAAGCTGACAGCCAAACAAAGCAAATACATACGCTGAATAGTTACATTTGTGGAGTGCAGCCAATACCAGTGTGTGGAACGAATTGCGTAAATCTTAGGAGATACTGGAAAGATCTGGTCACTAATGAACTGCAAAAGATTTTCAGAAATTCCTGGTATTATTTTTAAATTTTCTATTGCTTTCTATGACAGCTTTAAGGACACGGATGCCAAAAATCTGTGGATAAAAGCTGTTATGCATTATCCAGAACATTATGATACCATTTATTTAACTACATAGTTAAACAAAGAAAAGCAACTTCTACAAAATTTCATTTTAAAGGGTTAATATATGTGAGCATGAAGAGGGAAGAAAAGAGCTTAGTTGAACTGTGCTCAAGTCAATAAAAAAGCCAGTGTGATCAACCTTCTTTTACTGACCTGGAGAAATAATTGTCATGCTTTCAAAATACTGATCTTTATGACTGAACAACAAAATACCAAATGAATTCTTCTTTTCTGTCACGTACCATCCAGTGAAAGATAACTGGGTAGCTGAAATTGGTGAAATAAACTTTATTCCCTCTTAGTCCTTGGATGAAAAAGGAAATTGCAATGTCCCTGTTCCTAAAAACCTGTCAGATCCCCTCGGATGAGTCTTTGCGTTGCTTTGAAATGCAGGAGGTTTTGTTAAGGGGGTATTTCAAAGTCATGAGACTGCACAGTGTCGAACTGTTAAAAGTAAGAGCTTCTCCTCCTCTCTTCAGACCTTTTAACAAGTCTTAGATTGCCGTTCACCTCTGCTGAATGCGCTTTCTCCAAGTGGTAATCTCCTGTCAGCTGTCTAATAGATACGTGGCTCTTGGTGAAAGCACTTGTAAGATAAAAAGAAAGTGAATTAAATCTGGTAATTGTGACACTGTGAGAAAGCACACTGATATCGATCATCCCGTTGGTTCTCCCTCAGCTCCTCGCAGTCTCTGTGCAATCCCAGCACACATTTGTCTCGCCTGCTCTGGAAAGCCTCCAGGGACCGACATGGGGGGCACCTCTGCGTGACGTGTTCTGGTCCTTACACCTGGGA